>NC_091021.1:34158125-34791250 GCF_041296385.1 Aphelocoma coerulescens
TGGATGCCTCCATCCCTGGAAGCATTCAGGGCCAGGTTGGATGCAGCTTGGAGCAACCTGGGATAGTGGGAGGTGTCCTGCCATGGCAGGGAGATCAGAATGAGATGAGCTGGATGGTGTCCAGTTCAGTCCATTCCATGCTTCCATGAGAATCACTTCTTCTGCAGGGGCACTTTGGTGAGTTTCCTGTTCTCAGATGTTTGTGATGGAGGATCCTTCAGGAATGACCCCTCCTTTCAGTGCTGACATGAAGAGCCACCTGGGACGTACACAATTTTTGGGGAAAAAATGTGTTGCTCGTTATAAGGGATTGTTAAGGTTTAATTAGTGGATGGAAAGCCTGTTTTAAGCAAGTGTCTTTGAAGGCTGCTTCAAACGCCATTGGTAGCATAAATAGACTTGTATTAAAGAGCAGACGGGTCTAATGAGACTCTGCATTAAAAACTGGTCCTGGAAATACACTGACAACATGATTATAAAAAAACAAGTTACTTTCCAAAAGCTGCAGCAGTGGAAAATGCCATGTCTTATTTCTCCTGCTCCTGCCACTTTGCTTTGATTCATTTGGAGGATTTGACCATATTTTCCCCTGTTAATGAGACAGTAAGTCCTTCTCAGAGCTGTAGCTCCCCATCATAAGAATACAGAAATGCTGTGACACAGAGCAGGAAATATTTTTAGAGATAGTTTATTGATTTATGTACAGGAAAACAACAATGCAGACTCACCAATGCAGCAATAAGAAGCTACTCCTTTGCTTTGGAGAGCAGAACTCTCCCTGTCTCACGAGAGGGCACGGGATGGATCGATCCTGGACAGCCCCATTGAGCATCTCAGTGGTGTATTTCTTATGGTTGCTCTGCTGCCAGACCACACAGGATGTATTTCCTTTCCTGCTTTAGCTGGGTTGTAAATTCACACCACATGGACTTTGCTAAGATGGTTAGTGTTAAATATAATCTGTTACAGTTGAAAAGTTGATGTATGAATTGACAGTGAAAACGTGGGATGCAGGCAGCAGCAGACTAAAGCAATTCAAGGTTCCTGTCTCCTTCATTGTAGGTTTCTGGCTCTTGCTCTGGAGCTTTCTGATAGCTGTAGGGACATTGCAGACAAGACTGGTTTTAGACTGATTCAGACCAAGAGCTTATCATCATAAGAAAAAAATGGTAACAATCTTCTATCTAAGTTTCCTGAGTGGGTCTAAATGCAGTGATAGTTCCAGTGAAATCTTATATAGGCAGTACTGATCACAAGTCTAATAGTGACCAAGTTAATGCATCATATTAAGGAAGATGAAAGGATGAGTTTAGATATAGCCTGTTAAGATTGCATCTACACAAATATTTCAAGCAGGTATCCTTTAGCTGTATTATCTCATGTATTATCCATCAGTAACCCTGTAATGGCCATGTACACTGTTGTTGTTTCTCCTGAAATTATTTTGTGGTAACCTCTTTATAATGAGATGTGCCATCAAAAATGCATCAGTGTTACCCTATTTTTTTTGCTCATAAGTCACCCAACAGTTCTTATTCCCTGTTTGTTTTGTAGGTAGTTAATATAAGTGCTGATTAGCTAAATTAACACATCATTGTGATTTGAGTTGCAGAATGCTTTTTGCACAGAATTTCCAATTTCAGGAGGTACGTATTAGAATCCTGTGACAATTTACAGGCTGAAGGCAATGTGATAACCTGAAGTTTACAAGGAATGCAATTATGATAGTAAATGTGGTGGAGACTCGACTGCTTCAGTTCACTGGTGATGTTTTCTGAGTAGGGCTCTGTGGTGCAGTCCTGTGTCAATTTGTCCATCTGACAGCAGCTTACCTGTCACCAGCAGCTCCCTCCAGTATTAGGGGGGAGGTAGGACAGGTAGGACAACAGCACCTTGAGCCTTATTCTGAGTGATGCTGGGTGTTCATTAGTTGATCAGTGTTTTTTCTGCTGGTTCTAGTCCAGGGTGTAACAGGCGGTTGCAGGGACACAAAAGAGCACAGTGAGCTGAACTTGACTGGTCCCAGCCAGAATCCTGGTCTGGAAGGCACCTACCTGGCAGCTGGTGGCACTGGGAGCAAATAATTGTGGGGAAAAATAATAACCAGGGTAAAGACAGGAGCTGAGACTTGTCTATGATCTGTTTGAAAAGAAAGTTTGTGAAGCAGAGTTTGTCTAGGACGGCACTGAGGTTCAGGAAGGAGATTGCCTTTCCAGGACAAAGAGCCTTGGTCTATTTACCAACCATATCTGCCCAGGGCTCCACCAACAGTTCACAGATATAATTACTCTACATCATACTGCAAATTCACAAAGGATATGTTGTATTGTTATCCTCTTGTTCCTGATAATGCAATTTTAGCTTATAAACACGTGGAGAGTAGCAAGGTGGTAAGAAACAACCAAACCAGAATTGATTCACTATTATTGTCTTTGATAATCTGATTTCTTTCCTTGACAAGGCAGTGGGCTGGAGGTCAGGCAATAATGTAAGTAGAAAGCAGCACAGATCATATTCTCTTGACTTCAGGAAGACATTGAGTCCAGTCCCACGTGACAGTCTCCCATGTGCAGTATGAGAGTGTGACCTAGAGACATGCAGGGCGAGTTGCTTGTGCAACTTGTTGAAAAGACCCATTCCAAGCTCTGTTATCACTCTTTGCTGTCAGCCAGGAAGGCTGTTTCAGGTGGCTTCTGATCAGATCCTGACAGCTTCCCATGGGACACACGCACCCTGGACTGTTGTCAGTGCTGTCACTAACAGTCTGGATGATGAACTAGAGAGCACATCTGTAACACATCTGGGTAACTGCAAATCATGAGTACTTTGAAGGGCAGACCAAAAATACATGTTGGATAAATTGAGCGTGCTCTGAAATCAGAAAAGTGAAATTTTCATTAAAGAAAAAAAAGTCATATGCAGCACTTGCAGTGTAGAGAGGTGGGCAGCAGTACTGTAGAGGAAAGTCTGGAATCCAGTCTTATATGAGTGGCATTATCCTGCTGTAAAAAAGCACCTGTTTTGCTTACAGGTTTCCTTACATTTTCCTTCTCATCTCCAAGTTCCTGAAATTTATTCTTCTGTTTCATAAAACAGAATAGATTCAACAGGCAATCCTCCCTTTTATTTTTGTTCTGTAACACCTTCTGCCACTATAAGTAATGACAAACAATTGAGGTCAGATAAAAACACCGAAACTTTCTCTTGAGTAATTCCAATTCCTGGTTTGCCAATAGATTCAGAATAGATTAGGAGCCTGTTTTTTCAAAATACCCAAATTTCATTAACAGAAAGAAATTAAGTATTTAGAAGTCAATCTCTGGTGAATAGCACTGAACAAATTAAAATCTCTTGAGCTTAATGAACATTTACCTTTGGTTTTGCATTTAAAACTAATCTTCATTCTTGGTGAAATGTGTATATCTGCACACAGGAGATGGAGAGAATGATCACTGCAGTAGGAATGTGGGATTGCATGAGTCCAGATTGCTCGTGTCAGATTTCTATCAGTTTGCCCATTAGCTTTGATCTTTAAATTGCTTCCCAAAGTCTGAGTTTAACTATAGATTTGATAGTAGATTTGCTTCATGCAAAAACGTGTGACTATTTCACAAAGGGGGAAACAAGGAAAAATAGAAGAGGAGACAAAAATGCCATACTAATGTCATGCATGCATGTATATATGCATTCTTAGCCTTCCCTGCACCAGTGGCATGAGGAAGATATCCTCTCCCAGAGAGATTTTCCAAGGGATTAATTTCAGTTTTGTAGTATTAGAGTTGACTGGGAACAGGAGGGGAAGCTCTGTGAAGGTATTGTGGATCAATCTCTCTGAGCATTTCGGCTGCCTTTGATATTGCTGCAGTTTAATTTATGAGAAGTAAAATCACCTGCTTGCATAGAAATCATCCTGGGGCAATTTCTTAAAACCTGATGCTGTAGCAGAGGTGTCTATACAAATGTACATGGCTGGAATCTGCAGCTGGGCACTGCAGTGGAACATGGAAATTTGTCCTCATATTGTATTACATCCCATGGATCTTCCAGGTAATGTGTTCCCCTAGACCAATTTTTCTTTCTTTGGGTGTGAGTTGATAGGACAAGGGGAAGAAAGACTGATACTGGTTTGCCAGTGACAGGTTGTTCACAGAAGAGTGATGGTGGACTGCCCTCCTGTTTTTAATGGGGGATGTCAGCAGGCATCAGAGGACACTTAAAACTACATTTCAGCCTGGGTCTGCCCAGCTTCCACCTCAGGTAGAGCTGCTCTAAGAATATTTCATAGGCAGGAGGAGAATTGGCATGACATTACTTTATAGACGTGAACTAATAGCAGGAGAGACTCCAAGTCATTTCTGTCACTGTAGCCTTATGCCAGCAACATAAAAATTGAGGAGACTCTTAGAGAATTTGTCCTGACAGCGATCTACAGTGCAGCATTTTATCCAAAGGCAACTCAATGATCTGTAGACTTCCTGTAAAATAAAGATGATGAAGACTGCGTCAGGTAAGTTACATGTATTTGATTTCCTTCAAAACCAGGACAGTATATTCCACTCTGTAGAAGGGAATAAGCAGGCTCTCTAGCTTAACTGTATACTGTTCTTATCTGATAAACAAAACAAATATCAGCATCTTAATACCACACACAGCATTTGTTTTCTCGGGGAAAGGAACAAAAAGCCTTAATCAAGTAGAGCAGTCTTTTGAAGCCAGAAGGCTCGGACACTGAAAATGCATGCTAAGGGCATGTACCAATAGAGGGATTGTTAAAAGATCAAAATAATGAGAAGTAAAGCAGAGGGACATCAAAGCTTGCCAGGCTATGTATTTCTGCCTTGATTAGGAGGAAGGAGGGAAGAAGGGGGGAAAAAGGGTTTTAGATCAGTAGGAAGTGGCTGGGTCACCTCAGACAGCACCATCCAAATGTGTACAATTTACAGGAATTGCTGGAGCATCTCAATCATAAAAGTCCCACAGGATCTGACAGTGCTCACACCATATTTAACAGGCACAGAGGGAGAGAGTTGAGATCATCTTTTCTGAAGGAAACTCCATTTTTAAATGTAAGGGTAGATAGATTTTCATTTTGTCTTTCATCCCTCTGATTAGGTTCAGCTCTCTTTGGTCTCCCAAGATTTCTTTTATCTGGTGTGGAGTCTGTATGATCTAAGCAACTATCGTTGGCGAAAGTCCTTTTTGGGGTCCTTTTTTAAATGATGGATTGTCATTAAACAGAGTGTAGTAGATGAAAGAGGTCCAAGGAGAACCAAACTGTGCCGAGACTTACTCAGGAGGATGAAAGGCATAATGAGAGACATAATGAAGAGCAATCTCTCCCTCAAACTGGAGACAGGCCCTTCCAATTATGACTTGTTTTTACCACTAGCTTCCACTGATTTAAAATCCTAGTTATGAGCAATTGATTCAGGCTTTGCACACAAGTCTTGAGTAATTTGTATTCTGTGAACCGTAGGCCTGGGTGGTGACATGTCATGGTTTGTGCAGAGGATGCTACAGACTAGAACAGGAATCTCTTCTGTGGCCACAGGATGGTTGTAAGCAGACCTGCTCACACAGTCTTGTGTGCTCTGTGTCAGAAATACAGGAGTTACATCCTAAACCTCTTTTCTTCACTTAGAGCCTGAAACATGAGGGTTTCTAATCCTTAATATTTTAAACGAGCTCATGTAACTGTTGCTGGTTTTTAGCCTCTCTGTGTGTCTGGCATACCTCAGTTCAATGGGGTAACCCTGCTGTGAGTGAACTATGTTAGTTTCTTGATGATTTTTAATTTAATTGAATCATCCTTTGTTCTGGAGGCATTTGTGTCCTGGTTGGTCTCCTTTTTTGTTTGCTATTTTATATAACACTTTCACATCCCTCTTGTTCACCTCTCCATGTGCAGACAGGCTCATTCAGTACTGATTTAGATCTACTTTTGCTTTTATAAAATTTTAATTTCCTGCATGTCACATTTGTGCTGTTTACAGCTCCAAAGACAATTCATGCCAAAGCTTCTGAGGTTCATAGGGAAATTGTTAAAAATTCATCTGAGCTGAGCAGGATAAGATCCAGGTTCTCTTGAAAATGGCCTTAAGGAGGACTTTTCTTCAAATAGACATTTTAAATAGGAAAGCTTGAAGAATGACCAAAAATAAGCAAGTTTATTAAAAAGCTTTTATACTGTAGCAAGTTTATTAAAACACTTTTATACTATTCGTTGTCAGGAAAACACTAGAGATGTTACTCTTACAGTTTTTACCCAAGTAACCTCTTTGTTGTCTATAATGATCTCAGTCAAGTGGATTATCAGCTTGTGAGACATTCCAGAGCCATTAAATGGAAGGATGAAGACCAGTTGTTTATTCTTACAGTAGGGTAGTACCAAAGGGGTTTAGTTTGAGAAATAGGCAGTTCTGGGTTGAAATGCTGATCCTGCTTAAATGAATGAAACATTCGAGGGCTCTGTCAATTGTTTGGACTTCCTCCTCTCACCTCCTGGAAAAAAAAAACCAAAACAACAAACCCAAACAAGCAAACAACCTCCCCACGCCCAGAAAAAAAAACAAACAAAAAACCAAACCAACAAACAGAAAAACAAATCAACAAACAAACTCAGCTGTTGGTGAAAGGAAAATGGAGATGTTGAAAGGAATGCAGAGTTTGATTTATAGCATATATTGTTCATTGTCAGACTCCTAAGGTTCGACCTGTCTGGGGAATTTCCTTCAGAGAAACTTGATAAAAGTTGCAGTTTGTGTTTCCCCTTTTTCTACGTTACTTAGAAAGCCCTGCTTAATGGAAATTATTGAGTCAGGTTTCGTTCAATAATTAAAAACTAATACTCACCATGAATATTTGCATCCTAAATGGCAGAGCTCATCAGTATGGCTTACTGTAAATCTTCAAGCATGAGATTTTTTAAGAAGTGACATGCCACAAAAGTGTAAAAGGAATCCTGATGTCATGTTTGTTGACTCAGAATTTGTATATTAATGTTACTCTGATTGCTTTATGTCTGCAGTAGAGGTTTTAGACATGAGTTTTCAATTTCAGAATAAATGAATAACCTTGACTCAAACTGTCTTTCAAAATTCCCAGCATCTCTCTTTCAAACAGGTGCACTAATGTGACAGAAGAGTAACTGGAAGTGACAGGGATGCTTATGAAGTGCTCTCACTTGTGAGAACACAGCAGGTGCCTGTGAACTGGTCAATATTACATTTGCTTTGGATGTCCAGTGGTGCTCTTTTCTGCTGGCACTGTTACTAAATATGTTTAGAAATATTAGAAATATTAGAAATGCTGAGTGGTAGGTTTAGCACTTTCTAAACCAAGTCTGATTGCAGTAGTAATACTTCCAAACATTTTTCCTGTTGGAAACAACCCTTCTCCACTTCCCTTATCATCACTGATTTCCTTCTGAAAAGACTCAGGAGAAGATTCCATCTTCTTTATTTATAATAAATCAAGTGAAGCTTCATCCAAAAAATTGGAATTCCCCTGGAATAAAATTACTACACACGAAAAAGCCATCTCTATACCTTGATGGCAATAGATAGTAATGAAAAATATGTCACCTTCTAACAAAGATTTTTCTAAAGTCAATTTTTTTGCTGGCAGCTGCTGGTTTTGCCAGATGCGTGCATCATTTATTAAAGGACTGCTGATATTGGCTTTGTGAAATAAGGAAAGTTTTGAATAATATATTCTGGTATTTGACAGAGTTCTCCTGAAGTAGGGTATTTTGTAGTGTTAAATTTGGATCTTGGATGTGAAGCCTTGTAGCAAATGTTACTTTTTACTGCTTTTCTGATCAACTCCGGTCAGTACTATTGTTTCTTTTTGACAGTTCACTGAAGTTTCACTGCAATCATATATTTGTTTTCTGTGATGTGCCCCAAGGTGGTTGAAATTTCTCCGAGTTATCTCTTTTGTACTGTCTTTTAGATACCAACTTTCTGTATCTTAGTTTTTGTCCTGGTCTTTGTGTAGGCGGAGGAACTGCCTGAACTCGAGGCAGGCAGTGTGAGGGGATCTTACCAACCTATTAAAATGTAATAGGCTTGTCCAAGGCCATCTCCTTCAGCATCCATTTAATTCGGGGTGAAGGAGATCAGCACATCCTCGGGGGATGTGGGACGTGCCGGGGCAGCGCTCCCAGCCGCGGCCGTGTGGTCGGAACACGTGGCCTTCCACAGCCACTGCCCTCGCTGACCACGGGCCTTCGCTGCCGCTTATTTATTCCTTGTGCTCCTGGAGGGCATCTTAATAATGGGCACTTAACAGCATTTGAGAAATTCAAGCGTAAATGGGCCTGCAGAAGTGAGCAGCTACTGCAGATGTGAACTCTTGAGAGCGCTTGGGCTCTCTGTTTGTCTCTTCAATTGCAATTATCTCTTCTGTTGCATTTTAACCCCCCGAACACACAATGTGGTCACAGACATTCCCTGTTCAGGGCACGGTGGAGAATCTGTGGGACAAATCAGAACTGCTCTGTTTGTGAGAAGTTGCTTTGATCAGTAGATGCTTTTTCAGTACCTTTTGAAATGTTTGGTTAGTATAACACACCAAAAGCAGTGCAGAGCTCAATCCTGTGAGATTGGATGGGTTTTGTGCGGGCCATGTTGCTGATGAAGCTGCATGTGAGCAAACCTCCAAACAAACTGGGAGAAATTTGTGCTTCAAAATAAATAGATATCTTCAATGCCTGGTTTCATGGAGTATAAATTTTCCTGTAATCTAAGCACATCTGCTCATAGTAATTAACTTGTGTGGTGTGTGAAAAGAAGAGCTACATCAGCTCTATGGCATGGTGAGATAGATTGCGTCCTCTCTGTTCATCATAATGGTTAATTGTAGCGTTTATAGGAAAATGGCTGGTTTTTATTAATTTTTTGGTTTAGATTATGTATCTGGCCCCTTTTTTAAGCTTATTTAAATGTTAATACTCTGCAAATCTGATATAAAAGCATAAACTTTGTAATTTTAAATGCTTTGATGAGAAACAGGGCAAAATGTGTCTGCTCAAATTGTCTTATCTGAAGCCTTTCAAAGATGCCTGCCTTTCCCAGTGAGATGAATTTCACAGGTAAATGTAAATACTGGAGGCAACCATGAAAGAAATTTAGAAGGATTATGGAGTTTCATTTGACCCTAATTGCTGGTGTCTCCAAGGGGCAGACTTAATAATAATGAAACATATTAGCAGTTTGCAGTTGGTTCTGTGGTTTTGCAAGTATTACATTTTTACTATGAATGAAATAATCACCTAATGTGTTTCCAGAAGTTAAATACACTTAGTTCTTGGGCTGTATTTGAATAAAATTTGATTATATGCTTTGTGGAATGTAAATGTTCAGGCTTGCAGTGGAATAAGTGATGTGTACACAAGTAGAGCTGTCAAATAGGTTGATGAGGGGAGCCCAGTGATCCTGTTGTATTTTCTCCCAGTGCAGTCATCATCATCTTCCATTAGTTGCAAACGAGTTAATGTGTTCCATAGATGGAATTCAGCCACAGGTTTTTATTGGTGTTGAGTTTGCACAGTCAGAATGGTGGAAGCAAAAGAAATGATGTGAGGAGAGCCTTTATTGAGCAGAAGTCTGAAACTGGGGTAAAGTTGCAGGAGGAGTGAACAGAATTTACCTTACTATTTAAAAATCCTTCTGGGTTGCTCAAATCATATTGATTAAATGATAAACAAAGTACTTTCTTGAAATTTCAGTTACTGGCATAAACACCCTGATTGAATTATGCTGCAAACAGAACACTATAAGGGAAAATGTCTTTACCAGTTGCAGTTATATCTCTTTTTTTTTTTTTGTAGGATTTCTTATTAAAAATTTCATCTCAGGGTTTTCTCAGAAGATGAACTAGACTCAACAAAGAAGCTAATGCAAAAATAAGCTATTGCAGTGGCATCAATGAACAGATACAATAAGCAAATAAGCAATTTGCAGATAGAGAGTCAACATCCCATGAAATGTTTATAAAGGTAATATTTAAGATCTCATAAAATCAAACTGTATTCAGATACAATAACAAAAGTCAGTAATAAAACAGTGATGAATCCGTCCCAGAGATTATCATAAAGCAAAAGGCTCTATTCCATTTCAGAGGTTTGCTTTAATGCTAAGCATTCTGTATGTTTTTATGTCAACTCCACCCAATCTTTGCTTACCCAGTTACTCCTGGTTAGAGTGTGCACATCTGAATCAAACTGCTGGAGGCATGTGCTTTTTGATGCAATATAATTTAATTACTAAGGAAGTCATTTAGGATTCACGGTGCTGAGCATTTTTAGGATTTTTGTCCTCAAGGAAGCAGACTATTCTAAAATAAGGCCATTCTTTTTATTTTGCCATGTCCATCAATCTATTACAGAAAGCTGATGTATTTAACTTTTATCTTCTTTTGGTATAGCTGTCCCTGCTGGATGATTACTTGTTCCAGCATTTTTGTGCAAATCAAAAATAAACTGATGCTCACCTCTTGACACATCAAGATCAGTTTCTCTTAAGTTTGCTAGAGCCAGGATTCATTAGAACAGACACTTTTGAAATAGCTGACTTATCCTTGATAGCCCTGTCCCTGAAAGGAAATCCACTCCCAGGGATGCAGCTGTCCCACCCCATGAAGGGTGGTGTGAGCCTGGGCCAGGTTTTGAGGAGGTGGGTGGGAGAGTGGAGGGTGCCTGGTTTTTGCCAGGACATTTGCAGGAGGATCCTTTGTTACCTTTAATGCCCATTGCTAATTCTGATTTTTCATGCTTGTGCTGCAGCCTTCTGCTAATCTGCAAGAACCTGACCTAATTTTCACCTCTGTTATTGTTGTTGTTGTTCCAAGGGCAGTGAACAGCTTTTGACTGAGCTCAGCTGATCTCTCATATTCCAGATTATCCCCAGTGTGGTTGTGCCCATTCCCTCATAGGAGAGCATTCACTTTGGCTTTTCTCTTTTTCCTGAGATGCTCCTTTCTTTAGTTTCCTTTGTCCTGCCAGCTTTCCAGGATGCCTTACTTAGCTTTAATGCAAATATATGTGTAGGAATGTATTTGTCTACCTGCCCATCCCAGCTGTTCCCCGTTGGTTCCTGCTCATGGCTTATGCTCTATCCTGTGTAAAATTTACTCTGTCTCCACCCTGACACACCAAATTTTACCAGTTGTTCTCTACAGACCATTCCAAAGATGGAAAAGATGTAAAATTTATAGATCAAATACAACATGTCACCATCATTTACATGCCCTTACAGAAGAGCTGTACCCCTTTATGTTACTATTCCAGTCACGTGAATTCACCTGTTAAATATTGGCTACAACGGGGTTTCACCCCAAAATATATGTTAGTGTGATAACTGTGTAAACATTTTCAGTCTGTTTTTAAGTAAATATATTCTTACTGTGACACTTTCATTATCTAAGTTGAAATGTGATGTGAAGATGGTGGAAGAGCCAATCACAACTTGGGAGAGGGATTTAGGTGTCTCATCAGGCACTGCCTCTGTATTTCACAGAGTGTAGGTATGTTGGGCAGCCTATGGGGGACAGAAATCAGGTCCCACTTCTTTATTTCCTCATGTAAGTTACTCTGAAAAGAGTTGTTTAATACTGGTAGCAGGTGACTGTTGTTTGCTGTTTATTCAGTGTTTTTTAGGTGTAGCAGATTTTAGGTTGGCAAAGAAAAATTTGATTTTGGGAGGTGATTCCATATACCATGTTTGTTTGAGGTTGTTGCTGAAGACTCTCACTGTAATGGAAAATATATTAAACTGCATTTTAGGCATAAGTGATGGAAAGGTAGATAAGCATTTGAAACATTAGAGAGTTAAACTTTTCCTTCCTTCTTCACAATCTTTGCTGATCCTTTTGTTGTGAGAGAACTGCCAGTATTGCACTTTTAATTTAGATGTAACTTGTGTCCCTACTTCCAGTGAGCACTTAACATTTTTTAGGTTAATTTCTTGTAACAATGTGAAACGAGCTGTTGTTATATTGGACAATGTAGGATACAAAAATCTGTTCAAAGCAACATATGAATCTCAGGGTTTTTTTGTATATTTACTGTATTGGAAAACATGGGAGTCTTATCAAGACTTCTCATTTATTGTTAGATACATCAGTGTTGGTAGCTCATCTTTCCTTCTTTTTATTAGAAAAAACTGCATTTACTAAGTAGAGAAAAAGGAGGAGATTACATCCTGTAGTTTATACAAGTGCACAATTCTCATCACTCTCAGGAGATAATGTGTTTTGGGGTGGGTTTTTTTTAAACTTCACTGTATTTTTACAGTTGTGTGAGTACTTAGGACAGTGGGTTTATAGTTAAACTAGCCATTTTATTCATTCCTTTAATTATTTTCAACAACTAGAGAAAAGCTTTTTTTTTTTCATCTTGATGTTATCAGTAACTCCACCAACAGAACTTTTCAATACCTTTTTCTTTACCTCTAGACAAAGTCCAAATTTGTGTGTGTTAACCATACACCTTCAATATGTGGTATTTCATTTCATTTAGGATTATTCTGTTACTTTGGATCCTTACATGGAAGGCTGTGAAGATGTCTTTGGTTCACACAGCTAATGCTTTATGAAACAAACAAAGTAATTCAAGCTCTGTAGTCACCATGCTACGTAATGACCTACTCATAATTTTTGAATTGACAGTCAACATATATTAAATCAGATCATCTATTTGAAACAGTAGTATTTCATGAACTGCAGCTGACAGTTTATTATCTTATCTGTGAGAATTCCTTTCTTCCTTCATCTTGCCTCAAAACCAATACCCATACAATTGAACTTTTGGTAGAAGTCAAGATCACAGCTTTGGAATAAAGTTATATATGGGAATTGCCTGTCTTCACATTGAAAAGGTGAGTAAATCAAAAGTGCTGATATGGTAATCTAAATCTGCAGTGTGTTCTCTTGCATTTTATTGAAACAAAATGATAAGAAGTTTTCTTGACTTTTAAAAACTGGTCTTGGTGAAACTTTCTTTAGAAAGCATCTTAATAAACCTATTTGGATTTAACCCTGCCCTTAGAAAAATAATTAAAAAAATCAGGAATCGCAGCAAATTATAAGATGTGTGTGTGTGTACATATATATATATATATATATATATATATATATATATATAGCTTGGTGCCAGATCACACAGCTTTTCTGAAATGTCAGGAGTCAGGATCTCGAGTGTGTGATCCTCTCTGTGTGGAAGAGGAGTGCTTGGAGTTGAGCAAGGGGCTGCTGGATGCTCCCAGCCTGTCAGGCTACAATTCCCATTCAGATTCTTTATTCTTTTTCTGTGTTTCATCCTTTCCACTGCTGGGCTTTTCACTGACGTTTTGAACTGTGGGCAAAATTATTTTCAAACACTGGCTCTTGTTCAATTCCTTCTTACCCCATATTTTTTCTTTAGTGCACATCAGTGAGATCTGCTGATGTGAGGTGAAGAGTCAGTAAAATAAAAATCAAAGTTGCCTCCGAGGATCCTCCTCTTCCTTATTTGTTGATTCAAACTTTCAGGTTAATCGATTTCTCCTTTATTCCTTGTTGGCACTGACCTTATAGGCCCAAATGAAGGCAATGGTTTTCGTTGCTTCTAGGATGTTGCTGCTAAATTGTTCCTTAACGTGCAGTGAAGAACACATATATTATGCACACACACAATCTCCATAATTCCCCATTAGTGTTGCCTTGATCTGTTGCAAGTAGTGTTACATTTAAGGGGGTTTTTTGAGGGGGTGGTGGGGGAAGAAAAAAAATCTTAATTTTCAATTTTTTTTTTCTGAAATGAATTATGCATTATTCTGAGTAAGTGAAAACCGTGGATGAAATATTGGCATTTAATAATGTAATGCCAGAACCTCCTGGCATAAAGTTCAGTACCTAGACCAATATTTAAACTGTTGAGCAATGTTATTGCTCTACTAAACCTCATCACTTCACATTTCTCTCTGCAAGACCTACTATTGCCTCAGGCTATAAATGGAAGATGAGATTTTATTATAAGTCTCCTGGATTAGGTACACAGGAACCACACTGGTTGACATCGGCTTTGATATATATATGAGCAAAAGTTTATGTAGTCATTTTTGCTGTGTTTCCATTCTAAAAGTTAATTAACTGATAAGATATAACCCTGGAGCGTGGGCCATCAAATAGGACAAGACAAAGGTTTAGAGAGAAATTGAGACAAAGGTCTGATGCAATGAATGATGGAGGAAAGGCAAAATGCAGTAGCTCAGAGAATGTCTCACTTCTGTGTAGCTGTACAATCTGAATTTATTTGGCTGTGCCGTGTCAAACCTGCTCATAGAAACAAATTACTATGAATTCCTGCTATGCTGTATTTATACTTTCATTATAGCGACAGCAAGAGTTGGTCTCCCAAGTACAGCACATTTGTATGGAAAGTTCCCTTTCCTCTGGGCTTCTGATGAATTAAAAAGCTGCTATTTACTGTTTCTTTGAAATACACACTTAAAATTCCAAATATCAGTTCTCGCTTCTGAAAAGGAAATGTGATGTGAATCTTGATGGGTTTTCAAAGGGTTGAGTTGGTTTTACATTGAATTTTATTTCCTAAATAACTTATTCTAAAATGGAAGAAGTAATTAACTCTTTGGGAAATTTTGGAAGTCCCTCTGGTTATGTCCCCTTGGTTTTAAGGGTTATGGTAGTGCTGGGCATGATTGGAAGGGTCGGATGTTCCTCTGGGCTTTGTGTCACTGAGGTCTGGGTCACTGTGTGCTCCTCAGTGATGCCCTCGCTGGGTCCTGCCTCTGCACAGGTGAGCACAGCCCCTGCTGCTGTGTGTGGACAGGGCTGTGAAGGGCATTTCTGCTCTTACAGGAGGTGGAAGCTGATGATAAATCCTTGTGGCTCAGCAGCCACTCTCAAATGAGGCAGGAGGCACGTGTGAGGTAAATGGTGGGTCTGCTGTTGTTGCAGTGGCACAGTATGAATAGCCACCTCCACTTCTACAAAATTTTATTCCAACTTAATTTCCAAAGATGACCTTCCCCTGCTTTAAGTGCTCCTCAATTTGAACCTCTGATCGTGTAACGACAGGTGGCAGAAACCTTCTGCATCAAGAAAGATTCACACAGAGAGCAATTTTATGGGAGAAACTGCTCTGAGCTCCAGCAAAGATGAACAAAACTTCACAGGTGAAAAGAGGGTATAAGCTGAGAATCTAACTGGTGATTTATAATTGCCAAGATTAAAATGATTTGTACTGGAAAGACTGTAATAAAAGAAAATGTGGCATAGTTCATAGTGCAGTGTCCCAGACTGTGGTTTCCCGGAATGAAGATTAGCTTAAAATACTAATAATCTTTCAGCAGAGTGGAAACTATTTCTAGGTCTGATGCAATTTATGTTCTATTGTATTAATTTGTTTTTATTGTATCTGATTGCTTTTTTTCAGTTAAGTAAACCATCAATTATATGATCTGAACGAATGGTAAAGGAATCATGATAGAGAGCTTTCTGTGTCCAAATGTTGTATCTGCTAGACATGAACGATCCTATTGTGATCAGTCAGTGTTTAGATTGTGTAATTGCTTTAGAAACAAATGCTTGCAAACAAATGCTTTATTTGTAGAAGAATCATTAAAAAGAAAGTGTAATAGGATCTGTTGTTTTCCAGTTGAAATAATTGTGAGTTTTCCCATTGTTTCAGCAGGAATACAATCTGCTTTATAGCCCCACCCTCAATTATAATAATTTAGTGCAAATTTAAGATGAGTAGCAGCAGCCAAATAAGAAATGTTTCTCTTTTCTTCTGCCTATAAGAAAGGAAGAGAGGATCACTGCATGAAAATCACAATGTCCTGTAAGATATCTCCCTTTGCATCTTCTCTGATCTTCTGGCTTGTTTTTAAGAGGCTAGAAGGAAAAAACAAATAGTCCCTTTAGATCTGTTAGCTTCAAAAGAAGAGTAAAAAGGAATTTGCTAGCAGTGAGAATGATCTGAACAGCAAACCTGTGGAAAGATGGGTGTAATTATTTTTTTTATTTTTAAGAGGCAACGCTATTGGATCTGCTATGTTCACACAAATAAAAAGTTCATTCAGCAAGAGCCAGGGGAAATACCACTCCTTATACATATGGGAATCAGAGTCTTTTGTATGGCCAATTTAGAAGTACACCCTTCTTGGACTGTTAGTCTCTTCTGGGGAATTTGGGTGTCTTTTCTGGTTTTGTTTGGTCTTCTTTTTTTTTCTTTTTTTTCCTGCCAAAGAATGGGTTCCCTGACATAGGGTTTCCAAAAAACACTTTTCCCCTGCACAGTGGGAATGTTTAGGAGGAAGTGTGAAAAGCCTTTCTGGATGTATAATTTATATATATATGTACATATGTATGGAACTCCCACACATCAGAGTGACTTTGCTCTTACTGGGATTCCAATCTGCGTACTTAGCTTTCCCACTGGGTAAATCTCTTGAAAACCCTCAAGCATTTCATTTTTCAAGGCTGTGGGTGGGAAATTTTTCACAATCTCTTTCTGCCTCTCTTACCTTTAATCTAAGTACAGTGTCTTTACTGTACGTAGATTGTGCTGACCCTTGAATCTCAAGTCCAGTATCTTTATTTTTCTCTCATGAGGTGGACAATACTGTATGATGGCTGAAAGATACTTAATTTAGATAACATGAATTATTTGAGTATGTGTTTTTATTAGCTTCAGTCAAAGTAATTTCAGTTATATTATCAGTTTTAGGTGGGAGATGAGTTGCCAGACTTCAGACCTCAAAGCATTTAGTATTCTTATCTGTTTTTTTTATGGTAGAAAAGTGATAGTTGAAGTGGAAAGTTCTATGCAGGACCATATATACAAAATCTATTGGTACTTTAGAAAACTCTGAGAGCAGTTTCCATGAGGGGAATACAGATTAGGATGGGTTGGAAAGTTGTTGAAGGGTCTGTGTATGTCCCAGTAGCTTTTAGCTGCTGGTCTCCGAGCAAGGGGCCAAGAGCAGTGGGAGTTTTGAATACCAAAATCAGAAGAGCCAGAGCTGGGGGGGGAATGGGGAGATGAGGAGGAAGGGTGGATTCAAGCCTTGAGGTGTTACTTGGACTATCATATTTTTAATATAATGTTGGGGCAGTTGTGAATATGTGGGTGTGTTAGTGTTGTGTTCTGGATTTAGTATCTGCTTCACTGCAAAGAAAGTCAGTGCTTGCTTAATCAGCTAAGTAAGTTTCCAACTTGAGTTACTAAAAATACTGTAAATGTTGTGTTTATTTTCCACTTTCTCTCTTCTGTGTTATTTGGCATGTTTGATTCTCTGTATTTACTGTCATCTCAATGTGTGTATTTATAGCAGGATGGTTTAGTCTTATTTTCAAGTTGTGCAATAAATAATTCATCTTAAATATAACTTGATGATAGGCGCCACAAAGAAATTGAACTCGAGTAATTTTGGTAATTGTGGACCACAGAGAGAGGAAAAAAATTAACATGTTTTTGTATTTTATGTTCTCTGAAAGGAGCATAATTTCTATCATTAATCATCTAATGCACTTACATTGATTTTCTTTTTACTAGAAAATGAAAGTAAAAGCAATTCAAAACCTATAATAATGTTAGGGGGAAAAGGGAAAAATTGTGAAAGATTCTTTAGACTGATTGCATAATGTGGAAGCACTCAGATTGCAGTTATTCTCTGGACAAAGTAAATTTGAAACATTAAAAACATATTATTTTTACCTTTCTGGCCAGGCAGAGTGTGAACCACTTAGAATAAGAAAACACTTGTATGAAAATAGTGCTTGACAATCATATATCAGTCCTGTGTTCTGCATTCCGTGTGTGGGTGGGAGGAGGAATGGGCTTTACAGGGATGTACTTGTCTCCTGCCTCTCCTCAAACAGTGGGCAGTTTTGAGGCAGTTTTCTTCACAGATGAGGAAAAATAAAACCTCAAGTCACACAGCTTGGCAAAATTGCGTGTGCAGCTCAGCTCTTACAGCAATTCCAGTCCTGTATTCCAAACCAAATAATTGATCATCTTATCCATGAGTATCAAAGAAAAATTGCACTCTGAGGAGTTATTTTAGATGGAACAGAGGTGAGTCCAGTTGAAGGCATTAAATGGTACTGGAGGTGCCCTCCCACCTTGCTGGCCCTCAGAAAGCTGCAGCTGGGATTCCTTTTGAGGCTCCTGTGCCTACATTAACCCCATGCACATGTCTTACTGTGGAAAGGCTGCAGAGAGAAACCAACCTAAAGAGCAGCTACAACATGGACCTTTACATCGAGAAGGATGTTCACAGTTTTGCATGCTTTTTTCCTTCCCTTCTAATTCTATCCCAAACTTCTCCCCTTTCCCATTACAACCTCTTCTCCATGCTAATGCTCTGCACCCAACTTTTGTGCCCATTTCTTCCCTCACTCCTTTTCATGCAAATGATTTCAGTTGCTTTCCTTTATCTTTTCAGTTGGTATTTACCATCTTTATTGCATCCCAAGCTCATCTCGGGCTCCCCTTGTTTGTTTATAGGGCCTCTTGGTTGGGATCTGTGTTTATTCAGCGCTCTGTTTGCTCCGTGGCATTTGTCAGCCCTTTAGCACTACTGTCAATATCATTAATAATTACAAAATGGGGAACTGGTGACCTCAGAGACAGTTTTCCTGCTGAATAACTAGTTGTCCCAGCTCTTCCTCAGTTATTTGTATGAGATTTGTGTCTGTGATGTCCTTCCTGGCATCATTTGTTCTTTTCCTCAGACTTACTTTTAATGGTTATCTTACGGTGTGTTTCTGTAAGTCCAGAACTTTGGCCAAACTTCCTTGCAGGGAGTGCTGCTGCATCCAAGGGGGCTGCACAGGGATGAAATTAAGTGTGTATTTATGTCCTTATAGAATCAAGACTTTAAACTTCAACCTGAGTCTCAGCAGAGCCTTATCTTGTGTCATCTATTATGTCTGCTTCTGGCCTCCTGTAATTAGGGGTTGCATTAACATGCCAAGAACAATGTCAGTGTTCCACCTGGGATTCTGAAAAAACTTGTTGTAAGGATGAAGGAGCATCAATATAGAAAATAGATGAAGGCATTGTGGGTTATGGGACTGTACTTACAGTGAGCAAGTCTAGACCCTTAAAGTTATTTTATTCTTTATTTTTTTAATATATTATCCTTAAACTTTTTCACTTACCACTAATGATACGTGTAAGAAATGATGTTATTACATTGAAGGATATCAAGAATAATTATGCAACAGAAATGAGGATTTTTCTGAACAAGAGGGTAAACAGCTATATTAAAACCATGTCTTTGACTTTACATGCTGGTTTGATTTTTCAAACATTCTTGGAATTTGAAGACAGTGAAGATGATTACCTTGCTTTGCCTACACCTCCTGGCGTTAAAGCTCTTGTGTAGCCTCATAGCTCATCCTATTGTTCATGTACTAATCCCAGTCATTTGATTTGCACTACTGCATAGCTTTAGTTTTAGTGTTTGGCCTGAGTGTACCTTCCTGGAATTATCAGTCATTGTTTTCAGGTGTTCTAATGACATTTAATTCCAGAGTTTTGAAAACACTAATTTACTTTTCTCAAATTGAAAGTGCCGTGGTACAATATAATCTTACTGGTTCATACTTGATACTCTCAGTCTTTAGCTTTTTACCCTTTGGAACCTGTTGGAATGCATTTTTGAAGGAGAATGGATTGTAACTTTGGTAAATGAATGTGATTACAGAGGCTGTCTGTAATTGGATTTTTACTTAAGAGGAATTAAATTTATGTTATGTTTCCTTATTGGATGCAATGCTGTGCCTGTAATATTTCATTCTCAATACAATTCCTTTTGTTAGGATCATCTCCAATGCTCTTAAGTCAGGCACATGCACCTGAGAGCACCTGAGTTCCCTCAGTCTGATGCTGACACACTTCTTTGGTGATGATGTAACATCATCTAAGGATGCCTTCAATGCCTCTGCAATCTGACAGTGTGCAAACATTTGATTTCACCATCTAAAAGTTTATAGGAGAAGTGTCTGTTATTTACTTTCAATTTAGGAGAAATGTAGTTACAGAATGTAGCTCCCATATGCTTCTGTGCGCCATATGCTGAGATGCTGGCACACAGACACGCTCCTGTGGGTGGGAATGCAAAGCCAGGAGACAGAGACTGTCACACTGAATATCCCCTTAGCAGTCCTTGCTCAGTCTCCTGGCGGGGCCCTGTAGCAGCAGAAAGGGAAATTTGCTCCCCAAGCTCTACATTTAACACTTGACTTATGCCTTGAAGCAAAGCAGTTGCATCTGCAGCTATTTCATTGCTCATATTAATCGCTGTGGTGCGTTGGCACCTTCACAGGTGCATCCACACAGTCTGCTAAACAGTTCCAGCCCTTCTCTGAAAAAAAGTTATTTTCCTTCAGCCTCTTAAACCTGGCTACTTTCAGTTTAATTCATGATCTCATGTTTATCATTACAAGAGAAGGTGTTTTGGATTTTATTTTTTTTGTGACAGCAGTTTTCTTTTTATATCAACAGAACTGCATTAAAATGTCATCCCACAGTTTGGCCCCAAGTGTTTAATTCCAGTTTGGTGGGGTTGACTGGTGGTAATAAAAAAGAATAGTTCAAAAGGAAATCCTACATTTCCCCTCTTTGTGGGAATCAATATTATAACTTGAAAGCCTTTATCTGGCAGTGTCCTATTATTAGCTGTTTTATTCATATGTTTGTGTCCATTTTAAATGCTGCAGAGATGGTAGAAATCACACATTCTGCCTGGAAGGGATTTATTACTCTGATTTTTTTTCTCAATGCATAAGGCTGCAAATGGACTGCATTTGCTCTCTTGGGGTATCCCACTTGAAAAAACAAAAGAGATGTTGACATAACAGAAATGGCTTTGCGGTATGAGTTTATTTAAAACCATTGTGACAGAACTGAGGATTAAAGGGAAATATTTTTTATGCAGCATAAACCACATATGAGCCAAACCAATCAGTAGTTTGAAACCACCAAGGATAAATAATTTTACTTTCCTGAAGGTTCACTGAAAACAAATTTCTCTCATTCTTCTTCTAGAAGTGCCTGTATATGAAAATATTTTTTCTCTTAGAAGTTAAAGCTAAGTAAACTGGGAAGTTTGCAGCAAGCAGAAACGAGGGGATTGGTTCCTGATGGAACCACTGGAGTGGGTACATCATGCTGCTTTATGCCTGCCCCTTCCCAATCTGTTAAAATGCTCTAATGGGTTTTTGCTTTATTATTTCATTTATTTTTTTCAGTTAGTGCAGCTCACCTCAAGCAAGGTTTTAGGCATGTAGCAAGAATTGCAGGAGATCCTCCTCCTCCCCTCCTTTAGGTGTTATGTCTCTTACTACACTATCCATTATATATTCTTTTCAACTCCTTGTCTCCATGCTTAGACATATCTAAACCACTACATTATTTCTTATTTTAGTTTAACTTTACTCATGTTTCCGTTGTCACAAATTTCTTTAAGCTCTATGATCTCCATCAAATATTTGCCCTGATTTCATACGTCCTTATAGATATACCCATCTCTTTAAGCATCCAGATAGGCTCAGGGGCCTTGGTGAATTATTTGTATGCTTACAGCTGTGGCAGTTTGTGCAGAAGATCGGGTGGTTAGATAATAACTGATCACAGCAATGGGATGTCTGGTTTAACATCCATACCTTGAACTTCCACCCCTTGTACTGCCATTGTTAATAAATGTCAGGAGCGAAGTGTGCTCTTCTGCCAGCACCTAGTGAACATTGCAGCGGGGTGGTTTGCTCTGCAAGCACAGCTCCTGCTGCGTGGGGCTGGCAGTGGGGGATGGAGCTGCCAGCAGCCGTCGGGATGCTGAGGAGATGCTCTGCATCCCCTTGGCCAGATGTCACATGGACACAGCTGTGTGGCCAAACCTGGGGTGTCCTTGCTGAAGGTAACGAGGCTACACAAACCTTGGGCATCAGGGTCTGTCGCTTGTTTAACCTTCCTGAGGAGGGCAATTACGCCGTGTCCCCGCACGGAGCCGCGACCTCTGTCCTCGGCTCCTGTAATTGAGGAGGGCGAGGGCTCACAGTCTGACGGCTGGGGTTGGGAGCTGGGAAGGGTCATGGGATTGGAAGTGAAAGGCAAGGATCAGCAGTTTAGAGGTGGTTATTAATATGCTGATTTGCTGTCACTTGAGTCTAAAGAGACTTTTAACAATTGCTTGTCTTTTGCATGCTCTTCAAAATGCTGATTTTTTCCATAGAAATCTAATTGCATTTTAATAAGATGGTTTTTTTTATTTCCAGGTGGTTGCCAACCCATTCCTTTCTCCCATACAGTACTGTAGTTAAAACCCAAAAAATCATGTGTATTCATGGCAGAGCTACATCCCAGTAAATCCTTTAACTGTAAGAAAACAGAGTTCTTTCCCCCTTTCTTTTCATGCACTCCTACTCACATTAAATGCTGGCAACAAGGAAAATATATGCATCCTCCAAAACCTGAATTATTTAGCAATTGTCATAAAATAATATCACAGGTTGTTAAAGTTAAATAATAAAATCTGGATTAAATAATGTTATCCTCAGTAGCTTTATGATGCTAGGTGTGGACTTGCCTGGAATCAGAGAGCTCAACATGACTAAACTCTTGTGGCCAAATTCAGTTCACTGCTGTCCCTGAGTTTATTACCTTAATCAAGTCATGACCTACCTTTGCTTTGTTTAACCTACACTGGAGGATATAAATAGCCTATAATCTTGGAGATTTTGTGAGAATTAATTATTATTAATGAAATGAAAGACTCCATGATGTGCGGGCTATTTTTATTTATTATAATTACTTACTATTAATTCACTGAATTTAACAAGTTTTATCCTAGGCTTCCTGTGACTCATTTTTATACATTAAATACTTTTGTTCTCTGTCATGGCTATACAGTACCAATATTCACTGTGAAAAATTAATTATTAGTTCTAAAAAAGGACAACAGACAAAGTGGGGGAGTATAAGAGGTATCACAATATTTAGGGAGCTCAGTTTGGAGGGGCCAGACCTGGTATTTATACCCCGCTGCAAGAAGCATTTAGCTGTAGCATCTGCTCAGTCATTCCCTTCATCTGAAATATGGAAAAGATGACGGTTTTGGAGAAGGAAGCTTTCTTTAATGGTTTTTAGGGGCTCTTTAAACCACTTTGCAGCAGTTTCAATTCCATGAGTAGCAAGTGCATCACAGCTTGTGAATCCTGGCCTCGACCAAGTATGTTTACTGGCACGTGGCCACAGTGTTATGTGTTTTGTTGCTTGGTTGTACAATGTATCATTGGTTAAACTGTCCCCACAACCTTTAAAATGACTGCCTCCTTGCAAATATTGAATTTATATCATCATTTAGATAACACACTGGTCAAATAAGAATGTGTCTTCATGGTTTTGTGAAGCTTCCAGCACATCACTGAGTGACACATGAACCATGCCCTAAAACCAAATCAGCTTTATTCTGTTAATCCAGGGGAGTGAATCTGACACAGAGCAGCAGGACTGACTGCCAGGAGTGTAATACAATATATATATAAGAGTATAAAGCTTTGTGTCCCTTTGTTTGCAGCTGTGACGTGCCTGTCGGAGCAGGGCGGCTCTGCCGCCGTCGGTGACTGCGTGCAGTGGGCAGGGGCGATGCCAGCCCTCGTCCAGGAGTGCCTCATTCCCTGCAAGGATGACTGCACATTTACCCCCTGGTCTAAATTCACAGCATGCTCCTCTGACTGTGACACAACCAGAAGCAGGAGGCGGTCGCTCACAGGTATAATCTTTTACAATATTTGTCTGATTGTGATAATGCCTCTGGGGTGTTGGCGGACTGATGCCGGCGTGGTGGGAACAGTTCCCATCCTCAGTTGGTTTTTGATCTGGTTCTGATCATTGCCAGCCTTACACACATTCCAGTACAAGAACAGTGCAGAAAACGTGGAAAGGTGGTTTTAGACATAAACCAAATGAAACAGTGACCAGGCTTTGTGCCAGTTTATCTGACCTATTAATCTGGGAAGCATGCAGAAAATACATGTACAAGAGTATAGATCAGGGTGATTTTCTGAAGGAAGTTTAAAACTGGGAGTTCTGTGCTCAGCAGTGTGCCCTAGTTCAACAGGGCAAATTAATACCATGAATAAAGAAAACCCATTATCATTAGAAAAGCTTTGTTTGATCTTTTATATGTATTCATTAAACTCACTGGTTCAAACCATTTGACGGAGCAGTCTCCTGTACTTGCTGTTGAGGTTTGTTGTGTTACTTGAATGCTGACCAAACTGAAAAGCTTTAAAACTCCTTAATGTGAATAGTTTGGAACTGCATGTTTTGCTGGGAGTTGCCTTCCCCCACATGTGTGGTTAAATCAAATAAAAATGAATTATACTGTTCTTAGAAGGCTTACAAGAAATTTGCTGTTATTGTTCTTCTCAACACTCACATCTTTTCATGTTTCTGTGTTGTGTTTGAGAGCTATGGTGTACCTGGCTTGAGTTTGCTGCTTTAATAGAGGTGGAACGTCAAAGATTTTGACTGTGGGGTAGAGAGCTAAAGTTGCTGTAAGAACATCTGCCATGATAAAAGCTGGAATCTGAAGGGCAAGAAAATATGTTGGCCACCACTACTCCTTCCTCCTAGACTCGCTTGTCCTTGGATGCATGGCTGTCTTCTTACTGAGTTTGTTACTGCTGGGATGTTCTGTATGTTTTACTAACAATTACAGCACACATTTATATTGGTTTCAAGCTGGCGTTCCTTAGAGTGGCTCATTAAAGGATAAAGATTTATCTTTTACATAAAAACCCAGTATTACACAATGCTCTGTAGTTTCTGGCAAAGGGCATATTCTAAAATATTCTCTATACCAATGCCTGTATGTTTATAGTTGGAGAAATCCTTGATCCCCAGCGAAATAACAGGTGCCTGATCTTACAAAAAATATTTAAAAATTAATGAATAATTACTTACAGGTAGTTTTAAACCTGATTTTTCTTCACTAATGTTGTGCAACTTAGAAAACAGTACAGCCCTAGCTATCTCCTTTCTTACTCTGTTCTATATCAGATGGAGATCTGTTCAAGTAAGTGGGCTAAAAATGGTTTGTAAAAACCAGGTTTTGCTGGTTTGTCTCCTCACTTGCACTTCATTCATGACTAAGCACCACCAGTCTCTCCCTATCCGACCTTGCTGGGTTCCATTCCTCCTGCCAGGATGGAGCTCATGGTCTCAGCCCGTGCCCAGTGAAGGTGTCCTGGAAAGCAAGTGGTGAACATGCAGTGAGTGTCCCAGGTGGGGACATGACAATGCTCCAGAGAGCAGCAAGAGACAACCAAATTAGACACTGGGTTTGGTTTGGGCCCCTCTCTGAAGGGGAAGTCAGTGAGATTGGTGCCAACTTGTATTTTCATAAAAACTTCTTGAAAAACAGAGGTAGACAAAAGTCTGGAAAAAATCTCATCTGTTGAAACTCAGTCCAAAGATTTAAGGAAATTGCTATTTTCAAAAGTATTTTGTGATGTTAAAAGTGTCCTTTATCCATTTGCATTTCACCTCTCTCTGTGTATGAATTGTACCTCTTGTTCATCACTGCGTGTGTCTCTGTCAAGTGAATGCTTTGGCTTCATTATAAGAGTTCATTAATAATGTCATTTAGTGGAAATCTTCTAATTGTTTGCTATGTATTTGCTTGCCCTCCACTCAATTTTTAATAGTATTATTCATTTTACTTTGTAATTCATTGACTCTACATATAAAATTAGTCATTACTTAAGTGAAAGACTTATTACAGAACATATAAAAATTCAAAGTCCTGTTAATGAAAACACAGTTTTTAGGTGAATTTTCAGTTAATTAATACAGTCAGTTAATTCACTGTATTATGGATACAAAGCACTTTCTGTATTTTTAATGTTTCCTGTAATTTTTATGTACAGTATTTATTACCTGATAATATTCAATATATATAATATTTGTTCGTATTCAGAGATGTAATTAAAAAAGAAATGTGTAATTCAAAAAGAAAATACTATTTAATTGATGGGTTTATGTCCTTGAAAAAATTTGGAGATGGTATTTTTAGCAGCGATTTTTAAAGCAGTCTGTGAAGATGATAAAAATATCACTACCACTAATTCTAAATATATTTCTTTGTGAAGAGTATGGGATCAATGTCACTTTTCCCTTAAAATAGGGCTTTCATAGCAACTTCTTTTAGGGGGAAGATTGCAACAAAACAGATGGCAGGGCAAGTTGGAAAAGAAGTCCCATAAGTGTGAGATCATTAGCATCCTTACCTCAGACTGTTGTGCTTCGTGTCATGATGGCAAAACATGGGCAAATCCCAAATTCCCATGTTTACTAACACAATGCAGAACATAAAACTGAGCATACAGAGTTTGTGGCTCCTCATGGCTTGTCAAACAGAAAATGCTGGAAATGCCATTAGAGAGCTCCCAGTCTATTTAAAGTTTCTTAAAAGACTTTCCTTGAAATATGGGGAGTTGTACCTGAATTTCCTCATAAATATATACATAAAAGTCTAAACATAGATTTATCTACCAAACTATAAAGATGCTGGCACTAATTGATTTCTTTGCATTTAACATCGCTTTGTGCTGGCAAATCCTACATTCCCCAGAAGTCTGGCAATACAATTTTGGAAGAGCTGGGGCTTGAAGGGTGATGATATTAAGGGTCTGCAGTCAGGGCCCTTTACTTTGAGGGTACATGGTTATATGTAAACAGATTTCAACAAGACCCAGCTTGTGTGTGGTGAAATGACTCTGGGTTCCAGACTTGAAAGGGGGTTGTTGAGTTACATAACTTATCTTTTGGTTTTAGTATCTTATTTGTGTGCAGTAAAGAGAAAACATTTCTTTTGGGATCAAAGCTTTAAAAACCGTCTGCAGAAGTGTTTTTAATGCATCCAAGGTCCCCAAGGAACATTTTGAGGATGGGATACAGATGCAGTTTGTTGCTGAAGATGAATTCTCCCTTCTGTGCAGATGCCAAATGCAAAAACATTCCTGAGCTCAGCCAGCATCAAGATTGTTCCACGGCACCTGTGCCAAGAAAAGCATTGATTTTTATCTTTAGAGGTTGTGTACCTACATTTGTTCCCTTGAGCAGCTGTGGGGATGCAGGGAACATGAACTCTCTTTTTTGCATGATTTCTTCTTGCCCTGGGGACCCCTTCTCATGCCTTGAAGTCCTGCAGGAGAAGGGCATGGAGAGTGCAGTTGCAGAGAGCTGCACTATGGGTTTATTTGGATGCTGCTGCTTCCTAAATCTATGGAAAGAGCCTTCTTCTAAAACCTGTTGAGGGAACAGAGCAAAGGAAAACATAAAAGCAAATACAACCATTGAAATTCTTTCCAGCCCTAATAATTTACTGAGGATTATCTTCTTCTGTTTTCTTCAAAGCACTGTTTGTGTGCACAGCACATCTCTAACTAATTTGTAAAGAAATCTCAAAGAAGTTGTAGCTAATGTAGAGTCCTCTGGAAGTTGTCTTGGCAACCACTGATTGTGAACAAATAGAGACAAAACAATCAATTTATTTTCATCAGATAATTAGAGGAAAATGATATTATATGAAATTACAAAGCGGTTTCTGGGCAGACCATTCCTACAGTAAGACTTTGTATTTTACTCCTTGATCTACCCATCAGAACAGTATTTCCAAGTTCTCTGGTTGCCCCTGGAGATCAGTGCATTGTCCTTGCACACCAGAGCACTGGCAGCAGCTAATAGATGCTTCAGAAACATCCCTGAATATTAACATTCAGATTGTCTTGGTTCTAATGTGTTGAATTCATGCAAGTATAAATAATGTGACGTGTTGTTATCAAGAGGAGCAGATGTTGAGCTAACACGCCGATTTCTGTGGTTGGAACAGGGCGAAGCAGAAAGCGAGACAAATGCCAGAACACTGAAGTTTATCCTCAAGTTGAAACAGAGCCGTGCCCCTGCGAGGTGTTCACCTCCCAGCCCCATGGAAATTGGTCTGACTGCATTATCAGAGGGCGTCCATCGGAGCTGCAGCCGGGAATGCCATCCCAGGGAGCGGCCAGGGAGTGTGGCGAGGGCGTGCGGCTGCGAGCCATCGCCTGCTATGACAGGACCGGCAGACTGGTGGAGCCATCTCTCTGTAGCAGTTCGGGTAAGGAGATGTAAAACAGCCCACAGCACATGTGAATTGCGCTCCATGGCTCGCTGTGGAGCTTATCTGAGGTGTGTGCTTGATGGAATAGCTCTCACAAGTTTGCCGTGGGTGTTGAACACTGTTCTTTGAATATCTTCTTATTGCTCTTTAATGCTGAGGTTTTCCTCAGTGTAAGGCTCTGCTGGCATTTCTGCAATGGAAATGAAGCACAAGAGGGCTAAAGTTGGCTATGCTGCCAAAATACCAGAGGCATTTCTTTTATTTCCCTGAAAATCCCATGAAAGTATAAGCTTCGGAGGAGGTATATTTATTTCAATCAGCATTTTGTTTGAAGATATTTCCTACTTCTGCTTTCACTTGTCCAGAAATTTTTATTCCCTTTCACTAAGTTTGGAAGTTTGCATTGTTGTTTTCAAGGAAGGAATTCGGAATTTTCTAGAGATAATTATATTTAATTACAAAATCCCAGTGATGTCACCTGCTGTCCCTCATGCCATGCACACAAGGCTTCAAGAGCCAGTGGTCTCCTCCTTGCAATTATCTGCCAGTGTTAAGCTCAAATTCATAGAGTGTATTTTCATGTCACTGCTTGCTGGGGTGCTGTCACCTGTATTTCATGTATAATCAAGTAGCCTGTATCAAACAGAAAGAGGGCAGAGCTAAATGCAGAGCAAGCGGGAAATTCCATTCCATTTGGATATTTTCTCCTAGTTTCCATGATATGCAGTTCATTGCAGTCATAGAATGGTTTGGGTTGGAAGTGACCTTAAATATCATCTCATTTCAGCCCCCTTCCACTATCCCAGGTTGCTCCAAGCCCTGTCCAACCTGGCCTTGAACACTTTCAGGGATGGGGCAGCCACAACTTCTCTGGGCAACCTGTGCTAGTGCTTCACCACTCTCAGTCAAGAATTTCTTCCTGGTATCTAATCTAACCCTGCCCTCTGTGCATTTGAAGCCATTCCCCCTTGTCCTATCACTTACCATAAACATAAGCCTTTATTTTAGGAACCAGTTCTGTACCTGTGCTGCCCCCAAACCACTGCTGCTCTCTGACTTAAAGTCAAAAGGCTTGGGATGCCACAGAGCAGGATGTGATCTGATGAGCTGTGTGATGGGAGGGGGAGAAATGATGTCTCAGGAGGAGATTAAGTAATACAGTGGGCACTACGAATGTTCCTGAGGGTGTAAGGGAGCAGAGAAATCAGCTCTCTTGGGGGGTCTTCATGATGGGGATCAGCAGCCTGAGCTGCATGTAATAAAAGGAAAAAATCTCCACCCTAATGAAGTGATTCCCTCCTGGAATAAGTTCCTCTTGCAGCTGTTGGTGGCTGTTCCAGCTGGCTGCACGGGTTCATAAAGCAGCTTTCCACGGTTTGTGTTTCAACAATGTGCTTTTGTACCAATTGATTATGCCTCTGTGGCCCATGAAGGAGGAGTAGTATACCTTTCCCCCACATTACCTTTTCTTCTGCAAAAAGGGAGCTGCTGGGTTTTGGAAGGTAGGTTTGCCTGTGGCGTGACTTGCTCTTTTGAGAAACTCAGGTTTTTTATCACTGTTAAAAAGGGGAGGCTGTCTATGCGTGGGGCTTTTCTAAATAACCTTGCAGCCTGTTTTCTGTCAGTGATATTTATGTGGCATTTTTAATGGTCTGGCTTCTCTTAGGGAGGTAGTAGGGAGTGGTAGCTCTAGGGGGTTATTGTTGGCTTTCTTGTCTTGAGCTTTTTATGTGAGCAGAAATGATTGTGACACTGCCCTGGCACAGGGCCCACGTCAGAGGCAGAGGGGTGGTCAGTGACTTTGGGCATAAGGGACTAAAAACGGGCAGAAGCTCCATAGGCTGCACTTCCATCACCTGGGGCCTGCCTTCCAAGGTTACATGAAGACAAGTCTGATATTTATGGTCTCTGGAGCTGGGAACTTTCAAAATGCACTTCTGAACACCTTATTGAATTAGTGATAGAAACAAATCATTATCCAATTAATAATTAGCAGAATGCTTTTCAACCATAATGGAGAAGAGCAATTTACAGAAGCATGCAGAATTGCTAAGCCCTGAGAAATTACTCATGACAGTGTTTTTTTTTAAGCAGCTCAGTTTGTCTTGCTCACAGTTAGTATCAAGTGACCTTTTAACATTTCCTAGCTGGCCATGATTATGGCTAATTAATCCATTGTCTTGTATATTGAATGCCAATCACTGTGATATCTGGGCATTGTTCTTGCTTTATGAGGTGGGGAGAAGCAGATTCCTCTTTTACTCCTTTCAGGTCTTCGGACTTCTCTTTGTTGCCTGCTCTTTTCCTTCTGCAGGACAGTGCTTTTCCTTCCTTTCCCTTGAGCCAGAATGAAGTGAGAAGTTGTAAGGCTTAGACCTCAGTTCTTTGGTGGGTCCTTTTGAAGAACTACAAAATGTAGAAGGAGAGATGTAAGGATGTAAATTGTGCCTCTAGAGTAGGAGTAAATTTGTCCCAGATTTGATATTGTCCTGAGTACATGGTGTAGGACAATAAGAAGGGTGTAGAACAGAATAGGTCAGTTTGTAGTTTTTCTGGAGGGCAAATTCTGGGCTTTTGCCTTCTTGCTGCAGTGATTTTCATTTTCCTTGTGAACTTAGACTTGAGTAGGGTTTATTTCACTTGGTCAATGTGACCTATTATGTGAGTGCGTCAGAGTTGTCAAGTGAATGTACTGTGAGTTTGAGTCTGGTGTGGAAATAAACTGCTCAGAAGGGTTCAGGGTCTGAGGCCCTGCTCTTACGCTGACTTTTCTGAGTGATTCTGCATTTGCAACTTGGAGGGTGAGAGGGGAACCTAACCAAAAACCCAATTCAGTCTGTTCATCTGTGTTTCCTAGCAGTACAGACTCCAGCTGTCCTGAGCCTATTATCTGCTGGAAATCAGTATTTTCTCCCCACCGATGTAGTTACCACATGCAGAGTATCCCAAGGTCCAGAAACAGTGAAGACAGATTTTGGAAATTCTCTATCAACTTCCCTGGGGTCTACAGCTTCTTCTGTCAGGATCTGAGACCTGGGCTGTGGGGAGGGACCTCTGGCATGATCCACCAGAGCTGAGAAAGACTGGTGTCAACACTTTGGGTCAGCTGAAGTCAGCACACTGGTCACAACTGGCTGATTTACCCACCCTCACTGCTATTAATTATGTTTTTGCTCATGATCATTAGATATGAGAAGCTTAAAAATACAAATCACGGGCTTTTCTGAATTTTATTCCTTTCTATAACTAATATTTTCTCCAGGAAAAAAGTACACTTCCATTTTTTTTTCATGGCTGGCTTTTATGATAAACTGCTTTATTTTGGTAGTGTCACCTTTTTCCTTGATCACCCATTCAATAAGCTTGAGAAGTGAGTGATCTGCATTTTCCAGTTGAGGTGGTGATTTTCTCCCAGATTTGGTTCACCATTTTTTTTTTCCTTTAATTTGGAAATGCACTTACGAAATCATGGATAGAGGTAACTATCTCTAACTACATTACAAAATTTGGTAGTTTGCCTAATTTTACTTCCCATCAGAAGACTGCTTATATTGTGTTGAGCTCACTGCTGGTCCAGAGGGTCTCCATTTTCCAACTGGTGTCTGGAGCATCCTCTTTGGCCATGAAACTGTCCTTTTAATTGCAGTTCATCCGCTTCTCAATCTGTCATCTGAGCTGCTCATGCTATTTTTGAATTTCCATCTCCTTTGTTTTGAATGATTTCCCGTCATCCCTGTGCTTCTCTTTCTTGTGTGCGATGCCAACAGGGTTTTTTTAATCTTAGAGGAACATAGGGTGCCTCATCTGTTCCAAATCAAAGGCTGGAGATTTCTGTGCTCTTGCATGGAAGTTCTGCTTTTGATCCGATGGGCGATTTATGGAAAGCAGGAATTTATGAAGTGCTTATCCTATTCAAATTCTGCTGTGCTCACAACAACAGGAACCTGGAGGGAAAAGACACAACAGACACATAGATCCTGGTTTTAAATCACAGAGTGGTTAGCTGCAACCTGCACTCACCTTAAAAAGCTTTAATTATCTCTGAATTTATGAAGGGCACAGCAGGAATGCTCAAATACCTCCTTGCTTTCAACAGTGCAGTGTCTCCTTGGATGTGCTCCAGTTGCTGGTGGACAAACCCATCCTAAAATGAAAATACTGGGATTGACATTCCCCATTTTAGGAGAAAATGAGCTGTTTTCAGGTAGTTTTTAATCCCTAGGTTTTAATAAACATTCTTCAGATTTATATTTGTATAGCTCAAAATGCCATAAGCAGAGCCCAACAGATTAAAGGAATGTGAGTCATGTCTATCCTGGCCTGAAAGCAAACTTGCTGCTCCTACAAGGTGGCAATTTTGGGGGAAAAATTTAAAAAAGAAAAGGTTGAAAATGCAACATTGATTAGATGCCTGTTTATTTTTGGAAGTGTATCAATTGTAGTAATTACTGTGGTATACATTTTTCCACATCTAGTAAATTTTATTTTGAAGAGTGAAATTGTAGAAATCCCTGATTTTGAAGATCTTCAGAAACAGAAACTTTTCTGAGCAGACGTTTCCCTGTGTTTTTGAAAATATTCCAAAGTTTAATTTCATTCTTAGTTTGAGTGACATTTTATATTGAAATTTCATTTTTCAGTACAACCTGTTAATTTCAGAACCCAGCTAGGCTCTCTGTAATCACTTCCCAGAGATAACAAAGACATCCTTGTTTTATCAACACTGCAGCACAAATCCAAAACACAGCCCCATACCAGAAGCTGTGAGGAAAATTAACTCTACCCCAGCCAAAACCAGCATAGTCTCCCTCTGTGGCCTTTTTATTACATGGCTGGATTTTAATAATGGCTGTATTACTGCTAGAAAGCTTTTCAAAGACTGCTCAAGGAAGAAGCTTCAGCTAAAAATTCACCTTATTTTCTGCCTATCACATCCCCTGGCATGGGAATTAAGGCTGGATCACAGGACTGACTGTCCTGCCCTCGAGTCCCCACTTCAGGACTCTTCAAAGCCACTGCCATTGACTGTTTTCTGCTCTCTCACAGCTAAATAGCTTCTAAATTTAGCTCTGAAATCCTGGCTGGGTTCTCCTCTGGACTCTCTCCGACATTCCTATGTCTCCTTGGGTGTGTGGTGACACTTCTATTACAGCTGTGGCTGCCAGGGGAGCTGTAACACAGACACAGAGCCTGGGAAGGACCTGCCCTCCATTTCTTGTTTGACCACAGGATTTTTACATATTGCTCCCATAACAGTGCTCAAAGAATGTTGATTTATTCCCTATCTTTCCCTTTGTTTGTCTGGTTTTTTTTTTCCAAAATCTGTTCACCATAAGAAAATTTGGCCACGGTTCTTCCTTTATGGATGTTAAAAGACTTATCAAATGAAATTGGATCACAGGACAACTGTTCAGACATTGAGTTCTCTGTGTTTTCCTGGCAACAGAATCAAAGATAAACAGCCATCAAAAAAGTTATTTCTGAATGGGTCAAACTAGCTATCAAAGAAGCTTATTTAAAGCAAGGTAAGACTTCCCCTGAGGCATTAGTACACAGAAATGCACATTCTCCTAGGTCTTTATCTTCCTTCAGAAAGGAAGCATGCTTCTTAAGAAAAAACATTTAGAGACTTGGCTTTTGGAGCAGCATCCTCTGTAAGTGCTGCATTTAGTCAGAGTGATGTCTGTTGTTACTCCTTAGCTCTAAATACACATCTTTATTGCTTATCTTCTTGCCCAAATTTCTTTTATGCTTTTTGCTGCATTCCATAAAATGACCCCTTTGAAGTGGTGGCAGTACCAGACTTTAGGAAGGAATGGCTTTTTGCTGACCTCAAACAGACTTTGTCATGTTTGACATTCACTGTCAGCTGCCTCTTGCTGGACCACCTCTGCCCGCCCTTGCTCATGTCCATCCCTTTTGTTTCTGTTATTAGGCTCAGTTAGGGTTTTTTTTTTTAGTTTTTTACAGATTGATTAAAGCTCTTCTATGGGACTCGGGAATGTTTTTAGTGTAGAAATTGTGACTCAGTGTAGAAATAGTCTATGGGAGCTTTAGGAGAGCTGTGATAGCAGGTTAATGCACTGGGTGATCTCCTGCCCTGATTTCTGCAGCAGGCTTTGGGAAGAGAATTTCCTTGAAATGTGGCCCGTCTCTTCGGCCTTAATAACACATTTGTCACAAATACAGCCTGTTACAAGGCAAGGCTCTAATAAAATGTTACCATACAAAGACAGACTTAGAATTAACATTTTTCTTTCCCTACAAGTCATTCCATTTAATATTCTGTATTGGAAATATGAAGAAATACCCTTTTAACCTAATCCTGTTCATGGATTAGTATTCTAGTCCTAAGACCTCTGTGCTTTTACTGCTCATGGAGAGCTTCATGATCCCTCTGAGATGTGTGGCTGAACTGGGAAGTGACATGTGGTGGTAGTTCACAGGATTCCTGTCATGTCTTACGTGGGGTTTTTGCAGCGTTTTTTAATCTGTTTGCCTTTCGTATGGCTCTGATGAGCAGGACTCTCAAGCAAATAAATGGGTGACAAATCATTTTTGAGTGAAGAGTGACAATTCTTTACCACTGTTGAGGAGCCCTGTGGCAGCCAGACATAGTAGGTGTTGTAGTGGAGTTCAGTGAGCATTAAAGGGTTAATGTCTGCCGTATTCTGAAGATTTTCAGAAGCAACTTAATTAAACTTAAACTTCAGCTCAGTCTACTCTATGGATTATCCCAGTGATACTGATGAGTAGTTGAGAATTTATCCTACCTTTGTCTGTTCCTGGGCCTGAAATACACTTTAATCTCTGTCCTCCAAGGTTTGCAAATGAGGATGGTGTAAATTAAATTACTGAGAGCCTGGTTTGCAAATCTTCTAATATCCCTCACTACAGACAGAGATTCCCACTGTGAAATCTTGGCTCTCATTTGTATTTGGTAACAGGGAGGAGTGACCACTAAAAATAATGTTGTTTAACAGGATTATGTTGCCTTCTGCTTCTGAATTCACTGAAGTCCTCCAGCACAGGAAATTGAACTACACAACCAGAGAGCTCAAAGTCACACTGCAAAATGGAAACAAAAGTCTATCAGAAATTCAGTACATCAATACTCTGTGCTGGGGCCTGCTTGTGTCACAGAAACGTCCTGTTTCCCTCTCAAGGTTTTCCATCATCTAAATGAGTTGCTGCTCGCCCTGTGCCTGAGCTGTACAAAACCAGGACTGTTCCCTTTCTTAAAATCGTGTTTTCGTCAGATGTTTTTTATAGTACAGCTTTATTTAAGGTCAGATGCTTCTGCAGCAAGGTGACCTCAAATAGGTGGAGTGAAACTCCTTATGCAAGCAGATGGGACCTGGCAGCAGCTACCTGGATTTTGGGAAAGCACTCAGGGATCTTCCTGGTGGTGGTAATGGTTAGTGGCATCCTTAAAACGGCACCTGTATAATTAAAGTGTGCAGTTGGGCTTCTCATTTAGTGTCAATGGGAGAAGGAATTGAGGCAGAGTATTGATTTAAGTGTATTGATTTGGGGGGGGGTCACTGTGTTACTCGCCTCCTGTGGCAGGGAGGGGTCACTGTGTCATTCACCTCCTGTGACATTGGGGAGAGGGCTGTGGAGGTCACTGCTGGCTCACAACCTTCCACTGCCTTTCCAGTGCCTGTGTGACCTGCTTGTGAACACAGGCCCTTACACTGGGTAAAACCCCTCGAGTTTGTAAATTAAAGAACTAGGAATGCACATTTAAAGAAAAAAAAAAAATCACGATGCTGTGAGCCCTCTTGATAATATTAATTGCACACTGATCTAATTAGTGTTCCTGTGTTCTGCAGAGTCATCTGGTGGTTTATTTTGTCTGAAATAAAAGCAATATTGTAATGCAGAATACATCCTAATTATCGGGATGCAGGGAGATTCATCAGTGAGTCCCATTCTGTCAAATGAAAACCATCACGTTGTTGTCCAAGACAAGTTGTCTAAATGAGGCTTGCCTGTGTCTTGGGGTCACAGCTTGGCAGCAGAAATGAGGTGGCATATTGTGGTGACAGTGCCCAATGTCAAGCCTTCAGAAACTGGCAGAAAGATGCTCTCCACAGAGTGCCCCAAACTCTGAAATTGAGTTTCTTAGTGTGCTCCAGCAGAGCCTGAAACCATTGACCTTCAGGACACATATGATTTACTGAGGGGGGTAGATACTTTCACTGACATTTGGCAGCAGCTTTCTCCCAGTGATGGACCCTTGGCTCTGGAAGATGCTTCCTGCCTGGTCCAAATTGCCCAAGTCTGTATCGATCTTCAGAGCACTCTGCAGTGCACATCTATTTTCAGAGCTGCTGTGCCATCAGGCCTCTGAGAGAAGCTGGGTGTAGGAGGAAAGGGAATTTGGTGGGCAGTTTGTATTTAGGCTTTAAAAAGAGTCTTGTTTTTTGGAAAAAATATAATGATAATGAAAAATAAACAGTCTCGGGTTTGTTTTAAAAACATGCTTTTGTGCTATGAATTGAGTAGCCTGAAAAATATATATGGTAAACAATCCATAATAAAGTACAATGGGCTGAGTTTCTTTTCTGATCTATAGAGGATTCCATCTCTGCTAAGAAAAAAAAAACTACTCAGTTTTGTTCAAAGAAAGCAGATGATTTTCCCAGTGGCAGAGTGATAAGCAAAGTATACAGAAAAACACAGCTGAGCTGCTCCCCTAACTGCTATTGATCCCAGTGGATGGTTTTTTATTTGAGTAAGGACTTTGTTAAGATGTCAGGGCTCCCAAGCAGCCAGACCAGCCCTTCACCTGGGAAAAGGGAGCATCATTCCCACAGTTGGTTTTGGAGCCTGGACAGATTTGTGCAGTGGATTTCTGCCCTCCTGCATCACATGTTCCCTGTGAGATGAATGTACACTGTGAAGTCCTATTTATTTGCTCTGTTTATTTGCACGCAGAAGGCAGCAGACAAGGCTCCTTCTCCGGAAGAGTTCTCAGCTTGTTCTGCAATCTGTTACAAGGAAAGTGCTAATTAATGGAGATTTCCTTATTGAGTTAAAAGATTAAATATATCAACCACCAGGGCTTGTATCTAACACCAAGCGTATGCTTGCAAGTTCTTTAAGGAAGAAAACTGTAATGCAAAATCAAAAGAAATTAGAAATCATAATGCAAAGTCAGCATCAACCCAACTGCCTCCTCGGGATTTAAAGAGACTCTGAAATTGAGCAATAAAACCAACCTTTGGATGAATTTCAATAACAATAATGTTGAGTTAAACTTACCAGCCTTTTTTACAAGTCCTCCCTGGTCTATTTAGAATCTCTAATCAGTCTGCTACAAGATAACGTGAGCGGGTGCATCTTTTGTTGAGCAAGTGGGAATAAATTCACTAAGGGTCCATTATTTGAGCCTTGCAAAATATTTGATGTGGAAGTTATTTTTGCTAGTGGCTGTGCATTTACTGAATGTATTCATTAGATTATCTCCTAAATTTCTCAGCAAACTAATAATGCATAAAATCTCTCAAATCCTTGTGTACTATAAAAAAAGAAGATTAAACATTTGTTCTGTGGCAAGATTAAATCCTTTCTGGCTGCAACTCAAGTTTTTAGCAACATAAGTCTCCCAGACTTACTATGCTTAGTTCCCTTCAGTTAATAATTTTCTCCCTTGAGGCAGGATTTAGATTTTGAACGGGGATTTTTTGGGATGAGGTGCTTCTCTTGCAGCTGACAAGCTTCTGGAGCGTTTGGTTGTGCCACGTGGCCCATGGCCAGTGGCTGCCTTACTCTTGGCACTTTGGGAAAGCCTCCACCGTAGAACATGGTCAGCTGGTGGAGTTAAGTCTCTGAGCTGCAGTCTGTGCTCCATGCTGAGTGTTAACCTGAGGTAAAGCAAGAGGTTTGCCTTGCAGGAGATCCCAAAGCTTCAGCTGAGCAGAATTTGGCCCACCAAATGCTGGGGTCCACCAGGTGTCCCTTATAAAGTCTTTAGCTATTAGATTTTTAGCACTGCTTGGATTTACTGATGCTATTTTGTGATATTTCACAGTCAGTAACCAAGCGAATGTAAACATTAATTGCAAAATGAATCCATTTTTTCCCCCCTCTACCTTTGGTCTGTGTAATTAGAAACATTTCTCCTGTGTCACTGTCCACTCTGCTGCTCCCTAGTTTGTTACAGGGTGATCTCTCCTGTCCCACAGACTCCTAGGGAAATTAGCAGTGTTATTGCCGGTGGCAGCTGTGGTGATGCACAGAACTGTCCCTCTCACAGTAATGACCTTGAGTTTTATGAAGCACCTCAAGGTTTACTAACAAGGGTAGAACTGCTACAAGTTTCTTAATTGAAACCATGAAATATGTTAGAGAGGATACAAATGAGTTTAAAGCCAATTCAATTAGAGGTGCATCTGTTTCCAAAGCTGCTGGAGAAATGTTTATTTTCGCATCACTTTTAAGCCAGCCTCTTGGAATGCTGCTGGCACTGTTGTTTAACGCTGTGTGCAGACCTCACACCCGCAGCAAATTTATCTTTTGGAAGTGCAACAATCAGGTGGAAGCGTGTCTGATGTTTGTTTGTAAACCTAGAGATGTCCTGCTTCTCCCAGCACAACCCCATGTGGCATCACTGACACCCCCCAGCCCATCACCCAACTGCCTCCTCTTGCCTTGGCTCTGCTGGGTGGCACAGCAAAAATGGGACAATAATAGCTTTTGCACCATGTATTTGTGCCTCTCTGATACTGGCACAGTTTGCCCAGAGAAGCTGTGGCTGCCCCATCTCTGGAAGTGTCCAGAGCCAGGCTGGACAGGGCTTGGAGCAACCTGGGATAGTGGAAGATGACCCTGCCCATGGCAGGGGGTTGGAATGAGATGGGCTTTAAGGTCGCTTCCCAGTCAAGCCATTGTGATTCCATGACACCCAGCAGACCACAGTCCTCACTTTATCCACCTGCTGTTGCTTTGTCTCTGGGCTGCACAGGAGAATTGAGGTGAGCCATGGATACTACACTGTGTGTCTGAGCCTTCCCATGACCTCCTGTGTGATCTGTGGGTGCTCCGTTTGTTAGAGACACTTTAGAAGAGGGACTCCATTTGTACCTTGTTCAGCAACAAGCACATTGTTCTTAATGAATAAATCATAGTAAAATGAGCTGTGCAGCCTAGGTAAATGCATCTGTTCATCCCATTATGTTGACAGTGTCTCGGTAGAAAAACAATAGCACTTATACATAGAAAAGGCTTATTTGCTCATCCAGATCAATTTTTCCTGCCAATTCCCAGTAGCATGTTTCAAAGTGCCCACTTAAATAACCCGGTTCTTGTCACTACCTCCTGTGACATCTGTGTGTGCAGCTCCAGCTCTGTGGTGTTCAGGAGCCTGCTGTTGGTTCAGGTAGGACAGAGGCTCTCATCTGCTCTCTCTGAATTAAATGAGCTTTATTTTAACAGTGTTGGAGATTTTGAGGAATAATAATAGTAATAATAAAAAAAATGAGGTTAAAGGAAGCTTCAAGAAATAATCTAAGAACACATGGAAAGCAGGCTGAATAGGGTTGGGGAGCACAGAACATCTTTTTCTGTAGAAGGTTTTGGAAACTTAACAATTCTTTGGTACCAGGTTTTGCGGAGGGGAGAAAAAGGGGGGATGTGATGGATATGTGAGAAATTTAACGATGACACTGACAAAACCATCTGTGTAAACTCAGCCTTGAGTTGGTCTCCCAAGCTGAGCAACAGTAGCTCAAAAATGTTATTTCCTTTATTAATATTCTGTTACAGTAAGAATATTGCTCTTGATAGTAGCCTGAATGTAGAATTCTTTATTAATGGATTGTTTTAATAGCATATTGCCCTTGGGGTTTTTTGTTTGTTTTGTATTGTACATCACACCAAAGCTACAAGTTTTCTTGTAGCCAAAACTAGGATTATTGTGGGTCTTTTTAGTCCCCTGACAATAGCAAGTCATTGCTTGGGTCCTACAGAAAAATAAAATATCCTGGTCTCACAGGAATGGATGAGCTGAGCACAATGTTATTTACTGCTTATCATAAAAAGATAGCCATAAAGTCGTTCTCTGTCTGAGCAGAGGGTGCATCACAGGAACATTTTTGGAGGAGAATTTTGTTTGAACAAAATCTTTGCTCCATGAGTATCTCACCATAGGATTAACCTTAAGTGATTGGTAGAAGAGAAATGGCAGCCTGTGAGAAGAGCTGGAAGGAAAGTTGTGTTCTCATTTTGATTTTGTAGCATTGTTCAATGTGGAGAATCAGCTTCCTCTGGACTATATGGAAATGTAGTGCTTTGTAGCTGGCCAATATTTGTTTATATTTAATGTAATTAAGAAATACGGGTGAGGAAATTCAAAAAGAAAAGAGCAACCTCTTAGCACTGGGATGGTTCACTGAGGGATAACTCACAGCACTTCCTGGGGATGGGATACAACAGCTTCTTCAGTCTTCGTGGAACAGTTTGTGTTGGAAGGGACCTTTTAAAGGTCATCATGTGAACACCCTGCAGTGAGCTGGGCCAGGCTGCTCCAAGCCCTGTCCAACCTGGCCTCGGACACTTCCAGGGATGGGGCAGCCACAGCTTCTCTGGGCAACCTGTGCCAGGGCCTCCCCACCTTCATTGTAAAAAAACTTCTTTGTATATTAGACAGATTATTTCTGTATCTAGGAAAGATTGTTTACTATAACTTTTCCTTCATCTTCTTTTTTGTGTGTGTGTGTGTTCTATTTCTTTTTTTCTTTTGTTTTATATTTCTTTTTATTATAGACGTAGATCTTGAGCTGCCTAAAGACTTAGCCCATTTTGCCTTCTCTGATAAGTTGATAACCCCTCTGACTAATCCTACTTTGAAACAAGGCACTTTCTTTGTTTCTGTTGAGAGTTAATTACCCAGGCTGTCACACAGCCCAAGGAAAGATGATATTTCATACGGTGTTGGAACAGAACTCTTTGGAGAACTGCCTAAGACATGCTTCTCATAAATCTATCATGAGAAAATTTCTTTTACTTATCATAATGTATTATGAATTGCTTTGAGTGGCAACCTAAGCAGATGGAACAGAATATTAGTGGCATATTTGGGAGTTTTATGTGGGGGAAAAAAGTGAAGTCTGTTTTAGAAATATTTGTGTGTGTGTGCATGGGTGTCGTCTCACTGAGGTGAGCATACAAAGCATACCAAGTTGAAATATCTCAAACATTCCAGTATCACTGGAATGGATTCAGTCAGAAATAATTAAGATACCCAATTCCAGTGGCTTTGGAGCTGCAAGTGAAGAGGCACCACAACAGACAGAGATCAGAGACAGCAAAGAAAACCAGGGCACACTGTGTGGGCACAGGTCTGCAGCGTTAGGGAAGAGTTACAGCATGAGTTACGTGGGGAAGTGATTGCAGCTGTCAGGCTGTGGGGTGGTCGCTGTAAAGAAACAGGGAACAGCACCATCACAGGGAATCAAGAGAGGAGAAATAGAGCATCATTGAGCTGAAGGAGCTGTTGCTGCTGCCGTTTTTTAAGGCACTGTTTACAAAAGCAACATCAGTATTTCTTGTACCTCTAGAAGGAAGATATTTTCCAGGGGATGGATGCCTAAATAAGCCTGAAACCTTTCTTGATACTGACTTCAGCATGAAGAGCAGGAAGGAGGCAGCGAATTGCTGCTGTGCGTTGATGCCCAGGCTGTAACACAGTTCTGGTTTGGAGTGAGCAGCAGGCTTGGGCATGGTTCAGCCAGTGAATCCAGCTCTGAACAAGAATAATCTCCACATCTCTGCCTTGGTGTTTCATGGTTGGATGGGGGTTTTGGATAGCAGCTGCTTCTGGGTTGAGTTTTATTGTTCAGGTGTTTTTTTCTCCTCTGTGCTGCAGTGACTGTCACCTGGGTAGAGGGGGGAAACCCTTCCTGAAAGAGTCACGAAATGAGTTAATTTGGTATTCTGTAGGTGAGGAATCAAGAGGGAGTGTTCGTGTGATGAAAACCAAACAGAAATAAAGAGCATAAAAATGAGAAACATCAGAAATGTGGTAGGGGTGAAATTCAGTTATTTCCATAACCATCATTGCCAGAGCTGTCAGAGGGATGAAGCTGCCTCTAATAAAGGTTGATCTGAGCAGCCACTGGCTTTCATGATATAACATGAAATCTCTTTTTTGTTTAAATTAAAGTAATACATACAGACATGACAAGCAGATAATAGGAACTGGGGAAGAATGAACGCAGCATGGTAAGCAGGGAGGTGCAGGAACTATTCCACACTGCCAACCCAGGACTGGTGCCACTAATTCCCTGGAGACCCCCAGGGTTCAGCTACCTCCCACTGCTCTTCTGCACACCAAGAGCTCCACAGCCACTGCTGGGCTCTTCAAAATGTCTCTTCCCATATACCAGCTCCTAAAACAGCTGTGAGGTTGGGCCTTTTTGGAGGAACCTGTTGGGTTTTAATTCACAAGGTGCTGGTCCTGCAGATGTCTGGTGGTGTGATTTTAAGCAATGATGATCTTGTGAGGACTTTCATGTCAAAGCAGCTTAAGGTGAAAGCAAAGCTTTAAAATGCCATTTTTGAAACCCAGAATAAGCAAAGCATTTGAAAAGAGGTATAAAGAAAACATGTAAGATGTGGGAAGCAGGTTTCACCTGCTTGTCCCAAGAATGAATCCCACAGCTGGCGGGCAGGTCCCTCACACATCTGGTGGGAGCTGCCAGAAGAGCTCTGTCGCCTCCACCATCCTCTGGTTCTCTCTGCTGGGAAGAGAACTTGTGTCTGTCTCCTGCCTGTGCCAGCTCTGGAGATGGCCAGTATAATGCAGAAGGAGTACAGAACTGGGCTGTACATTTAATTCTCCAGAATTTATCATGGCCACAGTCTAATAGGGAAGGTAATTGCCACATATTGGTGACCAGCAGCTTCACAACAGGTACTTTTGCCAGCATGTGTCCTCTACATCATTCCCTTTTATCACTGCCTTCATTGGACTAAACCACGTAGAAATTAATTTTAGTCACTGCTGTTCTTCACAAATAGTGCCATAACCTCGCGTTGGATGGTGTTGTCAGTCTGCCAGATGCCTTCTCCTTGAGAAGTTCTCGTTTTGTGTTGGTTGCACAGGTTACATCAGAGGATCGGAGTTCGTCGGTTGCGGTGATTAAAAAACCTTTCTTAAATTTTTGGTTTAGGTTACATTGAAGAGCCTTGCACGGTCCCTTGCCCGTTTGATTGCAAATTAAGCGATTGGTCCAGTTGGTCTCCTTGCAGCTCCTCCTGTGGACCGGGGGTGAGAGTCAGATCCAAGTGGCTGAAGGAGAAGCCCTACAATGGAGGTCGTCCCTGCCCCAAGCTGGATCTCAAGAATCAGGTGAGCGACGTTCCGATAGCCCACAGAAATCTCTCTGTGCTGTGTTTTGAGTCGGGATCCAAAGCTCCTGTGCTGGTGAAGAAGTTAAAGATAGGAGTTATCTCTGGGACCACACCTTGGGTCACATTTTGTAGGCAATCCTCGACCTTCCTGAGGGCTGAGGGAGAGATGCTCATGTATCAGCAGAATTTGACCTAAAACACCCTATTGTATGAGGAAATTGTTATCTCCCAGAACACAGGAAGCCCTGGATTGATAATCCCACTTGGACAGTGTGTAGACATCAGAGAGCGTAGATGTCGTGGGTATTTTAAAACTTTTTAATTCTTTCTGAGACTACGGTTGCTGTAGAAACATTTGTTAAGTAAAAATTGCTATTTTTAGCAACATTTCCCTTCAACACAGCACAGGTTCCCTTGAACATTAATCTCTGTATATTCAATATTGAAGTATCCCATCAGAGGAAAATAATCTTTAAATTGCTACTCTTAAAGGAAGATCAGCATCTATTTAAATGCTACTTAATGCTGTATGCATTTCTGCAAAGTGCATAGTGATTTCCTACGTTTGCTGATTAATTCTCAGCACTAATTAACACTGATGAAGTACTGTTTAGTTTTGCCTGCCTTATATTTCAGATTCAGCCATGAAAATTAATTAATAGGACAGAAACAGTCATGCTGAAGGAACTTCATATGTATGTTGTGAATAATATGAATATGAATATGTATATGTATAAAATATGTGACATGTAGAAGTATTTCAGTGGTATCATACAGAGATTTATTTGGTAGATGCTACAGTTGATGGATTCAGTTGTTTTTCTGCACAACTATTCCTGCAGCAGTCATGTCCTGGAATGCAGCACCACTTCCAACTCCTGATTATGAACTTGCCTCATTTTCCTCACAGTTAATTTTATTTTCCTGTGAGAAACGTGGTAAATACTCCTTGGAAATTTTTTTTTCCTTCTTCTTTTTCCTTATTTCTATTTGAAATTCATTGGAAGTAGGCTAACAGAAGCAGCAGGGACTACAGAAATATAAAACTGCTATAAAGTGTATGTTGTCCATAGCTCAGTGCTTTTCTTAATAGATCAGACAGATCACCAGAGAGGCAAAGTGAAATCCCACAGTAAGTGATAAGGTAACAATAAGCTCCTTTGTAATGAAAAAATACTGGGGTTTGTTACCCACAGACACAGCAGACTCCTTCCATTAATAGCAAACTTACTGCTATCATGTGTTGCCTATTCCCACACACATTAGAGTTGCCAGTTTCAAAAGCCTTTCAGAGGATATTAAAGGAAAGAAATTGTTCAAACTTGGAAGTTATGTCTTTGTACAGTTTATTGGTGTGCAGTGCTTGCAAGGTGCCATGGCTGGTATTGATATAAACGTGGTTGGTGCTTTTTGCCTCTTTACCAGGAGCATACGTCGTGATCTAAAACCCACTGAATTCATTAGAGGCTTTCTGTTGCAGGCTCTAGTAGAAATAATGTAGAATTGTGTTAAGGTCTGTTTCTTTAGGTTTGTGACTTCATGTTTTTTCAAGGTGTTTTTTTGTTTGCTTGCTTTTTTTGAGCTTTTGTTTCTTTGCCTGTGAATTTTTGAGGGTTTTTTTAGGATAAAACAGAAGCTATTTCTAACTGCTTTAGCACACAAATGGATTATCTTCTTCCAATTCAGATTTAAAGGATTGAGTCCAATTCTGTGCATTTCAGAGCTTTTGGGGTAAGAAGAAATTGTTGTGCTAATAAGGAAAGTGTGTTTATGTACATGTATTAACACTTAGACATGCACACAAATACACACATTGTGCCCATGATTCTGTTCATTGCCTCCCCGAATGATTCTCAGTTCTTGTGAGCTTCAGAAGGAGTTTTGCTCTGCACCCGCTGGCCTTGGACTTCCAGCCCAGGTCTAACACACTGAGGTCCCTGGGCACGTTGCAGGATGCACAAGTTGCCTACCCAGATGGTAAATTAGCTGATGGCACTGCTGCTTAGCTGAGCTGGACACAAATCGTTAATCCACTGCCAGGCAGATTGTCTGCTGCTGTTCCCTCTGGTCTGGGCAGGTTTTAAATCCTAGAGCAAAGCTCTACAGATTCATGATATATAAAAATATGACATCCTAATTATTTTGTATAATCTGGATTAAATAGCTGCAGTAAATACTGGCTTTTGTTTGGTATGAAATATGGGAAAGCTAAATCACCATGGTGCTGAGTTTTACTTTTCACTGGCTACTGTGTTATATTGTGTTTTATGCATTTGATAAGATTTTAGATAACTTAGAACAAATAATTCCTCCAGGTGCCAGTAGATTTCACTTATGATTTCTATTTTATTTTCTCCAGTATCTTTAGTTATTTTGGTTTTGTTTATTGCTTCTGAAGTTGGGTCTTGCTATTGCTTAATCAATTACTTTGGAGAACTCTCCATTTTTCCAGTGTCTTACAATTAAATCCCTCAGACTGTGTCTTTTTCTTAAGCCAGATAATCTTTTCACCCTCTTTTTGTGCAGGGTGTTGTCCAGGCTTTTTGGCAGACCTCTGTATATCCTTTTCTTCAGTGCTTTTCAGATATTTGACATAAATCTAACTTCAGTGTTACTTGAAACACTATTCTAGCAATTCTTTCTTTCTTTCCATTTCCCACCATGTCTGGAGCTCTGCCAATGCACATATTTAGTAAAGCTACTGCTTTGGACAGAGGGACAATTTGCACAATCAAAACAATTTATTTTATGAATATAAGTAGTTATTTGAGTCACACAAACTGTTTTGTAAGAGTGTCCCCCAAGAGTTTGTCCAGTCAGTGTAAAGCAGCTTGCTTGTGTATTTAAGATAGAATATTTTAGCAAAAATTTGATTTTATACAGAAAAAATTACATATCCCATTGCTGCATGATATTCCATGGCGTTTATGCTCCTTATTCCACAGAGAGCTTGGCTCTTCTGGAGTATCTTGAAGCCATTCTTTTGGATATCTTCATCTGCCTGTAGAGCCTCTCAAGCAGCCCGCTCTTTTTGCAAGAGATATGAGAAGTAAACTCAGAGTTAGGAGAATTAATTCAGGTTTTTTGTATTTATTCTTCTCATCGTAGGCGATGGACGAGGTTGAGACCTTCAAGATTTTATTCCAGGCTGTTTTCTAACAGAGGTGCCAAACATTTGCATGGGCTGAATGCTCTTGGTATTCTGATAAAATCACGTGATTTGATATAGTCCCTTCAGCCTTAAACCCTGTCTGTGTTGCTGCCCTGTGAAATTAAAGGATAAATTACAATCCTGGGGGGAAGAGATGACAGTATTTTAATGCAGCTCCATGTAATATGCAGAATTACTTTCTCCTTGTACCTCTGTTGGAAAATGGTTGAAGAGCTGGCTAACTACATTTTGCTCCATCTCTTAAAGAAAATGGGCTTTGCATGTAGGGGCTGTGCAGCTCTTATCTGGGGATGTGATTGCTTCTGAACAGCCGATTGGATTAGGGGGTCAGCTGGCAGATGTTCCTGGCTGTGCCGTGCATGTTAAAAGAGGTGTAGCATTTACATTTTTCCATCCCTGCTCTTCTTGGAATGCACTTACACAGCATGCAGTTGCTAAGCTATTTAATATGTAGTTCTACATGATGAAAGGTTAAATATGAGTTAAGGGGGGTTTATTGCTTGAATATTCTTTTATAGGTTTTTAGGATTACTGTGAGAAAATGTATCTTATTTTCAAGACTCATGAATTCCAAGGATTATTTTTTTATTGATTGCTCTCATACATATTCTTGTCAAGATTTTCCCTCCTTCTCCTTCCTCCCCCTCTCTCTCTTAGCCAATACTGCAAAAGGACAAATATCATAGCAAGTAGTTTATCCCCTCTGTATATGCTGTATATATTTAAGCAAATGTTTTTAAAGGATTGGGACTATTTGTAATGGCAGGCATAGCAGGAGAAAAATGTAGTGTATTTTGAATGTAAACTTACTGCTTTCATTAAAATGAATATTTTATTCTTAATGACATTTTCTGGTGTTCACTGTAGAATATGAGAAATACAGACACTTTGCACATTAGAATTGCAAGTACTTCTCCTGAAATTGCATACAGGGGTTTAAGGAAAGGGGAAAGGATGCTGCTGGTACACTTGCAGACCAGATCTCTCAGAAGCAGGTGTGAAGATGTGTGAATTTCTGGAACTTTTCGTAGAAAGTGTCTGCTTTAACCCTACTTGCACTTCAGAGAAAGCAGTTCTTTTCATAATTTTCAAAACTTTGAGGCTGTTGTGTTAAAAATTAAGTTTGAACCCAGCATCTCTCATGGCTGTCACTGAATTAGCTTCCATCCAGTCCCTGGCTGGTGAATTGCATTTATAACCCTCTCCTTCCAGCATTAGAAATTGGTCTTCAAGAGTATCATTATTAATGTACTAACTGTAAATAGCTCCTGCTCAAATAATTTCTTTTATAATACAGATTTCTAATTTTTAGAAAAGTCATGGAACTTTTTGAGGCACTCAGAATCTCTTCCTCTCATGGATTTCAGGTGCCAGTAGCTCATTCCTGAGCCCAGTCCTGTATCAGTCCTTCAGCTGTGTCAGATCCCTTCCTGTGCCATGCAGGGAATCATCTGTCTTACATTTTTCTCTGGCCCTGTCTATCAGCACTCATTTGCTTCAAGTGCAACAACTTCTGGAAGACAAAAACCCTATCCTTAATCTCAGTTTTACCTTCAGAAGGTCTGATTTCCTCCCACTCTGCCTTAAAGGAAGGAATTACAGCATAAAACACGTCTGTCCTCTGATTCTAGTGCAGTTTTACAGTATCATAAAAATGACAAGTTTTTTGCCTGCTGCACTAATGTGGGAGAGTTTTCAGTGTCAAAAAATAGCAGGAACCTCCTGTTTCCCTTTACACTTTTCTTGCTGTGACTGGAAGTTTTGGTACTAAACTGCAATTTAGTTTGTTAAATGAGCAGAAGCAGCAGCCAAATCTGTGCAGCCTGAGCAGTATCTCACCTGCCTGAAGTGAGTCCCCCACGTGGGTGGGTGTTGCTTCACTTCCAAAGGGAAATCGAGCCAGTTCCCATGTTCTCCTCCAGGATAATAACCCTGTAGTGTCTACTCTAATTCCCAGCATGTATTAATTTTATATTCAGCTTCAATAGCTATCTACACTTGATTTTCATTCCTCCTGCAGGTTTTCTGTTGAGTAAAGAGTCATATAAACATATTTTCACGATTGCCACTCATAAAAAGCATTAGCTCCAGGAATGGAGCCGTTTAACAACTTCCTCAAAAGTATTTTCCACTTGGATTTTTTTTTTTGAGATAGCTTCTTTAAACTTCTCTTTAATAAAAATGCAACTTGATGCATGGTGTAATGCTGGTTTCTGTAATTTTGAGAGAACATTTGCACTTTGTGAACTTAAATATGTTACAACATCAATCTCCTTCCTGGCATTACTTTCAAATCCACAAAAATTAGAAGCCTTGTGCTAATTGATTAAACTACATTTTTGCTGCCTACTACAGCCCCTACCAAGTTTTAAATGAAATATATACCAAAGCAGGAGCTTTTGGTTTAAATGAAATTTATTTGCTTGTGTCTCTGGAACTAGGAATGTATCCATAATTATTTCTGATTCAAATAGAGTTCCTATGTTTGTTGTTGAAAGGAATATTTATTGTTTAATGTGATAGCTTGTTGCAAAGTGTAGGAAAAGACAGGAATTATACCCAAAGTGGATTTCTCGGCAGAGGAGATGGAATTAAATGGAAAATCAGCCGTTGAAGGTTTGGTGGCCCAGTGGAGAAAGTATTAGCATTTCACCTAAGGAACTGAAGTTCAGTTGGTTTGGGTAATACCTTTTTTTTTAAGGAAAAGAGTGTGGTTTGTGCTGAATCTCTCGTGGACAATATGTCATGTTGGCGGACCTGCAAATTGTGTGTGCCATAAATCAGCATGACAGCATCTAACACTGAGACTGAACTTACTCTTGCTTGTCTTTGTCTTAGGAGCAGGAGAACAAGAAGGATTGATGCTTTGGTTATTCCTTGGCAGCAGATTTAATCTTGGGTTCGTTTTGTTTTTTTTTTTTTCCCTTGCCTTCCTCCTTTTAGGAAGTTTTTTTATTTCTTTTCTACAAAGTTTTGTAATTTGTTCTCAGTTTTAGGTTTCCAATTGTTAAGGAAGGAGAGATGCTGCATAAGTTAAAATGAGGACCTAGCTTCTGTTCTAATTGGAACAAACCCAAGAATATTCAGAACGCAAAATATTGGTACATCTTCACCTTTTCATATGATAGAAGATGTGAGAAACAGTTATTTGGCATCTTGCATTTTATCACACGTGACTTAATCTTCAGAGAGAGTCAGTTATACAGAAGTACCCCTTGTCGCTTTTGGCAAGTTAAATGAAGATTTTTGACACATTTTTCTTTTCTTTACTCCCTTTTATAACTCCTTTCTGTACAAAATTAATTTCCAAAATATGATCTTGTTGATTGCAAAACGTTGTTTGGTATAACGCAAGACATGAATGCGGAAATTTCTTTTGAAATAGATTCTAAGTCAAGTCCTGAAATTCATGACAGTAGTTTATAGTTCTAAGAACCTGCCACGTAAGAACTTCAAAACTTTTTTAAATGTGAATGCAACAAGATGTTGGCAAGATGTTGGACAGGACTGTGTTGAGCAGGAGGCAGCCTGGATCTGTCCAACGTAGGGAACTGCTGTGTAAATCTGAATCACGATGCAGAGCATCCAGCATGAACAAAGGTTGGGCTGAGTTGGTAAATTAGGTACTGGTGTTGGCCTGATTGAGCATCTATTACCCTCAGAAACCAGTGTGAGGCTGTTGGTTATTAATGAGGATTTTGGTCACTTCTTTCATTTGGCCAGTGGACAGCAGTGTCTGCAGAAGGACTGAATTTCCTCATAAATCTCTAGCAGATTCTGTGTGTCCCCAGTTTAAAGCTGACCTCATTCCAGTGGATGGCTTTATTCCTAAGAGGAACAGGAGTTTATTAAACATGGTCTGACTCACCTGCATTCTGTGAACATACCTGAGCATTCAGAGCAGAAAATTTCTACTTTTCTGACTCTCCTTTATGAATAGGAGAGAAAAATTGGAAATGAATTTGCTGCTCAAAGAGGGAGAAGGGACATAAAGATGTATGCTGTGTGAATTCATCTGTCAGAGCTTCTGAGCAGCCCAGGAACTCTCAGGTGCCTCTTGCATGATGGTCATTAAAATAACCCTGTTCTTGCCTCTCCTGAAGTATTTAATATTGCTGTGTTGTTCTGTCTAGAGCAGTTCTCATTGATTCATACTTAACAAGTGTTAACATTTTTTCTGCTGCAGACGTTTCTTGTGGCCATTGCTCAGAAATTATAACCAAATTGTTTGTCGGGTTTGCTTTGTTTTATGCTCTGTAGCTGATTGATAGATTCAGGAATGGACTTCATTTTCTTTTTATGTTGTTTAATTGGTTTCTTCCTCCAAGACAGCAGAATAAAAGTGCAGATGACCTTCTGTCCTCCTCTTGATGTCTCCCCACATGACTGGAAGGATTGTGCCGGGCTTGCCGTCAGCTAAATGTGTGCACTTGAACTGCAAGTTGAATACATGAATTTTGCATCTTCCTTAAGTGACAGCATCAAGATCATCAGCATTACCAGATTGCTGGCTGGAATATGAACCACTCAGAGACTTCAGATCTCAAGGCCCAGTTACACCTTTCTGAGTGGTTGTCAAATGCAGCTCCTGTGTCAGGGAGGGCTGTTTGCGAGGGCTGTTTAACCAAAGCTGAAGCTTTGGGTGCGTTCAGGTGGGTTTGGGGAGAGAAAGGAAAAACTCAAGACATCTCCCCTGTACTGTGGTCTGGGGCTCTCCCTGCCTCCTGAAGTCCTTGTTTTAGCAGGGATACCAGGAAAAGAGTTGTAAATATGAGTTTGCAGAAATTCATCTAATCCTTCTTCATTATCTGGAAGTCGTGACTTGTCTTTGAGTTATAAATAAGTGTGTTGCAGGCTATAGCCACCACTAGAAAAACCAAAGGTGAGCAGATTTTTATGTATGAATGAAACGCCAAAGGATAGATTCTTCTTCTCCAATAAGATGTATATTCTGTCCATTCTAATTTTATTTACTGCTCCTCACAGGAGGAATGCATAAATCAGCAGTCCTGTGCAGTTTGTTGTGATTTATTGCTTAATTAAAAGTTATGAGGGCTTTTAATCCGTCTATAATTTATATTATTTTTGAGTCAGCTGTTTCCCATATTGTAACTTAACCAGGAAACTTGCATCCTTTTATGAAGGGAGAATTTTGTGAGCCCTTGGATTCACTAATAGATGTGGCCCATGGTGGTGCCAGATTGACTTGGAGTTCCAACTCAGAGCCAAAGATAATTAAATATTAGTGCACTTAATAAAGTTTATCCAGCATCAATTACAGTTTGATGGCAAATATAGTCTACAAGTTTTTTAGAGTTACAGATTAATTTTAAAAGGGATGTAACTCGTGTGTTTCCACAATGAACAGATGTTAGCTACACATTAATAATTTAAAAAGCAGGCTTAAAATGGTTATGTAGATTTTAATGGAGGATTAATTTGGTTCTAGTGCTGGACCACATGCTGTTGTCAAAACAGTAGAACATCTAGTTTTAGTGTTTTGTTTTAGTTTGGTCATTGGGGGATTTTTTTGTTGTTGTTGTTGGTAGGTTGCTGCTGTGTTTCTTCCTTAATTAAAGTCATAACCAGCATGCAATTTAAAAACTGACCTTTTTTTTTTTCTATATGACTTACTAGTGAAGAATAAGTATATTATACGAAATTCAGGTTTTGTAGTGATAGCAGGGGTGGCTGGCTTGAGACAGAGCACTCATCTGCTTTGAACTTCAGTTGGTTTGTCTCCCTCTTTCTCATATATCTATTATTTTAAAAAGCATGCTGGCTTCACTAGCAGAGCTTTGTCCAGTCCTGGAATTATAGTTTTCAGGTAAAAGGCTTTGAGGTCAGCTTGGATTTCACTGATGGCACAGGGGTTTTGCCGTGGGTTTTGGCAGAAGGGTTCCCTTTAGCTGTGAGTCAGCTGCCCTCTGTTGGTTAGTTCAGCTTGGCTGTGATTTCATTTGTGATTCGTGTGACTTCTGGTGGGATGGAAAGGAAGAGCCTGAGTCCCCCAGCTGCCAGTCCTGTTTGAGACCAGTGGGGTCCTTCCAGGAACCCCCCTCTCCTCCATGTGAGGTGTAACCAAACACCCAACTGCTCCTAACCTGACCTTTAAGTTTTTTCCTTCATAACTTCATATGTAATTACAGTGTTGTCACTGAACAGGCTTCATTGTTTCTTAAACAAAAATGTATTCCTCAATTTTTTTTTTACAGCCTTTTCTTTGAAATAATATTTTAGAGTCATTAATAAAACCCATTAAAGTGATTTGCTATAAAATCATGTAGAAAATGTTGTATATCACATTAGATAGAAACTGTAGATGTCTTTTGGGTAGTCAGAAAGATTTTTATCTAGGCTATTTTGTTAGACTTAGAGCATTACGTTAGACTCATGCAACATTAGTTGCATGAACTTTGGCCATTAGAAATGCCAAACCAAATAATATCTGTCAGCTTTGCTGGTCAGTCTACATTCAAATTCCAGTATCTGTTAAGTTTAAATGTCCTTTATGCTCTTATAAGTTAGATTTAAATCATTACTTTGAATTTTAAATAATTACTTCACTAAGTAAAAGTGCGAGTTTTTCCTTCTCTAAGTGACATTATGAGGTTCATGAACTTTCTAATTAACTACCAGGCATAAAGATACATCATTCTTGTTCTGAAGAGTCTTAGTAAAAAGAATAAGGTGGAAAAGATTTAGCAGTCTCTTCTAAGCAAGACTTTGAAAAGAAATGAAGATCTAATCGTGTGCTACTTTTGTAATGTCTTATTGTATATATATTTAACTGGTGAAAAGTTTATTGTCTGTTTGTTGATGCCGTTATAGTGTTGTATTTAATACCTGGAGTTCATGTTTTTCATTCAGTATTAGATCTTTGCTCCTCAGTCCATGCTTCCAGGTCATGCAGCCGCAGTGGTTGGACATTTCTGAGGCCCCTCAGTTGGTTTTGGTTTTATTGGGAATGCATAGTGGTCACTACGTCCAACATATGGCTCTTTATCAACATGCAGGCTTTCAAAATTTCTTAAAATAAAGCCAGTCTGTTTCTTTAATTTCAATTCTGTGTACTCTCAAGTGGCCATGTGGAACATACATTTTTCTTCCTGCCAGTTTGTAGCCAGCATTTCAGATTCTGTGGGAACTGATGGGTTTTTTTATGTTGCTTTTCCCCAGTTTGTAGGTGGTTGTGAAGTTGGGCAGTAAATAAACAGATTTGTATTTGTTGGAACACAAACCAGTGAGTACTTTAGCAACTAGAGTAACAATAGATATTCATTAGAAAATCCATTGGAGAAATCAATTATGCTTTGAGTTTGTCTTGTTGAGAGAATGGAAGTACTTGGTCCATTCAAAGGAGATATTACTCCAGTGATCAGCAGGTGGGAAGACAAAACATGCTTTATGGGGAGTCTCACAGGTGAGTAAAACAGTGAGAAAAGATTAATTTTCTATTCTGCGTGTTCCCAGAGCAACCATTGACAAAACAACGGGCTTTTTTGAGAGTGAGATGTGTAAGATTGTACCTTGCAGTGCACAGTACATGCACAACTCATCGGGCCTGAGGAAGGAAAGTCATGATTAAACTCAGTTGGATTAAACATTTGCATATAAAAGAGGTTTTCTTAATATTCATTTCAGGTCAGTGTTTGATAAATGACTCGCAGATTTTCATCAGCGTTCTCATGTCTTGGCTTTTGCATAATAAGAATCCTCACAGGAGTTGTATGCAAACAGCAACATTTCAGCCTAGTTGCTTATCACATAGCAAATTTGAAGTACAAGTTGTATTTGGGTCATATCTGCATGCTAACCTCAGAAATTAATCCCAGCTAGAGTTAGAAGAAATATTTCCTTTAACTTCATTTCTGTGTTTTCACCCTGTCATAATAATGCAGCACACCAGGGTACCTGAGAGCTTGGCAAGGGAAGGGAACACAGGTGATTTCTGAAGTCCTTCTGATAACAGTAATATATTTATTTGTTTTGGAGTAAAATGTTCATTTTAGGCAGATCTCTCTTAGCCTAGTGATGCTGGTTCTGTGCACCTGATTCCTCTGCACTTGAGTGAAAACTAATTTGTGATTAAATCCAAAGAATGATCAGTGCCTGACAGGCATTGGTTCACAACTGAGGATGGGACACTTTTCTTTCAGTTCCTAATGGTGTTCAAGGAATTACTGCATCTTCATGCAGAGCAGCATCAGGCAGTTCTTCCCACTGCATCCTGTACCAAAAGGCTCTGCTTGAAACTTGACTGTGAGAAGTTTGGGTTTGGATCCAGGCTCTGCATGGCTCATTTTCCACCTCCCCTTGTAATCCCCAGCAAGCTGTGTGTGCCTGAACTGGTGATCAGCTCTTGCTGGGAGAAGGGACGTGTGCTCCAGCTGCTCCACGTGCCTGGTGGATGTGCTGACACTTCATGGGAGCTCCTCACTCCTGGAACATTCCCATAAATCCCTGGCATTTGCTGTGGCAGCAGATGCAAACACCAGTTTTATGTCCTGTTTTCCACCCAGTGTTTTTCTAACTACTGTGCTGTTCTAACCAAATGTGTCTGGCCCAACTCTCATCATTTAATTAAATAAAGGCAAATTCCAATTAACTTTTAAGACATCTGGAATCAGCTCAGCTTTTTTAATAACACAGTATTAATTTAAACAATATTTCCCCTTTTTTGGTCTAGTCAGTGAAGGTGAGACCTTGGATCCGAGTTAGCTGTGAAGCCCTAAAAAATGGGCTCCCTATAGAGCAGTCAATCATTTCATGTTCCAAGAATTTTCGTGTTTTTGCTGGATTGTGATACAATCTGCAGAATGGGCAACAGATGACATTTGATTCAAACAACCAAAAGATAATGTTTTTGGCTCCAGCTAATGTTTATCAATGGAGTTAATAATGAAAGAAACAATCAGTCTCCACATGCTTCCCTGAAATGTGTCCAATAGTATTTGCAACACTGTTGGAGCACCATTGAAATGGTGAAATGAGGAGCATTTGTTTTTTAAAAAAGGATTCATGTGTTGCAATTGGAAAAAAACCAAATGTTTGGAGCATGTCTCAGAGTCACACAAAAATGATGTGCTCTCAGGAGTGTATTGCAAGCATCCAAGGGAAAGGAGTACTCTTCCCAGAAATTTATTACAGCAGAGCCAGGTGAGGCAAGAATAACCTGAGATAATGTAATTCTATTTAAAGTAAAATAAAAGTATTGTCAGAGGTCTGTGCTTTGTTTCCTCAGTTTAAATTCCTTCTGTTAGAATTCTGTCCCTCCATTATGCTTTGGGGGGAAAAGACTTGTTTATTTTCAGTTCTTTGTTGTAACTTGCAGTGTGTAAATAGATTTTGTTTAGGGAAGACTTCCACTTTTCAGTTTTACTATGTAAAACTTATGGTTTTGTTATTATGTTTGATGTGTATAAGGGTAACTAACCCATCCTTCCTACTTTGCTGGGAGGTAAAATCTTCCATTAAAATCTTCCATTAGGCCTTTTCCTATTTCTATTAAATTCAATTGATTAAAACTCTTAATGGCTTGTATAGAAACCAAAATGGGCCATTTCTGTGATGATTCCGCACCAGCCTTGCTTGGTTCCAAAACTGAAGCTGTTGAAAACAGCACTGATTGGAAAAAAAAAGAAGCATTTTTCATCTAAAGGAACTTATTAAGAACAAATATGTTGGTTCAGTGTGGGGGGTTTTTAATTATATTTGGTAACAGACTGTAAAAAATGAGCGTTTATCTTAGTAGCTTTACATTAGTCATTGCTTAAGCCAATTTATCTTTTCTTTGATACCCCAGAACTACTGAAAACCCGTTAAGAGCTGCTAAAGACAAAAACCAATTCATTACCTACTTGCAATCAAAGATCACTTTTTCAGTGGTCTTGAATTTAATTTGCATTTAATTCGAGGTTTCATTAGGATAATTGTCTATTGGTTCACTTCTGTAATTGAAGGTTTGCAAGGAAAATTAATGTGTGATCAGCTGAGGGAGAGGGGAGGCGTCACACTGCCTATTCCAGTTCACACATGAAACACTCGTGGTATTTTCACAGGGCACAGGACTTACTGCAGTCACAGAAACTGCAGGCAACTGTATTTTCCAATTGAAAACATTATTATGTTTTGCCTGGGCATTGGGCAGATAATCTGCATTACTCCTGAAAGGCTGGCCCATCCTCTCCTGTTGAAAATCATTCCCAGGCTGAGTGGATGGGTATTTTCTTCTGTCTCATCTTTGCTGAAGTTTCCATTAGTGCTAAAAGCTCTTCTGTCTGGTATTTTCTTTATAAGAAAAAAACATCTCTATTCTCTAATGATAAGAGAGACATCCCTTACAGCTTCCTGTCTCTAGACATATTGAAACCTTTTAGCCACTCCTTGTAAAATGTGAGCTTCATTCTCAAAATTGCCCTGTTGTTTTACTTCTGAATTTCTTTGTGTTTGAATCTGAGAAATTAAGTGTCCAGATTTGTACACACCACACCAGAGAGGTCTTAGCAGGGCTTTGTAAACCACTGGTAATTGCATTCCACCTTCTAGGGAAATTCTAAGCTAAAACCTTCCAGAATTGCATTTTTGTCTGGTTTATTTCACAGCCACATCACATAATGTTTCATCTTGTGATTCCCCCCTGTAGTTTCCCAAGGCAGATTTTTGGGTGCTTTTAGTCTCCAGATACATGATCCTTGCTCTGTTCTCCTGAACTGCAGCCTCTCTCCTACACTCCAGTCCACCTCTGTGTGTATCTTGCTCCACACTGTCCCACTCCTCTTGTATGAAAATGTCATTTAGCTGCTCTCTTCTGTAAAATTTTAACAGGGCTGTAGCTATTTGTGTGCCAGTATAATTGGTGAAATATTATCCAAGGCTGGCTGTCAGAGCAGTCCCTCAGCAGTCATGCTAATAACTTCCCTCCAGCCTGACGTTCCCCGTTTCATGGTACTGTTGCTGTCCTACCTCTAGCAGTTTCAGGCCAATTTAAAATTTTTGTACTAATCCCCCATCTTCTTCAATTTAACTAATAACTTCCCAGGTGACATAATGTTAAAGCTTTCCCAAAATCAGACTGCCAAGATCAATTTCATTTCCTTTCTCTGGAAATTGAAGGGTTTTTTTCTCTGAGAAAGATGTCAGATCAGTGTGCCTTACCTGTATTAAATCCATGTGGTATTCCCCCCCCAAATTCTTTTAACTTCACAGACTTGGATTATTCTTTCCTTAACAATTGTTCTGAGGCTTTGCTGCTGCTAAGTGTAGAAGAAAGGGCTTTTAGTTTCTCTGAAAACTCTTTTTTCCTCAATAAATATAGGTGTGACATTTATTATTTCTGATTGTATGATATTGTTTGTGTCTTGTTAGATTTATTAAATGTGCTATCCCACATGAAATTTTGTATGCCAGTTCATTCACTAGTTTGAATGGAATTACTTGATTTCTGGATTTTTTTTTTTTCCTTGACCTTTGTGTCCATCTCAGCCTTGATACTTTGGTTATCATCACTGACATCAATGAGAATGGAAGCATATTTTAATGTAATTTGAAGTTACCTACTGCCTTTGGTCTGGACTCCAGCTACAGTGTGTAGCAGCTCTGCTCCTGTGCAGATTATCTCTTTGTGTAGTATTTGTCATCTTTCATCAGTTCTGTTAGTAACTTCAGAACAGCTCCCTTGTCCAGGCTGTGGCAGCTGCCCCTCGCTGCCTCCGCTGCTCTCCTCCTCTGCCATTTCCAAACCCTAGGTTGGGCTTCCCTTTGGTGCTTTCTTCAGCTCCTCTCCATCATCTCTGCAGGACTTGTTCTGATCTCCTCGGCAAGAGAGCACTGGGCACGCTGCCTTCGAGCATTTATTTCTTACTGAGATGTGGATCCCTGCAAGTACCAGCTTCTCTGACTGAAAACCTCCAGTCTCCTTCCCCTGGCAGATCTTTCAGCCTCATGATCAGTGAATTCCCAGCTGGGTCCCTCACTGTGCACAAGTTACCCTTTTGAAGCCAAGAGCTGTGACTGAAAATGCCAGCCTGTCTTTTCTAAGGATTCTGCTAATGCTGGGGAATCATTTGGAATTGTCATATAATCACATGCTTCAAATTTATTTTTATAACCAGCTCTTTCATTCCCCTTCCCTAGGAAGAAAAAAAAAAAAAATCTAAAATAGCATCACCTTGTTTCAGTGGCTGAATGAAACTGTCAGTGACTGCTTTTGGGAATGTCTGATTCTAGTATTTTTATTAGCAACATTTGTTCTGCAATAAATGAGAAGTCTTTTTAAAAAATAGTGGTGCAATAACACTGTTTTCATATTAAAATCCCCCTCTGGAGGTCTATGGTGTGTTGCTCAACAGTATTATCACAGTGGAACCATCCCAGTGTTACTTTCTGGTCCCGTGACAATTTCAGCCTGGTTTTGATAAATTTCTTCTATAATTTAATTCACCGAGTCTCATTTACCTCTCACTCTGGTGAATCTACATGACATCAGGTAAGTCCCTTCTGATTTATATGTCTGTAAGAAGAAACTTGAGGTAGCTACATATCATCTTTATTTGAAGGCTTACAGAGCTGCACTGTGCTGCTTCTCAGCAGGAAACGCAAACGTTTGTATTTGCTTCCTGCTGCATGAACTGTAATTTTCTAGGAAGAGTTTAAATTTTTCAGTAGAAAAACTAAAGAAGTATTTTAGTAAAAATTTTGACTTACAATGTGTGTATGTTAGTATGTAGACAGAGAAGATACTGGAGAAAAAATGAAATTATGAGCTAAGTTGAACATACACTGTACTTGTTTTGATTGACCTAAACACTCATTTATGTCAGAAATTCAGTAAGAACTTCCAGGGGTCATATGGAAGGAAATACACATGTAAGATACTGAGATGACTTAAATCCTGTTGAAATGTGCAGGAATCAATAGAGCAGTTTGGTTTGGTTTCACAGCTTTGCAGAGGCTGAAGTTGCCCTCCTCCTCTGGTGGTGTGGTACTGCCCTTTGGTCAGGGATTGGTCATGGATTCATTGATACTGTGTTCAATCTTGCCAGTCTTCACCCTTAAACACAAGTTTGAGTATGCAACTGCAGGTGCCACATGGGAAATGCAGAGATGTTTAACAAGTGATGGATGTTTTTCACCTTGTCACTAAATGTTACCCCTGAATATTTATTCACATGAAAAGTAAATAGGAAAGCATGATGCTGGCCAGCAGGTCATTGAGAAAATTAATGATGAGAAAAATTTTCTCAGAGGTACTGTGGAAAAATTAGCTGCACAAGTTAGTGGCCTGGATGCAACTACTGAATACAGCAAGCAAATATAGATATATATATAGATTTGTAAGAGAGTGTAGAAAAGTTAAAGAACTTCCAGCCGTTTGTTTGCTGGAAACATTCACCTTTGGGGATGGTAGCTGTGAGGTCAAAAATAATAAAGACAGATCCACATGAACAGTTTTCAAAAAGGTCTTCAGTTATCAATAGTGCAAATCTAGGAAAAAGAGTATTTTTTCCTGTTGGAAAATACCACTGTCATTTTTTTCCCACTTAAACCCCAAGCTGTAGAATGTTGAAAGGTCAGGCTTGATGGACTCATTTGGGAATATGTGGTGTCAGAGTAGAACAAAATGGACACTGTCAGTGCAGGTGTCTCTGTTCTGTCTCACCTGTCTGTCTATCCCAAATACACTTAAATGACAAATTATCTGCAGCTGGAGCTGTGGTCTTGTCTGCATATTCGTTTCACCTCTGGTCTTCTACCTCAGTCATTTGGTACAGTGATGGATTTCAATGAAGACACTCATACATTAAATTCTAGCTACACCCAAGCAGGCCTTCACTGCTAAATAGCAATGATGTTCCTGAAGTGAGTGCTCCTGATCAGATAACAAGTTTGAAACAGGAGAGACCATGATTATGAAAGTGCTTTCTAAATCAATGTGCAACCTAAGAGTTAGACTTCTTTTATTCCTCACTTTAAAGATGCCTTGTAGGACTTACTTCTTCTTTAATCAGCAGGTAAAAGCTGTTTTCAGAGGAATAGTCTCTCCTTTAGAAGAGAGAACCTGTGTATTGCAGTGTTGCTTGTATTGACAGAGAGACATTAAACTATTTGCAAAGCTAATGGATATACCCTGATAAAATGCATTCAGATCCTTACCCAAACAGCACATGAGAAAATCTGATCAGCTCAGAATGGTTTAGATAAAAAACTAATGAGCGTGAAGCCTAAGTAATGACTGCCGGGTTGGGCTGATTGTTTGTCTGGTGCTTTGGGCTAAAAAGGGGCCATTTATATGATCTGCAATGATGGCAGCTTTATTAAAAGTAGCATTGTTTTGGTCCCAGTATAAATATCCAAATTCCCTGGACAACTGCCTTCTTTTTTTTAATTTGGGAGTCCTTTTATTCTTTGTGACTCTTGAAAATTAGTGAAGCATTCTTCTGTTAGTCACATAAAATCCACTTTTTATTAATATGCATCAGCTCTTACCCATAGCCCAGACACTTCACCATAACACAGAAGGGGATAATAGGCTGAATTATCCTTAAGCAATTGCAGCTGTAACTATTTCATGTCTTATTGTGGTATGTAAATTTGATTCTTTGCTGGGTCCCATGGACATATCTTCATTTTGACTACTGGAAGGCACAGTGGGATAAATGGATTAAAGTAGAACTAGCTCTTAGCACTATTTCTTATCACTTTTATGGTAATGTCTTCACTGATGTATTTGCTGTATGCACACAGAAGGCAGATTTCTTTCTCAAAAGTGGGAAAGCCTACCAGTACTGAACCAAAAGTAAAAAAGCATAATAAACCACAAAACAATGGGAAAGGATCAAAGAGCAGCGAAAAAGGTGGTAGTACAGAGATTGTTTGGTTGTGCAGGTTAACAGTAGACACAATGGGATGGTGATGCTGTTTTTGCCAGGTCATTTTTTGAAAGAAAAAGTACAATAAGTAGCACCCAGTGTTACCAAGAGTCGTGCAACCAAGTTGTCGTGTCTGGCCGGTTTTGGGAGGGAGAGGTGAGGCTTGCAGCAGGAATGGATCTCGAGAAAGTACTGAGATCTGGGGAAGGAAATGATATTTCATATTAATTCCAGTTAAGTATTCCAGGAGGGTGGCATAAAGAAATGTGTAACAGAAAGAAGTGTATAAGAGACGTGAGTGTTCCTCAGTGGTGTCGCTGATGGAGCGAAGTGGGGACAACTGAAGTGAGAGAGAGATGAGCTAAAATAATGTGTTGACTGGAGAGGAACGTTTCAGCTATGACAGCCTAAGTGCTGGTTGAAAGTGAAAGTTGAAGCCATGGGGGAGATAAAATTAGCTGTGGACAAGGGAGGGAGAAAGAAGAGCAGGCAAGCTGAGGGATAGCTCTCCTGTGCCCCATAAAAAGGAGGATAAGTGGAAGGAGCAAACTTATGAAAGGCATAGCAAAGAGACAGCTAACTCCTGCTCTCGATATAGTTATTCCTTGGTGCAGTATATATAAAATAGGATGTAACATCTTTGCATTGGAGACCAGCTTTTTTGTTCCTTGTTTGAACCTGAGGCTTTTAACACCTCGCAAACACAAATCACCAGTGACGTGTCTGGCAGGAGCACTACATCTGTGTGGTGAGTAGGGCACATGCTCTTGCCCGTCTGCTCAGCCTGGGACGACAGTTTTGGCTGGCACTTTGTGCCTGCTGATGATACTCCCACTCTGGAGTGCTCTCCAGCAGTCAGGGATGCACGGCTTTTGCCTTTGCAGATGGAAGTACCTCCACAGGGAATGTTTCCAGCTAGAAGGAGAAGGGAAGGAGGAAGTTCATCATCACCAGCAGGTGGGAAATTTTGCTACTGGCACTTAGCTCATAACTTCAGGAAGTTTGGCCCAGCCTGGCACAGACCTGTGTCACGACCATATGCTCTACCTCATAACATTGCACCCTCTAAGTCTCAGAGAAGCTTTTCTTATTAGAATGGTTAGATTAATTATGTTTTATTAAGTGTTTTCTTGCCAGGTTTTTCATTGGTATGGAGTGAGGAGAGAAGTGGGAATGTGAGACTGATGGACAAGCTGCAGACAGAGGTGCCGGGGTTGTTCCGCTGTCCGTGGGGCTTTCCCTGTGCCTGTGGGAGCAGGGATCAGCTGTTTGGGCATGGGGGACCAAGACAGGGTTGCATGAGGGTCAGGCAGGAGAGTCCCTGCAAGGAGCTGGAACTGGCATTCCCTGGTGCCTGAAGAATGGATGCTCCCTTCCTTCAGCTGCCCTAAATCAGCAGCCTCTAAAATACAATTGTTCCCCTCCTCTCAGCCTTGCCTTCCAGAGCTCTCGCTGGCTCTGTCAGCCCTCTGTGGCCTCCCTTGGATCCAGCTCTGCTGCTGGCACCAAATTCAGATTTTCAGCCTGCAGAGTTAGGGCAAAATAACTCATTCAATTTTGCCTCCATTACTGAGCAGCCATGGGCTGCCTTGGAGGGCAGGTGGGTATGTAACGTGACATTTGCACGTCTCTAAGGTTCTGGCAGTGTCGTGGGGGCGAGCTCATACAGGTGAGCAATTGCCAGTGTTGGCCTGGTCTCATGAAGAACAGTAATATGACAGGTTATACTCTAGACTTCTCTCTGTGGGATGATACTGCTCAAGGAAATTAAGCCTAAGAGATAATTTGGCAACAGGCTTATTTTAAATACTGATTAATGACTATTGCTTTAGTGCAGCTCCTGCTTTACTCATGATGTTTTAATATGGCAAAAGAATTATGATTAGTGCTTTTAGGTTTTTAATGTTCAGATAGTTAAAATGTCCCGTAATAATCACTCCCTTTAATATTCAGCATAACTATTACAGAGATATAATTGCGCTTTGGTGTTGAAAAGAAGAAACTGGGATCCCAATGTGATCATGAATGCCTTTTTCTGGTAGCTTAAATCCTTGAATTTCAAAGTCCTTGGCAGCAAGTTTTAAGAACTTTAATTAAAAAATAAGTCTTTCATAAATTAAAAAAAAAAAGACTATAAATTTGTTAAAAGGAGTTACTGAAATATTGCAGTAAAAAAAATATAGTGGAATATACATCAGAAAGCACAAGTAAAAGCATCAAAATCAGAAAACAAATTCAGATTCAGGGTGGCTGTAATCTGAGATGCACCTGTGTAGCATACAAAGTGCCTCCAAGATTTGTAATCTTTATTCTTGTGACATTAGTGTGTTTCAGATCTGATTCTGCAATATCTCACACCATTGGAAGTCAGGAGTGATTTTCTAATAGAATTTCAAAAAAAAACCCCAAAAAACAATAAAATGAGAGCAGGCTCCAACTCTGCAAATCTGTCTGATCCTTGGCAGAAGCAAGAAACGTTTTCATCCATTTCCCCTCTCCTGCCTCAGAGGTGGTATCTTGCATGCAGCAGTTCGTTTTCACCTCACCCAGCTTGTAAATCTGTTGCTTTGGGTTCTCCATTGTGGCTTTGTAAACCGTGTTAAGAGTCAAAGGAGTGTGAACTCAAACCTTGCCTTGAAAGGAAGAATCCCCCGGTGCCTGTGCAGGATCCCAGTAAGGCGCAGGGCAGCCTTTGGAGCCTGGGAGCGCCGCTGGGGCTGGTGGTTTGTCTGAGGGAATGTTTTATGTACGATCACGTCTCGCAGGAATGACAGCGCTCCCACGTAGCCCCACAAGCTCTGCCTCTCCTTGGCTGCCTCAGCCCACTGAGCTCATCCTTGCCTCTGTCTCCCTCCAGGGTGAGCCCCTGTTCTTGCTCTGGATGTGCTGTGGGGTTGTGCTGCCTCCCACGGCAGCCTCAGCCACCCCCTTGGTCCCCTCGTCCCTGTGCTCCTTGGGCAATGTCCCACACTGCTTCAATGCATGGAAGAAACTTCTCTCTCCCACCCTTACCTTCTTCCATATGCCATTTTAAGGTGATAGCCCTGCTGATACTAGTCCGACAATTCACGAGACCCCTGGTTTTGTTAAGTTCTTTTCATGATGTCCCCTCTTTGCCTGTTTCTCTCTTGGCAAAGGCTGCTGTGGTCTTGCCATTCTTCCTGAAAAAGTGTTAATAGTTCTTTATTTCACTGTTGTTTTTATTGATGGCTTAGCTGGTCTTGTCCATGTCTTGAAATACCACAAGTGCAGCATCCTTTCCCCCACTCCATGTGTGGTTCTTCAGCTGTTGGTTCCTCTTTCTGTTCCCCTTCTTCCTTCATTTGCCATAAAGCTAAATAGGGACAATTGGTGACCCTCATCAGTTACCTGGCATGGCATTTCCCACTTTTTCATGATGAATCCAGGGACGTCATATGTAGTTAAACAAAGCACCCTATTTACCACTGGTGTAGGGCTGGCTGTAGGAGTACACCAAGGAGGGACTGGAAAGGGCAGGCAGCAGTATTGTTTATACAAGTGAGTAATTACCCAGACTGGGGCAGTTTAGCAGCTCCTGACTTTGCTTTGTGTGTTGCTCGGGTAAGGGTGAGGTGGAAAAAGGGGAGGTAGCTGAGTATTATGCCTCTCATGTGAATTTCTCTGTGCACCTTCCAACTCTGATAGAAGCAATAACCTCACTGAACTTGTCGCTGAATGTGTAGGACTGGCTAAAGTAGGGACTGGAGCACTAAGCATGACAAGGAAAGGATGAATGGGAATGGTTTAGCTTCTAGAGTAGGATAAATTGGAGATTAAAGAAAAGTTGGGGAAAAAAAGACACTGTAGAGTTATTCCCATTAATCTTTAAAGCTGGGAGGCTGACATCCTTACCTAGTCAGTGGAAGGAGGTGAGTACCTATAACATGCCTTAACTAGAAGCCTAAATTAGAGGGTTTTAATGCCACCTGTTTTATTGTTGTGATTCATTATCTTATTAATGCATTTTTAAAATGAAAAGAAGTGTCAGATGCCAAGAAGGATAAAGGGTAGGTGGAGAGCCTGAACATCTGGTAAATGTTCTGTTCATTTTAATAATAACTTTGGGTGTTTTTTCCCTTCCTCTTTCATTATTTTTAGGTAAATGAGATTGTAGCTTAGCATGAAACTGATTTTGGAAATAAATTTGATGGCATGCTCCCCTTGCAGAGGTGGTTTGATCTCTGTAACGCAGTTGCTTGCATAAATGCATGAACCTTTTCCTGTAAGTTTATTGCTTGTTAAAGATGTGTCCTCAAGTGTAGATTACTGCTTTAAAGGGTTTGTCTGTGTCTGTAGCCAAAACCATTTTTTTGAGCTCTTTAATTCTGATTTGTTTACGAAGTACAGTGCTGCCTTTACTGGCCATATATCTCAATTTTAAGAAGAGCTGCTGCATTTTCTTGTATTTTTGCATTATTGAACCTCTGGTATTTTGGCAGGGAGATACACCTGGCAGAAAAATTTGCACACCTAAACACAGCTCTCATTTATTGGCAACTTAGAAAACTTTGCAAATGTAGTAAGTGTTTAATACATCTGAATTCATTTTTCATTGAAAGTCAGCATGAAATAGAAAAATCCTCACAGAGGCATCCAAATACAGCTCGACCATTTTATTCTGTGTTCAAATATGTCATAGTGATGCCTGGAAAGTGAGAGCCTTCCATTAGTGCAGTGCTGCAGCTCAGACAGGTGCCTTGGTGGTGGCTGACCCCAATATAATTGTCCTGGACCTGCAGCAGTCGCTTGTCCTCTGGCGCGTCTCTCCTAAACCATCATCTCTTCCCTTAACTTTTACTCTAAAATCCTGTCAAGCTCATAAGTGCCTTTCCCATTCCTTTTCCTCTCTGAGGGCTAAACTCCTGGCTGCCATGCTGATGGATTTGATAAGGAAACGCTGACAGGGCTGTTTCTGACAGCCGTTCTGGCGCCCGACCAATTATCAGCACTTCTGGTGGGTGTCTCCTGGATGGCTGCACAGGCAGGAGTCCACTCAGGACCATGAGTTAGCAGTTACTAAACAAATGATGCCTCACTTGAGTTGGTAATTACTGGCTCCTTCAGTTCCCACAGTGAAAATCAAGATCAAAGTGGGTTGTAGCCCTTTTGCCAGTTTTGGAACTGCTTCCTTCAGCCTCTGAAGTTACAACACTTGGAGTGTATTAATGATGTGGTGTATGTGAGTATCTAGAGAGGGTTTATGGACCCACCAGCCTTCAGCTGTAAGCTCTGTTCTCCTGGGGATGTATTGCTGATGGTGGGTGTGCTCCTATTCTCAGGCAGAATGGGAAAAGAGGTGTGAGCCACACAACAGGGAGCAAAATAATGAACTGAATCCAGTGGCGTGGTGATGGTCACTTAAACTGTTCAAACAGGAACTCAAGTAATCATGAGTGGTCACCCAAATTCAAAGGTACATTTATTGAAACTGGGGCTAGAACATTTTATCCCCAAAGGGCATCTCAAAACTCGTTCTGAACGAACATTGAGGTGTAAGTTGAAATGATTCTTTCGACCTCAGTAATTCTTGTACTTTCTGGAAATTGTTCTGACACTTGAAACATCAAATTAGCCAGGAGGTTTTTCAGCTCTGATTTCAGAGATGTTTTATGCTGAATATTAAGGAGAAAGGAGCTGTGCACAGTAAAAAAAAAAAAAAAAAAAAATCCCAGGTAACTTGATGAAAGCCCTATAAATAACTGTTTGAAAATAAGACATTGTCATACTGGAACTAATACTGCTGTTGAACTAGTTGGAAAGTTACACTGACATTATTCAAGAATGTTTTATCTCTAGTACTTGTGATTCTAAGCTGTGCATTTATTAGATGTTGCCATTGGGAAAATGGACACCTATTATATATTCTTCTAAGAAGGGACAGTCATCTGGGATTCAGCACATGGCTGAGCAAAGGAAGCAGAGAGAAAATTAATTTTCATAGGGAAAGTTGGGCAGAAGCTGAAAAAGAAAAAAAAATACATTAGAGAGGTGGCTGAGTAGAATAAGATAATCTAAAGACCAAAGATCACCTGTTGAACCAAATAAATAATTCAGGAAGACCCTTGGTGCCCAGGGATCCTGGTCTGAATTGGAAACTGAGCTCTCCGAGTCCTTGCCTGCTGTTATGAATCGATACCTGACAGCTCCACTGCACTGTGCCAGAGGCTGGGAACTTCCTCAGCTGATCTTGGCAGGCTCTGTCAGTGGCTTGTGTTGTCCTGAAATAGCCATAATTTCCCTGCCTTGCATTATGATGTCTGCTCTCAGAAATTACCTCCCAATGAACTGAGGGCCAGCTCACCGACCTACTTCTCCTGCAGGAACTTCCATGCCCTACATATACAAGGATGGATGTTTTAAATAAAGATTTAACATGAATAAAGTACCCATCAGCCAGCTGACCTGCCTGATGTGGGAGCCCAGGCAGGATGATGGTGTTTTGGGCTTAAAGGTGTCTGCAGGGTGAAGTCCCATTGACACTTAGATTCCCAGTGCTTGGTCTGAAAGTATGATTAAAGATTCTGAGGTGACTAATAGCCTCACATTTTCTTGATGTTCAGATTAAATAGTCATCATCCCTACAGAGAAATGTACTGCAGCCTAAGGAGAGCTAGGTCAGGCAGCAGAGGTTAGTCCTTGGATTTCTTATGACTTCTAGGAAAGCCTGGACATTCCCTTGCCTCCAGGTTTCTGAAATCCAGTGCTGGGATGAATCTTAATAGTTGGCAGACCAAATGATTCTGGAAAACCAGCCCAATTGCAATAAATGCTTTTGGATTATTGTCCCAAATGGTCTATTGAAAAAGGAGCAGGTGAAGGAAAGAATGAGCAAATGAGAGCATTTTCAGAAAGAGCAAATCACAGAGGGAGCCCCTGGCCATTTTTCAGGCTCTATCACATAATCAGAAGCATTCAAAACCAGGAAGTGTTGGAGGGAGATAAGGAACATGTACATGAGGGCAGTGAGGTCATGGGTAATAATCTGCAAGAACCTGAGAGAAGCTGAGCAGTCTAATCTCTTTAGGTTTATCTCAGAGAAGAGTAAAAACATTTATTCAGTACTGAGATACACAGTTCTAGTTTGTGGGAGGATGCAGATAAAAGCAGCACAGAGCATCTTAGGAGCCAGTGCGGCCTAATTAAGAGAAAATACTGAGCGTAATCCCCTAAGACTCTGCTCAGTGGTTCTTTGCTAAAGCAGCAGAGTTCAGCGTAAACAAGTTAAATATGCTGATATGGAACTGAATTGCATAATAAACGTAGATAGAGAGCTTTCCTTCCCTCTTAATGCCTGGGAAGAGCACAGTAAATGGGCCAAGAAGGCAGGGAAGAGCAAGCAGTGTGATGTTTGAATGGTACATTCCCCTTTTCCATCAAAGTCTGGATTCAACCTGTGTGTGCTTAAGCTAAAGGCTTCAAGGGCTTGTGTGGCCTGGGGCCATCCAGCCCCCTATGCTGCCCAGGCTGCTTCTGAGTGGGAGTTTGGGCTGTGGTTAACACAGCTGTGTCATCCCATGGCTAGGGGAGGGGGAAGAGCCAAATACTGGTGTGAAAAGGCTTCTGGGGCTGAGTGGTGTCCGTAGGGGTTCATAGAAGTTCCCAAACACATAAAGGGTGTAAATATCAAGGAAAGACACCAGTTATGCAATGTGGTGCCCAGGGGTCTAGTGAGGGTAATGGGGTGGAATTAAAAGAGTGGAGATAGAGGCTGACTATAAGGAAAAGTCTTCCTAGCTCATCAACCAATGCCACAGTGCCCTTTTCAGAAGGAAAGAGCCGTTGACACAGGACCAAACTAAGTCTTCCTTTAAGAATTTCTCAAGATTGTTAGGTCGTACCAGAGGCCTGGGCGTGGATTCCTGCTGTGTGTAATTCTGCTGATGGAGTGAGCTATGGAGAAGATGAATAACCACATTCATGGTCTTGTTATTTCGTCCGTATCGGAGCAGCGCTCGCATCTCTGCTGCCCTGCCAACCTGATGGAGAACACGACCTCACTGGAGATGTGCTTGCATCCCCTGTCTGTTATTGCTGTGTCTGCACTTCTGGCATGCTTGTGGTGCAATGAAAACAAAGAAAACAAGCCAAAAGAGACAATAAAGCAGAAAAAAGTCCGAATGCTTAGTATCACATTGCTTTGGGAAAAAACGAGGTAGGCTTCTGGAAGCATTCAGTCTGAGGGCATAATTTCCAACAAAAACATGCATTCTTATCATTAGAGTTGTTGAAAATGTCATTTGCTATAAGTAGATGTGCTCTGAAGAAGTCTGCACATATTACTGTACCGAGCAAAGATAATCTTGCCTCACTGTATCCTGGTTTGTTCTTTGTTTTAGAGCTGCCCTTGTTTGCACCATCAGGGGCTTCCTTCAGTACTTCACCTAATCTTCTTTAAGCCTCCCATAATTGTTTCCTGAGGAAAGGTGTATTTTACCCACTGTGGCATCTCACCTCATCCCCAGGAGGTCTTAAAAGCATAGCCATTACAATAGTGTCTGTTACCAGCATTTGCTCTGCCCCGGCCCTCCCCACTGGTGATGTGTCTTGTTGATTCCAGGAATGCAAAAAGTATCAAGACTGTAATCTTTGGAAAGCATCAAAGTGAGTTTTCCAGTAGGCAGGGAGGAGTGTTGAGTTGCCTTTCTCTCCGGTAAATGCTGGGGTCCCTCATGCTCTTCTGCACATGCCAACACCTCTGGGTTGCTGCTGGTTTTGCACCCAGGGTAGGGAGCTGCAACAACAGTGCTGGGTGGCTCCAATGGTGTTCCCCACAGGAGAGATGGGATTTGTTCCTGATTTTAGGTGGAAATCCCAAGTGCCAGCAAGAGGGATTTCTCTGATGTCTTTTGCTTGTGTGAAACCATGCAGCTCCTGCCCAGTGTGCCATTAGGCATTTTCCTTTAGTTGCTTTGGTTTCACTCTGCAGTGCTCAGGTGCAGGCATAATCGTTTTGTTTGGATGAGTGAGGAAAATAAATCCTTTTTCCTTTTGTGTCGGGAATCTCATGTCAGAGATACTTACAAAGGGCCCTCTGGCTGGCAGTGCACCACAGCTACCTGCTCACATTCCTTGTGTTTAAGAGCACATCCTGCTCCAGAGACCTCTGTCCAGCTCTTGAGGAAGCCAGGCAGGAACAGAGAGACATAAATTTTATGGTTTAGATTGTTTGTTTTGTATATCCTGTTTTGCTGACCATCACAATGAGAAATACAGTTTGGTTTTGTTGGTGTCCAGCAGTTGCCTGAGTTTTTCTGTCAGGCATTGTCCTTGAGAAGCATCTTTCATTGTATTTAGAAGGGGAAAATGCTGTCTCAGGTTTCTGTTTTCCTCAAAATTGTAATGTCTTTTGTTTTTATTAAGAAAAATATTTCCATGTCTGAACATGCACAAGCACAAATAACAGTTGATTACTTTTTTTTTTCATTTCCATGGTGCAAAAGAAAGAATTTGTTTGCCGCTTTTCCTTCTCTGATATTTTCTTTTATGTGATAGAAGGTAACAGAAGGCAGCTCAGTTGTTCTATTAGATAATCTGAAAAAAAACCCAAAACAACCAAAAATCCAGCCTAAACTATTATTTATTCTAAATGCAGTGGATTGTTCAGTAATCTCTACCAGGCTATATTTCTCTATAGCCATCTGAAGCAGTGTGCTCTATGCTGGTCCTTCATAGTCTAGACTTGTCAGCATTTGGCAATTAAAACTGTAATTTGCAAACTGTCTGATGTCCCAATAATAAACACTGAGAGGAATTTACTGCTATGCTCAAGTATTTTTAAATGGCTCTTTGAGTGAGCAGTTACTTTCCTTGCTGTGGTGTTCACATCTAAGTCTAAATGAGAAGGCAGTGAAATGTGTTCTGTTCTGTGTCCCAGTATTTAAAGCTCAAAGAAGATGGAGGCTCCCTTTTTGCAAGAAGTTGTGTGGAATAGGCAACAGGTAAAAAAACCATTACTTTTTCCAGCTGGACACAAGGAAATTTTTTTCACAGTGATAACAATCCATTGGAATAATCCAGGGAGGTGGTGGTTTCCCCAGGGCTGGACACTTTTATGATGCTGGGCTACCTTGTCTAGACTGTGCTTTTGCCATGAAAAGTTGGACCAGATGATCCCTGAGGTCCCATCCAACCTCATATTCTGTGATTCCATGATTCTCTGAAATTTGTGTGTCTGGACACACACACTGGTGTGCAGCTGCACTGTGGGAGAGGCTTTGGTACAAGCTGAATGGAGCTTGATTCGTACACCTGCATCACTTGCTGGAAGCAAAGGTTTCCAAAGGTGGCTTTGTAAATTAAGCTGAAAATAACCACACAAGTGTTGCTAGTAGAGCAAACGATGGCACTGGGGTCACTATCAAACTGTCAGTAGATATACAGGCATTAGCCTTTTAAACATTGTTGCTTTTCCAACTCTTCTATCTATTGCTTGTGTCTCACATGATCAGAAGCTGTTACAGGACTTACCAAACCACAAAAAGATGACCCAAGTCAAGCCCAGCAGGGTTCCATGTATTCCCTGTTGCAAATAACTTTGTCATTGCTTCTCTGTGCGCCTTTGTCCAGCCTCAGACATACTTTGCTTTGTGTTATACTTTGTCAAGCCTTTATGAAACAGTGAGCCTCTTCTAGTGTTTTCCTTTGTCTTCTCTTTGCCTTTATCCTTCACTGTGTCACTGCCAGTATTCCTTGTTACCATATTTCTCCTCTTTTTCTTGTTTCCCCTGAAATGCACTTCTGCGCAATGAATATTTGCCCTTCTTTGCCAGCTGTTCTCTCTCTGTTTTCCTTCTTTTCACTTTCCTGTCAATCAGCTCCTGTTTATTCCTAGTGATATCCGTGCATACATGCATATATTTGCTCATGTGCCAGGTACTATGCACTGACCTGCAGGAAGGTCAGAGATGCATTGCTAAGCAAGAGGTCTTATTAATAAAAACCAGCAGGAGCAGCTGTCTCAGAAGCAAACCAAAGATCTGGAAGCCTCCATCCAGAGAAAAGAGACTCCAACTTGCATTTCCAAGTATTCCATCTATTTTACGCACCCCAGAGTTACAGTTGAGAAATGGCAGAATTCATTGATGAATAGATGCAGGAAGGGGAGTGTTTGCTTTATTTACATAATTGCTTTGTTTTGTTTTCCTGCTCCATCCTGATGCCATTGGTGCCATTGTGACCTAGCTAAAAATTGTATTCTGCTGAATTCCAGCTCCTGTCTTGCTTAAAATTTAGTAGCTAGAGCTGATGCAGTAAATAAAATATTCTCATCTTTGGGGGATCAACATTTATGGGATGATACATGAACTGGCTGAACTCCAGCGTGCCTCTGATCTATAATGTAGAACTGTGGTTTTTTGACAGCCTCTCAAAACGTACGTGAAATCCACGCAAGAATCCCTCCAACTTCAATGTGCAATTTATATTTAAAGTATGTAGTGTGGCTTAATAAATGTGGTGCTCACTGGATGATTAATACATGATTTAGGAGTCTTCTGTGGAGTTCCTCATTTAGAGATCCTAAGACCAGAGGTACATGATGATGATGGTGACGATGATGATGATGATGGTGGGGGTCCTGCTTTGACCTCCTGCTCCTTGTCTGCAGTCAAATCCTTGCCTAGCTGGGGAGGTTTGTGGAAAGGCACACTCTTTGGCTGGAGGAGGAATAACCCTGGATAAACTGATCCAGTAGTTAATTTCCTTCATACTTAAAAAGTTCCCTCTTTTTTTAGAATTTTAGTTGAAATTGTCTAACTACAGCTCTCAGCCTTGGGAACGTACATCTTTACCTGCTAGCTTAAAAAGAGGTCTTCTAAGAGAAATTCTCTCTGTATATTCTCAAAAATAATTGAATCTTCTCTTTCTCATCTCGCATCTGAACCAAAGTGGGTTTCTTCATTTTGTTACTTTTAGGCAAGTGTTTCAGACTTTGAATTATTTTCCTGGATTTCCTTTAACTGTTTTGTCATTATCAATGTTACTTTTACAATGAGGAGCTAGGACTGTAGGCAGTGTTGCAACAACTGTGTTGTTAATATTTAATAGAATGGCAATTCCTCCCCACTGTTCCTCTATGAGGTATAAGAGAGCCCCTGGTTTCCAAAACGGAGTCAGGCAATCTGTGATTTATTCAAGGCAGCATTGAATAAGCCAGCACGGAGCTCAGTGATGCTGCAGATAGATGGTTTCAAGCTGCTGAAGATCTCTTTAAAGCTCTCTCAGGTGTCTTTTTGCTACTCTGCATCTGGTGTGATACAGCAGAGTTATTTCTTTTTATGGCTCAGCATTGCTATTTTATCTGACAGTGATACCATGCTTTGTTGACAGACCTGCCATCATATAGATGGTGACTAATTATATTGGTGTTTTAAATGTTTGCCTGTAAAGCAACAGAGGAAATGCCACCACTCACCTTGGCAATTTGATTCTGGTCTTTATAGTGTTACTGTCATCAGTTGTTCCCCAGTTGGTTCAAATCCTTCGGCTTTCTCATGAAGTTGGGTGCCTAAGTCTGGATGTGCTTCCTGAGATGAATCTGTGCCACAGCTGAAGTGGTACCTCAGTGTTTTACAAATTCTGCATTTGTCTCATCATTTTACTATACTATTGAATCGCATTCTCTTTATGGTTGTGTGCAATTTCTGGATCCAGGACAGTGGTACCACTGAGGGACTGTTTGTTTCTCATCTTGTGTTCTCACTGTTCTCTGGTCAGTCTGTGCTCACTGCAGTTCTGTACCTCTCTTTTCAACCTATTTTTTCATTTCATGTCACCAATTCATAAAGCACATCTTGAATTCTCTTCTTGTCTGCCAGTTTCCTCGTTGTCTCTCTCACCTTGGCAACATCCACAGAGTCAGTAAGAATCATTTTCAGTCCATCAGCCCCAAATTAATGAAAACAAGGAATATGACTGGATGCAAAACATAAATCTCTGCAGAGCCCTGTATGTGGTTTCTTGCCAGTTTTACACTTTACTATTCAGAATGTGATTTTCCAGCACTGTACTGCAGAGTATTAGATTAATCCAAACCATATTTCCTTAGCCTTAAGGTGTGTGAAAGGCTTACTAAGGTCGACATAATACCTGCCATTTCATCCCTATCCACAGCATCTCTTATCCTGTTACTGAAGAACATCAGAATGATTTCACACAGTTTGTTCTTGACAAACACGTGCTGCCTGCTACTCATCTCCTTGTTATTTTCTGCTGCTTATAGATGATGGCTGTAGGAAAATATTTTCCCAAGAATAAAAGTTTGTATGACTGCTGTGCGAGTCACTGTTTTCCTCGTTTCTTCCTCCAGCTCTATTGCATCTCTCATCTGAAGGATGCTGGGCTTCTTGTCCCTGTCATTCCTGGATAACCCCATTGACACAAAAGTTACTTCAAGTGTCTCTTCAAGTTTGCCCTCCTTGTTGGCCAGACTTTCTGAGTCAGTGTCTATCATAGAAAGTTTCTCTCATCTTTCTTTGTCTTCACCCTGTTGGTGATCTTGCATTTCCTGCCATTCCCTCTATTGTAAATTGACTTTTTTTTTAGTGCTGGGCTTTCTCTGTGTGGCTCCTGTTATAGGTAATGGTGTTTCCCCTCATTTCTTTGACTCTTCAGTTCCTTTCAGATCTGCTATTCAACATCAGTTTCTTGTCTCTGCCTTGTTAATTTTCCTTACTTTCTCTTCTACTATGGGCTGAGTGAATATTTTCTTTTAGACCATATGCATGATCTTTAAATTACTGTGTCCTCTTAATTTATATCACATGCTGTTTGCTGTGTTGCATTATTTAATTCTCTAAAAGGTTTCATGTAGAGTGGTTCATGTGTACAACACACTGCAAAGCACAGCTGGGTTATCTAGTCTCCATAAGCATTTGCTTTCTATTTCCTCCTTTTACTTACTCTTTTGGGAAACAGCCTTTTCCACTCCATTGTTTTCAGAATCATGGATGCGTGAAGGTGGTGCTCCAGGGAGTGGTAGAGGTGTGAGAACTGCTGAATCACTCGTGCCCTGACATACCCATCCTGAATGGTGGTACAGAGCAGGACTTGGTGTACTGGTGGTGCTTATTACAGGGCACAGTACCCTCTGGTACATGATCAAATGAGGAGTTCAGTGTTCTGGTAGGGTTCCAGTAGTCAGATACTCATAAACTCCTTAAAACCGAGAAAATATAGTTATGTTCTAGATGCTGATGTTTGCAGAGCATGGGCAGTGTGTGCATGAAGAATTATTCTATTGTTCCCTCACAGAATAATAGCATGTTTTGAGTTGTAAGGGACCTTAAATATTATCTAGTCCAACCCCCCCCTAAACACCCCTAGGGATGTGTTCCATGTCAGATTTATTAAAAAAACCTTCTATTTGGTTTTTGTATAGCTTCTCATTAATCAGAAATATATAGGCAGTATTGATGTCCATTTTAAATAAATACATACTGCAGCAAAAATTCACCATGATCAATACTTTTTTTTTTCCTAAATTTTAGTGAAGCACCTATAAATGTTCAGATGTTTCTTGCTTGCTACAGCACATCCCAGAGGAATTCAGGAGAAGCCTTTGCATTGATTTGCGGGGATTTGTGCAGGTCCATGTCAAGCATTTAACCTCAAACTACAGGTCAGTGATAGAAATGTAGGAATCTGAAAATGCATATTCCCTGAAAGAAAGGAACAGAAACATAGAAGGAAGATATCCTGAACTACAGGGACATCAGCTACCCCATAAGGTAGTGGCTTGCAAGCACTTCCCTCTTATCTTTTGGCTTGGGGACAGTGTATGTGCACTCTGATGTTTGAAGTAGGTTAGGTAGAATTTAACTTCTGGCTCAAGGGAGCCTTTAGTTTATTAAATATGGATGTTCTTTCAGGTAGAAGCATGGTTTCTCTCTGCAGCACATCACTTTCCTTGAACACAGACATTTGGGGAAGAAAGTTCAGCTCTTGTGGGCCTAAATCTTTTCTGTCTGGATCCACCTTCAAGAAATAGCAATAAAAACTGTCAGATTGTAACAATTGCAGGATTTTTAAGTGTGCAGTGGTGTGGTTATAGCTGCCTTCACATCTGTGGGTTTGTGTGCCTGGTCCTGAGGCTGGGCTCAGTGCGGCACTGCTGGGGGATCTGCCTTTGCCTCAGCTGTAATTACACGGAGGAAATCGCGGGAGTTAATGCCGCGTCTAAACGCGGTACTGACGTCTGCCCGGCCCGGCAGCCAGACAGCTCCCACAAACAGGCCGTGCAACAGGCTGTCACGTACCCTGCCTTCTGCAGTATCCTGCTCTTCTAGGAAAATTCTTCCAGCTCCAGTTGCTAATCAGGCTGTGGGTGATCTCTCCGAGCTCTGAAGCTATGGGATCTATCACTCATCCATCAGCCCCCATCCCGCTCTGCCTGCGAGCATCCATTTCTGTCTGGAAGCTGCTGAGGAGGAATGAGACCTGCTGCTGAGCAGGCTGGGGGGAGAGCCACAGTCTCATCCTAACGAAACAATCAGGTTATGGGCTGGTTTGCATTTCTGTTCCTGCTCTTGCAGGAACATAAACTGGACTGTTTCTTGCTGTGACTGCGGGAAGCCTCAGGAGCAGTTTGCAGTTCTCTCTGCTTCCCAGCCTTTGGTGTAGCCTCATAGAAGAGTCTTTCAAAAAACATAACTTTCAACTGCCTGACACTTCGCAGTCTCTTCTATCTCTTGTCTATAGTGCTATCAATCAAATTGTTCTTGTCAGTTAACTGGTTTTAAATCTCGTGGAAAAATTGTCAGTTCAAGATCATACTATGGTAAGGACAGACGTGACTGCTCTTGCCGTGTTAATTCATTCTTGCTTAAGACATGAAAATAAACTGAGAGAATATCAATTTGAAGCTCTTAGACCTTGAAATGATTTAAAATCTCCTAAAAGAAAGGCTGGGGCTGAGATTTGTCTCCGAGGCATCATTTTTAACTTAGCAGGAAGCTCTGATGGTCTTTTCTTTAAATTGCCTATTGTCCAGATACCTACAAAGAAAGTGCTTCTGTGGGACTGTTTGTGTTTAGTGACGGCGTTTATTTCATTTCATGTGACAGATGACTTGGCTTCTGGATCGAGTAATTACTTGCTCACATCCCACTGGGGCAGGTTTCTGACCTGCTGGAGTGCCATGATTGGGTCTGGGAGCACTGGCTGGCTGGGCAGGGAAGCGCGGTGGTGGCGGTGACAGGCTCCAGAGCCCCGTGTCCCCAGGCCAGGGTGGGTCCTGGCACACCTCTGTGGGGGCTTCGTTGGGTGTTTCAGTCAGATGAGAGGAGTGGGAGATGGCAGCTGCAGGCTTCACTGATGACAGAGCCCCCCAATTAAGATTGAAATGTCTGAAAGCCTTTCCGGTCTGTTATGACCGATAGTCTGTAATGGAGGGGGCGTCTTACCAGATTTCAGGTTCATAGATTTTCATAAATTTTTTTAAAACTTTTTTTATTATCCTAAACTTTGATTGTGAGACACAGTGATGAGCTCCAGAGGATTGCTGGATGGAGCTGAATGAACTCTGCTTTGTTCTTCAGCATAGTCATGCTTTTCATTCACTCACAAAGAAATGCCTGATTTCTGCTTGAGGTAATTTTTTTTTTAAAGATGGGGAAATCTAAGGATTGAATGCAACATTACATTGTGGCAATTTTATTTTAAGCAGATTTTTTTTTTTGCAATATTATCATACAGCAGCCAAACTAATGAATATATAATTTTCTTTCCTTTCTGCTTGTCATGCCCTGCTAACATGGACATCTACGAAGGCTCAGGTTGGTGTTGCAATCTGTCTTCATCTTGTTGTTCTCATCCAGTAAAAAGGGGCTTCGATGTTTTCTTCATCAATCAGCTTTTTTTTTCCTCTTCCTCTCTTTAAAACTGGATCCAACATTATTATAACATAACAGGTTTATCCAGAGGTGCCACATTTGTTTGTTACCCCTGAAACTTCAGCTGCAGCAAAATGTGCTGTTTCAGAAACAAGGGATATTGATTTATTTATATCTACTTAAATTTTCTGTGCTTGCCTAGCTTTGTGACAGGGAGGCAGCAGCACCTGCAACTCCTGAAATCTGAGAAAATGCACTGAGACTCTCGCTAATGAGTTTCTGCCTGGTTTTAAACCCCCATATTTGACAACATAGTAAGATGGCATTTGTTAGTATCTTACCTGGATTCAATATTTTCTTGATAGGGATGAAACTTAATTAAAGTGTAAAATAAAAAGCAGAGGCACAGGAACTGGCCATTTGTGACTGTATTCTCAGCCCCCATTCCCACTTTAATGCTTCCATTTTTTTGTATAACTCTGGGGCTAAATTGTCTTGCCTGATTATTTCAGGTACAAATAAATACCCAATATGTGCAAGGTTATACTTTGTGCTATGTCCTGTTCCTCAGAGGTTGTAGTGACAGTGAAACCACGAGTAAAACCAGACAGGCAGGTTTGGGGCCAGGAGCTGCATATTTTTTCCTTATTTACTCATGATGAATGATGCCAACTTGTTATTTTAATCTCTGAGAGAGAGCACTCATGCTTTACCATGTTACAACTTGGTGTTTCTAGTGCCTGCACCAATCTCACAGAAAATAAAACCACTTACCACTCGTAAATATGAATTAATAAACCTTGCTGAGCAGCATGGTAGCTCTATCAGAGTGAGGTGTAATGACTGGGGTTCGACAGTCGCCTCAATTAACTTTTTAAACAAGGCATTTTCCACTCATTGCACTTAAGAATTTGAAATAAATCAGTGTCTGACTTTGAATATTTAGTTATCCATTAAAAGAAGGTAAGGAATTTACTAGAAGCATTTTGTAGAGACCAGCAAAAAAGTAGATGCAGTAAAAGCAGCTAAAGGCCATGGTGAGGGAAAGTGGAGCATCCAGATGTCTTTAAAGCAAGAAACACCCTGCTGCTTTCCTAATTTCTCCTCTTTTCCTCATTTTGCAGACAGAATTTTACAGTGCTGCTTTTTTTGATGGATTCATCCTGAAAAGTCTTTATCTGAACTTTCCAGGACCTGATTTTAAGCTGAGATATCATCCAGTTAGTGCAAGAAATTGGGCATTTCCAGATTGAGTCCCTCACTCCCCGAGGGCTCCCTTGCCACTCTCTAATAAATCACTCAACTCTTCATCCTCAGTTGTATCATGTGTAAATTAGGATTAAAGTTGAGCAGTTTTGAGGATTGGGCTATAAATAGATTATCAAGAGCAGAGGAAACTTCAGAGGCTTGATAAGTGTTTTCACTCTTTTTAGAGAAAATAATTTTTCAGCAGTTTTTGAAGTAGTGGTGTGGGGGTCTGTTTCTGTAGGGGCTTCCATACTGCCCACAGGGCAGGCCCTGGGAAGGGGTGAAACTCTGTGCTGTTGTAATGACTGCCCTGGCTCTGAACTTACAATGAAATGGATCCCATCCTTTTGCCAGATACAAAGTTTTAGACAGTTTCAGGTTTTTTTGGTTCCACGCCAGTGAAGGCTTTTCAGACCCTCAGCAAAACTCTAATTGATTTTCTTTCTCCGCACCACAAAGGAGGTAAGAAACACAAACTCCTTTGATTTGGGTGTAAATGAAAACTAAAACTGCTGAATTTGCTTCACAAGTATTTGTGCAGGGATCTGCTACAGGCATACAAAATTCAGGAATTCCAATAATTTAGAAGTCTTACCACATAAAGATCTGCTCAAAACTTTTTGTCCTCTAAGTCATTTTGAGCAATTTTTTTTTTTTTTTTTTTAAGTTTTGGTGGCTATTTGCAGCATCCAAATACCTAAAGAAAAGTATTCATCAGTGAAGCTGCTGCTTTGCAAAATCTAAATTGCTTGAAAATTAACTGTATCAACCAGGTTTAATAGCTGTGAGCAGTTAGCATATTTCTGGCAATCACGATCAATATATAAACTAGGATGAAATAAAATCAATTTTATTTTAAGGAGAACTATTTAATATTGAAATTTGAATGAGATAATTTCTGTGATGTAGTGTTTGTTAATCTGCAAGTACTTGTCCTTCAGTTATACAGTTAATTCAGTAAAGCTTTTAAGTGCGTGCTTAGATCTGCCAAATCAAACACGCAGTTAAGTAATTAACAAAGCAAGTACTCCATTTTTAATTCCGTTCGAAAGAATTAAATAGAAGAAATTCACTGTTAGAAATTATCTGGTTTGGATTAAACAGAATGTGAAAGCACTATTGGAACATTATAAAAGTTATTCAGCTAATATATGGGCATCTTTCAACCAAAAAAAAGAGATTTAGGTGAACAAGGTGGAGTCAACATAGAAGTCAAATTTGTCGATTATTACAATGAATGGACATTTTTTGAGATGTATTTCCCACCATAGTTTGGGTCCATTCATGTCAGGCTGGTTGCAAGAGAGGTGCTGGCTGGGGCCTGCATGTCACCAGCTGGTGGCCATAAGCTCTAAAAGGAGGAGAGCTGGTGGCATCCCACTGCTGCCTCCTCTTGCAGCCTGGATATGCAGAGAACATACAAGGGGTTATGCAGAAAGTATTATAAGTGAACAAATTGCTGTCCAGTCTCAGTGGGAGTGGTTTTAACCTTTACCAGCAAGTCTCTTTGAAAAACAGAGCAAGTCAGCTGTCTTTCCTGTATGAAATCTTTTCTGCCTTTAGTGTTACTCATGGTGGTCTCCATAGTTTAAAAATGGGCTGTTATTTCTTTGGTTCTGGCTGTTTCAATGTATTAGGTCTAATGTAACCTTGATATAAGGGCAGCCACGTGAAATGAACCTATGTTAGCAATGAATTTAGCCCATTTGTATTAGAAATGAATAGCACAGAGGTAGTCCTCAGGGTCTCAGGCAACTGCTACAGTGATCAGTTTGGTTGTTCTAATATAATAAGCAGATATTGACTTAGTTGGAGTGAACACCAAGATTTACTGTCATGAAAGCTAAAATATCGACTGAGGGAAAACCAGAGTCAATATTTACCTTGAGGGACAATAAATCTTGATGTTCACTGAAATATGAAGTCACTATGATTTTCAGAAGCACTGAACCTCGTTCTAGTTTATTCTGCAGGTGCTCATCAGACAGGCCACCTGAAAGATAGGTAGGAATTTCTTTTAATGAATCACATCAGCTGAGCAAGTGCATTTGTTTCTATAAGTCCTTTGCAAGGTCACTATTATTCCTGACCTACATTTAAATAAGTAAGTTAGAGAACATTATAAATCCCACCAAAGCTCTTTGGTGGTTAGATATTTTGATTTTTCATTAAAATGCAAGTATCAGCTATTAAAAGAGAAAATAAATAGATTAACGTTTATATATATCTTGTTGAAGTAACTGTCCACATCAATATGCTTTAGCAGGGGCTCAGAGTTTGCTTTTGAGTGAATGGGAACTGGGTTCTTTTATGAGGGCAAGCTTTAGCAGTCTGTCTCTTAAAAAGTAGCTTTTGTCCTTCTTCCTTTTTATTTATTTAGAACTGTGCCCATTAACTTGATTTTGGGATTCAGGTGTTAAAGACGTGTTCCAGGTTAATTCTGACTACAAAGAGTGATACAGTAATCCTGTGAAAGGCAGCAGCAAAACTCCCCTTGGCTTCAGTCAGGCGTTGTTTCAGCCCTTGGTTCATTGACCCCAAAACCCAGCACATAAATATGAACAAAAATTGAGGAAAGCAGTTAATTTGCTAAAATGCCAGAAGACTGTGTTTATTTCTTGAGGCAGTAAGGGATGACGCCAAACTGGTCACCCTGGGCACTGATCTCTGCAACTCCTCACAGGCCAAGTATCTGCAGCTTCCATCATCTTTCTTCTCCCTGCTGAGCCATGCAGAACAAAGGGTTCCTGTGCCTATTACATGGAATTAATTTTATTTTTGTCCTTCAGAACATGGATTGTGGCACCACAGCTCCATACATGTGTTGGGGACCTCAGTGTGAAGGGGTTTGTAAATGCACTGTCCATAGTGAGTTTGCATAAGCTTGGGGAAGGGTGAGCATTAAGCAGGTTATTTTCAAAGGAACTGCTGTTTTTGTGCTTGGGGAGAGAAGTGGCATAGCTGGACAATGGACTTGTGTATCTGCAGCAGAGGTAGTGGATGGCAAACTTGATGTGGGTCTAGGGACCTAGACTGTGTGGAATTGGAAGGTTGGATGTACTCTGTGTTAGAGCCAGGGATCCATGGGAGCACATCCCAACCCCCTCCAGGCTTGGGCACTTTGGGTCCCTGGGTTGGTGAGGAGTGAGGTAGTGAGAACACCACACCCTGTCCCAGCGTCTGTTCAGGGGCAGGACAGGGGTGTCCCCATGGACCCAGGACGTGAGAAGTGAACCTGGGGTCCTCTGTTTTGTGGGATCCACAGAACAGCAATGCTTAGTCAAAATCCTTTGAAAATGCAAAATCAAGAACACTCCTCTTTGACCTCCTTAAGTACCTCAGCTCCTAGCAAAAACAGGTACGGAAGGCTTTAAGGTTTGTTGTAGGTTTTTTTCCAAATTCCAAGAAAAAAAAAAAGAGGAATTGGAGCTGGCTGAAAACAAATTATGGCAAGCCAGGAGAGAGAAATGGGAGGAAAACATTGTCCTGTAGAGGAAAGGATCACATGCCACTGTGGGTTTTAAATGCAAAGATGGAGTTACAAATTGTATTCACAGCTTCCTGAACTCGTTTCCACAGAGTGCCAGCCATGGAAATCTTGCATCTCCTTGAGACTTCCACTTAAAAGCTTAATGGCATGCACTGGTGCCTGTTGTAACTTGTTCTGCAGAAGTGTGTCCCTCCTGGTGATGCAGGTGGTTATTTACATCTCCCCAGTGTCCCAGAGGTGCTACCAGAGATGACATTGCTCAGCACTGACAAAGGGCAGAGGGAAGAACTTGTTCACAGGAACAGTGTGCTGTGGTGTCAGCACAATCACTTAGGAAAACAGGTCATTTGTGACAGTTATAATTCGGTTTTTTGGTGGTGAGTGTAAGCTGGGCATCCTGACCAAAGAGGAAGTACTGCACAGATCAGCAGCAGATCACCAGGGATCTGAGGTACCACAGGGAAATGCAGCCAGTGCTGTGTGTCCTCCCTTCTCCAGCACAAAGTGGGATGTCTGTCTGTCTGTCTCTGTTGGAGGAGGAAGAGAGCTGATGGAACCGATTTGATACAGACAGCAGGCTAGAAGTGCTCTGTTAATGGCTTTGTTATTGTGATCCTTCCTGCTCTTGAACGGGCACATTTGAAGTATCGCTTCACGTTATGTGTATTTGTGTCAGTGCCTGTGGGATTTCTGTTTTGGCTCACAGGATTCCTCAGGTAGATTTTCATTCACATGGCATCCCATGCCTGCCCAACTCTGTCTGGTTTTCCTACACAGTTACTGCAGCAGGTACTTGCCACAGGAGGTTTTGACCACTAAAACACATTTACAGTAAATGCCTGATGTTAAGCCTTTGCTGCTATCCACAGGTGGGCTTTGCTGGTTTGGAGAGGTCTGAGGTTTAACAGATGTTAAGGCAGAGCAATCAGAGGTCACTGAGACAATGAGATGGGATTCCCAAGCTCTTGGCCTCATCCTGGCTTCGGGCAGCAGGGCAAGTGCTGAGAGGCTGGCAGTGCTGTGAACCTGCAGGATTCACAGTGCTATCCTCTAACCCTGAGGAAGAGTTATTTTATAGAGCAAGGAAAAGAATCTTAAATCCCCAAAGCTGCCGTTTGTGCTGGACTGCCCCAGCTGCCCCACTGTGCCTGTGGAGGGAGGGAGGCAGCACGGCACCATCACCTCCTGCCTGCTCCCAGCCTCAGCTTCCTCTCCAGAAGTCTGAACAGCAGGAGCAGGCCACCCAGCTCTTAATAAACTTATTTACTAAGTTTTGCCATCCTTGACACTGCCCTGCGAGGCATCTCCTTCCTGGGCAGGTCCCTGGCAGCCAGTTTTGTCCAAGTTTGGCTCTTTGCTCACTCCCTCTGTGATGAGGAAAAAACTGATCATGCCTCAAGCACCTGTTTCCCTCACTAATCGTCTCCTGCGGGCAGTAGGGTGTTTTGTCAGGCAACATAGGCAGCCTGTAGTGTTTCCTTCACCCTGTGGAGCAGGGAAACTAATAAATACTCCCTGTCTCTACATCCATCTCCTGGATGGATGTCTGTGGGACCACAAAGGCTTTGCAGTTCCTCAAGAGGGATTGCTGCTGTCCTCAGTGTGTGCAGGGGTGTGGCTGCGGGAGTCAGTGACTCTCTGGAGGTGACAGGCTGGTGGGGCAGGATGGTGGCTTCTGCTGTGTCCCAGCACCCATGTATTACTGTATCCCTCAGCCATAGGGAGGAGAGGAGATCCAACAGGCAGGAATTGTGCACCAAGATTGATATATTTAGTTATTTTACAAACTCTTTTAGACTTTTGTCTTCATAGTCTGATTGGACAAAGGATCAGCCACTCCCTGTGTGGATTGGCTAGAAATCCTAAACATCCATTGTCAAAATATTTTTCTACTGTACCATAAACGTAGCTCTACAAGGTCACAGGTGTTCCTAGTTTATAGAACTTCTGCTAATCTCTTCGTGAGAGAGAAAAGTATCCCACGGGCTTAGAAAGAAGCAAGAAAATTCTTGCTAGCAGCAATACTGTATCCACACCCATGGGCGCCCCGCTGGCTGGTGCTGAGCCCAGGCTTGGTGAGTGCTCTTCTCTGTGCTCCCATGTACACCAGTTAATGATAACGAGCCTGGCTGCTCAGCTAATTAGCAGTGCTTGTGGTGCTGCTTGCTCAGTGTGGGAAGCTTGGCTCTGTGTGCACTTTGTGCAATCCACAGACACCTGTATGTTCTGCAGTTAGGCCAAGTGCCAGTGCCTCGGGGCACAGTCCTCATAGAACCAGAGAGTGGTTTCAGTTCACATGGACCTTAAATATCATCTCGTTTCTGACCCCCTATCATGGGCAGGGACACCTTCTGCTAGTTCAGGTTGCTCAAAGTCACATCCAGGTTTGTAATTTGTGCTTAATAATATGCAGGGAAAATGGTGCTAATGGTATGGCTGCCTTTGCCCACTTCGTTCCCCTCCCTTTCCCCTCCTCTGTGTGAAACGTGATGCTCTTACTTGTTCATACTGTCCTTGCCCTCACCAGTTCAGACGTTGATTTCCCTCTTTCCTGTCTTTTCACCTTTACATATTTTGCACTTTTCAGCATCTGTTATTCTTCCTTCTCTGCTAAACCTATGTACTGTGTATGGGCAGACCCACAGTTAAGATTAGTTTCTGATATTTTCTGTTCCTGAGGAGTTATCCTTTGCGAGTTGTCTTCTTTCCATTTGAAACAAAGGTGATTTTCTGATGGGACACCAATTTTGTTTTCAGACTGAAATCTCAATTTTCTTGTCTTCCCACCTCCAAAATGTTACAAAGAAGTTTTCTTTATTCTTGTGGCCACAACATGTCTAGTCATAACCTGCTATTTTTAAATGAAGCGATAAATTATTAAACATGTGGCTGAATCTTTCTGGGGGGTTGTTGGGAGGAAGGCTATTGGTTTATAGTTATTCTAATGGTGAGAATGAAATGGCTCCAAAGCAGCAAGGCTGAGGACATTTTGGTGCGTGGAAGAAGAAATTTTAAGTGCACTGTATTTTTCCAGGGCAGCACATTTTGCTTCATGCAAAGCAACAGAGAATACTGTATCTTCAAATCAGCTTCTGCAGACAAACCAGATTCAAAATAAATAACTTTTATTCATCACTGTAATAGAACTGTTGATGCATTCATTTATTTAAACCTAGAAATCTGCTGAAGTGCTATATCTCAGTGTGCTTTTAACAGCCTGAATATCTGGCACCTTTTATCAAGCTTTTGCCTGTATTTTACTCTCTATGTAGATACCATAGTTCAGGTGAATACACTGTCGTGTTTGATTAGGAGATATGTTAGAGATAAGTTACCTGCAGGCAAAAAAGCGTTTACCGTTTTTGTGTATAAAAATGAAATTTGTAGGATGCATGAAATTTCATTATTTTATGGTAAATGGCTTATAAGAATGTGTTAGAAGCAAAGGTAAATGAGTGCTGATTTTAAGTTTGTACTTTCTGAAGCACAAAAGCATGTGGTACCTATGGTCCTGGTGAATGACACGTGATAGATTATACTGAGAGCAGGCAGAGCAAATGAAATTGTAATGGAGTTCCTCTTCTGGCTGCAGGAAATAGCTGTTATTTATCCTGCTTCCTAAGATGCTGCATGCATGCTGCTGTTCATTATATACTTAAAAATCCCTTGGCAAGTCAATAATGAATAAATGAACTTAAAGCCATTACAACAGCCTTAGCATGAGGAGTGTAAGCCAGGATATTTTTCAGTGAGCCTTTTTGTGGGTTTGGCTGAGGCGTTTCTGCAGACATGCTAACCTGGACAGTTCAACTGAAGAGTTTGGTTCTTTCTCCTGGCAGGTGCATGAGGCAGTCCCATGCTACAGCGAGTGCAATCAGTATTCCTGGGAAGTAGAACCGTGGTCTCCATGCAAAATCAACAGCGAGCAAAATTCCCTCCACTGTGGAGAAGGAATACAAACGAGGAAAGTCAGGTGCGTGAAGACAAAAAGAGCTGATATGTTCTTGCATAAAGCTTCAGTATCTGGCCATCTGACAGTGAGTGTGTTGCTGAGTCCAGTGTATTTCAAACGAAAAGAAACATGTGTTTATGTGCCATGGTTTACAGGAAAAGCATTTCAGAGATGCAGCCTTGGTTTTTCAGGAGCACGGCAGGATATTTAAATTAGTATTCTTCAACCTAAATGCCATGTATACATAAAGCTCCCTGAGGTGCAAAGCCTCCATATTTTGATTTGCTAACATTTTCCCCAAGTAATAGCACTGCATGCACCACACTGGCGTTCATTATTACTGAATATTCATTCCCCAGGCACAGGGAAATGCTGAGTTATTTCCAAACGTTCAGATGTTACTAGCAGGAGCACTAAGATTTGTTCTTGCTGGTTGTCATTTTCTGTTTGCTCCTTTGTCAGCCGATCAAAGTTAAAATCCCTCTGTATGAAGTAACAAAAGCACGTTATGCACATAGCTGATTTCCATTTGCATTACCATATTAATTCTACTTTTAGACCAGCCATGCTGCTTGTAGCTATTGTCATGTCTATGTCCTGAATGGGCTTGAGAAAACTTGTTGATATCCATCTTGTCTGTGATGCTCTAATTAAAATGTGTGTTTTCTGTGTAGGTGTGTGAGCACTGCTGAGGACCATGGCATGGAGACCGTGCCCAGCGCCCTGTGTAATCAGGCTGAAGTCCCAGAGACAGTGCAGAAGTGTAGCTTGTACTGTCCCAGTGAGTGTGCAGTGTCTGACTGGGGACAGTGGAGCCCGTGTCCACAGGTAGGCTCTCCTGCCTGTGTCCCTGGCAGTGTTCCTCACTCATCAGTCTTCACCTGTCCTTCAACTGCTTCATGGCCTAGTTATTTTCTAGGAAAGTAAATTATTTTCTGAGGGATGTCAGGCTTAATGGATCCTGCCAGCGTGGTTGAATCTGGAGATATTTATGTCTCTACAGAGACTGAGCTATAGGAAGTTGGTTAGTGAAACACATAGTTATTACTGTGACAGTTGATTCAACACATCCTTCCCCTTGGTCTGCTGTGGGAGAGGGCCCACACAAGCAGAGTGGGTGAAGGGACAGTATTCCAGCCTCAGTAAGGGCTGTCTGCCTTAGGAAATGTTTGCAGGGGAGACCTCTGTCAGTGGTGCATAACTGCCATGACAACCTGCTGGTAAACCCTGGGGGTGACACACTCTGGACAGGTCTCAGTCCTGAGGGAATGACAGCTCTCCTCTCCCAACACACACTATTTCTGTCCATGTCTCCTCCTCCTCAAAACCTCAGGGGAAGATTTGAGGCAGCAGCAGCAGAAGGGTATGACAGCAAGGTGCCTGAACAATTTGTCATGTCATAAAATACTCAAAACTTTGTGAATTATGCAGGGATTCAAGCCACTGCGAAGTGCTCTGTTTTCCAAAGTGTACAAGATGGAAAGAAGTTGCAAATACTGTATTATGAAAAGCCTCTGGCCTGAAACCACATGATTTCAGATCTATTGTTTCTCCCTGATCACTGTTGAAATAGGTGCCAAATTTAATCTTGGAGGGGTTTTTTAATAGACTTGCTTGATGTATTTAAGTGACAAACATATATTCATTGCCCCCATGTTAACAGGGCCATTACCAAAAGTTGAGTGGCTATTGGACAGGTATTTATACTAGTGCTGATACAGGTAATTTCCTTCCATAATATTTTGTGTAGCGTATCAATATACTCGGTAAGAACGTGTCAAATAAAATCTTGTGTTTCATTTCCTGTGTTCACCTCCTCCTGAGCAGCTTGGCTTTGATGAAGTATAACATTCTTGCAACCCATACAAATGCTTGGATACCTTTCAGAGTCCCACTGTGGTTGGGCTGTTGCTTTGCCATTGACTTTTTCAGACGTAGATTTTCTTCATTTTCACACACAGTGGAATAATGCAGAGATCCTTGAGGCCATTGGGGGTTTCTCAGGGGCCTTGATGGCCGTCAGTTGGTTATGAAGGACTTCTTGAAGCTTTAAGCACCCTCATATCCTTAAGACACACAGACTTTTTGCCTGAAGGCTTCTTTTTTTGACAAGGGTGACGCCTCCGTAGCCCACAGAAGCAGGAAAGGGAAGCCCAGAGCTCATGGGCTGCACTCCATCAGGCAGCACATCTCTTGGCAGGGGCAGGGCCACATGCCACAGTCCCTGTGTCTCCTTATACATCCCTTTGCCATGGTGGATGTTAATTCATAAATGTGAGGGCATCTGCATGCCAATGCAATTAACTGAACAATATGTTTCCACAAGCTGTTCTGCAATGCTTTGTTGTGAAACTGAGACGAGTGTGTGCCGATGGAGCATGTGTTTCAATAGTTCTGTCCAGATACCAGGCAATAAACAGCTTGAAGTTTTATGGGCAGATAAAACCCTCCCTTTGATGAGTTTACAGCAGTGCTGTCTCCCTTTTACAGCTACTCGGGCTGTTTGTGTTGGGTTTTGAGAGAGAACCACACAACACAGTCCCTCCCAGGCTGCACATGCTCCACATCTCCAAGGCAAGTGCTGGGCTTGCTGTCAGTGCAGAATGACTCCTCTGGGCCACTGGTGTGTCATCGGTGCACGTGGGCAGGGATTGAGGGAATCGTGGTGGCTGGGAGTGAGGCCATCACCAGGGTGATTAATGAACCTTCCACCTCCTGAGTCACCACTAGGAAAGGTGCTCACTTAAGACAGCTACAAATAGGTGGACTCAAAAATTTCAAAAAATTTGGAAGATCACATCATATTGCAATGAAAAAGCAAAACTGTGCATCCTGGCTGCTCTTTTTCAAGCACATTTACATTTCATACCACAATAGTTTGCACTCACATGAGGCAGCTGCCAAAGACCATTCCAGGAAATCTTCCTGTAGGTCTGGTCATGTTTGGCTTGCTGGAGATAAAGAGGATTTATGAAACTTGACAAATTCTAGTTTGTAAGAAATGAACAATCACAATTTCAGCCTCATCTCTGCCTGAGGAGCTCTTTGATTTGAGATATTTACCTAAGTTTTTGGTCAGGTGAGAATTCTTTCCCAGTCGCTTTGGTGTTCTGCTCATGTTTTACAGTGTTGATAATAAATTCATCCTGATAGCAGAATAACTAACTCTTATCAGCTGAATATAAAAAGGCCTTTTAGATTATCCGTTGTACCTTTTGTCAATATGTCATTGTACTCTGGATACTTTTGAGAGTATTACTTGGTTTTATCTTGTAGCAATATTCTTCCCATGTGAATTTTCCACTTTCAGGATGGTAAATGATCTTGAATCGTGTTGAAATCAATGAGTCATAAAGGTGGCGACTGCTTTGTCAATGGAAAGTATTTTCTTCAATACTGTTTTTCTGCTAAAACACTATATTTGTTCTACCTTTTTTGGCTACATTTCCCTTTTGCTTTTAAACACTTTTGTGGTCTTTTGTAATTTCAGATGCTCCCACAATTCTTTTATGTGTGTTTTTCAACTGAATTACTTACTTGCATCTTGATTATGGTGCTATTTAACACAGCTACACAAAGGTAAATTTTAATATTTCATCTAACGGTCAGAAATGAAGCTGTCAGATATATAATACCTCAAGGTTGCTTTGAGGTTTTGTCTCCATACTGGATTCAAGAAAAGCATAGTTACTGATTTAAATCTTCCCTATTATTCTCACTTTTTCTATTGTGAGAAGGAAATTCAAAATTGTTTTCCCTGTGGTTGACGGCTATTTTTTGGCTTATAGTGTTTTGTTCTTTGTCACTAAGTAAGATCCACGTAACTTAAATATCAAGCCTTTAAAGCCATTTAAATAACAGTTTGAAGCTTGCTAATTTAAAAAAAAAAAACAACAAAAAAACAACAAAAAACCACGAGGAAATTAGGTTGACTTGCATTTTTCTTCAGAGATTTCATGTTTGTTCCAGGGACAATAGCCTGTTCAGTCAGACATCATCTCTTGATTGCTCAAAGACCCAGCTAAACGATCTGGGAACTGAAATCCTGTCATCTCTGTTACATATTCAGTGATGGAATAACACACACTTCCTGCGGCGTCTCGACTTTGTATTCATCTGACTTGGAAATGTAATTAATTGACTTCAATTGAATTCATCAAAGCATTCTTAAAAAGAGTTAATATGCGAGTGGTGCTACAAGTCCCTGAAATAATTACCTCAAATCTATTTCGTTAGCTCTCTGGCGGTGGACGGCTGTCGCAGCCCCCGTTGTGGATTGGAGTGGCCTCCTCGCTTGCCTCAGCTGTTGGCATTTCTAGCAGCAAATTCCAAGGGGTCTGAAATTAGTTAATTATAGGAGGTTGCGTGTGTAGTGAGTGAGAACAGCTGTCTCCATTCCAGCAAGCATTTTCCTCATGGATCAATGGCGATGTGCCGCACTCAGGACTTGCGACAATTGAGTTATTATTCCCTGGAATCTGCGGGGGGAGTGTGATACTGCCACAACTGACTGGATTAAAAGTGTCACCGAGTGATACAGCGAGCTCTCAGGTTTGCAGTGACTTTCTTTGTCAATACAAGTTGGAGTTGTTACAGTTTGGAAATGCCAACTGGAAGAGAAATTGTGGACTCCTGTAGACGCTGGGAGTCACTGTGTGGATTACCAAAGGCTTCATCACAACTGGTACCTGAACACAGAACGGGCAAGGTTGGAAGGGACCCCTGGAGGTCATCTAGTCCTTTCTTTTCCAGCAGGATTCCCCAGAGCACATTCCTCAGAATTGTGTCCTCAGACAGCTTTTGGATACCTCCAGAGAAAACTCCCCAACCTCTCTGGGTTTGGCACGTAAGTTTGGCCGAGGACCTGCAATGGGAAGGCTGGACTGAAGAGTGAGGCTTGCACAGAGTTGTCTTTCTAGCTCAAGAGATAACTTATTCAGATCAAGCATGAGAATTATGCTGGTTGAGGCTTTGTGGAACTTTTTTTGGCACTGCTCCTTAGGCATAGCTGTGACTTCGATTTTTTTGTATAGCTTTGTCAAAAAATATTGGTAACTGCTGTATTTTTTATATTTGTTGTTTTATTTTATTAATCTTTGTTAACAATCGCTTTTTTAAAAGTAATGTTTCTGTGTGGAGGCAGGCAAGGTTTCAGAACCTGGATGCATCTGAAAAAGAAGATTTATGCAAATGCATTTTCATTTCAAAAGACTGCTTGTGTTATTGTAAATGGCTTGTTAAATTGTTACAAAACATCCACACTGGCATGAACAATATAACGGTTCATTGCTCTCTTAAAAATAGTCAAATACGGTTGCTGCCTTTGTATTTACCTTATTTTGAGGTTGTATGTTTCCTTATGAATAGCCAGTTAAAAATAATGCAGCCAGCTATTTATAGTGCAGGATGCTTTATAAAAGCTGCTTGATAAATGAAACAGCTTAAAGGGCCCTGTAATGGGTTACAGCCTCTGTGCTGTACAATTATGATGCATATGAAAGTCTGGATCAATGGACAGCTCTTAAATTCCATCACAAAGAGAGTCTAATAGCATATAATAATGTGTGATATGTTAACAGCACTTACACTGGAACTTAGTTTCATAACCTTGCAGCTTTATTTTATTTAATACCCTTCTCCTCTAGAACAAACTTTCTGTGCTTTGTCAGTCGTGTGATTGTCTGAAGCAAAGGCTAGGTGCATCCTTTGTGTATGTTTTTGTCCCTCACTTTTTATGTTAGCTTTAAATAGTTACAAGTGGTCATGGTGAAAAAATAGCTTTGGCTAAAAGAAATACTAAAAAAATGCAGTAGTCCATAGTGCCAGGAATTCCCCCATAGAATCAAGATGATGGCTGTTATAATTTTTAAAATTTGAGAAAACTTTGATTTATTCCTGCCTTAACATTTTATGGAATTCTCATTGCTTCAGAATGTTTTGTTTCTGTCATGGTTTATATAATCTGGCCTGTAGATCCATGGCTCTAGCTCAACTTTTTCATACTTGATGGAAAAAAAAAATGGAAATGGTGAAATTTTATACAATAAAGTAGGCTGGGACAGTGCAGTTATACCCACAAGGAAACCAACTGTGTCTGTGTATGACATCCTACTGCTGTAGGCTATTAATGTGCCACCTGAGCTGGCACCCCATTATTATTTTCATCCAGAAATTAATTCTGTTCCTATCACCAGTTCCAAAGGATGCATATGCCAGAATTACACCGTCCATTGCCTACAGTTATCAACAAAGAATCTGAACAACCAACCTATTCTGTAAAACTTAATAGCCAAACTGATCTGCACCTGATCTTGAAGGTACATAGAGTTCCTCAGGCCTCTGACCTTCCACCTCTGTGCACCACTGATGCCTCCATTTCTTAGGTCTTGTTTCCTCTCCTATTATTTATGGCCAGTGGGCACCCATAATCGTTGTCCTTCTTGGATCCATAAATCTTTATTTCTGGTCTGGGTGGTGTCAGAAGTGGGTTTCAGCTTCCCAGAATAGGGTACATTTGCTGTTACACCCGTTTCTATCCCATGGCTACATTCCAGATTCTCCCAACTATGGAAACCAGTTAAGGGATTTATAACCACAGGCATAAAAATAAGTTTCATGAGCATAAAGAGATGATCTCAGAAATACAAGTCCAACTCCCACTCCTGAACACATCTGTTGTAGGCACCTGCCTTTCCTTATGCTTCCACTGTGGAAATGTTGGCTGATGCTGAGCACAAACCAGTTGCAATAGCTTTACAGGAGGTAATGGCTGGCTTAATGTAAAAAACAATTTTAAAAGCTTCATCTGTCATCAGTGAAAGCACTAGTTACTAATAGAGCAGTAGGAAGTAGAATAATGTCTTTGGAAGTATAGCATCCACTCAGTAGGAAGAGAGGAGCTGTAAATGAAGATACTCAGTAAAGCATTGCTGAATCACAGTGGGCTTTATTCATTTAAAACTCCAGAAACTGTAGATTCATATATGCCTGTGGTTAGAAAGTTGGGTCCCCAGGGCAGATCCAGTCTTGATCCATGTACTGGGATGGCACCTTCACTACTACTTTGTATGGAAGATTACTTGAACAGACAAATTAGTTTTGTCATTTTCTTCATTTGTGAGAATATTCAGAATCCACCTGTTATCTTGCCCAAATCTTAATTAGTCCCATGGTAATTTCTTACTTTAAGTACTCAAGGAATATTTCTTTCTTTTGCTGCCTTTTCTGTAAATTACTGACTGCCATTTCTGTCCTACCTCCTAAACCTGTGGCTTGCCATTGATGGTGATTGGTTTTGCTCTCAGTATTTTTTAAGATCCACATTCAGGACAAGACATGCCCCGTAGGCATTGCTTGTTAGTACCCTCAGCATCTCCCCACTGGAAACAATCCCTCTTCTTCACTTTCACTGTTCACATCCCCTAATGACACTGAGCCTGCCAATCCATTCCTCGACCTTTGCCATGTCATAAATACTTCATTTTTTTTTTTCCAGCCTGGGTTTTTGGAGGGGTCCTGCAGGAGCTGTGCGCCCAAGCCCATTGAGATTTGAGGGTAGCTGGGTATTCAGCTCCCTCTTGCTCCTTTGAAAATTCCAGCTTTCATCTTTTTCTTTGCAAGTCGTTCCCTCCTGCCGCTTACTCAGTTCCATTTATATTTGGCTCCGTTTTTTACGTGGTTAACTTGAAAGAGTAAGGGCAGAAAATCAATTATAAAACTAAATTGACTTCTCAATTGACGTTAAGAGAAATTCAACAAATAATATTACAGGATATTAGTTACAGTTTGCCGACTTCGAATTTTTGCATGTTTCCCGTGTCCTCAGCTTGATTAAATGAATGCTTTTCCTACAGAGGTTCCTTATTATTCAAAGCTGGTAAAAGTGATGGGCTTATTGCATCAGCTCTGGCTTCTGAGCACCGTGGCTCATCAACACAGTGAGAATTCTGGCTTCAGAGCATCAGTAAACCAGTTGTTTGTTCAGATCCTGGCAAACACCAGATAGATTTTGACCTGTTAGACTGGTTTGCTGCCTACCAGGAGGATATCTGAGAGGGAAAATTGTTGTGCCAGCCCAGAAAACTGGGGGGCTCTGTGACAGCAACTGGGCTGCATCAATGTCCTATAATCGAGCACAATGGGAGGCATGCTGGACAGGGGAAAAATACTGTTTTATTAAAAGGATTTACTTATCTACAAATGATGCATATTTTCTGTCTGCATGTTCTTATTCTGAAGGGAGCAAACACTGGTATTTCGGAACTGGCACAGACAACTTCTGTCACAGCATCCATTGATTGTTTTTCCCTTTGGTAACATAATTCAGAGAAACATTAATTAGGAGTAGCTACTGGGATACATGTTTTGATTTTTTTTTTCTTAGTCATTTTGCTTTATTGGCAAATCATTTAAGTTATTAGTGTTAGTTGTGAGAATGGATAATCAGATTAGTCGTGAAAAAGGCAGTAAACTATTGGTAAACACTTAGCATAGGTTTAATTTTCAGATAATTAGAAACAATTGGGTGTTTTAGCTGACCAAGGGTATTCAAATAAGATTACCATTTAAAATGATTTGACAAGGTGTGTGTCAGCAATAAAAACATAATAGATTTTCCTTCACATAGTGTAAACATAAGGAAAACAGGCCCTGACAATGTATTTTAAGACCAGACCAGACTTTCTTCCCATTTGTCCTGATATTTATTCTGTTCAGTTTTGCTATCATCTGTGCTGCTAATCCAGTTTACAGCAGTCTGAGATCCAGATTTATGCTGCAAGGCCATTACATTTCCCTTTAATAGTCACAATACAGGAATTATCCACGCTTCCCCCCATGCAGGGTTCAGTATTTGCAGCCTGTTTGTTGCATGGTAATAAGCCCATGGTTTTAAACTGTTAGTTATTTTTTGTAATTACAGCACTCTGTAGAAAGATCATGTTTTAAATCCCCAAGCATTTATGAAAATCTATTTCTATATGCATTGCTTTTTTGTTATTTTCTTTGCTGTTCCTGAGCAATCCTAATGGGAAGCTGTTAGGAGTTAAATGGGTCATCCTGTTCAGTAAATGGTGGTGAATACCTTTAAGAAGGGATTTATTTCCATTAGGTTTGCTGCGACCACTTCCGCTCACCCGTTCCCGTTACTGGATTGTGGGAAAAGGGCTCCGTGCTGCAGTGCTGTGAGAGTGAGGATCGAGGACTGCTAAAAACAAACAGTTTTGGTGCCTGTGATGCACAAACAGAAATGAAATCCTGCCTGAGTTGGTTCATATTCCCGTGAAAATGTAAACAAGCAAATCCTGGTTTATAGGCAGCTGGACATCAGTATTTGTATCACATACTCTGAAAAGTCACCTCGTCTTGTTGTCAGCATCATAACTGATATGCAATTACAAATGTCCTTCTTTGAAATGAGTACTTTGCTGTAACATCAGATATTACTTAAAAACACATTAATTGTGCCAGAAATCCTGTCCATTATTCAGTACTGTGGCGTTTCATTGGAAGTCTTGGGAAGAGGTGCAAAGCAGGGCACAGCAAAATGATGCAGTCTTTATCCTGTTGTCCCCATAGATCCTTTCCAAAAAACATGGAAAAAAATAGTATAGGAGTGCTAAAATAGCCAAATCAGGGTGGATAAAAGATGACTTTTAGGAATACTGGATTCTTAACTTTGAACCACATTTCTTTTCCTTCATATGCTTTTAAGTGTTGTTAGTGCAGGAGTGGGATTGTATGTGGTCATGGATGTGCATATACAGCCCTGGTCTGTAGTGTCTGTGATTTTCTGGGGTCAGTGGTGTCTGTTTGATTTACTGGGGTCTCTGTACTGTCCATCCCTTCTCTGTCCAGGTGTGTGACCCAAATATTATGCAAACCCGAACCCGACAAGTGCTGAGGTCTCCTGTCAGTTCAAAGCCCTGCCCTGAAGATTCACAAATGAAGCCATGTATTCTTAACCAAAATTGCTTCCAGTACCAGTACAACCTAACAGGTAGGTGCAAATTTTCAATATACCCTTAGTAGGTGTTTTTTAGTTATGTTTGCTGGGGTGTTGGTTAAAGCCCCATCGTTGGTTTCAATAAAGTTAACTACACACTTACATTTTTACATATTAGTGGACAAATGCACAATTCTTCTTTTATGTAAGTTGTCATTGCAGGTACACTGGAAATAAAGCATGCTAAATGGGATTTTCAGTGGGTTATCAACAGGATTAATTACAAAATTCCAGTTAAAAGAGTATCATCTGTGTGGTTCTGGTGAAGCCAGTAATACCAACAGAAGTCTGCTTTGAAGGCAATATGGGTTATATGGGTGGGCACACGATACTCCCAGCAAAGTGCAATTTTTAGGACCTTAGAAGCAATTGGTTCTGTTGCAAACAAATGAACAAAACAAAATCGAAAAATTCCTTTTGTTTTGACCAGCTGAAATAAATGAGAGAGGCATACAGAGGAGAGATCTAAGAGGAGTTTGGGGGCTGGTGGGAAGGGAGAACAAAGCAAGATAAAATATATGAATATAAACTCAGCCTGTTTGTAATAAAAGCCCTAGAAACACAGGCAGCAGGATGATGCCTTTTTTATCATCACATTTCAGAAATGCAGAACATTTATGTGTTCATGTTTATCAGAGGTGGAAGACACAAAGTGATAGGTTTTCTTCTCATCCTTCTTATTTATTGGTGGTGTATGGAAATTTTAGTGGCTTCTGTTACGCTTTTTGTTTATTTTAAATGATGTTTTAAAGCTTATTTCAGTTTAGTTGTATTCTGACCAACATAATTTCAGACACGTAATAAGATATTAATTTTCTTCCGCTAGAAATACTGCTTTTATTTCATGAGTATTAGAGTTTAGTTTTAAATAATGGATAGCTTTGCCTCGAGACAAAAACAGGTTAAACCAGAGTTCCCCTTCAGAAAGTTCCCCAGCTGCTTTATCAAAGCAGAATTTTACTTCAGACAATAGAGTCTTGTGCCTGTGCCAACTGGATTGAACTGATACCCTTTATCAGTGTTCAGCATGTGCACTCTGATGTACCAGTGTCGTAGTGGGATACGGTATTGGACTGTGAAACGAGTGGTGTCTCCTCTGAGACTTGCCTGGCTTTGAGAACAACTTTCTTTTGTGAGGGGTTGTTCTTGGGTGTGGGATGCCCTGACATGGGGAAGTGCTGCTGTAGGTGAAGGTAACGCCCATGTTCAAGGCTTCAAAGCCAGGCTGGATGGGGCTTTGAGCTACCTGGTCTAGGGGAAAGTGTCCCTGCCCATGGCAGGGGATTGGAACTACACAATCTTTAAGCTCCCTTCCAAGCCATTCTGTGATTCTGTGTTGAGTATAAAGGTGACCTGCAGCAGTGCACCCTCTGCTTTGTGTCTGCAGGCTGGAGCGGGTGCCAGCTGGGTGCCAATGCCACCTGTGGACACGGGGAGCGGCGCCGCCTCCTGAGCTGCCGGCGCAGCGACGGGGCCACCGTCAGCATGCAGCTCTGCCAGCGGGTGAGCAGGGCTGGGACACACCCAGACCTCCTCGTGTTTCCAGAAGGCTGGTGGTGCCTTCTGATCCACGCCAAGACATCCCCCGTAAATGGTGGAAAAGTTGTGTTTGGTGCTGGGAGCACACAGCTGGGGGCTTTGAGAGACAGAGGGGTGTCAGTGGCTGGTATCACACCTTGACTTGAACACAGGGGGCATGGCTGCCAACCCTGCACCATCCCAGAGCTGGGGACCAGGGACATTGTGTCCTGCTACTAGAAGTCTGGGGTTGTCCTTTTGGAATAAGACCCGAACACTGAGGGATGCTTAGATGTGAAACACTCCAACACTGAAACCGCGTTCACCCATTGCAGCATCGGGAAAGCTCCCTCTAAAACACCATGCAGGTGTCCTGCAGAGTTGCTGCCAGTTCTTGCTGGGTGCTGGGCTGTGGCAGGAGGTGGCTGGGGCCTGGGGAAGCTAATGCCTGTGTTTCCCTGTCACAGCTGCACCTGGAGAAGCCTGTGCCCACGAGCAGCCGGTGCATGGTGGGGTGTGCCGTGGACTGCCAGCTCTCCCCGTGGTCAGCCTGGTCGCAGTGCTCCCACACGTGTGGCGCCGGCGGTGAGTCCCTCCCTGCCCTCCTGACCTTACATACCTCAGCAATGCAGCACAGACAGCACCCACAGCCCCAGGTGGGCTCAGACAGTCCCTGAGTAGGGGTACAGAGCTCAGGGATAGCCTAGAGCCACACCCGAATCCTTCGGGGGTGGTTTTGGACACTCTTGAGGTCCTGAGGTGGTGGGTGTTTTGAGCAAAGCAGGCTATTCTCAAAGCACTCTAAAGTGAAAAATGCAACTTAGGGAACAAGTAGTCAGATATCTGGAGGATTATTTATTGATTGGTTCAAACTCTCAGAATTCAGTCACAGCAAATGTTAACCCTGGGGATGAGGAGTATGTAAAGCTAGCAAAGAGCTGGGGAGTGTTACAGGATTCTGAAGAGCTTAATAAATAAATACAAATCCTCTGGTGAAGTAACTTTTAGTAACATAATTGCATCCCATTAAAGAAAACGCACAAAGACTGTTTTTCATCATTTAGTGTATACCTCTGTCTCCATCTTGCATCCACGGGTCCCTTAGCACTGCTGTGACCCCAGTAACTTCAGCAAGACCTTCTATAGCCAGTAGCGCTCACCAGCATACAAAAAGTGAAAGGATTAGGACCTTTTTCAACTTATATGATTTAAAATACCCTTTGAGTATTGACATGAGGAAATGCATTCAAGGTTTTATTCTCAATAAGCTTGGGACTTTATTTCCCAGGCTTCTGATGTGCATTAGATGTACAGCTAATGGTCTTTAAGATTCAAAAGCCATAATGTATATTTGAATCAAATTCACTTAAGGTCAAAAAGAAGAAAGCTCTTAACTTCCATAAAGTGATTCTTTCAGATGGATTCCTGAGATCAAAGCATGTTATCGAAAAAGCTTAATATTTGGATTAGTGCTGTTCTTTCTTTGCTGAGCTTTTAGCCCGCTTGTGAAGTAGTGCTTTCTTAACAGAAGTGAATAATTCATGGACAGTGTTTTAACAACAACACACTGGGAGTACTATTAATTCCAAATTTTATTTTTTTCTTCAAAATCCATTTTGGAGTGTTAATGCTTGTGTTGCTGAATAAACTTAATTTAATTTTTTGAGTGTTCAGTCGCTTACTGACTTAAACAGAGTACAATGCAAAAGCAGGTTGCAATGTTTTTATGGCTTTTAGCATGCTCAAGGAGCAGCTTACCCTATATAGTAGCCGTAGGTTTTTTTTTATCCTGAGCTCTTATATTGCATAGATTGCAAAAGGATGTACTTGAGTGAAGACGTGTCTTGCATTCAGCCCCTGATCCTGAAACGCTTGTGCAAATTCCAAAGACTGGTTAAAGAGTTGATGGCTGCCAGTGGATACAAGGAGTTACTTCATGTCCTATACCAGAGGAAAGCTGGAAACATCTGTGCCCTGCTGAAAGAGACCTTCCAACAAGTGTCCTGGCTTTAGGTGCCAAACCTCATTGAAGCTGCTTGAGCCACACAGTCAGGCCCAAGCTCAGCTCGGTTTATGGGTCGTCCCTGGTCCTAAAAGATCACAACTCTGTTACACTGCTGGCTAGAGAGCTGTCTTGTACAGGCCACTGCATTACTGCTGTGGTTTAACATGGATTTAAAAGCTGGAGATAATCTTTTGTGGACCTGTGGCAGCTAAGCAGCTGGGAAAACTGTGTTAAAAATTCTATCACAAAGAAGCCAAGTTTTGCTCAGTCCTTCTCGACCACTTGAACAGCTTTGCAGGGACCTGAGAGTCTTCTGAACCTCATGCCAAAGCACGAGCATCAGTGAATAAAAAATACTTTGCATCCAGATTATTCCAAGCACATGGTTGATTTTCCTGCAGCCTCGGTCCTGATCTGACTTCTGCTGTATCAACTCTGAAGTGTGGATCTACCCTGGTACCAAACATCCCTGGTGGAGGGGCCTTGGCACAGTCCTGTGGCTGTGGCCCTAGCGTGGTTCCAACAGCACAAACACAGTCACTTCAGCTGCTTCACTGGGTTCTGGGGGGTTGTAAATGCTCCTGCATGATGGCAATAGCAGAGAAGACTTCACTTGTGCACTCATCTACAGGTGGTGCTTCAGGGGAACACAGCGAGGGTTTCCAGCCAGAAAGGTCATGGACTGTGACACCCCTGAAGTCACCCTGAGTTTCTCACAGGCATTTGTGGGAGTAGGATGAAGCCTTAAATTAGACAGGAAAAAACAAAGGATGACAATAAACAAGCTGGGAATTGGCTGTAGTAAACCCTCATAACTGCTTCCCTTTGTAAGTAGCTGCCCATGGTTTGGTACAGCTGAAATGCAGGGCGTAGGTGCTCCGTGCTCAGAAATAATTCACAGCAAGTTGAGTGCAGCATTACTGGATCAGCTCATGGCAGTATTTTGCTTTTCTGGCTTTTTTTGGAGAGTGTGTGAAGGGCCTGCAGAAGCACCATAAAGGACTTCAAAGAGAAACATAATTTAAATATAATTCAGATCAAAATTTAGTGTTGCTAGATGTGTGTTTTCACATGGTTTTTTGTTCAAGGATTGTTGCTAATGTTTTTATTCTCTCCTTCTCTTCCAGTAACAGTTTGATGTGATATATTTTAATGGGTGGTACCTTTACTCAGGTTCTATTTTATGGAATAATGCATTTAAACATGAAGTGGTGCTCCTGTGCATATGGCACTGGCATCTAACACAGTTCTGGTACACAGCAGCCAAAGGCAAATATATTGATTTTTATGAATGGTGATGAGTAAAGCAGATCTCTCTTTCCTGCCTGCACTGAGCCTGTGGAGATGTGTAACTGATGTTTGCCTGTTGCAGCTGTAGTTCTGGGCAGCCTCTGCTCAGGATGCTGCATATGGCTTTAGGCTGATACTGGGTTATATATAAGGGTTCCTTATATCAGTTGCTGTACTCCTCTGAAAAGATGTATAGAACTGCCTTAATGGATGATGCTTCTGTGGCCTGAATCAAAGTTACTGGAAAGATGTTTGGTGAGGATAATCCCCAGCAAACTGAATTTCCTTTGTTAAGGCAAATGAATACATGAGGATGCTGAACTTTTCTACATAAATGTTTTCTAGTCCTACATGGCTTCTCCCAAGTTCACTAACAGGAGTGCTAAATTGTATAAAACCACCTCCAGCTGTGCTTTGCCTCTGACAAAGCTGACTTTATCAGAGAAATTACAGGATTTACCAGGGCTGAACATGTTGCTGTGCCTTACTCAGTCCCCAGACCCCCACCGGGACCTTAGCGGACTGCGGAGATGGAGCCCTAACACCAGAGTGACCTGTGGGATAGAGGTGAAGGGGCACAAGGATGCACACAACCAAAAACTTCGGTGGTTATATTCTTCTTTGGATCATCACCAGTTTGGGAAAACATTTTCAGTGTTGCCTTCTGAAGAACTTCTTGTGATGCTTTCTTGCCTGCTACTCGAACTTGGCAAGCTCCTGTCTGACAGTGGGAGGTGTTGCTGGGGATGCCCCACTGGTGGCACTGGCAGTGGGAAGTGGATGAAAAGCCCTACTTGTCACCTGTCCCACTTGTTTGTGACTGGACCTAACCTGACCTCCAAGGCTTATTTAAATAACTTGGTCCCTGCTCTGGTCTTGTGCTTCCTTGATAGAGCTGTGTTTTGTGTGCTCTGCTCAAACTCACTAAACTGCTTACAACATGTTGGTCATTGTGACTGGGATGAACTGTAGCAGGAATTTGAATCTTGGTTTCAGCCGTGACACATCACTCTGTGGGGATAAAGTGCAAGTAATGGCAAAAATTTCTTGGGGGTAAAAAAATCTTACTCTTCTAATTTGAAAATATGTGTTCCTGAGATGCAATTCTTGCTGCTGACACAGAATTTTAAGTGACCAGCATTAACAAGACTGGCCTCTTGTTTTTTTTCCCTTTCAAAACTAATTTGAGAATTTGAAGAAATGTTTATTTTCAGTTTCAGCATCCTTTCTGTCCTAATTTTTGTATCATATAACATTGCAGAGCAGAGGAATTAGAGATGTGGCAAATTCATTGGGAAATTAGAGAACAATTCAAAGGAAAATTAAAAAAAACCCTAGGATTACTTCAACTCTTCTAGAGTTTGTATTGGAAGCAAATTAATTTCAGATCCAGTGAGATTCTGTTCTGCATAGGCAGCAAAAGATAAGGTATTCAAAAAGAAAAAATTGAGTTTTTCTGCTACTTGAGTGGTAATCAAACACCTAGATAATGTCTTTGGAGTAAAAAAATTTAGAGCTTCAAGAAACTCACTGCAGTCATTGTGCAAAGAAAGTGAAGTTTCTTTCTTCAGTGTTTCATTCACAGTGTAAAAAGAAAAGTGATAGACTGAGTCAAGACCCAGCTGACCACTGGGGCTGTAGTGAGTTTCAATAGTTTGGATAACCAACTGGAGGAAACCAAAATGGAAAGAAAGGTTGTTAATTCCTCTTTCTGTTCAATGATCTTGCCATTTACATATTGCTAGAAACATGTTAAACAGAGTGTACAAAAGGAAACTATTTAGTTAATTAAAACAGCTTGATGAATGCTTCAGGCTTTCAAGTCCCTCCTAATGAAATTGGATCTTTTAACCTTAGGAGACCTCCTTTTCCTTAGCTCCATGCAGGGAGCTGGTGCCTGGCAGGGTGCCCCAAGAACCCTGCAGCCACAGGCTTCCCACTGTTTCCCAAAGAGCCTTTTCCATTGCTCACCAATACTTAGCATTCAGCATTAAGGCAAATTTGGTCTCTGGCTGGAGAGAAGGGAACAGCTAATTTTGGCCAGTTGGGCCAGGGAGAGCTGTTGTGGGGTTCATCATCAGCAGGCTGGGAGGTTTCCCTTCCCTTGCTCTGACCTTCCAGTGAACCACAGGAGTTTTCCTTTCCTTTTCCTTTTTTTTTTTTCTCTTTTTGTCCCTCTCCTCTCCTCTCCTCTCCTCTCCTCTCCTCTCCTCTCCTCTCCTCTCCTCTCCTCTCCTCTCCTCTCCTCTCCTCTCCTCTCCTCTCCTCTCCTCTCCTCTCCTCTCCTCTCCTCTCCTCTCCTCTCCTCTCCTCTCCTCTCCTCTCCTCTCCTCTCCTCTCCTCTCCTCTCCTCTCCTCTCCTCTCCTCTCCTCTCCTCTCCTCTCCTCTCCTCTCCTCTCCTTTCCTCTCCTCTCCTCTCCTCTCCTCTCCTCTCCTCTCCTCTCCTCTCCTCTCCTCTCCTCTCCTCTCCTCTCCTCTCCTCTCCTCTCCTCTCCTCTCCTCTCCTCTCCTCTCCTCTCCTCTCCTCTCCTCTCCTCTCCTCTCCTCTCCTCTCCTCTCCTCTCCTCTCCTCTCCTCTCCTCCCCCTCCTCCTCCCCCTCATTCTCCTCCTCCTTCTCCTTTCCTTTTTCCTTCCTTTTTCCTTTCCTTTTTCCTTTCCTCTCAGCTGGTAGGATTTTTTCCATCTCCTGATGTGTCTCATTCCATGATGGCTGAATGCAGTTGTGTGGGTAACAGCTTTTATTATCACTTCTGTTACAAACTCCTCAGGTCTAGGGGATTAAAACTGGAAAAGGAAGAAGTCTTAAAATGGGTTTTAATGGGTTTAAAAATGGAATTCAGTGGGTCAGAGCAAGGGAATAAAGGTAAGAGAGCTTGCTAAGGTGCCTTTTCCAAGTTTTTAATTTTTATTTGCTAAAATGTTTTTGGAAACCTTGCTCTGTGGATGATCATGATGACAGGTATCAGAGATATGCCTTACACCTGCAGAATCCTTAATTAAAAACCGTGTGCATAAATATCTGGGAGAAGGATCTGGCTGGGTGTTGCAGCCTCTCTATTTTGCAGGGTGTTTGCTCCCCCACCAGACTCCCCTCTGCTCACAAAAGCAGCTGAAGGGCGGTGATCCAAAAGGGAGAGCTCCAACAACACCTTATCTCTTCCTTTGCACTGGGTTAGCAATTACCACTCACCTCTGCCTTGTTGTATTTGTCTGCCCTTACAGCCCAGACCTTTCAGTTTTTAACTCAAATCCACACCTGTTGAAAGACAGGGCAGAAATTTTATCCCCAGCACAATCTTCTGCATCCCACTGCATAAGGGCTTTTTCTTTTCCACTTTTCTTTTTAATTGGAGATGGAATTCTAATTGAAACATTTTGAGTGAAAACATTCCTGGACATAAATGGACAGCAAAGGAGGTGGAAATGGAATTGCTGTAACTTTAATGAATATATTCAGTTTTATTAGTTCAAAAGTAGTAACATAATTGCTTTTTCCATTCAGTGGCTGAAGAAGTTTTCACCAATAATAAATAGGATTTTAATGGAAATGGTAGAAGTGGTTATGGATGGTAATAGCCACTACAGTGTTTGCAGTTTTCAAATTAGGTCCACATAATTGCTCATAAAAAGAAAATTCATTTGTTAAAAATCTCTGGAAACATATTGAATATGTAATGGTAGAAATGCTGCTGTCATAGGAATTATTTTCCTGTCATATTTAATAATCAGGATCTAGTCAAGTATTTAAATGTGTTGCATAAACAAATACTATCTTTGGAAAACATACAAAACTGTGTTTAAAAAGTGTGCTTGAAAATATCAGTGACTGCATTTCTTAGACTTAGCAATCGCATCCCTATTATACAAACAGTCTTCCCAATTAATTGCTTTTTTAACAGATTTTAGTGGTGGGAAATGAACTAGGAATGCTGATAAATTACAAAATCTGTCTTTCTTTCTTTCCTTTGTTTCTTTCTTTCTCTCTCTCTCGCTGCATGTCTCCTGGGCTGTGTGCTGTCTGTCCCCCCGCCTAGGCCAGATGGTGCGTGGGCGCTCGGTGGTGCTGCGGGCGGCGGGCGAGGGCAGGCCCTGCCCGGAGCAGCTCACCCAGCACAGGAGCTGCCCGGTGAAGCCCTGCTACAGCTGGCTGCTGGGCCCCTGGTCTCCCTGCATGCTCCAGGTAAGGCTTTCTCCAGTGCTCCCCGACGGCTCCAGAGCTTCCCCGTGCCTGGGGTCAGCGGCAAAACCCTCGTCACATTGTGGGATTAATTGCTGGTCATGGGCTGGAGGTGTCTCTGTGGCTGGTGAAGGTCTGTAGGGAAGAGGGGGAAGTTCAGGAGCTGTGAACCCCTGCCCATCATCTTCCAACCATCAGCAGCCATTCATAAGTAGTGATATGGGTTCAAGTACTGTGTGCTCATAGAATTACTGTAGGGGATTTAGGGAGTGAATGTGTTTGACTGGGCATAGTCGTGGTGACCTATAATTTAATTACATAAGATATCTCTAACAAGAAAATAGATACACTAGACATCAAGGCAGCTTAGCCTTTTTTTATCTTTTTTTATTTCCTTTTTTTTGGAAGGACTGTACAGCAGGTCTTCCCCCCCAGGTCTCCAGTACAGAAGTGTGAGTTATTGTATGAAGGGCTGGTTTCTACTTTCTCCTTACGCTGGCTATCTTTTTAATGATCTAAAAATGTCTGGATTCTGTTCCAATGTGCTGTCCCTACCCTCGGCACCTGTGCTCAGCACTGGGGCCATCATTTTTTCACTGGCAGTGACTTCCATCAAGCTTGAATTGACTTTTTCTTCCCATCTGTACTTTTCCTTCTCTCCTTATCTGTTAGATCACATTTCCAATATTAAAACGTTATTGGTTGGTAACCCAGTTTAAGCAGAGGTGAATCTTTCACAGTGAAGTTTATCAGGCTTCTTAAATCTGGCTTTGGTGAGATGGAGGTAGAAGTGTGGTGGAAACGAGCCCTGTCTGGTCCCAGGGGACAGGACCTGTGCCAGATCTGTGGCTGCTTCTCCACATTGTATCATGTAGGAGAGTGAAGCCAATAATGCACATAAAGACACACATCCCTTGTGATTTCTGCTCTGCCAATGCCTTGAATACCCATGTGATTTCTCAGTGTGGTGGAGGGACGTGTAGTGAATATGTGAGTGGCACAATAAATACCCAGAATTTTCCTGGGTTTTCACAAATGAAATCTGGATAGTGACAGTCCAAGATCAGAGAAACAGAAGTATATTTGTATTTTCTATAATCAACAACTCATTGCAACTAGTGATGTGAATATGGTCCTTGTATGTGCTGTACTCAGCATGTAAAACATATGTATAACATAAATAGAGCAAAATGGTAGCATCAGCTGATATTTTGTCCAGCTAACATAAGCAGATTCCGTTAAACATCAGGGAAGAGGCCTTCAACCATAGGAGCTAACAAAGCTGATAAAAGAATTAGTAGGGAAGCTGAATTAAGGCCCCAGCTTACTCCAGATAAATAACACATTGTGCAGATTAAAGTGTGCCCATCCCAAACCCAGCTAAATTTCAGCTCAGAGCGAGTAATCACAGGCTTCCATAACCCAGATACCATCCCTGCATTCAGTGAGTTAGAGCCTGCTTCTCTCCTTCAATTACCACAGAGCAGTTTCTCTCCCCTCTGCTTTGTTTTGGAGAGAAGCCATTCTATTCATGTTCACTTCTCTTTAATGAGGTGCTCAGGAATTAAATGTAGTTCATAAATACAGGGTGATTTATTCCTGTGCTTTACTGGAAAATCAGCTTAAGCCTGCGTTCTAAAGAAAGCTTTCAGAAGTCCTGTTTTCAAGGATGCTTTGTGAAAGAAGGTAAAGCATCCTCTGGTAAGGCCAAAATGCATAGTGTGAAAGTGTCTTCTGTAATAATAGAAATGGGACAATTAATTATAAGGCTAAAATATATTTTTCTTGTATTATAACTGAGACTGCAATTCCTAGTTGTAGGAGGACTGTTTTATGCTAAATTGGCTTCATGTGAATAATTAGAGGTGTCTTCATGGTTAGGAATAGAGCCTGCTTAGTGTTCTGTGTTGCTCATTGTCACAGTATGGAAATCAGTGCATAGCTCCCCAAGTAATTGCACACATCCCAGGCACACCTGTGGCAGCATGGGGCATTTCCCCTGCATCCAGAGGAATGCAAACTTGGGAACTGGTCAGTACATCCAATTTCGGAGGATTACAGGACATTACTTGTTTTCCTCCTAGAGCTGAAGTGGTTTACCCTGATAAGCTTAAAAAAAAATTAGCAGTGGCTGACACTGTTGGTCATTTTTTCCATTAAGGGAATATAAGTGGAATAGCCAGGCATTATCAAACACAAGCTGGCTGACATACCTAACAAGACTAAGAACCTTTCCTTTCTAATGGTTTTAAAAGCACTCCCTTAAATGTGATCATGCCACACTCCCTCATTAGAGAGACTTTTACCTGATTAAATGCTCATCAACCTGTGAAAGCATTGCCCAATCAACTCTTTACCTAAAATAACTGTGAACACATGAACCCCAGTAAAAGCCAAAAAGGGAAAACATTTCTTGAAGGCGCATCTGGGTGAAGCATCTCATTAGGGCTGTTACCTCCTGTCTTGTTAGAGTGTTATACGTGGGAAGTGTCAGATATGATGTGAGAGAAGGCTTGTGGACATGCTGCCTTACATCAGTGTGCTGAATTCCAGAGATTCCTGGCTGTCTGACACAGGAGGTGTAAACCTTCTCCTTACTTTCTTAGCAGGGTGAGCACGGTGAGAGGTGGATGCTCCATGCAGGTGCTGCTGGAGGGGCACATACATCCTGTAGTTAGGAAACCCAGGATGGGTTCTGCATCCTCTGAAAGGTCAGCATAGGAATTTTTGCAGATAAATGGCAGGAATCCCCTGTGGAAGTCAAATTCCCACATATTTCTGCAAGGAGATCATGACTCAAGAGGCAAATCCTGGTAGTAGGCAAACCTCAGAGGATCACACCTTCCAAAGAAGAGCATTTACAATAAAGAATTGATCCTCTGGGTTTTGAATATGTGATGGTTTCCTTTCAGTTCTCCTCTGATTAGCAGCTATTCCCTGCATCCTTAGTGTGCCATTGCTGCCACAAACTTCCTCTGGTTCCACACCAGTTAATTAAATGTATAATTTTGAGGACATGAATAATTTTGAAGATGATAAGGAAGTTAATGCAGTGCTCCTGTATTGCTTAAGACCTTTTCAAATATACCAAAAAGCATCTTCTACTGTAAGTGACAGGGTGATATTTTATCTTCTAAGTGTGTACAATCAATTGTAAAAACCCATTGGTGGTCTTGAAAGAAAGAAGGCAAGTGGAAGCCTCTGTTAAAAAGCAAATCTTTATCTTCGGGATTGTTTTGAGAATTCATAGGTTTGGAGATTTTTGTTTTTTATTCTAAGCATTAGAAAATATGAATGTAGTTCCAATATAGTGTTATAGAAAAATGAAGACTTTGCCTGTGGCCTTTTATAGTGGAAAGTGTTGTACTGAAAAAATTTATTGTTTTGACCTATTTATTTCTCAGTATTCTTATTACTATTTATATATTAATATGTATGTAAATAATGATATACTGTTTGTAGAAGAAGAAATATATTTTTGAAAACCCTTTCTGTCTTCTCCAGTCAATTAGTCATTCTTTTGAGTCATTTCAAACTGGAAATACTGCAGTTTGATTAGTGCCCATTTCCCCCGAGAATATTCTCCCATCATCTTCTGTTCCCACCAGCCATTGCTAAGCACTCTAACCCATGGCACAAGTGTTTCATGTACCATTAATCTCAGACCACAACAGAAGTTTCAGCAGTGAAACAGTAATTTAGAGCAGTAAAGTTCTAAAGTGAGCCACGGTGTTAAAACTTGGAATCTGGCTGCATACAGTAAATCTACCCTGATACTTCCTTAGGATGCTTTAGATTAGCAGCTGCTCTAGATCCAGCTATTTATGCTTTTACTTCCATTTTATTGTGGATCTGCAACAGAAGGGAGGGAGAGAATGCAAAAGCTGCCAGGTGTGTGCAGGAGAGGCGTTCTCGAGATTCCTGCTAGCAAACCTGCTGCTGGATGAATGCACTCAGTAGGAGCCATTCTGTTCTGCAGATGAAGTCCATTATTTTAAAAGAATCCACTGCCAAGAAATCCAAAGGAGCATTTCCCTTGGTTATATAAAAGCAATGTTTCTTCCTTCTTCTTGAGTTTTGTTTACTCAATTTTGTAAAGTGCCGTTTCCACAAGGCTTCAGGCACGCGTTCATAAGGCATCATGCAGACATGAGGCACCTCAACAGCATCACAGCTCTTTATCTGATGAGAATGAAACAATTCCAGCCTCTAGAAATAGCCTCAGTGCTTTAACTCTCAGAGCATCCTCAGCTCTTGATCATAACTTTGGCCAGGGAATATTGATTTTCCACTAAAGAAAGTCAATCGTCAGTAGTTCGGTGTATGCCTGGGTATTTCAGAACTGGGGTGATGGGCATGGAGTGGCTCAGATGGAGCCTCCTTTTGCTTGTTCAAATGGGGTTTAGTGGTGACAGGTGATGGCTGACTCGGGTGTGTGACACAAGTTGGTGATCTCTGCTCCCTTTAGAACATGACACAGCCCACGGTGCAGTAAGGATTTTTGCTGTGGCAGGGTTTAAATCATGTGAGTGCTCTTCTTGAGCTGTATCATCAAAGGAGGGTAGAGGAAATGTCTGTTCCTTATGGGCAGGCCCTGCTCTTGGCTTCTTCAGAGAAGCCGAAAGTGTCTGTGTTCATGTAACTGGGCGTTAATTAAGAATCAGTAAATTCATTAATTTGAGTAAGACACGAAGGACAGACCTCAAAGATGGTATTAATCCTTTATGAATGTAGCCTCTTCCACACCTTTGGTAATGACACACTTTCCTGTGTGGCCCTGCCCCTGCCTCCGAGCTTCTGTAGAGAGGTGTATAGTGGAGATCTCCATCTGTTGTCTCACAACTGGGGATACTGTTGCAGACCAGATTTGTATCTTTGAAGACTTTCGTGTAGAATCTACTGTGTTTCTTCTGTCATCTGCTAATGTCTTTGATGTGTGCCTCTGTTCCCTTTCATCATCCCATAGGGTGGACAGTGTGGAGATGGATTGCAAGTCCGGAACCTCACGTGTGTAGTGCATGATGCATCAGTTTCTGCTACATCCGAACCAGTACAAAAGGAATTGTGTGGTGAGCTGCCATCGAAAGAAAGCGTGCTGCAGTTACCCTGCTCTGTGCCTTGCCCAGGTAAAGGGTTTGGAAGGTCACAGTGAATTTTCTGCCTGTGGTAGCTGTCTGAGGTGGACATGCTCCCATAGCTCTCAGTACTGTCAGCCCTTGTAGTACAAATCTGTGCTTCAGCAGATCAGGTAAATGCTCAGTCTACTGTTTCTAGATCACCCGAGAAAGTCTTCCTTTGTTTTTTGAGAAAATGAGATACCCCATGAAGCGGAAAATCCAAATATTGTGTACTACTGCGTGATATCCCAGGGATATTTCGCTATTAAAGCTGTTGTATGCTTAGGTTGTTCTTATCCTTCAAGGCTAATTCTTTCTGAAAACCTGTGATTTCTTCTTTCAATGTGCAGGCGACTGCCACCTGACAGAGTGGTCAGAGTGGAGCTCCTGTGAGCTCACCTGCATCAATGGTAGGAGCTTTGAGACAACTGGGCGCCAGTCTCGATCCAGGGCCTTCATCGTCCAGTCTCTGGAGAACCGGGAGAGCTGCTCCGGACAGGAGATGGAAACACGGCCTTGCTCAGGTAGCTCAGCCACAGCGCTGCTTCCTGCCTGTCAAGAATTTATCCTGGGTTTGTTTCAAGGTGAAGAGTAACTGGTGTTGATGTTGCAGGAGGGAAGTGTTACGACTACCTGTGGCAAACCAGCCTTTGGCGAGACAACGTGCGCACGGTGTGGTGTCAGCGCTCAGACGGAGTGAATGTCACAGGTATGTCCCCGAATGGCCTCGCACACTTGGGAATGAAATGTCTCCACACTGGCTTTTCTGCTTCTGCATCTGTTGCTCAGAGGGAGTTGGGCATCCTTCCTCGCTCTTCCAGAATTTCAGTTTGGATCTGTGTGTAGAAGGACAGGTGGGAGCTCACCAGCCTTGCTGTCAGCTCAACGTCACACATGTATCACACAGGAGTATTTGGGCTAATTGCCCTTACTGTCAGGCTGGTCATGGGCAGAAATGAGTGCACACATAATAAAGGTTTGCCTGGGCTGGCTTGCACAGCCCTCAGTTCAACCTTCCTGTGGCGGTGGAGAGCAGAAGAGAACATCACACGCGTGTAAGAGACCCCATCTTCTGTACCTCCTCTTCTTTTCAAAACACAGGCGTCTCGAGTCACTCAAACTGTGAGATTCCTGCTGTTGCTGTGACCTACAAATTCTGCCTGTGCAGGATGAAAAGGGAAATTCACGGCCAGAACTTTGAAGCTCCATGAGAGATTGACAAAGGCAGTAGGGCTGCATATCCATGGGATCTCTTTCAATATGCACAGGGTAAATGAGGAGAGAATAGAAACAAAAATGCAGATGTTCATGTCTGGTTCTATTTATAATGACTAGTTAGGATAATAACAAAAGTGTTATGTGCAAAGGTTGCCAAGTATTTAAGAACTCATGAACATGTTTTTATTCCTATAGAAGCACAGGCTTTCCCAAGTGAGGATGGGCAAGGGCGTTAATGTGGATTATGTCTTTTTATGTAGATAAGACATTAATGAGGACACAGAAGATCTGCATCTAATTCCTGATTCTGTCCCCAACTTCCTATGTGGCCAGTGGCAAATTGCTTAAATCTGTATATCTCTGTTCTCCATTAACTAGATGGGTATGATAATAATTCCCTGCCTTGTTAAGGCAAATTAATTAATGCGATGCCTACAGATATTATGCTAATATGCTTAATAGACTAGTATTTAACTATATAAAATAAGCAAGCAAGCACTTCTTACACTGTGGTGATCCAAGATGAAAACATTTTAGAAACATGCCCTTGAAGGCACTCAGTATTTTCTTTTCCAGGAGGGTGTCCTCTTCGGACGAAACCTGCCGAAGTCCGGCACTGCAGCCCGGCGTGCAGGAAACCCTTCTCCTACTGCACACAGGTAACTGCTCGATGCAGAGCAGGGCTGGGAAATTAACACTGCGAGATCTAATCAATTAGATTGCGTCTTAGATTGCATTCCGGAACTGAGAAAATAGTTTAGTGTGTCTGTGGTACCACCTGGAGGAAGTTGTGAGAATTTCAGCCTGAAAGGAAACCGTGAACCTGCACAAACGAGTGATGGCAGTATTTATGTGGTGTTGCACATTTGGGTTTGTTCTGTGGAGGGGTTTTGGGACTTCTTGGTTTAATTTTCATTGAATGCTGTTGTACTTTTCTGTAGAAAAGGGACTTTTTAAAACTTCTGTAAAAGAGGAGATAAAGGAGCATCAATCACCTGTTCGGATCAAGAGTATCAGACCTTCAGACAGACAGTAGAGATATAAGACAATCAGCAAAGGAAAACAATATAAAAAACTGTTTTAAAATAGAAATCCAGAAAATTGAGTATCTATTTAGCAAACCACAGACTTTTAAAAAACCTCAAGAAGAAACTGCTTAGTCTGATCCAGGGTAGTGGATATTTGGTCATAAGAAAGCTTCATTTTAGATAGCCCTGTGAAATACCAGAGTGGAACCACATGAGGAGGGTTTGGGTCTGAAGGGAGATTGATTTTGGTTTGTCTGTTCTATTGCCCAGCAGGGTCAGTGGGAAAGTTGTTACTGACAAGAGGAGCTTGCCACAAATTCCTGTTACTAAGCCTGTTGGGATGAAAATGTTTATATGTTGGACTTCTCTGTAATTACTCACTCTTCTTCAACCAATTCCCCAAACAAATTTGGGTTTTTTTTGAACTGAAATGGGCTTGCAGGCACCAGTTCCTGACTGGTTTGGTTTGGAGGTGGTGAATTGGTGTGTGCTGGTTATACCTTGCAGTTTGTTCATGCTTTCCCTACAGTGTGCACTGTTCTGTGGGAGGGCACTGTTTGGTTTAACGCTGAATTCCCTTTTATCTCCCAGAGGGGAGTCTGCGGCTGTGAGCGGGGATATACGGAAGTGATGAGATCAAATGGTTTCCTGGATTACTGCGTGAAGGTACCAGGTTTAGAAGATAAGAAAGCTGATGTTAAGACCATTGCCGGAAAAAATAAACCTGTCAACTCCAAAATGCATGACATTTTCAAAGGATGGTCTATTCAACCTTTTAATCCAGGTGAAAAACTTAAAAATGAATAGAATAGATTGTCTTTAGAAGGTGTCTGTAGAGGAAGGGTACAAGCTTTGTAGGTCATAACATCAGAGATTGTGTCTGGGAGCTGCAGAGCGACCTCCTGGTTTCCAGCTCGTGTGCTGTCTTTCATGCCTTTGTGCCTGTACAGAGGAATCACAATCTCTTATGTTGAGAGATAGCAAAGACAGAATGAAGCAATAATATTTTGCAAAAGTACACTCATATGTTATTTGGGGGGATGTTTAGAACTATTATCTGATGATGTTTCTAGAAGTAATATGTTTGGACTAGGAAAGATATTGATCACTAGCACTTCAGAAGTTTCAGAGCAGAAAGTACTTAAGATTTCATTAAAGAAGACATTGGTTGTTTCTTGCCATATTTCAAAAATATATTAAAAGAACAGGGTAGAAAGTGTAGAGTTTATCTTAAGTGTTGAAGTTAAAACATTAGAAGTGTCCCACAAAGGCAGACAAGCTGCTGTGCCCAAGCAGCTCGTCCCAGGTGGATCTTTGACATCCACAGCATAAATCCTTCCCACTTGGGCCCATGGACTGGATGTGCTCAGACTGGTCCGTTGTTGCAATAGCTGATTCCCATTTGGACTGTTGTTTTGAAGATTAATTAATCCAAAACAAATTTCTGAAATGCAAATAGACTTTAAAAATGGGAAGCAAATGTGTCAGGCACATCAGGTTTTACTGAAATGCATCTGTTTTCCTTGTGTTATAAAATACTGGCAGTGCAGTTCTTCCCCCTTTTCTGGTACCTGACATTGCATTTGTTTGCAATTAGTTCCTAATGAACACGAGACTTCAGAAAACATGTAGTGAAAGGTTCTGTTAGGGGCTTCAGGGGGCCATAATTCTGTCTGATATATGTGAGCACACTTTGAATGTTACATTTACATATTTGATTTGCAGACAGTGGTTAACCTTTGCGTTGACAGTCTCTGGGCTCAGAGAGCTCAGTCCAAAGCCTTTTAAAGTTGGCTGCTTTTCGATCAAACCCTTCATCCAGTTCACCCACACAGTTCACCAGCAGTTTGAGTCACAGGTTTGAGGTTAATTGCCTTTTTGTCAACATCCCTGACCCTCTGTAGGTTGTCTTACTTAGGTGTCATCTCTTTGGCTGGTACCTTTATGGGGTTAGAAAAAGGGAGGGAGGCATAGGTAGGTGCTGCAGTCCTCTCTTTTTAAGTCAGCATTTGAGTCTGCAGCCCCAAAAGCTTCTGGAGAGCTTTACCTCAGTGAAGCATCTGTGAGCCAACTCTCACCCGGGGTCTGCAAAAGAAATAGTGACTAAGGAACTTTTAGAGAACATGGTGTTGCTTAATTTTAGGGCAGAAATGTTATAGAAACAATACAATGGGAAAAGAATAAAGGTGTTCCATGTGTGCTAAGTGTATTACCAACCCCATGGCATCCTGCAGTTAACTCTTCAATCTGAATGTGCTCTTCAGACCCCAGCTCAAGGCTGGTGCTCTTCAAATCACTCCCCTTTGTCTAACTTCACGACAAAATGTGTAATTACTCCCCTCAAAGAGGCTCTCAGGCTCACCAGTCTGTGGTTTGCAGTAGTTACTGCTGGCTGAGCCAGGAAACCACTGTTACCTACCTGTTCTGCTCTTATGATAGCAGGTCTGTGGTGAGAGCTGCTGTATGGATGGCATTTAACACCCTGCAGCACGGCAGTCCTTGACATTGTGTTGGTCACTGAAAGTATGTGTGCCTTCTCCAGCTAATCTGGGATTGCCCTTCCTGTTTACAGTTTGGAACACTAATTTTATTTTGATTTAATGAGGCTGATGTTTTTGTTCTTCTAAACGCTCTACAGGAGTGCACAGAACTGATTTCAAATCAGGCTGTGCTTTTCTCTCTTAACCACACTCTGAGAGGCCAGAGTTCAGGTACAGAAACTTTTCTTCAACTTGAGAGAAAATTTAAATAACATTGTGTAAATTGTCAGATGACATGGTCCAGTGCCTTTCTGCTGGGGATGGAGAGCAGAGCTGCCTTCACAGCAGACATGCTGTGACGCCTTTATGTGGCTGTGACAGTCCCCTTGCAGGATTGCTAAATGTTTCTTGGCCATCTCCAGTTGAGAGGGCAACAAATTTCATACCTAGACTTCAGCAAAATAACCCAAACAAACCAACCTGGACCTGATTAATTGAACAGAGCTCTTCTCTCATGGGAGATAGTCTGCAAGTGTTTTATGGAGCAGAGAAAATCTGTGAGAGGTACTCACCCTTTCCACAAAGCCTGGAAGAAAAATGAGAAAGAATGGGATCTGATTAAATGTGTTTCCCTTTGAAAAAATTCGTCATTCAAACATAAAATGAAAACCAGGCTCAGTGATTGTCCCTCTCACTTGAGTGAATTTGAAATGGCCTCTCTCAAACCGTGTCTGTGGGCACAGCACAGGTTCCTGTTCCTGCCTCCAGTGTGTTTTTGCAGCTCTGTTGTTGTGAATCAGCTCAGATTGCTGCTGCATGGAAAAGTACCAAACCTGCTGCTCCCTACAGGGAAAGCTGTCCAGCCAGTTCAGAGTGAGGAACAGAAGTACTGGTCTTTCAAAAATTGCTGTTATTATTGATGCAAAGCTTGTAAATAAGGATCTGTCCAAGTAAAGTATTCTGAGACAAGGGAATGTTTGAACAGACTCAAGCCCACATGTGCATGGAGGGGTTCCTGCAGGGGTCCTGGGTCACTGCAGCCCAAAGAGCCCAGTTCACAGCCTTACCTTGTCTTAAAGCCAGTTTTGTCTCCTGCTCCTGTGGCCCAAGTTCTTTCCCAGCTTTATCCCTCTTACTATTACAAAGCCTATTCTTGTTTTTATTCTAAGCTGAATTTATTCCCATTTGTTGCCCAAGTATTTCCCAGTTCTAAGCAGCTTTTCCACTCGTGCTTACTGGTGTTTACCCCAACCAACCCCCAGGTATTTATGGAGAACAATCCCATCCCTTCTCAGCCCTCAGCTAAACACATCAGGTGTTGCCTGTGTCTGCCTGGGTCAGCTCAGCATTGAACTGCCTCTGCCAGGGCAGCCACTGGTCTCTGGAGGGAATGTACCCCAATTATCCCGTGTCCCTGCCCCTTTCCATTAAAGTTTTGTCTTTAAAATGATGGATTTTTTCAGAAATCCTCTTTGCTATCAAAAGTATAGGGTTTATGGGTTACTCCCAGCCAGCCCTTGCCGTGTTCCCCATCAATGATGCTCCTAATTTCTCTTTACTTGATCTCTTAAAATTTTGTGTATTTTAGAATAAAGTTTTTTATTCTCTCCTCTTCTACCTCTGTCCTTTTTCCTCATCTTCCAACAGATGGTAAACTGAAGATATGGGTATATGGAGTATCAGCTGGTGGCTTCTTTATCATTGTTTTCCTGATTTTTACATCCTACCTGATGTGGTGAGTATGGCGGGTATTTTGTCCTTAAATAAAAGCTAGTTTGCTTTTTTTTAAATAATCCAAGATACATCACAACACTGCATTGCAGGTATTTAATGCTCAAGGCTTCAGGAAAGGATGGAGGTTGGACTGCCTAAGTATCTTCATTTGGCCCCTACCTCGGAGTAATTAAAACTCTCCAAACTGTAAATGTTAACAGCCATTATTGGGAAGAAGTTTGGTGGCCATGCAGGGAAAGAATTATTTTTGGTTATCAATAGGCCCTTATATTTATTCAGACTTCTGCTGGGATTAGAAAGGGGTTTTATTGTATTCTTCAAAAAAAGATAAAGTAAAACTGAAGAAAGGCAAGGAGAGTGATTGGAACAAGGAGCTGGCTTCTGCTCAAGGAAGGACTAAATAGAATAGGGACATTCAGTTGAAAAATGATGTTTGATGTGGGAATACAATAGAGATCTATGAAATCGTGAATGGGGGAGGAAAGGGTGCTATGGAATTTTTATTTCCCACAATAAAAGAAGTAGGAGGCGTCTGATGAAATGGTCGTTTAAAATAAACAAAAGATATTATTTTTCACACAGTGCATTATTACCTTGTGAGCTTGCTGCTGCCAGGACTGTGCATGCCAGGAAGATAAATGGATTCAGAGATGGCATAAGAGTTCATGGGAGATTGGGTCTCTTGGTGTTAATTGTGGTTTTTTGGCTGTTCGCTACAGCTCAGAAATTCCCTAAATAGGTTTTTGCAGTGAGTACATCAGGTGAAAACATGTCCTGTGTCTAAAGCTGCTCCCACCAGCCATTGTTAAGGACAGGGTGCCTGGTCTGCACCTTTAGTCCAGGGGGTCTGGGGTTTTACTGGGGGTGAGGGGTGTCTGCCCTCCTCCAGCAAAGCCTTGCACGGGCAGGGGAGGTGAGCCCGGCCTTACAGAGCTCGCGCTGCTCTCCCTGCTTTGAATATTTGGAAAGGCACTGCCTTTGATGCCTCTGGGAGGACAGGAAGGGAGAAGTGGGAAGCATCCAGGTGTCCTGCAGTTCCCAAGGATTTGGCCTGAACTTACAAACATTCCTGGTACAAGCTGGCCCAGGCCCTGTCAGACCAGGGCAGGTAACCAGAGAGTCACAGCTCTGGCCTGACAGCATCACTGCCCTCTTTCATCCAACAGTTTATTCCCTCTCACTCCCTTAGTCTTTCTCTCAGCCTCTCTCTTGGGTTAAAAGCTCAAATAACAGCTTAGGAGCTGCAGCTCCCTTATTTTCCAAGCCATGTAGCTCCATTTCTCTGTGGCTTCACAGCAGAGGATACAGAGGATTTTTTAAATAACATTACACACTTCTCCATCACTTGGAGGCTGCTGAGGAAATGCATTTCTCAATAATAATTATTGTTGCCTCAATACCGTGCCAAAGAAAAATGAGAATATCCCACTCCCAGGCAGCTCATGCTCTGATTTTTCTGTGAGGTGTTCCTTATTTTGTCAGCTGTCAGAGAAGAGATGGGAGACAAATGTGCTTTATATCCTCTGCAGGTGGGGAGCACAGCTGGCTGCCCCTTTCTGGCAGGCTGTGTGTCCACACCACACACGTGAGAGCACACCAGAGGGGCCGTGTGGTGCCGCCCCGTTACAGCTTTCAGTGGCCACTGTGGAAAGTTGACTTTTTTAATTGAAGTTTGGGGGTTGATGATGTTTCTGAGCTTGTTACAGTTTGTAATTTTGTCTTCTGAAATGCTTTCCTTGCAGCAAAAAAACGAAACAGCATCAAAGCCCTCCACCACAGCAGAAGCCTCTAACCCTGGCCTACGATGGAGACATTGATATGTAACATAGACAAGAAATCCAAATGTAGACATCAACTGCCTTAACTGCTTTCTTTTTTGGAACTGTCTGACTTCTCAGTTTTTTGAGGAATCTCCTGATGTATAATATCCTGGGCAGAACAGAAGTATTGCAAGCTGAGAATTTTGCCACCTCTTTGTTAACAAAAAATGAAGTCAAAAACTTGGATCTTGTGAAACTTTTCTGAAGAGACCAGAAATTACATCTCTTCCTGTTGAACAATGGGAATAACCAAACAAGAGAGAATCTACAGACATCAAAAGGAATTAGTTAAAAAAAAAAGGCATGACAATCCCAAGGAAAATGTGACATTTACTGTAAATGACAAGTTTGACACAGCATCATTATGCACTATATTAGTGCAGGGTTCTTTATTCTTCACATACTTCAACAATGAGTTTTCTAGTGTTTACATTTCGTTCAAAGACTTTAAAACCAGATCATGTATTTTGAGAAATGCAAGGAAGAATGAGTTGAAGTGTCTGAAGTTATCAGGTTTTTTAAAGTTTCTTCCTTCTTATCCTGTTTTCTAGTCTGGAATATGATTTTGCTTCATTTCCACCTACAGGACAGAATAAGGATTGTTATGAAAAAGCATAGGTGGTTTCTTAACCAAGAGTATTTTTTAAAGAGCTGAGTAGATAGGTGTTTTGATGAATGGCTAGAGGATTTGATTGTTTAAAAAGGATTTTAAATTAAATTAAACCATGTAGATACATTATGGCCAGTTTAAATTGTTATTCAGTTTAATTAAAACAAACTCTGCTTTTGTATTTAAATTTTCTTATCTGAAATATTTATAAATTCCTTTTTTTGAATTTAATTACCTGACCTCATTTAATATACATCAAACACAAATGCAGTTTGTAGAAGGTCTTGCTTTTTTAAATGTTTCAGAACCACTGAGAAGTTACATGTCGTAAAAATCTGGGAACATTTGAAGAGGGTAAGTGTTTATAATAGTGTGTGTTGCAAGTAAGAAAGTGCCATCTTGTGGTATTGACTTGTATTTATAAGCAAATAAAATGCTAAAGAGAGTGAGGAATTTGCTTCTGGTATGTTGAATTAAATGTGTGTAAACAACTCGTGTTATTAGTCATTTACTGGGTCTGAGATTGGCCTTGGATTTCAGACTCCCCTGGCATTATTTAGTGCTGCAGTGATTAGTGGGAGAAAGAGTAGAGACAAGTACAAGTTGAGAGAATAATTGCAGATCTGGAGAATGCTTGGTCTTATTTTTAACTCAATGCTGCTGCTTATTCCAATGATCAGAAGAGAAAAAGAAGAATTGTTACCACACACAGCAGCTGTGTGGTCCTTCCCCATCCAAAGGTACCTGGATCATCCCAACACATGGGTATGACTGGGGCACAAGGCATTGCTCATCTTGTCGTGTTGCTATTCACAGCTTTGTAAAGTGGTTTAAATGTTATGGTTTTATTGAAAAAATGGTGGAATTGTAGACAGGTTTCCTTCCCTAGGTTGGGATCCCAGCCATCCATCTGGCATTGCTCCTGCAGCATCAAGTTGAAATGGTATTGTGCCACTCAGGCAGGGTCAGGAATGTGCTTTTCTCTTTCGTCATTACAAAGAAAGTCTGGTGGAATTGTGAGGGGAAATTTTCTCACAGGTTTCTGGCCCTGAAGATGTTCTGCTGGCCCTGCTTTCCACCTTAGAGCTATAACTGCTTATGGAATATAAAGCAGCATCTGGTGTTTCCTGGTAACATTAGGGTCCTAATCTTTTTTTAGCAGTGCCTTGTAGTGAACCATTGAGTAACATCTACAGAGGAAGAATTACAAGGGGAATAATGATCTGGCGCCATTAGGAGCAACACTGACAGATCTTAATATATTTAATCTGTGGGATACAATGTCAGCAGAGTGGTACTCTCTGAATAATGAAGGAATAAACTCAATTAAGCATGCTGTTCAGCAAGGCATTGAACTGGGAAAGTTGGTGTAATAACAGCCAAAATGACAGCTGCAACATGTTGGTCATTGCCCTCAGCATCAGGGTAAATTACAGTCCAAACTGTGATGAAGGGAAGGCTCTGGGGATACCTCAGAGCGCCTGCCAGTACCTAAAGGGAGTACCAAGAGAGCTGGAGAGCCTTTGGACAGAGGCATAGAATGAGAGGATAAGGGGGAATGGCTTCAAACAGAGGACAGGTTTAGATGAGATATCAGGAATAAATTCTTTCCTGTGAGGGGGGTGAGGCCCTGGCACAGGTTGTCCTGAGAAGGTGTGGATGCCCCATCCCTGGAATTGTTCAAGGCCAGGCTGGATGGGGTTTGGAGCAAACTGGTCTAGGGGAAGGTGTCACTGGCCACAGTAGGGGGGTGGACCTTTAAGTTCCCTTGTGACCCAGACTGTTCTGTGACTTAATGACTCTGTGTTCGGTGCGGGAGATGTCAGATCCTGGGGGAGGCCAAGAGCTCCACGTGCAACCCTGAAAAGTGTGTTCATATTGAGGAGATGGACTGGGGGGTGTGGTTCAGCTTGGGACCCTTCTCCTGCTCTGTGTCCCCACCTGTGCACCTTCTGGCCAAGAGGGACTGGCCACGGTTCCCGCTGGGGCTGGGTGCTGCTTGAGGGTTGGTGGATGGGGACAAGAGACAACATCTGCTGCAGAGCTGTTGCAGGTCAGTGGTGCCCTTTAGGGAGTTGTTCAGAAATGCCCAGGAAATGAGTGCACCTGTTTGTACAATAAAATAGAACAGTGGGGAGGGCTCGTGGGGCTGCTGTTGGAGGCAGTGGCTGCTGGCTGTGCGCTGCCTGCCGGCGCGTGCGGGAATCCGCGTCTGCTCCTTGTCCAGCTTGGACAGCATGGTGATTCAAATGTCACAAGGTAATTGCATGTATTTGATAGTTTGGGATTGAATTAAACTGTGAAATTGAACCAGTGGCCCTGCAGGGTCCATGAGGCTGAGAATGCGGCATAGTGCAAAACCAGGAATCCATCGTTCAGACAGATACCAAGGTTATTGCTCTTTGTAAGAGCCCTGGATGTCCTGCTGTGGGGGGATTCCCAGCCTCCTGTGGGAGCAGTGGAGTCAATTCCTGCCTTTCATTGTCCAAACTGGGTCATGACATGGAGACGGGATTGCTCCCAATTCCTGCCTATTTGGGATTTTTAAACCTTTTGCTGAAGTAGCTGGGGCTGGTGCTGTCCCGTGCTGAAGACAGGAGAGAGGTCTTGGTCCCTCAGGAAGGTAATTCCTCTGCTCCCAGCTTGGGCATCCCATCAACACTATATGTGTTGTGTGATTGTGAGTGAAAGCATCTGTGGGTGAAGAATGTCTTCCTGATATCTAATCTAAATTTACCTTCTTCAAAGCCATTCTCCCTTGTCCTATTGCTCCACACCCCTGTCCAAAGTCCCTCTCCAGGTCCCTCGGAGCCCCTCTAGGCGGTGGAAGGGGCTTTAAGGTCTCCCCAGAGCCTTCTCCAGCATGAACAACCTCAACTCTTTCAGCCTTTCTCCGTAGCAGAGGTGCTTCAGCCCTCTGTATTTTTTCTAAATGTATAATGTAATTTGCACTTGTGAGTGGAAGGAGAAATGTAGTTTAAATACAATTTTAAGGTTTGTTTTCAATTGGGAGGTCATAATGCAGAAAAAAATTACCTCACTTGGGACCTTTTGAAAGATGGATCAGGCTACCTGATGTATTAACGTGCCTCAGGACAGATTATGGTTCTGTCTGGTTTAAAATGTAATTTAAATGAATGAACTTCCCCATCTTACAGCTGTGACACACACCTGTCCTGGTCAGGAGCTTGATTTATATCACCTTTGTGAAGATCTATCTGAGCTCAGGCTGTTACGTGCCGTCCATATGGATGTGCTCCTTGATTCCCGGAGCCACGACCTGGCAGGTGACTCTGTTACTGTCACTTAGCTGCTGACATGACTTGTGCCACCCGCCAGGCCATTAAGCTATTGCAGTGTCACACGACCTGATCCCTAATGCTTGCAACGAGCTGTGCCTCCTGCTCCTGTCAGACATGGAAGATAAAGGAAGTCCCAAGTAATTCCTCCTGGCCTTTTCTGCCAGCACTGCCCGGTGCAGATGCATGGATGGGGTGGGACGTGTCAGGGAGTTGTTACTGCTTGATAGAGTTGTACAGCTGTGAGGTTGCCTTAGAGAAATCTGTTTGACCCACCTGGATAACCAGGACTAGAAACATCAGTGTGAAAACCTGAGGCATTTGCATGAAGCACCACTGGATAAATGGAACCACACACAGTCGTTTCTTGTTCCTGCCTGGTAGAAGTGAAAGAAGAGTCTTGCTGTGAAGTGTGATAGCAAGGGACCCTGCTCTGCCTTGGAACAGGTTATTACTTAGCCACGCTTTGTGATTTGGTTATATTCTGTTTGGGGGAGAAGAGTAGATTTGAATGAATAGTTATAACAGTAATCACAGCGATGGGATGCTTTCTGTGTGAATTTTTAGTGTGTGCCCTTTCATCCTGCAATCTAAGAGAGTTTATTCATATTTTTAAATGCAAACCAGTGGCAAAATGGTCACATATGAAATGTCTGAGAAAATAACCTAAACCCCTTTATTTACAGTCATTGGTAATTGTGCTCATTTACTTTGATTACATGCTTTGTTACAATTGTGTCTAGGATGGGCTGTAGGCAGATAGATGGGTTAAAGCAATGTATGGGATTTATCCTCCCTGTGAAGAGAGGTTTTGATGGAATGAAAATTCAGATTCCGTTTCCTCCAATAAGGAAAAGTGTTACTATTCTCCTTTGCTTCATGAAAGTTCACCTGAATGTTATGAATGCTGGGGTTGTCACACGCCAAGATGACATTTGGAAAAAACTCTTCAGATGTAATAACAGAGAAGAATCTTCCGACAGCACATGGGTAAAGTGGAGCACCCAATATTCATTTTGTGGATGAGGAAGATGGCATTCATAATTTTATATTTTTTGGGTGCAATCAGGCTCCTACCCCATGTGAGCAGGCTTCAAGTAGCTGTTCTTGCAGAGGTGTCCAAGCAGATGAGTGCAGCCCAGAAATGGTGTTTCCAGGATGCTGCCGTTGCCCAGTGGTCACAACACTGTGCAGCAGCAGGATTGGGCCAAGGAATGATGTGACATTTCCTCTCTCCATTGCAAATAACCTTTGGTAACTGTTCTGGAGGTCAGGTTTAGCAGGAATTCACATACAGTTAATGCTGCTTCTCTGTCACTGTTGTAGCATCAGGCAAACCCGTAACTGAGGTGGCAAGGGAGGGGTGTGTCTGATCTAAAGTCAGTAAACGATTCTTACTGACTTCATTTAGAGATGATCAGACCATTCATAGGTTGTTATCTGCTGCTTAGAGTTTTCCACCTTCACTGGGCTTTGTGTATATGAGTTCATTGATCCTTAAACAGCTCGTGTGGCAAATTAAGTGATTTAATTACACAATTTTCATTTGCTTTCTACGTTACAAGTCAATTTAACTCAGTGACTGGACTAGAGACAAACATCCCAGCAATTGATAGGACAGAGCAGGGAGAGATGCAAATGTTCCCTGAGAAACATGGTCTGTGGCTGCTCTTCTGTAGTGGAAGGGTTGAGCTTCTTGGCTTGTGTCCTCTGAGTACACCAAATATATCAAAATTTACCTTAGTGAAGTACTTGGGGTGTACCTGAGGATGGAAATCCAGGATGTTTCAGTCATGGGATGCAACAGAAATTCAATTTATGGTCATCCATGCTTTGAGAAAAGCATTTGTGTCGGTCAGCATCTGTGTTTTTCCTGTTTGCAGTACGTTTTAAATCTTTCCTCTGATGAAACAGAAGCCTTGTGCTGCAAGCAATTGAAAGTAGGACTTTGGAGAAGGGATTCCACCGTGACAGAGTGTTTTTTGTTCCAACAAAAACTGCACAGAACTTGTGGGTGTTGTAGCACAGCTGAAGCACCAGTGAAGTGTTTGTTTTGAGAGATGTAAGAAGGGCATTTGCTGAAACCTTGACACTGTGTATGAGCCATCTCTGCCAGTGACAAACATGCTGAGGGACTGCCAGGGAGAGTCACAGCAGAGCCAGGTCATACCAGAGCAATGTACAGAGATCTCTTGTTTTCTCTAACAGCCCCACACCACGTTTTTAACTGGGTGAACTGCTTCATCTCCCAGTGTCTGACACTCCTGGAGCAGAGAAAATGGGCTTTTACAACTCAGTGCAGTCCTAGCTCTGGTTTCTATAGCAAGGGGCTGTGCCTGATGGGCTCAGCAGAGCAGCATCAGACACATACATCTCTATCAGCTGTGCCCCGTGCCTGACGGCCGCGCTCTGCGGTGACAGCGGTGACATTCAGGCAGGTTTCTCATTGCTGGGAAGAATCAGGAGATTGCTGCTTCTCTGGTAGGGGTGGGCTGAAAATATCACTTCATATACTGAATTCAAGCAGCTGATGGAGCCTGTTGAAGAGAGAATTGAGATGAAAAGCTGTAATGCAGATGTGTCACATCACGGTTGGGCTGTCACTCCGTTTCTTTGTATGATACGTCGGATCCACAGCAATTAATTTTAGATGCAGTCTCTATTACTGCAGAGTGGTAACTTGAAATATTTACTACTTTATTTGCTTCATGCCAAGTGAGATTTCACTCAATTTGTCATTAGAAACACTGTTCTCTTCTGAGGAGTGAGTATATTTACATAAACTGCTCTCCAGTAATTCTGTGTTTTCTGCAGGAGTAGATTACATGCATAAAAATCTGCTGATGATCCTGAGGGACTGAAGACAGATGTTGGGGAAAGAATAGATCTGTTCATTGCCCTCAGTGAGCTGTAGAAAGGCCAAAGAGATCCAACTCCCATTCCTCTGTCACTCCTCTGCTTGCAGTGTGAATTCTCATTGACCAAAACAGCCTCTAAAACCAACAAAACCCCCACCTCTTCAATATTGCAAAGTTGTGCAGTATTTTTGATGTACCAGCAGAGCATGGTTTAGAAATGAAGAGCTGCTGTCTGCAATGATTTTGCTAGACTCCTTCTAAAGTCTCTGAAAATGAAAAACCAGAAAACTCCCTGTCTCACCTAATCATGGGAACCTAGGAAGTGGATTTTGGGGGAGGGAAGGTGGTGGAAGCCAAATGCTATGAAATTTGAGGTGAAATGAGAGTGTTGCAGCTCAGAGCACATGGGATGTAGTGCTGGCTGTAGGACCAGCTCCCTTCCGAGTGAATGACTTGAAACTCGTTTGTCCTGTTGTTTTACAGAGAAAAATATGTTGATTTACCAAGTCTGTGGAAATGAAAAATACACTGAGGAGGCTCAGGGGAGTGCTTCTCATTCTCTACAACTCCCTGACAGGAGGTTGGAGCCAGGTGAGGACCAGGTTCTCTGGGTAGCAAGTCACAAGAGGAAAAGGCCTCAAGATGCACCAGGAGAGGTTTGGGCTGGATGTCAGGGAAAATCTCCTCACCAAAAGGGTGAAGAGTGACCAAAAGGGTCAAGCATAGGAACAGGCTGCCCAGGGCAGTGGTTGATTCCCATCCCTGGAGGTATTTAAAAGCCACATAGATGTGGCACTTGGGGACGTGGCTTACTGGTGGGTTTGGCAGTGCTGGGGGAATGGTTGGAGTTGATAATCTTAAAGATTATTGTGTTTGAAGATGAGCTCTGCTGCTGATGCAGGGCCTGGTGGCTGCCAGCCATGGTTCAGGGACAGCAGTGATGCTGGGCCAGTGCTTTGGAAGTGCAGTGGGAGCTTTGGGAAAGAAATCCCTATTAAGATGCTGTCAGTGCCTGGATCTGTGCCTTGGTGCAGTCAAGCATGTTCTGTGTTTCACATTTTGTTTAATATTAGACAATGTCTGCTATGTGCTTTGTTCCTATTAATTATCTTTCATTTTCTTATCAGCTTTGCTTACCTTTTTTTTTTTACGTAAAACTTTGGATCAGCTTTATGAGGAAAAAAAATTGAAGTGGAACTTTTCTCCCTTGATGATACCAAAACAATGAATATGGATCAGAATTTTCATTTCCTTTTTTCTACCACATCCATTTGCTTGATAGAGCAAGCTTACCAGCCTAGTTTTACTTAAATAAACCTAATAAGGAAAAAGCACTTTTCACCTCCATATTATTTTATGCCTTGTTTGTAACTTCAGCATCCCTTATAGAGGTTTAAAGACAATTTATTCTTTATTGCCCTTGAGTCATTTTGGGAGAGCATTTGTGTTTTTCCCGACATAAAAATGCCTCCCTGTAACATGATGAATATTAAATAGGTGCTTGAATGAGAATGGATCGGCGTGCTCTGACCTGACAGCTCCATTTATCGCAGCGAGACCAGGGAGAGCTGAAGTGTCGGTGTTGTCTGCCTGTGGATGTGGGGCCAGGCACCCAAATTACTTCACCAAATGACCAATTTCACAATAGTTACCGTGCAAAGTCCCTTCTGTCCTGCTTTCCTAAGGAGTCATCTGCTGCCCAGCTGAAAGGAGACCTTGGCTACAAAAATACGGAGCTGCTTTCGGCTCCTGTGCTGCTGCCCTGTAGAGCAGGGCTGGCCCAGGGTGGCTCTGCCAGCAAGAGCAAGGGGAAACATCTGGGTTCTCTTGTGAAGGTGATGTGCTGCTCGTAGTGAGAGCCTCACTGTGTCAGCAGCTCCCCACAATGCTCATTTCTCCTTGTGAGGGGCCCAGGGATGAGCATCAGCTTGGGAGCAGAAAATACCTGGGGAGATTGAAAGGCCAAAGCAGGCAAGGGGGGAATCTGCTGATGAGCAGAGGAGGAACTGGTGGTCCCTTGCAGAGCTGTGCTGGGCCCCTCAGCCCCTTTCTGGGCAATCCCTGTGAGGGTGGGCTGTGAGTGCTGTCAGGATGAGACGGCTGCAGGCAGGGCTGGAGCCACTGCCCCTGGCTGTTCCCTCTGTAGGACAGGACAGCTCAGCTGCCATGGCTCATGTGTCCCCCCGGGAGTCACCCTTGAGACAGAAAAATGCCTGGCTGTGATATTTCCTCCTGCTACCAAGACAACAAGCTGACACCCTCCTACTATAAAGAATTATTGGGGGGGGTGAAATCCTTTCTCATTCCTGTACTCCAAGGACAAACAATGTCCAAGGAATGTGAGGTTTAGATTAGATGTTAGGAAAAATGTCCTCAATGCAAGAGTGGTCGAGCATTGGAACAGGCTGCACAGGGAAGTGGTGGAGTCATCATCTCTGGAAGTGTTCCAAAGGTGTGTGGATAGGGCACTTGAGTTTATGGTTTAGTGGTGAACATGGCAGGGCTGGGTTAACAGCTGGACTAGGTGATCTGAGAGGTCCTTTCCAAACTCCGTGTTTCTATGATTCTGTGACAGTCCTGGAAGGGCTGCCTCCCCTAACCTGGTGTGTGTTCAGTCGCTCCTCATACACAGAGCTGTTGCTGCAGTGTGAACTTTCCCATTCCTTGTGGATACATCCAGCTGCTCTCCAAGCAGAGGATGAAGCAGAGAAACCCTCCTTGTGCACACAGGGCAGCACTTCATGTTAGTGCTGGCTGCAGCTGTCTGGAGAGGCCTTTCTGTGCTGCAGTGATGAGGGTGATGGGATGGTTTGTGTGGCTGGATTTATTGTTCTTTTCTCTGCACGTTTTACTCTGAATGCTGCATTCCATGAATTCATATTGCTTTTGCTTCTGTTCCAGTTGGGAACTGGTGGAAGGATGGCTGTGCTAATAGGGTGCAACACAGGTGCCCTTGCTGAGTTAAGCACGGCCATGTTATGAAAACTGCTTTTCCATGTGGGAAGCATTCATTTTTAAGGAATAGAAAAATTACTATATCTGCACTACCCACAAATACAAGGGGGACATCCCGGTTAATTATAGCTTGTTTTAGCAAAAATGGCTGTGTAATGGCACAGAACAAATAGCAAAAATCTGCCCAAGATTATTTTAACTAATACATTCTCTCAACTGAAATTAAAATAGAAAAAATCCTTGGCCACCCACACTAGCAATGTGACTGCCCCAACCACACTGTCCCAATCTCCGAGACCTCCCTGTGCTTGTCACTGGCTATTGCCTCACTCACCTGGCAGTTCTGCATTCCATTTCATGGGAGTGAAAGAATTGGCAGCATTCTTGCTGTTCTCCATTAATAAATAATTAAATTCTGTAGAAGTATTAAGCAATAATAGATCTGGCAGAGCTAATGTATTAAGATCTCAAGGAACATTAGCCAAAATAGTGTCTATTTCACAGCAACACAGAATCACAGAATGGTTTGTGTTGGAAGGGACCTTAACGATCATCTAGTTCCAGCCCCCCGCTGTGGGGATTTAGTGCTAAGAATTTAAACCCAGTGTGAATGCAGCAAAGCAAATGAAGATTCATGGTGATTCCCTGCACCAGTCAAGACGACAAGAAAAAGCAGTGGGGAAATATCCACGCTCAATAGAGACACATCCTATTTCAATTTGTCAGGGCTGTTAAAGGTAAGAGCGGCTTTGCTTTGCCTCGAGGCCAGGCTGGGCGTCACACAGGGCCTTCGTGCCTGAGCTTGTTTGTGTGCCCTGATGAATGGATTGTTGCTTGTTTTTTTTAAAATTGACTTCCCACATCTCCAGAGAGCCTTGAAGAAGTCAAGCCCTGCCACCATGGAATGTCTCAGGATTATGATGGGATGGGATGGGATGGGATGGGATGGGATGGGATGGGATGGGATGGGATGGGATGGGATGGGATGGGATGGGATGGGATGGGATGGGTGAGAGCAGCTTCCTGGGGCTCACAAGCACAGGGGTGATCACAAAGCAGCCAGTGGACACAGGCCACTGGGGGGTCACCCCAAGCAGCTGCGGAGGAGCCCCAGTCCCTCGAGGAGCTGTATTGAGAGCAGCAAAGAGTGGTGTCCTCAGGAGCAGGCAGGGAAGTCAGCCCTGCTGTGATCAGCACCAGCAGAACGATGGCAGAGCTCAGTGCCTGCACCACTTGGAGTGCTGGTGGAATTTAACACCTTTTCCAACCTTCTATTTCTTTCTAAAGCATCGGTCCTGACACATGGCAAGACCAGCCACAGCTGCTGCTGGTGGGTGCTGACTGCCTTATCCTGGCATTGTCATGAAGGTGGGATCTGCCCCAACTTAAAATGCATTTCCTCTCTTAACTCTGACTTTTTGGTGCATGCAAAGATACGGCAAAGCCCAAAAAGGAGCATTATTTGCATCCAAGTCTGTACTGCTTATCACAGAACTACAGGATAGCAGTAAAGCTGGCCCCTCCTCTCTTTTGCCACCCGTGAGAGCTTGTAAAGGTGTTTTGCCCCCATGCCGTGATGGCAATAAGCCTTTAACTGAGCAAATTGGTTTTGAGGTACTGGAGTTTGTGCCCTGTTTGCTGCCGCCTTTCCTGCTGTTTCCATCCTGGCTCTGGGCAGGTACAAATAATGAATTAACTGCTGGATAAGCCCCATGCTCCCCTGAGCAATTATTCTGGCTTCTGCCAGAGCAGACTCAATTTGTCCTGCAATAAGTACAATTTTCTGAGAAGTTAGTTCTGGTTCAGGTGCTAATCATCCACATCTGTGCAGCACAGGTGTTTTTTTGGGGGAGGAGCCAGTCGTGAGTCAAGCCACCAGACTGGCACATCTTCAGAGCACCCTGGTGCTTTTGGGGATGCAAATGCCCTCCCAGCTGTGTGTGGCATTAACTCAATTAGGGGAGGGAGGAACAGTAAAAAAGATGCAACAATCTTGAGCATTTGGGCACCGTGTTCACAATGCTTACTTCCTCATCTCGAGGAGGTCAGCACTAATGATCCAACATGGATTTAAACCTCAAATATGTAAAATTTATTTGCAGTAGGTGCTGGAGGCTGGGAATGGAGGTGCTGGTTAGAAAGGTGATTTCCTACATCTGCTAATTAGTTCTGGGCAAAAAGTGTCATTAGACAGAAAGCAAGTAAAGGCAGAGTATTTGAGCAGCAGTGGGCACATGGTGGACAGGCACCTGTAAGCCTCACATACACCTAAACACCAGCCAAAAGAGAAAATTGTGGTGGTGACCATTGGGAGACACCATTCTGGATGTGCTGACCTGCTCAAGGCTTTTCTCATTGTGTTTTAGCTTCAGGATGCTCAAACACAGGGCAAAACGGGGCAGGGTTGGACACAAGCTCCTAATTTTGCAGTTCATCAGATTTAAGGACCAGGGTTGTGTACAACAGTGCACAGGCTTTGCCCATTTTTCTGGGAGCCCTGGGCCTGGGGATGGGTGCTAAAGGAGGTTTGGCTACTGGCCTGAGGAGCTGCCTGAACAAAGAGGCTGCTCACCTGCTGTGTCCTCAAACATCACCTGCACATCAGGGACAAAGTGGACCCTGACTGCTAACAACCTTTTGGGGGAAAAGAGGAGAAAATGGCTGTTTTGTGTCTTCCCTCAGAGATCCAGTGTTATTGATTGCACAGCAGCTGGGAGAGTTCCCTAGGGCCTCCACAGCAGGTGTAATAATCCCATTGTTTTCGTGCCCTGGACTGGGTAGGAAACTTGGCAAATTGCCTCTTTGCTGGCTCTGGTGAGGTCTGTGAGAGCTTCTGCACCAGTTCTATCATTGCAATCAGCTTCCTTCTTTGCATAATGTTTTGATGAGTCAAAATTTCCTGGTGTGTTAAGACAAATGATCTCTGCATACAGTGATAACTCTCTGCATAATTAGTGTTAATCACTGCTGAATCCTCTGTGAATCTCTGTAATACAACCCCTGTCCTGGCTGTACACACCCGTGGCTTGGGTGCACATACCCTGTACAGAATGATGTTCCCAGTGTCCAAAAAGCAAAGTCAAATACTGAAAGGCTTTGAAAGTGAGATTTTATGGTCTCGTGCCCAGTCTTTAAACAGATGCAGAATCACAGTCAGTGTTATATCCTGTTTACTCACTTTGAATATATTATTAAGTGTTTATTGGTACCAAAAGAGCATAATTAAATAGCATGTCAGCTGCAGATCAACACTATTTGATGAGGGCTTGTGGCACAGGAGATGTGTGAATTTTATTAACGTTGTCATTTCCAGTCCCCAGCATCATAAAGGACTTGGACATTTCCTATTACAGTTGCAGATCTACCTTAACATTGCTAAAGCAAACATAGTGTGGGAAATTAGATATAAACTGAAAAATAATTAAAGGCCTGGTGACAACTTGATAACACTGAATAATTGAAGTGTTGGTAACAAATTCTGAATTCTAATTTTCTCCCTGTAGCTGATGCTAGCAATCAAGATCAAAAGTATCTTTGTTGCTTTAGGAAAGCTCACTCACATATTTACCATGTAAGGAGGGGAAGGAAAAGAGATGAAAACCTTAGGCCTGGGTTAGGTTTGCTAACAGCTCGGAATCCCACTAAATCCTGCAGATGGGAATGTGTCAGAGCTGACTGAGCCTCTTCCCTCCTCACTCTTAGAAAAGCATAAAAGCTGCAGAAAATAGCTCCAGGAGCTCCTGAAATGTTGTATATGTTTAGGATACACACCCTAGGGAATATGTGAGTGCAAGCAATCAGGGACATTCACTTCGAGGGAAATGGCCACTCCAAGGGGCAGACACGAGATCTGCAGCATGGACTGCAGGGGCTGGGCAAGCATGAGCCTGATGGTGATGCCTTTTCCTGGTCTTAAAATCAAGAGTCATACACGGTTAGAAGGGGAAAAGGGATTTTACCTTGGTATTTATTTTAAGAATCCTTAGGTGCACACGTCCAGGTCATGTGCATTGAGATGCATCCCGCTGGGTCTATCTATCCTTCTCTCCCTGTTTTTCCCTCCCCAACATTGGGTATAACATTATAGGTTATTAACATATTAGCATATCTATCAAAGATTCCCCAGGGAGAGGCTCAAGTGAGCCCCCCCTCCCCAAGGAACCTTCCCCTGGATGGTTCTATCTTGGTTTACAGAATGTGTTCTGGAGAGGACCTTGGGCTCTGGGGCACACTGATCCCTGGCTACAAAGCTTCTAAAATGCTGAGTCTCTCAGCTTAACAAACAAGTCCAAGAATGTAGGCAAAAAGCACTAGGAATACAGAAGTTGTATATAACAGGGGTATAAAAGAAAAGGCAAAAATCTTCATGGCATCAATGGCATGAGCCACGGAATGCAGCTCAGTTCAGAGAGGTCCAGCTTTCACCAGAGGTGCTTCATTTGCTTTGTTTCCTGGGATTTTTGAAGCAGTTGTGGTCTTGACACATTGAGGTTAATGAAATGCTTGGTGCTGGTCCTTCAGGCTCCTCACACCTGCCTGGAGCTGTGGGTCACCCCCCAACTCAGCAATCGGGCCCTTTCGGGGGTAAGTGGTTAAAATCTGACTGGGAGGGAAATGAAATGAGATTCTGTAGGCACATGAGAGAGCAAGGATAGATGGGGGAGCTGGGGCCAGCAGGATCTGTCATCACCTCGGTGGCCATGAAGGACTTTGTGCAATAAAAATCACAGTTGCTGTAATGATGACTTAAATAGCATCCTTGTCTGAAAAGATATTATTTTCCAGGGCTCATGCTGCCCACTTTTACCTGTGCAGGCAGCTGGAGCTGCCTCCAAGGGGTGCTGGGGCTGATCCTGCACCCCTCCACTGCCCAGGTCACCCCATGACAGTGACCAGCAGGGAGGGCTCTGCTCTGTGCTGCAGATGTGGTGTCCACCCCTTCTGGATCTGTGCAGATTGCAGGACATGGGGAGAAGCCCATCAGAAATTGGTCATAGCTGGAGGGAATGGCAGGGGAGCAAACAGCTCTGAGATCCTTTTATTTTTGTCAATATTCAGGTAAACATAAATAAACTGCTGAGGTGTGTTACAACAGCACACAGCTTAGAAACTGGACAACATCCAGCACTTTACAAGGTGATAGAAGGTTGCCTGTGCTTGATGCTTGCAATAAAATAACCCCTTTTTTTTTCTTGAATATCCTGGTTATCTATCTACATGAATATAGACAATTTAAAAATCACCTCTTTGCTCCCTATGCTGAAACTATTCATTACTGCACTTCTTTTTTTTTTTTTGTGTGTGATAGAACTATATGATAATATTTTGACATAATTAAAAAGCCATATTTAAATACAGCTGTTGGAGGCTGTAAGTCACCATCCCTGGAGGCATTTAAAAGACGTGTAGATGGGGTGCTTGGGGACATGGTTTAATAGTGGGCTTGGCAGGGCTGGGTTAGCAGTTGGACTTGATGATCCTAAAGGGTTTTTTTCAACCAAAACAATTCAATGATACTATGACTCCAAAGAGCTGAAAAGCCAAGCACCTCCCTCGCTGTCTTTTTGCTGTTGGCTGTCTGTGGCTCGAAGGCAGCACAGAGCCTTGTGCTCCTTCCCCAGCGTGTCCTGTCCTGTACATTCATCTGTGCATGTTTATTGATCAGCTTTATCGAACTGAATTTGGCAGTGCACCACAGTGGGGATCATTTACAGCATGGTGAAGAGCATTTTGGCTCTAGTTGCACATTTCAGACTGGAGGCAAGTGCCTTATCTCCTCTGTTATCTCATCCACTTCTGATCCCTTGTCAGTTATCTTAATATCCTTTGTATCCCACCTGACCTCTCATTTGGAAGCTCTTTGAATCGGAATTGGATTTGCTCTTCAGTGTTCATTTGGCATTCCAGCAGAAATCAAACTGTAATTAATAAGCAGAAAGAGGAAGTGTTTCTGTAGGACTAGCACTCCCAAAGATGAGGAGATTTTGGGATGAAATGAGGCACAGACTTTGCTCCAAGGGACTGATATTCTCAGTGAGCAAAACCAAGAGCTGTTGGGAGACAGGGAGAGAAAGGAAAAAGGCTTTGATGAGGTCTTGCAGTAGAAATCAGCAGCTATGCTGCTGCATGACATCCCATCTTCTCCAGCAGGCCCACTTTTAATGAGTTTGCTAAAAATCCCTGTAAATTAAGAAGTCTCTCCTAAGAGCTGCTGCTGGAGCAGATAGGACAGGGGATGCAGGAGGCACACAAGGCTGTGGGGGGAGAATGTGCCAGCCCTGGGCACGCTGCAGTGTCAGTGCTCCGTGGCAGGACAGGACCCTGCCGGCACTCCCTGCTATATTTTGGGGATACCCACGATGCCGGGGGGAGCTTGGCTCCAGGAGAAACAGCAGCACCTGGGGAAGGAGGGGGGACACATCCTGCACAGCACCCGCTTGAGGCACGTGGCCCTCGCCAGGGTGCAGAGCCAAGGGCAGGATGGAGGTGTAATTTTCAGACCAGGTTTTCAGAGGGTTTGGCTTTGCTGGCTCTGTAAGGGCTGAGCAGCACAACAGCAGATTGCAGAGGGACACAGGGCCCTGTAACTCTATCAGCTTTGATCAATTTTTCAGTCAAGTTGGGAATACACCAGAGAACGTGTCAGCGTGCTTTATGGAGGGCTGCAAGTGCCTTCCATGGCTAATCCATAAAGCTCAAATGGGTTCCTGGAAAACAGACATTTTGTTGTCACCATGAGGAGACTACTAAGCAGTGAGGAAAAAACACAGAAGAGGAATAGCTGGAATCTGCAGTGCCTGCTGATGCAGCTGGGACTGCCCTGGCAGGGATGGTGGATCCAGGCCTGTGGTGTCCCCAGCCAGAGAGTGCAGGGACACGGCCCCTGCTGCCATCCCAGCTCTCCTTCAGCCCTCACCCTGCAACCTCTCCACCCTCTCACCCAGGAAAAGCAACTGCTCTTCTGTTCATGCCTAATGAAGTAGAACAATCAGTTTTTAACAATTAGTGGAGATGCAATTGAAACACCAAACAGTCCCCAGTGCCTCTGTTCTCCCTTAAAACATGGATTGCCATGAACTGGCAGCATTAGTTCCATATTTGAATATTTGGATTTTTCTCTCACTTCTCTGAATTGATCATTATGATAAAAAATTAATTTGCTTTCAGGGTATTTACCAGAGCCTTTTTTCTCAGACTCCTGAAGACACCCTGACACCCACTCTCCCTCCCTGCCAACCACTGAAAGCATTCATGAAATTGCTCTAAAATTAATCAATTTTTGGATTTCTTTCAAAGCATTTTCTGTGTTTTGAAGCCTGGAGTGCATTTTGGGTACCTTAGCACACTCCTGAAGCCAAAATTTTGCTGTTAAATATTTGCTAGAAGAGGTGGTTTTTTTTTCACATTTCACCGGACTTCAGGAGCTGGGAATTAATATAAGCACCAAATATCCTGACACTTGAGATAAGATAGTAAGAGTGGGTGCTCGCTGCAGAAGGCCGAGGTTACTGGAGGTCAGAGCCGACAATTATCGTAGGACTGGAGCCCTCCTCGCTCCCACAGCATTGCTGATGCATTGCACAGACTCCTGCAGCCTAAATGTGCTCCTGGGCACCTCTGCAGAGTGCTCCTGCCCTAGAGAGCAGGGCTGATCCTGCCTATGCCTCTGCTGAACCAATTCTGATTTTATCTCTCTTATTCCGAGGTGAACTGTGGATTTCAAAGAAGGAGAAACAAAACAAAGCAAAAGAAATTACCCAGAGATTTGACTACTGAGCCTGAGGAAATCTCCTGGCTTTCCCTCACAATAACTGCTCTAAAGTAGGGACATTTTCAGAGATTACTAGTTTGCTGAATACCATTTCCCCCCCCCCCCCGTGTTCAATCTGAAGTACTTTTCCTTTCCACAGCCTATAAAAAAAGAAGACTAATCCACAAACTGAAAGGCAAAGCCTCCACTCTTCCCTCTGCTGAGTCTTGGTGCAGAGAACAATATTCAGCAAGAAGCAATTGCACTGTAACTGCTGCCTAAGGGCTGATCCCTACAGGATGAGAACTCAGCGAGTGATAAGTTTCCAAATGACCTCTGTCAGCTCCTAAAGAGAAAAAGCAAAGACAACAGCAGCCCCTGTGAGTGAGTGGGAAAGACCAGCTCGAGCTTAACGTGATGGGATCAAAGCGCAACAGAGAGTGGAAACGTGTCCTTGCATCCCCACCTAGTGGCTTTTGGTAAAATCAATCTGTAGTGCCTTGGTTTGGACATGCTGTCCTCTGTTAGTGCAACCTGCTCAATGACAGACACCCACGTTAATAAACTTGATTAGCCAAAGGTGCTGGGTTTGATCTGTTTTTGTAAATATTCCTCAGAGTTTGAGAGATGGCAGAATGTACCGCCAGTGGAAAGGAAGCTTTGGCCCAGCTTTCAAAGAAGAGTTAATTCAGCTGAGGATACTCTTTTTAAAAAGAGGGGGACAGACCAGAAAGATTCACAGAATAACAGCCAAAGCTTCTGTGAAAGGTGAGCATCCCCCACTGGTCTCATACCCACTCTCCCACTGTTTCTTCTCTCTGCTTAGCCACGAAGAAACTGACTCATCATCCTATGTACATTCCAAGAGATATTCCAATTTTGTGGAATTCCAGATTTCTGCCTGGCAGAGTGGCTTTTCCTGGGACACCTCAGCTGCTCGGAGCATTCCGATCCCTTCACGTGTGGTGTGATGGCTGGGCTCAGGCTGGCTTTCAGAGCAGGTAAATAAAACCAATTTAAATTCGTGTCTTTCATTTCCTGTCCCACTCAATTAATTCTCTTGAACCACAAAAGTCTCTCAGGAACCAGTCTCTGGCCTTACTACTTGCTGACTTTGTGCTCCGGACAAAATCTCTTTTGCTGGTAGTTCTTCATGTTTTGGTACAGCAGGATTTGCAAATACCCCTGTTTTGGAGTGCTGTTCCTGTTGGATCTGTTTAATCCTGCTGATGTTGGACTCCCAGCACATGCTACTGGCAGCAGCACAGGTACAGCCAGAGAAACCAAAATTCTGAGTGTGTCTTCCTGGCTGAAGACATGTGAGTTTTGGAGTGGTAAAAGGCACATTTTACCATATCTGTCTTTGTTCTCAGAGACACTCTTTTTTCAATAGTGGATGGGTTGTAGAGCAAAGCTGGTCTTCACCTTGACTCAAAGAGCCTTTTTTGCAAGCAGCTGTATTGGACTTTCCCTCTGCCCTTACCTTGGCTCTGTAATTACAACTACATGAGTTATGACCTCTAGTCAAGTGGGTTGAAAAGGGTAATTTTAAAAGGTCTGGAAGAGCTGTACCGGGATCCAGGCTTTAATAAAGATGCAGTAAGGGCTGTGTTAAAAAAAAAAAAAAAAATCCAGACACAGATACTTCAGGTTTTTTGGGAGTTTGAACAGAAACCTGCCTGGAACCCAGCAGCAGTGAGGCTGCTTCCCCCAGGAAGGGGGATTCTGCTTCTGCAGTGCCTTTTTTTCAGTATTTATCAGAAATTATGTTCTTTTTCCCATAGGCAAATATCCTATATACACATATAAAAACAAACACTGTTGCTCAAACTCCAAGATCTACTGCTACCCAGGATTAAAGGATTAAAGAAAAACAAAATTTCTTCCTTTAATGAGAAATCTTGTTAACTGTCAGGAAAATGGGTGCTACAAAATTGTTGGTTGTCCTCTCTGCCAGAACTTGCTTGATGAGGAATAACATGTTTGCATGAAATGTTTCACCTAGGAGAGTACAGTAACTGCTGTACTTGAGAAGATTAGTCTGGAAAACTGAAAATATCTAACTGATGAAAACATTTTCATTAAAACAGGAAACTGCTACAGAAGAGCTTTGCTCACAAGAAAATCAGAGTTACATTACCTGAGCTTTAATTGCTTGTTCTAGGCGGATTTGGAAGGGTCTCAAAAAACAAAGCAGTAAACATGGGATCACAGACTGGTTTGGGTTGGAAGGGACCTTAAAAACCATCTAATCCCAAACCTTCTGCCATCAACACTCTAAAAATGCCAAGGACCTTCCTGACAATCATCAGCCTAAAAGCTGATTGCTATTTAGAAGGTAAATTTATTGGAATTCGATACCCAGGCTTCTCTGCCTGGAGACGCGGGTCCGAGCGTGTTGTGGTGGGCTGATGGAGATGCAACCCTGAGGGGGGCTCGGGGCCGTGGCCAATACCAGCCTCAGACAGGCTTGCCCTGGGGAGAGGGAATGACCTATTTCTTCAGGATCAGCCGAAAACTGACCTCCGGAGCCGCAGAGTGCAGGAGGAAAAACAGTCGCTTTGTTTTCCCCTGCCCGCAGCCCAGCTCTGGCTTTAGCCATCATCTCGCTTTTGAGCTCTGATCAAAACTCAGCTTTTTCAGTTTGTACGGAAAACAGAGTTCAGAGCGGATTTAGTCACGAGCTCGCCAGAACGACCGAAAACACGGCTGGCAGAGGGTACATCCTCCAAAGCCACCCCGCTGCCAACTCCTGCCGGCGCGGGCAGCTGCCCACAATGTCCCGTTGTTCGCAGCCCCGCGGAACAAAGGCTGCTGTTGGAGGCTAATGCCGGCTCAGTGGTGGCATGCGCCTACGTGGGCTCTGCAGCCGGGGGGGCACAGGGCGGCAGGGAGGGGGAGCAGCGCCCCTGGATGTACAAGGAGGTTTCCAAGGGCTGCGCAGCTCCTGGCTGCTGGGCATTTCTCGACAGCTCCCGTTGCTCCGGGGAGGTATGGCTTCCTGCCGGGACCTGCGGCGTGTCCATCCCTGGCTTTGGCATGGGGGGGGGGGGGGGGGTGCGGGATGACTTAGCTGGGACAAGGCAGAGGTGGCTGGGGGGCACGAGGCTGCTGCGGGTGCTGGGACACTCCAGGTGCATCCACTGGTGCACGGTTGGTGTCTGGGGGATGGCATCTCTGGTGGGAATGCTGAGGGATTGAACTAACTGATGTAAAATCACTGCCCAGGTGGTCGAACGGCACCAGGAGCCAAATCCACACTTTAGACCGAGCAAAGAGGTTCTGGTCTTTCCTCACTTAAAATGTTCTGAATATTTTGTTGAAGAGTAGCAATGCAGTTGTTCCTGGCTTAACGTGCTGCTGCGGACCTGCCTTGAGGTGGATAACTTAAATCCATGTGGAAGCCAAATCTGGTATAAACCAAGGTAGGTTGCTTGTTGGTGAAGCATCTCCACCTGACGTCCCTGGTCTCAGGGATCTGTGCGGGGAAGGAAGTTTTCTGAGGATTTCAGGAAGAGGGGAGGCTTTATCTGTCGTCTTCTCAATCTGTTCCACCCGCTGTCTTCAGGCAAAGGGAATGATGAGGATCCTAATGCTGTTCTTTCCACCAGTGGACCTCACCTGGAAATATAAAGTCTTTAAATCCTTTCTTTTTTACATTCGTGTTACTAGATTTTAGGCAAAAGGAGCATCAGTCCGGTGGGTGCGGGTAGGGGAAAAATCCAGAGGCAAGTGCAGGGAGCGCCCAGGATTTTCTGTGTTTGGTGACCGCCGCACCTTCTGCTGTGTTAACCCTTTGTGGGGACCTTCAGCCACCTCTGCCCTGGATAGCTGTCCCCCAAAATGTTTCCTTGCTTTCTAATCCCTGCGGTTTAACAAGCAGAGCGGGAGCAGGCTGGGCTCGCTGCTCCCCCGTCCTGGCTGCCCGGTCCCGCCGTCCCTTTGGTGGGGCAGGACAGGGAGTCCCAAACTGCCCGGGGGCTGCAGTGCTCGCTAGAGGTTCTGCGGCTATGCCCCTGAGTCACAGATGGAAAAATCACTTGTTCAGGTCTCCGGGCAGCCAATGAGCTCCTCTTCTCCCTGGGGACGGCAGGGATCTCCCAGCGCATCCCCCATCCGTCAGGCACCAGCGCGGCAAGGATGCAGGAAAGCGTTCCCTCCCGCCCAGGGCGGCGAGCAGGAAGGAGAGGCAGGGCTCACAGCACATTAAAAAGTGCACGGAAACGGCCCCCGGTCTGCCCGGCGCCGGCTCGCACCCCTCAGCCACTGCCACTCCGGCTCCGAAGGTTCGGAAGTCTCCGTGTGTCCCTTTCTGTGTTTCTCTCCCCCGCACGCAGCGCAGCCCCCGCGCCATGAGGACCCCGCTGCGGACGCCCGGCCCCGCGCTCTGCCCGCCCCGGCGCCGCGCTCCTGCCCCGCGGGGCTCGGGTTTCCCCCTGTCCCTGCCCCAGTGACGCTGCCTGTCCGACAGGTCCGGCAGAGCCGCACGCCGGGGGCCGCGGTGCCCGAGCGCCGTGCGGGGCTGCGGCCGGACATGCCGACCTAGGGCACGGGCGCCTGGCTGGCCCCCAGCCCCGCGCCCGGCCGCCGGCTCACGGAATCGCAGCGTGTTCTGAGCTGGAAGGGACCCACGAGGATCATCACCAGCTCCTGTGTCCCTGCACAGCATCCACCCCCACCATGGAGCCGCCTCCAGAGGTGAAGAGGTATGTGGGCTTTGGCAGGGAGCGGGATGGTGTTTCCCACCTGCTGTCTCTGTGTCACAGGTGGGTGTGTGTGAGGTGGGAGTAGCAGCAGATGTGTCCGTGTCCTGGGACGGATGGGGTCTCCCCCCTTAGCCCCTCCGCAGACTAAGTTTAGGAATAATGAAATTTATGAGTTATGAAGAAGTTCTTTCAATTTGTGTTCCTAGAAACAACTTTTTCAACTTTAAAGGGGTGCATCACTTAAAGTAATAGTGTGAATTCCCTGCACCTGCTGTCCATAATGCACGCAGCTCTGTTCATGGAGGGAAGAGGTTTAACCTTGTGAGCTCAGTCTTGGCTGGGAGCTGTGGCAGAACCAGCTGCCTGCGGACATCCCACTCCCTGGCAGTCCCTGCCTTGGTCCTGCTGCTGGTTATTGGGGTCCTGGGGTCAGAAGCACCAGCCCAAAATGTTATTTACAAATTTTAGGATCTGGTCTGGATTTTAAGCCAGATTTTAGAGGAAGTCTGTTTGTTCCCATTTCACCTTCTCAGCAACGTGTTAACCAATCTCAGATTCCAACACCTGCCTCCAGAGAAATGGCAAAAGTGCCAGGGGAAGAGATCTTGGCATCATCTGTGCTGGTGAATGCTTGTGTTGAAGTCTGTCCCGGTCTCCTGGCATGGCTGGAAACACTTGACCGGTCAGAAATGGAGTTCATGTCCAGAGTTGTTCCTCCCTGCACAGGAAAAGCCACACTACCCTTGAGCACTTTAGTGGGAGATTTACTCTGGAAACCATCTTGCTGAGTTCACCCAGCTGAGGGGACAAAATAGCCCTCTGTTCTGACAGGCAGAGATGGGAGAGGTCAGAGGGTTGAGTGGAAATTGGAGGGACTGGCCCGCAGCCAAGCTGGAGATTACGGAGGTGGGCTGAGTTCTGGCTTCTTCCTGCTGAACTTCTGAGAGGTCTTTCCTGGGGAGAGGTGAGGGCAAGGTGGTGAAAGAGAGACCTTTGACATACCCCATGGAAGCGAGTTACACGACTTTGGCACTGAACTCAGATGAAATCAGCTGCTCTTGCAGGACTCTGGCAGTGCCCCAGTGTCTCCAAGACTTCTGGGACATCTCAGTCTTTTCTTGCCTTCGCTGACCAAAGCACTGCAGTATTTGCACGTGGCCACTTCCTTGCCACATGGCCAGCATGGTCCTTACGTACCTATATCCCAAAGCCCCACTACAAGACTCCCTTCTCTACTTTTCCACCTCCTGCCTTATTTTTCCTCCTCTTGGGATTTTTTCCTTGGCAGAGAAGACTACTGGGCTGGAGTCTGCTATCTCAAGCTGCTTGTCCTGAAGCATTTTCTAACAGCAAAGCTTTGGTGTGCCTAACACAGGTTGTACAGGATATCACCCTTAAGACATGCTGTGCATCTCGATACTGAAATGCGGTTACCCAGGAGGTGACTCTTCTCTTTGCACAGACAGCCTCATCCCAATCCTGTCTTTGCAGAAGTGAGGTCCTTGCTCCAATTTAAATTCATCCCTTCCTTTTGCCAGTGGCACTTCAGCCCTGTTTTATGTACGAGGCCCATTGTCAAAGGAAAATGAAGAAAGGAAAATGTCAGTCTAATGCCTGCCACTGCATTAACTGGTTAATGGTTCTGCAGGAGTATGAAAACTTCCACAACATATCTCACACAAACAATGGAGCAGTGCCCAGTTGTGAATGCCCCATCCCTGGAAGTGTCCAAGGCCAGGTTGGACGGGGCTTGGAGCAACCTGGGATAGTGGAAGGTGTCCCTGCCCATGGCAGGGGACTGGAACAAGATGAATTTTGAGAACCCTTCCCACCCAAACTGTTCTATTAACTCCAGGATTCTATGACTATGATCAGCTACAAAGAAGTTCTGTATTTCTCTAGTAAAAAAGAACAAAATAAAATATGGATTATCAGGAGAGGAAAGTTTGTCCTGGAGCATCTTCCCTTTGTTCTGAATTTTGAATGCAGCTTCAAAAAAGCATACAGGTTCTTCAAATAACTGAAGTGCTATACTTTCCTTACAGGAATAGTTTCTCCAGCATGAACTTTGAAGCAGAGATTCTGACAACTCCACACGATAATTCAGGTATTTGGGAGACAAAAGGAAAAAATGAGATTAAAGTAAAATGCCCACTTAGATTGCTATCACTGCAAACATGTTTTAATTATTTTGGAGTTAGAGATAGTTTAAAAAAAAAAAAAAATATATATATATATATGAAGAAACAGGATGGTAAACTGACTGCAATTCAGGTGAGTTCAGCTTTATCTTAAGGTAGAGTTCAAAGTGTTGAGGACAGACACTGATGTCTTTACCACCAGTAGGGTTGGACCAGGAACACAGCTGCCAAGGACGTGTGGTTTTGGAAACAGCAGAGACATTCAGTTTGAGATTACACTGTCCTGGATGAGATATACATAGTTCTTTTATCAGTGGTCACTAAGAGGAGGTGATAAAAAAGCAGCCAGCTTCTTGAAAGGCAAAAATGAGGAGGAAGATGTTCTGCCAAGTCCTTCATCCTCATTTCATTTAGGAAGAATAGCTGATTTTTTTTCCCACTGAACAATGCCTTTTCAGCATTGATCTCCCAGGTGGAGGCTGCACTAGGAGTGCCTTCCTACTGCAGCCTTCTCTCTGAGACAGACCCAGCGCTGCAGGGCATCTTCTCACGAGCCTCAAGTCTTAGTCCTGGCATTGCACTTCAGCCCTGAGCAGCTGGCTAGAGCCTGTGCCTTGGCAACAGCCCTGTCTTTAGGATGGGACAGCAGGAAAGGGAGACTTTACAATAATTGCTTGCAATCCTTTGAGTATCCCTGGGTTTTGGCTCAGAGAGAGAGATCTTGGTGTCAGCCACCCACATTTGAACACGAGCCCATTCAGATGAAATGTTTTGCCATCAGCTGCCCTCCTGGCCATGAGCTGCAGTTCCCAGCAGGGAATTCAGCTCCCTGGCAGCCCATTTCTGTCCCACACTGGTCAGTCACAAATGAGATGCACAGGGTTGACTACTTTTGCTGCAGCTGCAGGTGGCAGTGTTTGTGTTGCATCATCCCTCCTGGGAAGTGTGCCAGGAGCTGCCCATCTCAGTCACACTGTCCAGCATGGGCAGAGTGACAGCCCCCAGGTTTGGACCCCTTCACCTTTTCTTTAGTCTTCCAGAAAACCCCTCCTGTTCCATCCCTTCCTGCAAACCGAGTGCCCCACATCTGGCTTAAACATTTTGGAGACATTTTCCTCAGGCTGACCTGTAATGATGAGCCATTTAGCAAACATGCTTATATCAAAGGGTACCCAAGAATAATTTTTGAGCCCTGAGTGTGAACAGGTTGGAAAGTGCATCCTCTGCATCATTTCCCCAAATCTCTGGTCTCTGTAGGGTTGGGTTGGGTTTCTCCCACGAGGTAAGTGCTTTGACCCTCCACGTGCCTCGAAGCCTCTAACATGCTACCCGTATTTGTTTCTCAAGAGCTCTACATGATCCCTTCCATGAGAAGCCTCACGGCTGAGGAGTATGTGGAGGCCTTTAAGTCCTTCTTGGACCACTCAACAGAGCACCAGTGCATGGACGAGTTCAACAAGGAACAAATGCCCAACATTGTGGCTGGGTAAGGAGCTTTCCCTGAGCTGGGAAAGCTCTCTGTTATCCTGGGAGCCAGCACAAACGTTTAAGGATTTTTTGGGGCAGGAATGAACTTTTAATGCTTTTCACATTTAAGTGCCTTAATAGTGGTTTGTAGGATATTCTGTTTAATGGCTCCAGAGTATGTGCTGTTTCAATTAATGCACTGTGCTGCCTCTCAGCTTAAGTTAAGGAAAGAGTCAAGACCTCATTCTCATGTCCATTCTTTTCATTAGCTGATTTTCCGAGGATTAAATTTGGGTTTTTTTGGTTGGTTGATTTTTTTTCCAAAAGAAAGCTCTCTTATGCTCTCTCCCTGCTTTTGGGACTTCATCACATCCATCCAAACAGAAACACATCTCTGATTCCCTCCTAGTGGCTAATTTGTGGTTTTCCCAATCCCCTAAGACCTCCTTATTTCTATCCTAAGTTGATTTGCATTGTTTAAATACCAAATGGTAATCAGTTTTGTAAAGTACTGATGTAATATCTTGAGGCTGGATAACTGCAGATAGCTTCAGAACAGCCTAAATCCAAACCACAAGAAAGCCCCTTCAAATCTGGGTAATTTTTGGATGTTATAGCAACTGTATTTGCCAATGAGAAAAAAAAAAAATTTGGGCAGGCAAATTTTTATTCTACAGATCAGACAGATATATATAAAATAAGCAATAAAACAATCATCATTAGCGATTATATTAAGAAATTTTAATTGTGAATATAAATCATGGAAAATCATTGTGGATTTCTATGATGCTGATTTTGTGTTTGTCGAAGGGTCTTGACCCTCATTAGGGCTAAGGCTCCTGGACTTGCTCACACCCTTCAGGACTTACTACTCATTCCACTCTTGTGGAATCATTGCTGCAGTGTCTCCTGAGGTTGTGTTTGGGAAACTCAATCCCTTGGCACAATCCACACCTGAGACAGAGTAAGGCCATAAATCATGTCAGAGCATGGCTGTTATTAAATATTCTCTTAGGAAGCACGTGACTGGAGTCTTTTAATAAGCGATTTTTCTAAGACAAAAATTATTGAAGATTCAGAGCCTCCTCCGAATTTCAAACCAAGATTAATGTTGATAAGAGATGATTTCCAATCACTTGGATAGCCTGATGGTTTTGATTTTCTGTGTTTTTATATCCAATATTTCCTCCTGAGGGTGCTGAGGTTTTCCCCAGCTCACCTTGTCCCTGCTTCCCCAGCAGTGCCATCCCAGCCACGTACAGCCTCTTTGCCCTGGGGTTCCCAGAGGCCTTTTTGCACAGTGCCAGCCATAGCATGAAGAAAACTCCTTGGCAAAGGGTGAGAAACTCTACACCCTGGTGCCTACTGTGCTTTGAAATATGAGCTGGCTGACCTAGGCAGGCTCCTGCCACACTGGTTATCACTGGGCTCAAAGGGGATGCTCAAATTTTTATACCAATTCATGTGCATAACATGAAAATTTCCAGGCTAATGTGTCATCCAAGCTGTAAGAACGAAAACATGAAGTTGTGTGATACAGTGTGGTTAAGTAATTAATGTGTGTTTATCCTTTCAGTGTTGGCACTGGAAAATCGACCATCAGCGTTCTGGGAGTTGGGAGTGGCACAGGTGAGGAGGGGGGTGCTGGGGGATGGGGATCCCTGTGGGGAGCAGAAGGAGATGCTGAAACAATGGGCAACGATGAGAACTGCTCAGGCATCAATGACAGCGTTTCTCACTGAAGCACAGAAGGGCAGAAGGAAGAGGGGAGCTGGGATAAGGGGAGTGCTCCTTCCCTTCCTTCCCTCTCCATCTCCCTTCTGAAGCACTGCTGCTCAGCTCTTTCTGGGCAGTGAGATATGTGTGATTTTAGCTTAGTTTCTGCCTCTTGGTGACTCTCACCTGGCTTTATTTGCCTCAGTGCAAGGACTCCTCCTTCTGGTTAGGTACAAGAGCATCTGCAAACCCTGTTGGAGAAGAATTAGAGACATTGGAGATGTTCTTTCCACCCAAAATCCTGCCTTAGACTATCCCCCCTGAGGGGATCTCTCCTTTTGCTTTGCTTTTAGAGATCCCAGAGGCCAAGGCTGGGCAATGCCCTGCTCCCAGTACTGCAAAATCACCTGGCCACAACCACTAGCATGGACTGCATCAGCTTTTTCAGGATATGTTTTTTGTTACTGCTTTTACCCAGTGATAAGTAGGGTTTAACTGCAAATGGTATTTTTCCCCAGAGAGAAACCCATCCTTTGGAAAAATAGCTTTAAAGCTGTTCTAAATGCATTTGTGTTTAAAAAAAGCCCAAAACAACAAAAACAAAGTGGTGAAACAGCCAACTTTGCTCCCAGGGAAACTGGGAGAAAATAAAGAGTAGAGAAAAGAAGCGTTGGTTTGATTTGTCAGAGTTTACTTCTGCTTTGAAAAGTATTTTCAGCTGAATTTTAAGTGCTATTACTTTCAAATGAAAGTATTTTTCTCACTTTTTTTGGTTTTGTTTTCCTGAGTAAGAGAAAATTAGCATTTGATTGTTTTCCCCAACTGGGAATATGTTGGAGCATATGAGAAACCAAGCAGGAAGAAATCATTCAGTTCTCAATTACCCTCTATTTTCATTAAGTAATATAAACCAGAAATTCTGACTCCACAAAAGCTCAAAGGGGAAATGAACTTTTAGCATCGTCCTTAATTTTCCTTATGTCCTCTTCAGAGGAGGTTTTAATGGCAAAATAAAACCTCTAAAATTTCCTGTGTTTGCTGGGTGAGTGTCCCTCCCAGATGCCAGGACAGGGGTATGGACCTGCACACCCTCAGCTTGCCCATGGCTGCAAGAGCTGAACTTCTGGGGCTGGGCAGCGAGTAAGCTGGGATGGCACTGAGCAAAAGGTTATATCTGATCCCTGACCTTTTCAGAGGTGGACTCTGGTTTCACAGAGCCCCCAGAATTAGTTTAGTTGATGAAAATATTAAAGGGGATTAGTGGCCAGCTCCACATCCTGAAAGCCTGTGTTGTGATCCAAATCACGTTTGCTCAGTCACCCCATGTTTTCTCAAGGCTGGTTTAACTCTGGGCTGGGACTTGCCAGTTGCAGAGAGGTTCCAGTCCTGTCCCAGCCTTGCTGTGGTCAGTGCTGCAGGGCTGTTGCTGGCAGGGCAAGCTGCAGCAGAGAAATTCCTGCCCTAGGGTGCTATATTTTACTGCTTGTTTTTACAGACACCCTGGTTGAGGTTTGCTCTTGCAAACACTGGATTAAGGGATTTTTACAGAGGTGGAGTGAAAAAACCTCCAAACCTAAGCAGCTGTTAAGATAGCCATTTGCTGCTGATGTACCCATTTCCTCCATCAGTGGCTCCAGGGCCCGGGGCAGCAATACTCTGCCTCTGGCCTTGCCCCGAGCCTTGCAGGGAGCTCGAAGGGATGGTGCTCCCCAAACCAGGCACTTACAAAGTGGCATTTAGGACTGTGACAAATCATTCAGCTGCTTGCTATAGGGATCTGCCTTCCTGTCGGCAGTATTGGTCCCTGCACCCACCTTCAAAGGATGCAGCCGCTGCCTCTTCCCTTGAGCCTTTGGCCAGCCCTGCCCTGCTGCCACTGCATTCCTCATGGGCCTGGGGTATTTTTTCTCCAGTTTCAAAAGACTCCTCCTTCCTCGGATGTCCCTGTAGTGCTGGCATGGCTGATATTTCCCTCCTTGAAGTCTATTTACTGCAGCACCTGCCAAAGATGATGGCTCTTCCCATGGCTGGTGCATCAGCTGAAAGAGCAGGGAGGATGCAGTATCTCGTATCAAGACCTCTCTGTGTGACATTTGCAAGGACAGGACTATTTTTAGGCCCCACCATCAGCTACAGAGCGGATTCTTGCAGAGGTCCCACCAAGGTGGTTGCATCTGCTGTTTATTTACATAGTTTCAAGTGAACCAGGGGGACTCAGACACTTGGTGTGTCATGGCATTTCTGGGAAATAAGCAGCGTGACCTGTATCACTTCAGAAGAGGTTGGAAATTTCCTAGAACAGGAGGACAGACTGATGCTTGCTCCTCCAGAGCTTACTCAGCAGCACAGGAGCACCAACAGCTAAATTTGCAGGGCACCTCCCCACAAATATGTGAGTCTCTACTTGTGTTTCCAAGATAACCATCAGTTATTTGATGCCCAGGGCTGAGACCATGCAGACAATCCCCAAAGAGGGAGGATCCAGGATACTGCATTTCAGTGGGTCTTTTCTCTTGTGATGCAGTTCCCCAGGACTTGGGGCCGCGTCACAGCAGCCACTGTGTCCCTGTGACAGCCCCAAAGCTATGGACCACCCCCCACACATGTCGGAGTTACACAGCTGTGTCAGCTGCCTCCTTGCACCCATTAAAACTTTCTGGGGTTGTTGCAAATTAACGTTTCATGATTATTTTTTTAAACAGTGAGCTGTGATTCTTTTGACTGGTCTGTCCCACTACCCAGGGTATTGCCATCAGCAGGTTTCTGTGCTGCTGCTTGTCTCTGCCTTGTTCTCAGGCTCTTCTGTACCTCTCTATTAGCTCGAGCAGTACCATGGTGAGAGTATCACCAGGTTATGCCACTGCATGAGCCACAAAGCATGACATGCCTCACTTCTGCTGGGGGGTTTCCTGGCAGGAGTGGTGGTGGGTGCACTGGCATCCTTCCATCACGTTTACCTGCTTTCTAAAGTAGTGACTTTGTGCTTATTGAGTAGGTGAGCAGGATTTGAAAATGATCAGGATACTGCAGGCTGTGCACCCAGGGGTCTTTATTGACAATGAGATTGTGGAGCCCAACCCACAGCATGTGGCAGCTTACAAAGGTAAGGCTACACCTGCTCCCAGGGTTATAGCCAGGACCATCCATTTGAATGATGGGGTTTTTTTCTGCTGTTTTGTGAAATTCATGGCTTTCTTCTACTTTTTGAAACAGAGCTGGTGAATCAAGCTCCAGACCTGCAGAATGTTTCTTTTATTTGGCACCAGCTCACTTCCTTGGAGTATGAACAGCAGGTGAAGGAGAAAGGCACACATAAGAAATTCGACTTCATCCACATGATCCAGGTAATGGATGTTGCTTTGACACAGGACTATTGGCTTTAACTACTCCCTTCAGTGCTGCTGTGTGCTTGAATTTAGGACCAGAGCTGAGCACAGCTTTCCCATAGCAATTCTGCAGCAGCTCTACAAACACCAAAGCTGGCAATGCTCAGTGCCGTGAGGTCTCCCTAAATGTGCATGCAGAATCAGGAAAGGCTGGGAAGCAACTGGGACAGAATTTAAAACACTTCTAAAGAAAGGGTTTAAGCCTTTGGAGGGTCACTATGGAGGAGGAATAATGGCTGTGTCACTGTCTCTCCTAGATGCTGTACCGTGTGGAGGATATTCCCAATACGATCAAGTTTTTCCACAGCTGCCTTGACCATCACGGTAAACTCCTGATCATAATTTTATCAGGTAAGGGAGACCTTGTATTTTTTGCTTAATTCATGGAATTTTGAAGAGCTTTGAAATTTGAGAGTCAGAAATATTTACCAGCAGTGTTTATTCTATAGTAAATAACTAAAACAAATGCTGAATTTCATATGGAGCATGCAGTCTTGGGCTTAGCCCTGGACCCCAGTGTCTGATGGGTCGACTTAGGCACAGCCTTTGTGCTCTTGCTTCCCTGCTTATGAAATTGATGTAGTGGAGAGAAGTGTGGCTGTCCATGAATGAGGGTCAATCCTCCCTCATGGTGAAATCAGCAGTGTAAAAACACAACCTGAGCTCTGGGTGGACCCATCTTTGGGGCTCTTACCTCGGCACAGCAACGACCCAGACCCCAGCAGGACAACAGATGCTGCCAAGAGCTGCAGACTTTATGGTAGGATGGGAAAAAAGAGGCACTATGTGATGGCACTTCTTTAAAAAATAGAATGTTTTATCCCTTGTGCCATTCATTAATCCCCTGCTCATAATGTGGTGGAAAAAGTACAAATTCCCATGTTTCCCATTAAAACTGCCTCTCCCATTGCCTGTAGGCTGTTTCCCTTGCTTTCTGGGGCTGTTTTCCTACATTTCTTCAATGTGCATTCATAATTGAGGTTTGATGTATGAAAACTGCACAGTTTTGGCCAAGGGACAGTTAAGAGGCTGCACGGATATCCAGGTTCAGCACGTTGGTACCTCTGTGTGTACCCTTCCTTCTGAACAAATTCGGTGCTGGAGACATCTCCAAGGAGTTTCCTTTAAACAGGGGAGTTTCGGAGGGAGGGCTGAGGGAGACTAGCAATTTATGAGGCACGTATTTGTAAGCAGACTCATGTAAGGGGAAAGCTCTCCTCCTGCTCCTGTCAAGGTCTGGGCCGGCAGCGAGCGAGCCTTTCATAGTTCATTAGCCGGTGTTTGACCGCCTTGGCTTTGCCAAAGTAACCTCCCCTGGTGCCTCGGCAGACAGCAGCGGATGGGCCAGCCTGTGGAAGAAGTACAGAGACTGCCTGCCCGCCACCGACAGCGGCCACTACATCACCTCCAGCGGCATCACGGAGGTGCTGCAGAGGCTCGGAGTGGAGCACCGCGTGTACGAGTTCCCGTCGGGCTGGGACATCACCGAGTGCTTCATCGAGGGGGACGCGCTCGGCGGCCGCATGATGGATTTCCTGACGGGGACAAAAAACTTCCTGGGCACGGCCCCGCCGGCGCTGCGGCGGCGGCTGCAGGAGGCTCTGTGCCAGCCCGAGTGCAGCAGCACCAGGGACGGCAGGGTCATCTTCAGCAACAACCTCAGCATGATCGTCGTGGAGTCCTAGAGCCCCGAGCGGCGCCAGACGAGCTGGGCTGAGTGTGGGGCATGGCGGGCACGGGAAAGGGCAGCACGGGGAGGAGGTGGGCTCGCAGGATAAAGGCAAGGGAAGGGGGGTCAGCTGCAGCCTCCTCCTGCCAGCCAGCGCCAGGGGAGCCGCCCGCCGCGCTGGGATGAGCTCTCCGTGCCAACGAGGTCGGCAGGGCCAGGATTGCACCCTGGCTGTTTAGCTCATCCCTAGGAGAATATTTTCCAGAGAGCAAAGAGCTCCATCTCACCAAAAGCCTACCTGGACTTGTGTTTAACAGTATGCATCCTGTCTGTGCCTTCAGCGGGACTTCCACTGTTCTATGCAGCCAGCATGTTTGCACACCCACAGACGTGTCTGCACCACCTTCGCAGCTGGGAGGAGGTGGCAGCCCCTGTGCTGGCCGTGTACAGACCCACCCAGGCACTGCTTCCATTTGTGCCGGGAGAAAAACAGCGAGATGGCCCTGCTGCTTTGCACCCAGGTAATGTCACTGCACCCAGGCCTGAGCTGTAAGTTGCTCTGCACTAGGCTATTTCACATGGTTTTATCAGCATAGGCATTTACTGCCCCAAGTCTCTCAGCGTCTCGCAGTACAGACATGTCTTAAAAATGTATCAGCCTTTTTGTTTGGAGCATATTTTGGAACCCAGGATGATACTTGCTCTGTGCTCTTTCAGGCAGATATTAATTTTGTTACTTTCTTACTACTGTTTGTCTCCATATAAAATAAAAGCAATCTTAAAACAAAAATGTCACATCTGGTTCTGCACATGTGGGCTTACAGAAAATGAAGAGCAAAGAGGTCATTTAGTTAAAAACAAAAAATATGCAAAGTGCTATTTTATGGAAGCGTTAAGGGTTTCTTGTAAGTGAGAAAGATGAGCCTGAGGATGTGGAAGAGCTGGGAGTGAGCTGCAGCTTGTCCTTGTGCTGCAGCCCTGGGAGGCAGCTTGTCTCTCTCAGAGCAGCATCACTGCAGCACAGCAGAACAGCACCAATGGCACTTGAATGTGGTGTATGTGGTTAAAATGTTAGTATTGACATGTTAAGACTATTTCCACAGAGCCCTGGGTTGTTCAGAGCGCTGAAGGAGGTGCTGCCAGGGCAGCCAGCTCTGAAGGGAGATGCCACACAGGCTGCCAGTGAGGTTTGGCTCTGCATTTGGCACCATGGTGCTGTGCAGCCCCTGGACTGAGCACATGAGGGAAAGCTGCCTGCAGTGCCAGCAGCCTCACTGCAAACGGCTCTGAGGGGGGAAAACACCGGATCAGATGGGAAATTCCTGCTGGCACAGAAGATATCTCTGTGTCTGATTTTTCCATGCTTAAGCTGGGTGGAACACACCCTTGTGCACCTCTAGGAGCCCAGGTTGAGGCCTGGGATGGATCAAATGGCTTCTTCCAGCACCATGAACACATGAGTCATCACAATGGCTTGCGAGACCTTAAATGTCATTGTCACCCAGATCCTGCTGATCCTGCTAAAGTTGTCCCACCCCTCCCACTTGAATGCAGCTACTGCCAAGGGCAGCACTGCCTGTCTGAAAAGGTAATGAGCCCATGGAGTCATTGGGGCTCCACTCTGTCCTTTGTTTTTTCCAGGTACTTTTTTTAAGTTTGGTTTTTATCATACCTTTTGGAAAGACAGCCATTTCTCCTGAAACTACTGTAAGGGGAAAGATGAGCAAAACAATGGGAAACAGTGGCATGGTATCATCTCCCTGGCAGGACTGAGGCACCCTGGCCTGCAAGTACTATTGCTGTCAGTTCCAGAAACATCAATCAAAACTGGACAACCTCCTCCAGAGAACCCCATACCTGTGCACAAGCTTTTCCCTTTGATCCATCCTACTGTTTGTTCCATAGGCATCTCCTTCGCTGGTGCTGGCTCCCAGCACTGGGCACGGAGTGAGCAGCTGGGCTGTTGGACAGGCTCTCAGTACTGCTCCCATCAGTGTTCTCCTTCCACTATGAATTCCCATGGTTTATTTCCAGTCAGTTTCCAGCCATATCTCTATCTCTACCTGGTAGATGAAGAGGAAAAACAAAAGGTACCAAAACCCAGGCTTACTTTTCAAGCTTAGAAGAAAAATCTGCCTGTTGGTCTTTGCAGAAACTTGCCACAGTAGAGGTTTTCCCAGATCTTTTGCAACCCAAGAGGTTTTCCACTCCTCCTTGGAGTTTTCTGAGTAGATAGACACATTTCCAATAAGCAGATACTCAGCAAGACCCATCTGTGAGCAAAAAATTTACCCACACCATTGTAAATCAATGCGGAAATGCTCAAAAGAAAAGGAGCACTTCAAAGCAGACTGTTTAGTGACAGGCTGGGGAGATTAAACAGGGCACCCCATTAAAAACACGGCTGCTTAATGCTTTAGATGTAGTTTTTCCTTTGATTCTTCAAAAGCAAGCAGTTTATCAACAGCTCTGCTTGTACACCTGGAATAAACAGCATCCTAAATGTCCCATTTATTTATATATTTATTATTTGGTGAACATTAATAACTATTTGTTTTGCTTTCTAAAACATGCTCTCCTCCCATGCAGAATTTCAGACTGTGCTTCCCCAGCAGCAGGAGTGTGGCCACGAGAGGGCTGCAGCAGCCAGCGAAATAAATCCACCTCCCGAAACCCCTGGAAATGCTGAGCTGAAGCAGCAGAACCAAAGAGTCAGGCAGACAAATACGTTCAGCTTCCTGTGCTGGCTCATCGCATCCTGATCCCAGCAGCTGGGGACCACACTTTTTTCTACTGCAGTCATGGGCTCTGACTCTGATTCTGGGCTCTGGTTTGTAAGAAAGTCACGATGGCACAGCACAGGTACCACAAGGGATGCATAAAATCTGCTTTTGGGTTGGTTTTTTTTCTCCCACTCGATGGCTGAAGTGCTGCAGCTCGGCTGCCGCTGGAGCCCAGGTCTGCGGACAGCGACCCGGGAGTGACAGCTACCGGGGAGGGGAAGGCAGGGAAGGGGATGGCAGGAGTGGGAGAGGCTGCTTCAGCCTTAGCTTTGAGGCAAATTAACCCCGCTGAGCTCAGTTCAGGGGGAGTCCTACTCCCTCCTGAGTTCCATGGCAGTTCCCAGTTCGTGAGGAGCCAGTCCATGTCTCCCAGAGGGAGCTGTGCAGTTCCGTCATTACGAATTTGTTCCAGCCCAAAGAGAATGCTTTTGGGGATAACCATGCAGCAAGCTGATTCTGCAGTAGAATCAATGCCTTCAAAACCCAAACTGTACTGTTTCCCATGGATCAGTTGCAGATTTTATCCTCATTTCCAGTTCATAATATGCCCATGTCAACACACACCTCTGATTGTGTGTTACAGTCCCCTAAAAAGGAGCTACTGAGAGCAGCTCTTTATAACACCAAGGAGGAATAATTGTAGTTTTACTGGGCCTGTACACAGTCTTGGGGCTGAATGGTTTGCCTTTGAAGTGTTGAGGCTTTTCTACTCATGAGTATCATCAGACAAGTGAAGGTAGTGTAGGAATCTTGTAGCTGGTTTCTGAATAATCTCATTAAAAAACAAGCTCAGTAAAATACTGGAGCATATACTGAAAAGAATAACCCTAATCTCAATAGGGGGCAAAAATAAAGAGGCTGAACTTTATTTTGTCCCCCTTCAGTATTTTCCCACAGAAATCTGTTGAGGCTTATATATACAATTCTGGAGGATTGTACTCACCTTTCTGGATCTTACAGAGGCCTTCATAGGAATAGTAACCTCCTCGTCATATCTCATCCTGCTTTTTAAACTGAATTTTTTTTGAAGGTCATATCTTTCAGACTGAGGATGAATATCTAATCCAAGTCTAAAAAATATCTTTATTGTTGAGCATTGCTCCTTGTAGTGGCTCCATTCCCTTCCTGAAGTATCAATAGAAACTTAAATCTTGCTAGATGTTGGAAGTCCTCTTAGGCAGAAAATGTGTTGTTCATCCCACATTCTCCTTTAATTCCTTGTTAACAACAAGTAAATAAAGAAAGAAACAAATCCCTCCAAGATAAATGTTTGGAGTAGGAGCTCCAGCTGGAAAGATCTCGTGCCTGAGGAGGGTTTGTGGAACATGTGAGATGGCAGGATCCCAGCGGGGCTTTTCTTCTCATCCCTGAGAAGGAACAGGGAAGAGCAGAACAGGAGTTTCATTTCCATCCTCTTCTTCCCGATGGTCTGATGACACTTTTGATTAGACCTGCCAGCAAATTGCTAGAGAAAACATATGTTTTGTCATACATTGTAATGATGGTGCCACTGGTGAATTTATAAATGTGATAAGGAAATTTTCAGAGCGGTCTCTAAGTCCCTGTTGCTTTGTTAACATTTTTTAGCATCCTATTAATCACTCTGTATGTATCTGTCAACAGCTGATATTATGGATTAAGGAAGATTACAGCTCATTGCTCCAGTGGCTGTTTTCTTTAGGATTTAACTCTACAGGAACTTTGCCATTGGCCTCCCTCTGGCAAAACCAGCCCCTGGCTTTTGCAGACACTTTGCTTCTCTGGCTAAGAGTGGGTTTACTTTAAAATGTATCAAAAATGCTCATCCAGAAGGGAAATGTTTTGATTTTATCACTTCTGGAAGAAGGGCTAATACACTTCCAGTGCTGAACAAGGAGTCCACAAGATACTGATTTACAGATGTTTCCATGTAGATAAATGTTGACTTTGGTTTTTTATGCTTGTGCAGATCATGCCACTTGTTATTTGAGGAAAGGGGATGTTATTTGAGGAAACTCAGAAAAAAATCCTGCAGGTTTAATAAATTTAACTCATGGACTTTCTCCACTATTTCCTATCACCTATAGGTCGTTCTCCAATTCTATGTATTTGTTATCCACTTTGGGATGCAAAGAAATCCTTGTGACTCCTATGATGCAACACAAGCAGAATTAACACCAGAGAATCAAACAACTCACCCTTGAGTAACATTCAGACTAAAAATTATTCACCCAAACTTACCCCCTTGGGCCAGGACTTGTTTTTATACACAAAAACAATGATGTCAAAAATACCAGTTTTGGTCTAGACATCCTTCCTGAGCCTATTTAATTCTTACATCTTGTCTCCAAGGCCTCATCATTCCTTGCTCCCTTCTCTGGCAGGGCTTCTCCCCACCACAGCCTTATCCCAAGGCAGCCAAATCCAGGGAAACTTTCCTCCTTTGCTCAGGGGATGCAGGGTCATGGTCGACCTCGGTCCTGGCTCACTTGCAGTTCCTGCCAAATGTTGATGCAGATTTCTTGCTTCAGAGCCTCAGGTGACATGAAGCTTGTCTGGGTGTTTTACTGGGAGCCTCTCACTCCATTACAAATGTCTTAAAACAGCTAGCACTGCCAGAGCCTGCCTTCTCTGCACTTTGTGTAAATTATCCCTGGGCCACTGGTTAATGTTTATTATTTCTGATGCTTTGAAATGTTAAACTGAGGGCTTTAATATAACCTATAGTACAAGGCCAGGTACAGGGGTTAATTGGAGAGGAAATTCTTGTTTTCTGTATGGGAGAGCTGTATTTTGCTCCCCCTAACCCCTAGCAAATACAGTCCCCAAATTCATTCTTGTTTCGGTGGGAATTTAAATAAATCTTCCAGTTCCATCTCTCAGCCACAAATTGCTTCTGAACATAATTAGCCTTTATACTGGTACTGGGGCCTTGTTTATTTATGTGTCAGTCCCTGGAAAGTGTAGGAATATATAAAATTTCACTCAGGCTTAGACAAAAACTCCTTCTTGACCAGAATCCTGTACTATCAAGGGAAGGAAGGAAAGCAAGGAATATAGAAAATAGTCAATATTCTACATCTTTCTTGTACTTCCCCCATCCTCCCTCCCCTGCCTTTTGGAAACCTGTCAGTCGTGGACCTCCTGTGCTGATGGCTGCATCCAGGCAGTCCTTGCTCCTCCTTGCCTTTTCTCATTCATTTCCCTAACTTCTTTCCACATATTTTGCAAAGATAACCAACAAATATATCCATTTCAAGTGCCTCTGCACAGTCACTTTTTATCTTGGTGAAAGATATATCTTTTATTTTATAATTTCCAGTAATATGAGGACCATCTGGCCAACTTCTATGTACACCCTGACTGCAAAACCCTCTGTCACCTTCTGATTCCAAAATCAGGCTAGAAATTATTTCAGAGAGAATGTGCTGTCCAAAATCTCTCATTTGGCTATTGAACAGAGAAACATTTAAGTCTGAGAATGCAAAGAAAAGTTCATTTTTGTAATTAAGGGCCTCCCCTGTTCTCAGGGTGCCTGTATTTGCACGGGGCCCTGCCATGGGCTTTCCCAGGCTGGCCATGTTCACTTCATCTTGCTTGGAACCAGTTTTCCCTCTTTAAAACCTTCCTTTCCTTGCAGGCAGCTCATGAGGCTGGATCCATTACTACAAGTGAGAGGTTTTATTACCGAGGTGATAAGTGTCATGCCAATACAATAGTAATAATAAATAACTTCTCTAGAAGTGTGAAAGGGCCTGACATTATTAATTGCACTTCAAGCTCTTGCGGTGTGTGTGGATCAGGACTGAATGCAGAACAGACCAAAGGGGTTTTCTTTCTTGCTTGCATTTTTGCTCTTTGGAAAGAAATGGGGTTTGTTCAGCGGAAATGTCCTCAGTGAACTGACCCTGCAACAAACCTCTCACCTGTGCAAGCCCCCATCACTCCCATCTGGGCTCAGATGTCCCTGCTGGGGTGCAGAGATGGAGGGACACCTCTGTGACAGGCGGGGGAGGTCTTTCTTCCCCTTCGACAGCAGATGCAAATGCTCTAAATCTCAGTCCTAAGTAGAGGTGGTGTCAGATGACTTAAGCAGGAGGCAATGCTTTTAGACACTTATAAAAGATGTGAGTTTCTGCATCTCTCCTGCAGGCTCTTATCCAGTGATGAATGTGCAGAGGGCCTCACAGTGCCCCGAAAATGACTAAAGCTCTTGGTTAAAGGCATAAGCTGGTCCCAGGTGCTGGAGGACTCTGGCACAAAGCATTGCACGAGGCTTCCTTGTACATCTGAGTTGAGATGCTCACAGATAAGTTCACTGAGCAAAAGCAGGTCACATCAGCAGATTTAATGTGTCCTTTGAACCTCCTGCACCTCATTTTCTGTCCTCTGCTGTAACATTTATCTTCTTTTGATCATTTAGTAATGGGCAGTTGTTTCATTACAATGGAAATAAAAATAGTTGACACAAAAGCATGGTGTTTTGCCTATTCAGAGTGACAGTGGAAAGTTGCACTCCTGAGTTGGCTTGAATAGAGTGAACATTATTAAGTGGTGACATCTTGAAGGAGATAATGCCTTCATCCAATTAATCCTTCCTAATGAACTTACCCTTCAGAGGTGGGCAGAGCAGTTTCAGCATGAAGTTTGCTTCCTGTGATCATTTGTGCCAATAAAAGTCTTGCGAGGAAGCTGATGAAAACTGATGTGAATGTGCCTGAAGTGAATTTATTTTGATATTTGACTTGTCAGGAAGAGAAAAAAAAGTGGTTTGTACTTTTCAGCCTGATCTGCCATTGTGCTCTCTCCTGATCATCCCGTTACTTTAATAACTCCTCAAATTATAATAAGGCTCCTGGGCATCCACTTCCCTTTGAATTTGTAGCTGAGAAAATTCCATGTTTGAAACACTTGGAAATGGAGTTTTATTTGATAACCTGTATTTTTGAGGTGGGTAACTACCTTGCTGAACACCTTGATGGTTATTTCAGTAATAGTAGTCTAAAAATTCTCTTCTGGCTCTGAGAAATTTGGGCTGAGGAAAGAACCCTTTTCCCACTATGTTATAATGATACTTTGCACTTAGGCACATTCTTTTATCAAAGCATGTTTTATTCATCAATGCACCAGGCCCTCATTTGGTTTTGTTTAATTGTGACTCTCTTTATACCACAGGCTTGGAAGTCCTACTGTGACACTCTTTTGCTGCTTTTTCCTGTGCTTTGGAGGTGTCAAGGAAGAAAGTGCCAGAAAGGGGAAAAGCAATGTGAAAGTTCAACCAAAGCAGAAGTTGTCAGACTAAAACAAATCCAGGGGGAGGAAAAAAGTCAGAAGGATTGATAAGAAGGTTTTTAAAATCATATATTTATGATGTGCTGGTTCTTTTATAAAACTGGGAGCTCCTGTTGATCTGCAATTAGAACCGGTTCTGAAGTGTGAGACCATCTCCAAATGAGGGCACCCAAAATTATCGACCTAGCTCCTACCTCTGTTTTAGGAACTCATATTAGTGATCTGATTTTCACACATGCCACTGAGTATTTTTGCAGCCTTGAAACAAGAAAACATGCCTGAAAATTAGGATTGAAGCTGATAAACTGAAACTCCCAAATTTTAAATCTTGGCCACTTCAACTTGTCTGCTGCTATAAAATGATTCAGTAAAGTCATCATGAATAGCAACTCTGAGTCTTCCCCATCTCCAATTTAACCAGCAAGAAAGAGATCTTTAATGAGGACAATGGAGCTGATAGCTGGGGAGAAATTATTTTCCAGCTGCTACATGGTTCTGGGGTCATGATAAAATTAACCACTTTGAAGTTGTGCAGCCTGGTTTCATACCTCAGACAAAGAATTGGGATAATTTTTGAGCACTGCAAGCTGCTTGTACTTCTCCTACTGCTTGTGGCAGGAAGGGATAGTTTTTAACTTGCACTTTGTTAAATATGGTAGTGGAAAAGCCATCGTATCCAGCCTAGTGCATCCAGGTGGTGGGCACTGAACTAATACTTCTTTCCATATTCTGGAAGAGTGTCTCAATCAAAATGAGACTTTATGGCCTGTTTTTAATTTCACAGTTATAAAGGTGAACATGCAACTTTTCCAGAGAAATAATTAGGTATCACAGAATAGAGCACATCCCCATTAAATAATAATAACACATTTAATTAAGTGAAAAACTATACTAGCCCTAACAGATTTTACTGTCTATAATTTATTTCTAGATTAATGGGTATTTTGTAGTCCACTAGTCCACTAAGTATATTTAGTGTATAGTAATGTTTTTCTTAGTTATTATTTCTGTTTCTATTCCCTGTAGACTAAAAACTACTGCATCCATTCTTTTCAATTAATGTCTTGGTATAATTTCTTGTAATGAAAACATAGTTCCTTTGCTCATTTTTTGCCAGACATTTAGGCCTGGGGCTAAACCAACTAACATACATTTTTGTTTCCCTGGTGGTCCCATGGATGAGCTTGGATTAAAGGGGGTGCTCATCTGAAAATAAAACACATATGATCACATGCAATTGTCTGAAAACTGTCAACAGGTTAATTAGTGCAGACTGTGGTCCTGAGCTGGATATGCAGATGGTGTAGTGGCTGTGAGACCTGAACCTAAGCCATCATGAGGTTCAAAACAGAACAGGACATTTCTGCTGGCTCCAGTTTTCTGTGTTCTTCTTTGATTTCATCTCCCCTTTAGGGCACTTTGGGTTGTGCCTCAGAGAAGAAGGGGGGAAGTGCTGCTGTTGTCTTCCAGAGCACGAGCAGGTCAGAGAAGACACATTCCCTGAGTTGGGTTTAAAAGCTTGGACAGGCTTTTTGGCTCGTGGCTGAGCTGATGCTTGAGTGACTCCTCTGATCATAAAAGACACTGATGCATCAGCACCAGCCAACGCCAGAGCCATCTATTTACCCAGGGAAGTGCTGCAATAGATCAATGTTAAATGCTTATTTGTGCTTCACTGCTCCCAGGCACAGAAACTAATTACCAAAGATAAATTAGCCCTTGTGACAATGACTAAGAAATACACATCCCAAGATAGACCACCTTGACCACAAACACACATAATTCTGCCTCTGACGAGGAGTGGCAGAGGGTTACACGGCTCATCCTTCAGCCACAGCTCACTCAGGGTGGAGAGCTGCTGGCTTTGTCCACGTGCTGGAGAGCTGGTGACCATTTGCTGAGCCCCTGACTCTTCCCTACAGGAGTCACTCACTCGACTCCTGTGTGTCTCTGTTTGCCCAGCTGTGGATTATCAGCAGCAGTAAATAAAACACCTTTTGCAGATACCAGCAGACCTGACTGATGGCAAACTCTCCCCAAGGGTTTTGAGTTAACACATGAGTTTATGAGCTTTGCCTTTGCACCTTGACTGCTCAGGAACAGCAAGTGCCTTGCTCTGTGTCACTTGTGCAGCAGTCAGTAGTAAATCGAAAGTTTTCCATTCTGGGTGTGATTACAAAGAGTTTTTCTAGCTAAAGGCCCTCGGTGATTCTCATGGCAGCTGTAATCAGCAAATGAGAGCTCATCAAAATTGCAATAGGTTTGTAATGCCACTGCTTCAGTTATACCTCCCCTGGACTTTTTACTTCTGTCTTCCTGCCAAATTTGGTGGATCTGAATCCAAAAACATCACCCCATGTTACTCCCTTATTCTCTAACTGGAGCTGAGGCACTCGGGATGGATCTCTGGGAGTGCCTGGGAGGCTGCAGAGCTCCTCTCAGTTTTCCCTGCAGGGAAAGCAGGACCGAGCTGCTTCCATTAACTTTTTGCCCCAACTCCTGACAAAAGACCTTGCCAGTCCGGGCACTGCACACTCTGTGAATTGTGTAGAGCCAGGGTGCAATGCCAAAATGGATTCAACTTTGCTCACTGTGTTCATCATAACAAGCTCAGGGGAGACCTGTAGGACTGCAGGAGGAATAAGGTGAGTGGGGAAGCCTTGGGAACACTCACAGTGCCTGGGGGAGGGTAGTGCTGATGTCAATATCTGCAGGAAAGCTCCTCTGTCACCCAGGTTAATTAAACTGCTCTCAATTAACTCAGAAATGACTACACTCTTCCCTGTCTCCATGGGAAGTACATGTACCAACTGATATATCTTAGCATTCCCCTTGCATTTTTCACCTGGCTGTATCACTGTGGCACCACAGACCCATCTCATGCTGGACCAGAGCAGTGCCTCACCTGTTGCTCTGTGCCATCCCAAATTGTACTTTCAGCTCTCAAAGACATCCCTTCCTCTCAGTATCATATCCCAGTTCTCCTCTGTAGTGAAGGCACCCCCTGGGTCTGGGGCATCAGCACATTTTTGTCACCACAATCTTCCTTTCCTGCAAAGATCATTAATGGAGATACTAAGCCGTGTGACTGACCCTTGAGGAAGGCCCTAGAAAATGCCTCCAGGTCTGGTGATCCTCTGAGCACCCCTCATTGCTGGAGCCCAGGTACAATTAAGAGGAATGTACTGTATTTTTATAACTATGTTTTAGCAAGCTAATATTTTCTAAATGTGAAAATCCCAATTGCTGCCTGAGAAACTGAAGCATCACTTCTGTCTCTGTGACATCCTTTCTCCACCTGTTTCCTAGCCAGCAGAGCAAAGCACTGATGAAGTTTCTGCAGCCAGACTTGTAAGACCCCCTGTGCTGGCTGGGGTGGACACATCTGCTCTGGCTTCCAGGTGTGGGGACACCGCTCCTGTCTCTGCCAAGCCATCAGGAAAAGGTTTGACCCCAGCTCTTAACCTGGCTGGATTTTATAGCATCTCATCAAGCTCTGGTTTGCAGGCCTGGAGGGACAAACCCGGGCTCAGCCAGGTTAGGTGACACAGAAATGATGTTACAGCCGGGTGTTGTACCCACTCCGTCAGAGCCTCCTAGCAACGTTTGTGCTGTCGCAGGTAGTTTTCCATATTTTTGGTTTCCGGCAGCAGAGGTCAGCATTGCCCTGCTGACGGATGGCCACATTCCCACCTGCAGGGAACAGCAAAACTTCACAAAACGCGTTCTTGTTAGTCCTTTTTTCTTTTATTGTGATGGATCGTGTCTTTGAGCTCCAGCAGCTCCTGGAGGGGCAGGTGACCAAGCCACCAGCTGTGTCCCAAGGGAGGTGACAAGGGAGGCTGTGAGGTGACCTTGCACAAGCCATGGGCTGTTCAAGGTGCCTGGGGACAGCAGAGATGTGCTCAGGGTGCTGCCATGGGACCTTTGGGACACCTGTGGGACACCTGTGTCCACCTAGAGTTGCAGCAGGAGAGAGTTGATCCCCCCAGCACCACAAACATCCCCTAACATGGAGAGGCAATGGGACCTGGTGGTCTTGGCCATGGAGGTGATGTTCCCCCAGTCCTGTTTGTGTCAGGATTGTATTTTGTCTGACGGACTCACGTCTCGTTAAATGGCTGAGGGATGTTATAAGCATGTGACTCAACCATCAATGCATATAGATAATGATAGCACTTCTACTGGACACCCTAGTCAGTCCATTAAATAATTGCTCATTCTTTATAAATGTACTTTTGACATGAGGTGGGTCCAGGAGAGGAAACAGAAACGGGAGCCAGTCCTCCAGGGATCTATCTAATGCCTAATTGCTGTGCTATGTCCCTAATATTTTTTTCCTTAGCCGGGAAATTCATCTTTCTGACTAGGAGTAGTCTTTCTTTTGAAGTCTTTGGGGTTTTTACCTACATTTTGAGTGATTCAGCCAGGCAGTTTCCAATCCATATGTTCTGCACCATGCTGAAGTTACACCACTCTTGACACATAATGAAAATACTGCACACCAATGAGCCAGCAGCTGTGCAAGTCAAACTGGTTGCCTCAGTGTTGTTGTCAGCCAAAATCCCAATCTCATAATAAACCCTAGAAGTTGTTGACAGAAGTAGTTTCCATCAGACATGCTGTCTGGCACTCATCGTGTACCTCCACTTGGAGCAGAGGAATGGCACAAAGAAAAGCTGTCCCCAGAAGCCCTGAATGGCCTGTGGGGGCAGCTTTGGCAGCCCTGCAAAGCAAAGTGGCTTTGATGTCTCCATGAATGGACAAGGGGCTGATCAGTCTTTAGTCTGGGTTGAGGGAAATGGCTTCTGTCTTCCCCCTTGCACTCCAGGAGATACAGAATTTTAGGAGATAAATTTGGGCTGAATGCCTAACAAAAATAAACAGTGTGAATGCTGGATTTGGTGTATCCCAGTAATGCCAAGGAAACTTAGATGCAGTGGTAAACCAGGTGAGCTTGGCCTTCAGCACCAGCTATCATATTGAAGATCAACATGACATCACCTCGAAAACATGCTGATGTGAGAGACTTTGTGGGATTGTTTGAGGCAAGCTGCCTAGGGAGCCCAGGACTGAACTCTGTTAGCTGAATGAACTCTGTTAGCTGAATGAACTCTTGCCATTCCCTCAGTGCCCCTCAGGCATTTATTGTATCTCATACATTTCTGTGCTTTCTTAAATTTTCCATCTCTTGCAGATGATTGCAAGGCCCACAAAAATTCTGTATTAGATCCCAAACGAGAAGTACACCAGTGGGACAAGGATTAACACAGCAGCTTTGGTCTCAAGACATTTGGGTGTGGTGCCACATGGAGATGAAGAACTCACGGTGTGGTAGGAGCAGCCTGGGCCCTCCCTGGTCCCCCCACCTCTCCACCCTGCAGTTTGAGAGGTGTTCTCTATCGAGTTCATAAAAGAAACACCACACAGAATCCCCTGGCCGTGGCAATAGATCCAATCAGTCTCAGTCCATTAGCTTAACTAATCAATAGCTGTAAGTGCCATAATGCTGTCTCCTACTTCATCACAGAAGCTGAAAACCTACAGGAGGCCACGTGTAATTATGGGCACTCTCTCCATTAACTTCAGGAAAATTAAACAGCCAATATTTGGGTGTCTGGCAGGTTACTTCTCTCAGGAAATCTGTCATATCCAACTTAAACAGAACTGATTAATGGAAGAAAAAGGCACATTTTATCAGGGCTTTTCATGATGTTCTCATGTCAGTGTCACCCCAGCAGCTCAGGATGTGTTTTGGATGGCACAGCTGCATCTCCCCAGCTGCACTTTGTGGTGCTGGCCTCAGCTGTAGGAACCTGAGACAGAGATGTGCCCCTGGTTTTAATGACTGAGAAAGATCCCACTCCCTTGCTCTGGAGTGAGAAAATCCTTGATGAAAATTGCAAGAAATAACACCAAGGGAATAAAAAGCCCACAGGCAATAGTAATAGTAATTAATGTTAATAGTAAACAACAACAACAATAATAATATTAATAACCCTCTTCACATTTTTTTTTGCTTGTTCCCATGCTGTAAACTCTCCATCTGGAAAAAAAGTGGCTCCAAAATTTTATATTAAACTCCCTTTGAAGCAGATGTTTGCCTCTGGGAAGCCAAAAGTGGACCACATTTACATTTTCGTGCCTGAAGGCTGGAGGCTGGACCTTTAACCCTGCATTACCAGGAGCATTCCAGAGCCAGGGGGTATATCCACAGCCCAGGTCTCTCCACCGGGCTATGAGTTGTAAAACTCATTAATTATAGCAAGACTGTATTTTTTCAATTATCTTTGCCATAGCTGGTGCACTGTAAACAATTTCAGTTCTCTTTGCATTTTCATGTATTGTACCCATCCTTGTGTGTCTGAATTTGAAAGATACTCCCTGCTGCCTTCCCCCACTCTTCCCAGTTCCCTTGGAATCTGGATGTGACTACAACAGGAAGACAAGCGCCCAGAGCATGGCCAGGAGGTGACTCCTATACTGAAATCAGGAGCAAATCCTGAAGTGCTTCTTTTGCCATCGTTAACTTTGCCAGGGGTTTGTCAGAGCAGAGGTAAAATCAAACCCAAGTGAAACACCAAATATGATCTGCAGAGCAGGCTCATCCCAGGGTGGAGATTGCAAAGAGGATTCCTGCTCAATAAAAGCATGAAAGCACCTATATATAAAGAAACTCAGAGGCTTTTGTCTGTGGGAAGATGAGAGGTGAGTAGGGATCAAAATAACAAGATGGCAAGGTAGCTTTCTAATAAAAGCCTGATGACTTTAGAGTAACTGGTCCCGGGTTTATTTAATCAGGAAAATAGCTGGGAGTCTAAATAACTTGCAATATAAAGTCTGCACAAAGGAGAGAGTGAGCAGGCTGGCTCGGATGTGTCTGGATCTTGCAGGAGGATGTGAGTCTGAAAGAAGCAGTGACGCTTGGAAACTGCCTACAATGGCATCAGCTGGATTGAGGGGACAGATAGAAGTGGTATTTTAAAAATATTATTTCCAGCAACAGTTGCAGGCCTGCAGGGCAGAAAGGGAAGGGCGAACAGGGATCATGGAAAGAGATAAGGAGGGCAGGTGAAGAGTGAGGACACCACGGCAGGAATGGCAATTGCTTGGGCTGTAACAGGAGAAGGAGCTCAAAGGATGCAATTAGGGACTGAGCTGCCTCCTTCCAGGCCTGCCAGTGCAAGCTGACAGCCAGGCTCCCTGCAGGCATCCCTCACCACCCCTTCCATCCCACACATGACCTTCTGCAAAATTCCTTTTCAGACACAATTCTTCACATCTGGCTTCGGTGCAAATAAATACACCTTCAGTTTAAGGCTTGAGGAGATGACTGTCATTTCTTTGGGAATGGCTTTTCACGGGGCGGGGGGGAATCAACAGTACTTTTATTTCTGGGGAAGATTTAAGATGGCCTTTTCAGAATGTCTTGCTGAAGCATGAATGGACTCTGCAGGGAGGAGCTTCCAGTCAAGGCTCCTGTTGGCTCCAAATTAGGTTGTAATTTAAAAAAAATTAAATGACAGCACTATCCACAAAAAGCTCTTGTACATTTTCACCCGAGCAAAGTTACAGCCGTATGTCAAGGGCTTTTGCATGATCCATGTACCTCACACTGATAAGTACTAGCAAGGAAGCAGTGCTTTTGTGCTGATATTTCACTGTGAAATCCTGCATTTGCAATGTCTTTTGGCAGTAGGTGGTACACTCAGCTCCAAAATTAATATATTAGTTCAAACTGAAGTAAAAAAAGTAGTATAAATTAAAGCATGGCTGTGTTCAAAGCCAAGCTACAGCATGGCTTTGGAGAGCAACTTTTTGCATAAGCAGGTAGTGATAGAGCAAGGGGGAATGGTTTTAAACTAAAAGAGGGCAGGTTTAGTTTAGATATCAGGAAGAAATTATTTTCTGTGAGGGAGATGAGGCCCTGGCACAGGTTGCCCAGAGAAGCTGTGGCTGCCCCATCCCTGGAAGTGTCCAAAGCCCAGCTGGATGGGGCTTGGAGCAACCTGGGATAGTGGAGGGCATCCCTGCCCATGGCAGGGGGTTGGAACAAGATGGTCTTTATGGTCCCTTCTAATACAGCCCTTTCTGTGATCCTCTGGCCATACCAGACCCTGATGGGTTGCAGACAATCTCACTTTCCACCTGGACTGGCAGAGTCCCAGGGTCTAACTGCACGTGACAGTAGCTGCTCATAACATCCGGCATTTAAAAAAAAAAGGGAAATCATTGTCAACAACGGTTTGAAAAACTGCAAAACAGACTGTCAGTCTGTTTCTGTGGTCCTGCATGCAGTTTGTTTTGTGTCTGTGAGTTGCACAGTGCCATTAAAACTCTCTCTGCTGGGTGTGCTTGCTGGGAATGAAGGGCTGGATAGGCCAAGGTCACCGCAGAGCAGCCTTCCCTGGCCAGCCAGGCTGCTTGCAGGAACACTTGATCTTTATTTTTCTTAGTCCTTCACCTCTGACCCATTGTGAGGCCTGGGAGAAATAAAACCATCACGAGTTGAGCTTCACTTCCCATCTGTGCCCCAAGGGGAGGTCTGGGGCCACACAGTTCCCCTGAGAACATCCAGAGCTGCTGAGCCCTCTTCCCACACAGGCACTCCTAAAGCTCACTGGCCCTCTCTTTCCACACAGTTTCTCATCAATAACCTGTCATTAACATGCTACCATTGTCATTAAGTGGGCAGAAGCAGCAAAAACTTGTGGGTCGTAAGGGAAAAAAGAAGAAAAAAGGGCAAAGAGGAAAAGGAAAAGGCAAGTAACTGGTGTGGAGGTGCTGGGGTTGCTGGGTGCAAAGCCCCATTTTCAGGATGCTGTCCTCTGTCCCAGGAAGGAGAATCTCTTCAGAAAGACCTGTGGAGCATTTCAGATATAAAGGTTGCCATGGCAGTTCAGTGCCCAAAGTGGTGCATGGACTCTGTGCTGTACAGACACCACGGGGATGCCATCCCTGTGCTGGCACTGCCAGCTGCCATCCAGCCCAGGAGCACACAGGCCTGAAGGTAATAAACTTTGTCCAAAGGATACTCTTCACCAGGTCAGAGTGATTTACATGTGGGCTTTTGGCATGTGTGGTGGCTTACAAACATCTCAAGTGTTCCTAATGCAGACAACTTCATGCAAAGAGTTTGATTGTGAGAGCTGTGAGCAGCTCCTGCCATTGGAGGGGGGTGAGTGCCCCTAAACCTTTTCCAAAGCTTAACATAAGTTCCCACAGGAAGAGATATGAAGGGCATGACAACGTTGCACTTCAAGCAGAGAGATTTAGGAGGCATTTGAACCATGCCAAGGAGTTCCAAGTGGAATATTCAGTTGTCAAGTTATGCTGTGACGGCAGCCGCCGCTCCCCCTGCACTGCCACGTCAGAGCAGGGCACAGGCAGACAGCAGTGCCATGAGCTCAGGGGGATGATGCCTTTCCAAACACAGCCTAAAAGAAAGCCCTTCTAATTTTGGCTGATTGCTTTTCCAATGTGGCTTGTTCAGATCTTCTTTGTCACACCAGCTCCTTAGGGAACAGCTAAAGGAGGACGAGGAAAGGGGAAATTAGTAATGTGGGGAAGGTGCCAATGGGAAGTGGATATTGCACGAATATAGGAAAGACAGCAATCTTCTGAGCCAGTAATAGTTTGGAAAAAAACAACTATTGCTGTTACAAGTGAAAATTAATTAAAACATGAGCAGGTATTAAGAGCTGCATGACTTCTGTCTCACTTCATGCTTTTATTATCCGTGGGTCTGAAGTTCCACTGAGTCAGCCTGGTACCAGGGGCAGCCCCTCATGACAGTCTCTGAAAAAAAATGTCCAAGTTGTTATTTTTCATTTATAGGTAGTTGGATGTTTCTGTCAGTTCTCTCCTCATATCACTGCATTTTCAAAAGAGAAAATAATTATTCCCACATATGGGTAAAATGCCCTAAAAATTGGGGGTTTTTTCATAATGAATGATTATTGCTTCCTAAAATGTGTAAAAAACCTAAATCAGCAACAAAAGTGACACACAAAAAAAGCCATCTCCTCTTCCTTGGCATAACTCTGCTTTCCCATAACATCAATTACCCCAGCCAGGTCTTTGCTGAGTCCTTCATGCTTCTCCAGCACAGAAAAAAGTTTCTTGGCAGAGATTGAAGTCCCCAGGAAAAAATGAGCTGCACTCACGGCTAGCAAGGAGCTGGGAGTCTTGTGCCTGGTCCACGGCTGCTCGTGGCTTGGCAGGGCAAGAGCTGCATGCTCTGGATGATTTCTAGCAGCATCCCCTTCTACCAGCTCCTTCTGGTGTGGAACACCACTTGGTGAAGGTGTGACTCTCCTTGACCACCTCCAAAACCAGGCACAGTAATGAAATCCCCTTACCAGTGTTTTTTTTTTCAAATTGAATTTCTTTCTGAGATCAATTCAATTAAGAATTTCAGTTGCAAATTGCTAATTGAAATGCTCTAATATTTTGATTTTTTTTCAGTCTGGGAATAGAGCACTGATTTGTTTCACTAATTGCAAGCCAGAAATGGGGAGTGCTCCATAATGAGATATTTCACAAACAATCTTTGATTCAATTAACTTCAGGAAGGAGGAAAAGCAAAATTATTTTAAATAAGGCACGTATTTGTAAAAATTTAATCTGTTCCTCAGATGTACTGGGGAAAATAAAAAGATGCATTTGTTAACAAATTGTTTCTCAGCAGCCAAGTTCAGATTTTGCCTATTCTAGTTTCTCAGTGCATTATGACAACAAAAAGTGAAATACAGCCAGGTATTAATATTTGCTTTTTTTCTTCTATTTTTCTTTTATTATCATCTGTTTAAAAAGCATTTGGATAATGTCCTTAATAAGATGCTTTAACATACAGCCAGCCCTGAAGTGGTCAGGCAGCTGGATTAGATCATCATTGTAGGGTCCTTCCAAATGAAATCTCTCTTCTCTCTTCTCTTCTCTTCTCTTCTCTTCTCTTCTCTTCTCTTCTCTTCTCTTCTCTTCTCTTCTCTTCTCTTCTCTTCTCTTCTCTTCTCTTCTCTTCTCTTCTCTTCTCTTCTCTTCTCTTCTCTTCTCTTCTCTTCTCTTCTCTCTTCTCTCTTCTCTCTTCTCTCTTCTCTCTTCTCTCTTCTCTCTTCTCTCTTCTCTCTTCTCTCTTCTCTCTTCTCTCTTCTCTCTTCTCTCTTCTCTCTTCTCTCTTCTCTCTTCTCTCTTCTCTCTTCTCTCTTCTCTCTTCTCTCTTCTCTCTTCTCTCTTCTCTCTTCTCTTCTCTTCTCTTCTCTTCTCTTCTCTTCTCTTCTCTTCTCTTCTCTTCTCTTCTCTTCTCTTCTCTTCTCTTCTCTTCTCTTCTCTTCTCTTCCCTCGCCTCTCACCTCACGTTTCTCTTTGGGGTTGGAGAGCTGCATCCCTCTTGTATGAAGAGCTGTGTCAGCCCAAAATGTGAAAGGTCCAGCTTTAAGTTGGTGATGCCTATGCTGGGTTCAAGGAGGGACAGCAAATCCTCACCCAGCTCACATGGGAAATTCACGGGATGCAGCTGTGGGGGGAGCATTGCACCCACCCCGGGCTGTGCCCTGTGTACGTGCCAAGCCCACCCCAAAGCCGTGGTGAGGACGGGGCTGTTCAGACACAGACCTGGGGCAGACACAGCCACGCTCAGTTCCCCCAGGGCACCCCATTTGTAAGGGCTGCACTAAAGAGCTGCAGGAGGGAGGGGTGGCTGTGGCATAGCCCCTCTCTCCCTCACAGGGAGGTCTGCACCCATGGCCACGTATGTGTGCATGCAAAGCTTTGGAAATTTCCATTTTAATAAAAGTAACCTTGGAGGAGCATGAGCAATAACCTGTCTGTTCTTTGGCACTGACAGTTCAGTTGTCCTGAAAAATGAGATTTTGCTAGCCCAGCGCTGCGCTCTTGTTATCATCCCCAGCTTACATCAGCGTGCTTTATTAGGAGACAGCAGAAATAATTCTTCAGACATTAAGCAACGTCTCGCTTCTGCTTTTATCAGGCTGGCCATGTGTGATTACATCAGATCCAGAGGTAAGCCAAATAAACTCCTGGATCTTTGGGCTCAGATATTTGGTCTATCTACAAATGCTTTGAAATCTGATTACAGGGTACAAATTAGGTAGTTCCTGTGCAGCCTTTCCCTGTCCTTCTGCCTCTTTGCAGTTTCCTAGATCTGACCCACATACTCTGTAGTCCTGTGTTATATCAAGGCAGGGGGGATGTGGATCCATCTCCTGCCTGTTCCTGAGCTTAGCTTTTCTCAGCTGTGACTCCAGGCTCTGGTCCCTGCTCCAATGGGATGGATCTTCCCCCAGGGGAGCCATTCATATGAAGGTTGGTCTGTTCCAGCACTCCCATCCCTTCCGAGGTAAAATCAACATTGCACAGCTTCAATCACCTGTCTTGTAGGGAGCAGCCAGTCCTAATGCCCTGCTTGTACCCTGCTTTTTGCTAACTCAGGTAGGACTTTTCATCTCTGTAGGCATTGACTGGTTCACCAGTTACCACAGCTCTTCTAAATACTCAGTGGATAATTTTTTTTCTGCTATTTCCACTTCTGTGGGAAATCCTGTGCTGCTGGTGGGCATGGCTGGTGGGCATCCTTGGAGCCTGGAGAAGGACATGATCCCCTCCCACTTTCCTCCAATGAGGGGTGTTGAGGGGTGTCTCCCAGCATCACTTGGAGCATACCTGGGGGAAAAGATTTCAATGATTCAGTCGGACTAAGACCACGACCTTTAACTCCTTTCTCCTTCTTCCCAGAGTATAAATTTTCAACCCAAACCCATGCAGATATACTCCAGAGAAGGCAACAATCTGCAGATGTTGGCTGTTCCCAGCTCTTGACTCACCTGAGGGACCAGTGACAACTATTGTGTCCTTGCCAGGTTTCCAGGGGAACTTGTGTTACTCAAAACTTTATATTCTAGTGTCATTCCACCTCACAGTTGGCCAGGTATCTACAGAGCTGTGAATTGTCCCTTGAGCTGCCATGATAGAGAGATGTTTAATATGCAATAGTGATTATTTCCCAACTATTAATGCTCTCAGGGCTTGTAAGATTTCCTTTCAATAACTCAGCATCCTGCTATCTAGGACAGTGCTGTATATAGGAGGTCATGTGGTAAAAAGGGACAGGAAGGTGATTTTTCATAAACACTAAGAATCTGTGGCTGCCCCATCTCTGAGAGGGCTTGAGATCGGGTTGGATGGAGCTTGGAGCAACTTGGTCTAATGGAAAGTGCCCCTGCCCATGGCAGGGGTTTGGAATGAAATGATCATTTAAGGTCCCTTCCAACACAACCCATTTTATGATTCTGTGATGGTTCTATGATGTTAAATAGTGTACAACCACCTTAGTGAACAAACCCTTAGGTCTGCCGGGTCAGTGTGTGGCCAGCTTCTCTGCAGTGTCTCTTTACAGAATGATTCTGGGCTCCATCCTGGCCCTTGTCCTTCTCTGCTGGTTCACAGCCTCTGGTTCAGCACAGCCCTGCCCTGGGTACAGGCCTAGGCAGAGATGCAACATCCCCACCTCCCCAGTGTCCCTGCACCAGGGCAGCACTGAGCACACATCACACTGAAATGGCTGGGATTTCACTTAAAGATCACAGAATGTGTCCCCAGGGGAAATTAAAGAAGCAAATTAACAGCAGCATCTTTTATTTTCATAAAGCACTTAAAACTACCAGATGCATATAATCTTTATTTTTGGCTTTCTAAACTTAGGCTTTCATATTAAATGGCAACTGGCACTTGGAAAACCCATATTTAATGCTCTACAGAGGGAGAAGAATGTGGGCCAGATGCACTGAGTTTATTTTCTTTAGACCAACTTGCACAGCTTTGGTGATGTCAATTAATACAGATTTCTAGAACTGCACAGAAAACCAACCACCACTGATCTTGCTGTTCAGCAAGTTCTTATCACCAAGACAGAGCCAGGATGGGGCTCCCCAGGAAGGGACATTTGCTGGGACACTGCAAGCCAATAGAAGCTGTCTTGATTTGTGGCTGACAGGGTACTTAGGGTTTCGTTTTCCTCAAAAAGTCCCTTGAAAATAAAGTCATAGAATTAGAGAACCACAGAATGGTCTGGGTTCAAAAGCACCTGAAAGACCACCCAGTTCTAAGCTCCTTGCCATGGGTGAGGAAGTCATGATTGTTGATTTGAAAGAGCAGAACTGCTGCTGGTCTCCTCATTCTGCCTGTGTGGATTTGGCATCACTCTTTGAAGCACAGAATCATTGAATATGGTAGGTGCTAAACACCATGGCATTGCTGCTCCTGGTGAGAACCTTAGTAAAGGGTTTTGTATCTCATTCCCTCAAACTAGTGAGGAAATGATGCTGAGAACAGAGAGAGAAAAATTGCAGTGGGTGTTGCCTTCACGCACAGTCATCGTTCTGGCTGAACAGTTTTAACTGTTGCTATGAAATCTTCATTTGAGTAAACTCTCAGCTAAATGTCAAACTGCAGCCATTCTCCCTGTAACTGTGCCTTTGAAAGCATCATTATTAATATTGCTGATATTATTTTATATAACTTTTGTCATGTGAACAGCTCATTTCTCCTTGAACAGTTCATTTCTCTATCTAAGTCCAGAAGGAAAACTTCTTCATTTAACTTAAAAAAATTCCTTCTTGCTAAACATGGAGAAACAAAGAATAATTGAGGCACACATAGTGCAAATATTTTATTAGAGCCCTGAACACCAAATCACAATGTGATAGCAGACACGGGTCAATGGTTTTATCCATACTTATGTGCCTTGGGATAAAACTGCTACTAACAGGGCTGCAGAGGGTGCACACACCTTGGAAAATGCTTCCAATTGCTTAACCTCTGGAAAGTAAGGGATAAGAAGAATACCTGCTGGCAAGAAAACCAGCTAAAAAAGCAAAGTAATCTATAATGGAAGGGTTCTACGAGCAAACTGAAAATGATGTTGCCCCTTGACACATGCCACACACTGAGACAGCTATTTCCAATTTGTCAGGAGCTGCATTTTCTATATACCACTGCCACGGCTTCATTTGTCATCTGTACTCTAATTAACACAGGGACAGAGCTCTGTGTCCGGATGTTCCCACGGCAGGGTGCCTGTGCCAGTGTGTCCTGGGAGACAGCTGGTGGGGACCACGAAGAGAGCACCAGTGGACATGGCAGGGTTGGTGCTGCTCCTCTGCCTCTCCAGGCAGCTGCTGCCACATGAGGTTGTGACTCTGCTCCTTCCTGAGGCAGCAAAACCTCCCCCTTGACGCCAGCCCGGGGGTGGGACGGCAGCAGCCGCTGGGAATACGGATGGATGGGAAGGTGGCTGGACAGAAAGGTGGCTGGACTGGGAGGTGGCCGGCTGGGAGCACATCCCAGGAGCTCAGCAGCATCACTCCCACATCCCTGAGGGGCACAGACACCCCACGTAAGTACGGCTGCCCGGGAGCAAGTGCTGATGGAGCAGATTCCCTGCGAAACGGATCCTGCTTTCGCTGGCGTTCGGCGACACATGTAATCCTGGGCTAATAAACCCGAGCTCCCACTGCAGACAGGTTACAGCTTAGGGCACGTTCACTTTGTTTGCTGGCTTCACAGGGAGGGTTTAAAGGGTTTTATGGTGAGTTTAAAGCAGGTTTCAACTCTGCTCGCACCGGCACAAAGCAGGGACGGATCAAGTAACCGCAGCATAAACAGTGTCCGCTTTCAAAACTCCTCAATCTTTTTAGAGGGCCACGTTTAAATTTGGATTATCACTGAAGGGAACATGCCTGAGTGAACATTATTACCCAAAGTTTCTATCAGCTTAATTCAGAAAAAAATCATTTCCTTCCATCTCTTTACTAATTTTTAAAGTTAACTGTCCGCAATTCAAACTGCAAAAAACATAGAATGAAATAAATGGGGCAAATTCCGACAGCCAAAAGTGTAATGAAAGAAATGAGAGAAATTCCTTGAACTGCACCTAACATGAAAATGAATCTCCGCAGCTCATTAGAGACTGCTGAGCAGGGGATGTTGGCAAATTAAATCATGGGAAGTAGAGGGAGGCATAGAAAAAAGGGTCGATTATCTAAATCTCCTCTTGTAAACTGCAAAATATTTCTTCGAAATTGAAGGTTGTAAAAATAGATTAGTGGCAAACAGCAAAGCCTCCTTATGCAGTTAAAATAAAAAGCGAGGAGTCAGGCATAGCAAAGGAATGGGTAAACAAAGAATACACCAGTGTGTTTTCAGGGTGGGTTAGCAGTGAGTAATTATCATCCGAAGTACATGCAGGAGTTTTCTTCCTTACTCTCTCTGGAAAAATTCCTGCTTGGATTCCCCAGGTTAATTCAGAGGTTGTTGGGGGTTTGAGTGCTGCTCATCTGGGTCAAGGAGGGATTGTCATTTAGAGGCTGGCAAAGTTTTTAAAGCTACTCATTACCATTGTTGTACCGGAGTGTTTTTCATTAGTGCTCTTTACAATGTTCAGTTTTGCTGTTTTTTTGGTTGAAAACATCCTTGCTGCCTGAGAAGGTAGGGAGCAGGGAGTGTGCCAAAGCCAGTCTGCCTTGAAGGCAATATGGGTGGAAAATCAACCTTGGGACCTGCTCCAGAGGTCTCTGAGACTGCTCCAAGGAGAGCAATTATCAGGCGTTGCTAATTGATCATGAACTATCAGCCAATGGCTCTGGCAGCAGCACACGCTGTAGGAGGTGAATTGTCACCAACCTTCACCATGCTCCTTCCTGCAGGAACCTTTGAGATTTGAGGAGATGTGGCCCATGGGCTGTAAAACTAAAACACGTCTTGGATGTTACCTTTGTCACACTGAAGGAAAATGGGCAAATTCAGGCAGCTGATGTTGTCATTGGAAAGGGGGTAGGAGAGGGAGCTGGCCTGCTGCTCAGCGTGATGGCTGTCCCTAGAAACAGTCCCTTGAAATAGTCCTTCAAGCAGCAGAAAGAGAATAGGATGATGGTCATGAATCAGGTAGAGGAGGGGGAACAGAGGTTAAATGATTTGCTGTAAAGCTGTTTGTTAAAAACAATGCATACAGCTTGCTCAACACTTTCGGTGCCTACCAAAGCAGGATGAGACTATTGATAAAGGGAAGGAATCTTGACCAAAGATCCTGTTTTTGGACCTAAAACTAACTCAAACCAGCCTCGAAGTTTGGACCTGGGTCAGGGACATCAAGAGCATGCACAGGGAAGCGAGGTGAAAAGTTCAGAACGAAGAAGACCTGTACTTCATTCCAGAGACCCCTGCCCACGACCACCAGACAACACTGCACAAGCACAACGCAGATGTCAATGACTTTTGGGCTCATTGTAATATGAGGCAAGGCTGGGTGGGGCTGAGTAATGAATATGTATAAGCATATTGGAAAACTTAATGAATATGGAACTTGTAACCCGATATATACCAGGCTGAATGCAGCTGTCTGCACGCATGACTTTGGAGGAGCTATCCCCCATACGTCCCAGCACTGAAGTAAACATTCCTACTTTACTACTTATTCCAGTAGTGGAGTCTTTTCTGCATATCGTTTTGTCAGGCAATGTGGAGATATCAGGAGGAAATTGTTCCAAGCCCATCTTTCTGCTGGTGTACAGGGGAGAAGGAGATGGCACCATTGTGTATGGCATTCTCATAAACAAGTGAGAAAGATGTGGCCTTGATGAGACAGATGTTGGGTGGGTGGAAAACTGGTTGCACAGTTAGAAAATCTGTCAGAAGTTCACTGCCAGAAAGGGAGGTAATGGCAAATATGAACCTGAGCCTGTTGCTTGTGTTCCTGTTCATGGTTTGGAGGAGGGATGAGACTGTGTTATTTGATGTGCACCTGGGAGGGACTTGAGCACAACAGAGGCCAGCACTATAATTCAAAGGCACAAGAGAAGTAGTCTGGAAAAAGCCCAAGGTTGTATTCCAGGGGTCATGCTGGTGAGTGAAGGCAGCGGGTGCAAGGTCTCAGTGGGGCCAGGGAAGCTGTCCCAGCTGTGCTGAGAGCCAGGAAAATCAGGGGGGTAGGAAGGTTTTGCCCTTGGCTGCTGCACTTCAGCATCCACGGGGTTTGGCTGGAGACAGTCCAAAGGGAGCTGTAAAAATGACGAGAGGGGGCTGGGATGTAACCTCTTCAGGAAAGCCAGAGTGGATGGTAAGAGACACTGAGGAAATGTGGTGCATCCTTAAACATGGGGCCCGTGAGGAGGAAGAGGGTTCCTCTTTCTCCTTGCCAATTAGGACAAGCTGTGTTGAAGTTAAACTGCAGTTTAAGAGAGGATAAAGACACCTTTGTGCACTTTTCAAGGTACAGTCTGACACTTCCCTGGTAACACGCTTTGCCTTCCGCGCTCCTGATTCCCTGTAAGTCTGGTTTAGCACAGCATCTATTCCAGTAACTCACGTGGCTTTGGTGAATTAACTACTTAACCCATGGGAATTGTACCATTATCTTCAGAAGAACTAGAAAAATAAAGTGTATTTATAAGGTTTTTATTGTTTTCACCCCACCATCAACATTCCCTTTAAGAACATCAAAAGATTGAAAAAACAGATAGAGACATCTGCCAGCGTCTCTTGAGATGAGTATTGCACTTTCTTCTAATCCAGGCCCAGCCTTTGGAGTCTCTCCATGCCTTCACAAAACAGAGGATTTTTTTCTTGTATTTAAGAACCATCTAAAGACCCTTTTACTGTGTTTTAACAGAGACCTGTGTCAGCAGAGTTAAAAAATGCTGGCACTTGCTCTGCCCAGATTAAAGATGATATATTACCCTTTGCTGCTTGGACCCCATTTACAGCTTGTGTTACAAGATTACGTAAGGCTCCAAGGCAGTGGCAGGGCTGGCGATAAGGAACAAAGTCCGGGCGCAGGCTGGATTTTCCCCTCCAGCACTTTTCATTCCTTCTCCAGGCCTGAGAGAAGAGCTGCAGGGAGCAGCCTGTCCCCTCCTGCAGCCTCCGGACCCCCAGCATGGCATCACCCATGAGGAGTTTGCTCGCTGATCCTGACAGATATCTCCAGTCATTCCGCCTCTTCCTGGAGAGGTCGACTGAGCACCAGTGCATGCAGGAGTTCGTGGAGAGGCAGCTGCCGGGCGTGATAGCGAGGTAACGCCAAGGTGACCACCCCGGGATGAAGGACAGCCAGGGCCACGGTCCCACGGTGGTGCGGGGCTCGGGGGGCTGCCTGCGAGAGGCAGATTGCTGTTCCCTGCCCCGTCTGTCGGCCTCTGATGGGGCTTGGCTGCAGGTTCCATCGCACACACGGCTCTCCGGGACGGAGGCTGCCTAGCAAGGAGGAGATTAGGCTGCATTGTTTCCTTGCACACAAACCCAGCTTGCCCTGAATCAGCTCTGAAATGCACTAACAGCTACTACGTTCTAGCACCAAACTTGATAGAAAGGAGCTTTCTAAAAGTAATCTATTCTATTTAGGGTTTCTCTAGGATGGCTGGATAATGCTCCTGCTTTGCCTGGCAGCGTGTGTCCTTTGCTGGGCCCCTCGCTTTGCAAACTGGCTTGGGAGCAGGCAGCCAGCACCAAATCCTGGCTCTGGGGAGGCTCTTCTCAGGGCTCAGGGTCTCATTGCTCTGCCAGAGCCTCACCCAGGGATTTTAAGAGCATTACACTCTTCCCTCTCCCTCCCCATTTTGCATAATGCAAAACTTCTACAAATAATTTTTAAGCTGCTGGTCCAGACTCAGATGGTTCTCTGCTCCTCAGAGCACAGACACGGAGAAGGCGAGTACCTGCTTCTGCTCGTATGCACTCATAATAAAAGCAAAATGCCACCTCTACAAATTGCCAAAATAATTGGAGATCATGAGTATCCAAAGGGCAGAGTTCTGAATGTGATCCCTGCGTACATACACATGCCTGTGTACATACACACACATTACATTTGGGTTTTGTCCTGCAAATTTTAGTCTTAACGGGATCTCCAGTGTCTCACATCATGCATGGAACCCTCTGTACTGGGCAGCTCTCCTAAAATGCATAAATAATGTCTTTCAGTATTGGAAATGGGAAATCTACAATCAATGTTCTAAGCGTTGGTGGTGGAGCAGGTATGATATGGACTTCAATATTTATGTTTTTTCCTTTTTTTTTTTAAAGAACACAGGGTTAAAAATTGCAAAAGGAGCAGAGTGGGAAATGAGTCTTTCTTTGAAAAGTCAGCTCCAGGGGACAGTTGGTGTTAGTTGGTGTGTGACCACATCATCTGAAAACAGCTTGTGCCTCCCCACTCTGATTCTTCTATGTCCTCCACAAAAACCCCTCCTTCTATACCATCACTCCTCAAAGGCAGAGAGAAGCTCGAACTGCTCCTTAGGGTTTCTACACAAAAAAACCTCCAAAAACAAACAAAACCCTCCCAAACAAATTACTGTCTTAGATTCCTCAGAGTATTGCATTTTTGCCTGCATTGCAACTATTCTTGCCTGTAACTATTTACTGAGGTGGTAACTCCCATCACTGCTATGTGAGAGCCATGGCTGAGCTCTGCTTTGCCTGGATTTGCTGGCCACCATCAGTGTAGAAGCTCCTCCTGGAGCTACTGTCCCCCAAAACACTGGAGCTGAACATAAGCTCCAGAAGAAATCAGAAATAATAAGTCTTTCATCTTAAGTTCAGTGAGTGGAAAAACAATACCAGTAAGATCAAGTGGCTTCATTTCATTAAATTCTTGCTTAAGTGCCCCCATAATTAAAACCTGTTTCCTTCTCTGCCCATTAAGTCGCCATACTTAAATTTTATATGAACAGTTAATCTAGTTTAAATGCCGTAGTCATACCATCGCCAAAGGCTAACCTCGGTTTTGTCAGTCTCCCCTCCATGCAGTAATTGTATGTAAATGGCGGGCATTAGTTATACAACAGGCAGTGCGACAGAGCAGGAACGTTGCTCTCCAAAGGAAACCATCCTTCTGGAAAAAAAAAAAAAAAAAAGAAAGAAAGAAAAAAAAGGAAGGAAGGAATTTTCTATCAGGAACGCTTTCCTTAGTGGGGTACTTCACTCCCCGGCCAGAGGCAGTCCAGCTTGCCATCCATCAGTAATGTGCAGGCAAAGCTCACTTTGTAATGTAAAAATCCCCAGATCACCCAACCCCATCTGCTCACTGGTTTGTTCCCATCACGGGTCCTGTTGAGGTCAGGAGGGAGCCGATTCCCGAATGCCCCCAGCATCTGGGAATCCCGGCTGATGTGGGAGGGCAGTGATGGAGCTGCTGCCCCGACCCCACCCGCCCCTGCCCTTCACAGGGAGGGAACAGGGAAAAAAAGCGTTTCCTCTCCGCTTTTCCACCTCGGGAGACAAGAACCCATTTCCTGCCTTATCCCACTCCATTACACCCGCCCCAACACGGCTCCTGCCTTCGCTGCAGCCGCTGCCTTATCGAGTTCACACTCCAGCGCCCCGCACTCTGTACCTTTAAAAACCATTAAAGTCATCAACGCTGCTATAAAGTACCAACCGGGCTATAAACAATCCCGTTACGTAAAATGTTTAATTAGAAACTTAATGGCGAACATAGTGGTAGCCTTTAAAAGGTAATTGTGTTGGAGAGTTTAAATAATTCGGATAGCCTAATTGCCAAATTGTTGATAATGCAAGCTGCCACAGAGCTGACTGTAAAATGCCTCGGGACACTTGTTTGCATATAAAAGAGATAAGTGAAGTCAGTTAAGGCTGTGGATTAAGTTATGAATCAAAGGGGTGGGCTTTTTTTGGTTAAAAACAGTACAAGGGTGATTTGGCCACACGAGAGAGGAAGAGAATATATTAAGCTCTCTGCATATGGAAATACATTTTTTTTTTTTTAAATCAGGACCTTCACAGCCTTTTCAAAGGGCTAAATCATTTTATGGAAAATTGGTAAAGCAACCAAAAATCAAGCTATTGCAGTAGTTCATTACAAATTCTGTGTTCCCCAATTCTACCATGGTAGGCTGCAGACAACTCGCTTTGCTCTGATTTTTCAACAGACTACAGGGCTTGCAGTGATAGCAAAGCTGCAGCTATTTCTGCTGCCTCAGAAATTCAATTTCCCTCCCTCAAAGAACATGCTTCCAGAGATGCCATGTAAATGTTGGTGCTGCTGGTTGCTTTAAGAAAGAGACAGAAGTCTGAAAGAATGCAACTCTTACTCACTTTGTGTAATATGTCCTCTGGGCACTACTGAGCAATTTAATGCCCAGTGTTTTCCTTTTGTATCTCAAATATTCTGCATGATGGAGCTAATGCTGAAGTGGTGGGAGTCCAGGGGCTCTGAAAATGATGAGAGTGGGCAGAGGCTGTGCAGGTCCTCCCTCCACAGTCCCTCAGCAAGGGCCTATCTGGCCATCACAAATTGCTGGGTGGTTTTCCACTCCATAACTCTGCTGGGTGGCCTTTCATTCAGTACAAAATTTTGTTCATTTGTAAGGAATTTTATAACATGGAGTTTTGTGCAAGCACAAGTAAATCTTCCAGGACAAAGCTCAATATTTGCTTGTAACATGAGCCCTGGATCTGTTATTCACTGTAGTTACCCTCTGTTTTACTCTTTCTTACCTTAATTTATTGTACTATAGTTTTTTTCCACCTAAAATCTATCCAAGCACAATAAGCAGAAGAGAGGTTGGAGAAAATTGAGCAAGCCAGCGGAATATTGCCCTGGACCCATGCCTCAGTCAGAAATACCATCCTCCTGAGTTTCCTTTATTGCAGATGGGGTGAGAGAGCTGAGAATGATAGAGCTATTTTTAAATTTTGAAATCTTGCATCTACTGGTACATCCATCAATAAAATAATTACAGCTGGCCTGAGCAGTGTTTAGAGAGAATTCTTCCTCGACAAAAACATGAAACGCAGTCATCCCTGGGGTATTCTGTAAACAGGGGTTAGCTAAACACAAATGGTATGTGCTCTATTCATCATTCTTTTTGGAAAACTCACAGGACACTAAAGACAAACAGATACAGATATTTTCTCTGATTCCAGTGTAAACACATATTCCCTTTGCCTTCCCCCACATGACCTTGTAACCAGTGAGGTGCCTGGCTAAAAATGCTCCTACTGACTCCTGAGAAATCCTGCCAAGTTTGCTGGTGACTTGGAACCATCAGAACTGGCACTGTTAGAGTTGTGTAGGATCTCTCCCTCGAGGTTAGACCATGTCCAGAAAACATGAGGTCAAGCCACAGGCATGACTGTGTCTGGCTTTCCCTTGGCCATGATGGTGCCAGTCAGAGAGGAGAAATGAAGAGAGTTGGGACTGATACTTAAATTCTTCTCAAATCCTAGAGCTCGATCTTCAGTGACAACCTACTGAGAATACAAAGCAGCTGCATGGACCTGTGCAGTGCATCTGTACATAAATGGCAGAAATCAGTCTGAAAACCGGGCATGTGATGGTGGTGGAGATTACCTTTGCCTGAGCTTTGTTTTCACTCTTTGTTTCATGTCTCCTCCTTCCTTAGGTGAGATGGATTTGCAGATCCTCTCAAAAATACGAGCCAGATATCCCGAGGCCACCATCAACAATGAAGTAATAGAGCCCAGTGCTGACCAAATCTCCAAGTACAAAGGTATTTTTACGTTATATAAATGAAATTTACATTACTTATTTTACATGCATTAAAAAGTGTTGAAACGTGGATGACCCCATGTTCAAATGCCTTCTTGTCAGAACTGTCTCTTAAAAATTAAAAAATTCACAATTTCATGCTTTTTTGACATCATTGCTTCTCAACAATGTTCACTCATTAAAATCTTAGTTTCTCTGCAAAGTAATCTGCATGGCAAATGCTTGGCTAGACAGACTTTAAAAGCTAAACAAGGTGGGAAATAATGGGTGATTGTATGGCAATGAAGTGAAATCCTTGCATTTCAGAAAATTTTTCTACTTTCAACTTGCATTGAATCAGGATCCTTCCTCAGCATCAAAGGGAAAATTTTAGTGTCTCATGGTAATTCTCTCACATCTTAAAAATCGTTTCCAACAAATAACTAAACCTCACAGTGGGGCACCAAACTAGTTACCAGGCTTTGAATTAGAAAACATGGAAAGGAAAGGAGGAGTGATAGGAAAGACTTTTGCCATGTGCTCTGGGGCTCAGAGCTTCCTTCCTTCCCCCAGCCCAAAGGTCTAAGCAGCATTCAGGAAGGAAAGCGAAGCGTTTTCCGAGGAGGATTGAGTGTTAACGAGGGTGCTTTGATCAAATTGCCCTACAAAGTGAGCATTAAATAGCAATGCACAGTTTGATTATCACTGGGTCAGCACCGACCAGGATTCAGTGATTGTGGTGTTGTGTGGAGGTGACACCAGCCCTGAGCAGAGCACTCCTGGCCAGAGAGCGGCTGCTGAATGGAAGTGACAGCGATGAATGAACCTCATCAAGCAACTCTCATGTTGGAAACGCTCCAAACCATAGCAAATACCAGGCTGTAAAACCACACTGTAAATCTCCAGTCTTGGTCTTGCTGAAGTCCTTAAAAATGAAGCATTCCCAGTGTGAATCAGCTTGTGGAAGTCAAAGGGAAAAAAAACCCCACAACAATCCCTTTCTCCCTATGGTGAGCTAGCTCAGAATCACTGGAAGCACCAAAGGCTCTCAGGAAAAACCTAGGTTTTTATATCTATAAAACACAGGCCTGATCTTTTAAAAGATGGCTTGTGCAAAATCCCCAGAGCTTTTGCTCCAGGCTGAAATGGTGAAGGATGGGCAACATGGCATCTTCTCTGTTTATGAGACAGTTTGTGCACTTGAACAGAGAATTTCTGTCCTGTCTGGGCTATGCTGGACTGGATTTGCTAGGAATCATCCCAGTGGTCCCACCAATTAACTGGCAGTCCTATCCTACTGCAGTGAGTTTCTTTCCAGAAGAAAGTTAAAGAAAATATAAAATTGTTGTCCCTATTTTAAGTTTTATGTTAAACTAGAAATGAAATATTCATCTGAAATTCTTTCTTTAAGCTCTCTTATTTGGTAATTAATCATGTCCCCAGTAGCTACCATTAATTAGGTTTCTGAGGCCTAAGATTTTCCGCGGAGAATTAGAAACATTATCCGCACCTCTGAGGATTCAGTAGTTATGTTTTCTGCCTCACCAAATGCTTTCTCCTTGGGAAGGAGAAGCCAAGCTCACAAGAGAAACTCCCTACTGGGATGTGCAGTGCTGACAAACTCATGTTTCTCTTAGGCTGTGGCGTGCGATGAACCTTTCCTCAAAGCCTCATGGACAGGCTGTGGATTTCCTTCATTCCTGGTGGAATCCCTTGGTGGCCATGCTTGGATTGTTGGTGGCCCCACAATTGAGCTGCATCACCACTGCACAACTGCAGGCAGCCCAGTTTTGATGGCACCCATCAGGTACACAACCAGCTTGTGACTGGGAAAAGAATCTGGGGTGAAGCCAGGAGAAAACATAGGAAAACTTTTCATAATGGCTTTAGATGGACATTTAGGCAGAAACTTACCCAAATCCCATGACGAGTTTGCACTTCCCAGAATCTGGACTTCAAAGGCTCAGCCTGGAAAACAATTCAGTTTTCTTCCCAGCTCCTCCTTGCAGACAGAACAACAATTAAACTGAACCAGATTGCCCCAGATTATTGGTGAGGGGATAGGATCTGCTGTTGAATGACGCCTGAGTTTAGAGCAGCAAATTAAATCTGAACTGCCAATGCTGGGGCCAGTGACTGATAAATGGGAGCTAACAGAGTAACAGTGGCAGCATCTGAAAGGGGTGGCCCATTTCCAGCCACAGAAGAGGAGATAAGCACTGATGGAGCATTTCTCATCTGTGGGACAGAGATGTGTCCTAATCAGAGCCCAAAAGGAGAAACATTGTCGTAAATGGTGTAAAGGCACTGGTCCTAGCAAATAGTGTTCTGAACATGTGTTCTGTAGCTAAGGCTCAGCCTGCCTTTGGGCCATGGAAGTTTTAAATTGATGCTGACTCCAGGGAAGCACAGGAACTGAATCAGGGCCTCCTTTGTCCTGGAGCAATCCCGAATGCCAGGCAGCAACGCAGTGAGATGAGCTCCATATGCCAGCAGACAGACATTAGTATTCCAGCATCCCTACACTATGAAATTATCTCTCAGTTTTGCTCCCATAAAAACCAAAGAAATGCAGTGATGAACCAGGCCCTCAGTGTAACTTATTCTTTGAATCCACTTCTCCGAATTTCTGCTTTCCTCAGTTGCTGATGTGCACTGTATTGAGGTCTGAAGACACACCATGTGTCACTCCTTGAAGCTCCTTGCTTTAAAACACTGTCATCCCTTTTGCCCGAAGCAGCTGGTCAGAACTGTGGGCTTCTGCAAAATTGTTCCAACACAGAAGCAGCTGAATGTCAAGACATGGGTCCTTGCTTATGGAACAAAGCTCCTTCCCTCTCCCACCATTCCAGTTACACAAATTTAGAAGAAGGCATTTGCTTTCTCTGCCCTTCTCAACCTTTTAATTGTGCTTCTCTTCAAGAAACCCCTGCCTTGATCCATCCTTGGGCACCTGTTTTTGTTTGGGGAAAATCCTCCACCGTAGGCTGGCTTCTGCTCAGCCACGTGGGTTTTGTGTGGCACATAAGTGATGGGGTCATCAGTCCTTCTGTTCAACATGAAATGTGCTGCTCATGGCCTGGTAACAGTTCATCCCAGCCAACAGCTTTTAATTCAGCTTGAGCCAGGCATGAGGAAGAACTTACTTTTTCTTTAAATCAGGTAAACACCAGAGGAACCCAAATGAGAGAGCCAAGTGAAAAGCACCAGACTCACTTAAGATTTCATCCTATAAAGCCCTCTACAGCCTTCTCCTCACATATGGGCTCAAGGTTTTAGATATTCCACTGTTGTGTTAAACTGGTACCAAAACTCTCTACCTAAATATGGCTTTTGGATGTATTAAAGCTCTGAGTGTAAAGCAGCCCCATATTTGCAATTGAGATAACTCTGTCCTGCCTTCCCCTCTATTTCAGAGCGTGTGGCTCAGGCATCAAACCTTGAGAACATAAAGTTTACCTGGCACAAGGAGACAGCTTATGAATATGAAAGTCGAGTGAATGCAGAAAAGAAGACTAAAAAGTGGGACTTCATTCACATGATCCAGGTAAGACTCTGTGCAAAGTAAGTGTTGTCAAAGACTCAGCTGTTAAAAGTATGCATGAAGTATGTGACCTCATTATCCACTTGTAGGGGAAGAAAGGTGAGTTTACTTCCCAGTAATTTGAAGTGCTTTAGCATAAATGAACTGCAGAAATGAAAAGCAGCTTTGAGCACAGTAGTCCTATTAACCAGGCTGTGGGTGGCAGTCAACTAAGAATACATTTTAGCTAGTGTCTTCAGAAGCTCCTTGTCTTCTCCATGAAATTGCCTTTGTATTTCCAACTTCACTGAAGCCTTCACTGAAGATGGGCAAACCTCTTTATCTCAGGTTAATGAATGAACATGAGCTGGGTCCTGGGAGTGCCAGAGAGCAGGCACAACATGAGACCCCTGAGCCTGCAGTGTGAGCCCACTGCCCACACCTTCCTATTGTGCCTCACTGTCCCTGCTTTTCTGCCAGCATTGCCCCCATTTGGTTTCTCTTATGAGTGGTACAAGTTGTAATAATCACCAGGATGACACTGTAATCTATAAGCATCTCTGCTTTTTCCAGATGCTCTATTATGTGAGAGATGTCCCAGCAACTATCCGGTATTTCCACAGCCTCCTGGAATCGCAGGCGAAGCTCCTCATTATCCTGGTGTCAGGTGAGAGCTGCTCCACTCAGTCAGGGAAGGGCTGTGAGGACCTTTGGGGTTCCTGTGTCTAACACAGGCCATGAGGTGAACAGACAACCCCTGAAACCTGCACACTGTCGTTATGTGCATGGCTTGTAAAGACCAAGGTTTTATGAGCCAAAAAACCCCTATCATGGGCACAAAACATCTTTCTCTGCCCTTCCCCATCCTACAGCCTGTCCGGTGACGGATGGCAGCAGAGGCCCCGCAGCAGGAGAGGCTCCATCCCACAGCTCTCCCTCTCAGGACCCCCTTCAGCCTCTGCTCTTTGCTGGAAAAGGCTTTCCAGGCTGGGCACTGCATTTTCTCTCTCCCAGAGCCTTGTGGCATTAAGTAAACAGCTACGGCGGGGCTCGGCTGTGCCATACAGCAGGTGTTGGAGCACATATGGTTCATTTTCTTCTCAAACTGCCCATTTCCTTAATATCATCATTTTGGGTACAAAACAGCGTTCTTAGGCTGTTTCAGATCTCATAGAGATGCTCTGTGGTCAGTCCAGCAGGAAAATGCTGGAGCAGAGTAAGTGGCAATCTTTTAATACTGTGGGCAAGGTATGCCAGAGATAGTGCAATGGTGAAGTCTAATTTGACTCTAGAAAGCCTTTAATTTGCCTCAAAAGCTATTGAAATTTTAGCTGTGTAAACAGCCACATCTAACAACTCTGAAAGGGATGTTAAGCATTATTTGTTCAGAGGTTTAAGCTTAATTTCTCATTGAATTTGGTCACGTCTGCAAGCTGATGAAGTTCCTTTTATTTTGTTCATGAAGGGTCCACTATGAAGTGACACTTCTGACCTGAATTTATTCAAACTACATTTTTTTGGAAATGTTTTTAGTTTGAAGTGTTTTCAAGCAGTTCACAACAAAGAATCTGTATTTCAAATTATTTTTAAAAACCTGTTCATGTTCTTTGGCGGAACGAGAATAGATCATAATATTAGACTATTGCTGATTACCTGTGTATAGTTAATTAAAACCCTTTTCCAGTTGCTTAACCTGTCCCTTTGGATATTCATAAAATGTGAATACAGGAAAGAATATGCACCTATTCAAAATTAAAATTATTAAAGTGCTGAGTTCATGAGAAGTATTTGAAGTCCTCTCTGGGCCAGATGACTCTGTGTTTTCTGATGGAGCAGAAATTGCTGGGGGCAACAAAAAAGTGGGAGAGAGGAGCAGGACTCAGAACAGCAGACAGGAAAGGAAGAGGGAAAACACCATGAGGGAAACAAGAGAATAGAGAGGGGAAGGAAGAAGTGCAATGAAAATGATCACTGAAGCAAAAAGAGTTACTGAAAGATCATCAGAACAAAGCTCATTTCACAAAAGGTAATGTCATCTCCAGCACAAACACATCCGGGTGTGTTGGTTAAAAGCCAGCCTGGGAGCAGGGTTGGTGGGAGAGGGCTGGGGTCGGTCGGTGGAGGTTGCAATCCCTTCTGCTCCCACCCTGCCGGCAGAGCAGGACTTGCAGGGGCTGCGGATCTGTTGACACCGCCTTGCAAACAAAAGCAGTGCCATATGCTGAGCCTTCCGAGAGCCATTATAATAATGCTGCGTTCAGGTAGGGGATAATTGCTCAGCTCAGAGATGGCACTGAGTCACACAACACTGACACCAGCAGATTTCCTGCAATTAGTGCTCTGCGTTCAGTTTCCACCAGGTGAAAGAAAATATTGTGGCCTCTCTTCTAAACACCACTGTTTATTTGACTATAAATAACTGTTTGCAGATAAAGCAACTGCAAAACCACGAGTAACTGGTTTTAGCACCTAGGGAGAATTATTGTTGTAACTTTCAAGAGCTGCTCATTAGGCTCAAAGTTATTTTCATCCTGTCCAGTCATTCCGAGTAATCCTTTTAAAAATGATTTACAGCAGAAATACTGAATCAGAGATCCAGGCTGGGGTAAAATAAAGATGTGAAGATGTATGTGGGGACTTTTCAACTTACCCAGCTGGTTTGCTTTATAAAACGTCTCTTGAAAAGTGTGAACTGCTCTGGCCTCAGCTGGAGGCTCAAGGAGAGGTGCTGGAGCTCCAGGGTAGGTGTCCACCCACTCCTGCAGCCCCCAAACCTGAGGAACAGAAGCAGGGAGGCAGCCAACTCCACCATGCCCCAGGACATGTCCCAGCTCTGGAAAGCTCCCACTTGCAATGATGACAATTGCTGAAAAACCCAGACAATCAAAGCTGCTTCCAAATAGTGTTTCTCCTTAACTCTGTTTTTCTGGTGGTTTATCTCTTAGGAAAGAGTGGCTGGGAAACACTGTGGAAGAAGTATGGGTCTTCCTTCCCTCTGGAAGATCTTTGCTCTTATGTTTCCTCTGCTGATTTGCCAAGGATGCTGGATTCAGCTGGGCTGAAGTACCAACTCTACGAGCTCCCATCCCGCATGGACATAACGAGCTGCTTTATTGAAGGGGACAAAGATGGGGAGCTGTTGCTGGACTTCCTGACAGAAACACTTGACTTTGCTAAAACTGCCCCTCCTGAACTAAAGCATCAGCTAATGGAAGACTTAAGAAAGCCTGGATGCAGTGAAAACAAAGATGGGAAGGTGTTTTTCAATAACAACCTGGGCGTAATAGTGATTGAGCCATGAGTTAACCTCTTCTTCTTGATCCAAGGCAAAAAGTCAGATACAAACTGTTAACAGCTGAAATGTATTTTTTCATCTTTTATAAATGGCTTAATTTACTTCAGCACCGATAATAATTTTTGGAGTTTGTTACGAAATCAGTATTAACATCTGTTGTTATGAGTGAGCTTTAATACCTGATTAATTCTACACTAATCTATGAATGTGTAACTCACTAGGCAGTAAATTGTGCTTTATTGTACAGATGTTGTGTAATCAGCTATAACTCAGACCATCCACTCAGGCACTGCAGAAACCCAACCATTTCCTAAGGAATAATCCAGAACTACTTGTGGTACCACCATCTTCATTTAAAAACTGTCTACAGACCAAATAAGCAAATGCAATTTCTTGGTGCAGCTGGCAGGAGTGCAGGCTCAGAATGACCAAGCATTGGGTGGATCTTTGATGGGATTTCTTGAGCTTGTGACTTCAAGATCTCATACCTGCAGCTGCTGTGAAAGTGGCCTCACACCTGTATGTTCAATGGTTGCCTGCTCCTGCCTCTGCAGGCATCTCCATCTAATGGCACTGCTTCCCCTTTCCTGCAGTTTTACTTTGTGATGATGTATCTGCTGAGCAATTTGTGTGCCAGGTCCATAGTGGCTCTACAAGAGGGAGGCAAGGGAGCATGGTTGAGGCACAGGGTTGGTAACAAGCGCCCTGGAGAGGTGGATTTCAGTGGTGAGCCCTGATGCAGATTTTTTGCTAGGAATCAGCTGCTGCAGTCACGCAGAGCTTTTTTTGTATTTTTAATTAACCACACAAAGCTTCTGGTCTCAGCCTTCCCCTGGCCTGGTAGGCAGGGCCATAAGTGGCCTGTGAGCTTTGTAACAAGGAAAATGTAAAAATAAACTCTGATACCAAAATGTCTGGTTCGGGTAGCATTTTTTTTTTTTCATTTTCAATGGCATTGTGTCAGATAAATCTATTCACTGTACAGGGTTTTCAGTGAGAAGGGGCTTCACCTCCTCAGCCCCTTCTCCATGTGAGGCTGTTGTGGTTGATGCATTTGTTTTGCAAAATGATTTTATAATTTTCAGAACTGTTTTCTCTCTACAAGGCACAATACATAGTGGGATACAATAGAGTCGCTTGAATGGATTTAATAGCCTGAATACTCAATTTATCCCCTGAGACAGGTGTGATTTCTGCCATTGAAATGATTTGATTCAGTGTTGAAATGGTTTACTTTAGGTAATACTTTAGCTGCAAGGAATTAAGTTTTATTTTTGCACACATATTTCTGATACAATATAGATTATTAATGATTTGAAGTGATTTCAAGAGATCATATTGGGCGTAATAGACGTTTATGTTTATTTTAGGGCAAGTTATTTGAAACATAAACTTCTCCTGGTGCTCAAATATTAATTCTGGTGGATTTTAGAAGGTTTCCATGATAATCCTCTGTTGAACAGAACAAGATCTATTAACACTTTACACAGTTCTGTGCACAGGCTCCTGCGCTAGAAGACCTCAGTATATCTGTGAGCTGCTGTGGTCACATGCCAGAGCAGGAAAGAAAGAAAGAAAATTCTGATTACAACAGATTGCTGTATGCATTTCTAATTGGAAACAAATTAAAGTTACATTTATTTTCGTGGCTCTTTTGGGCTGTCAGTGACCTTTTCTAAATGGTGCCTGCAAAGTGGGTGACCGCTGAATATTGCCACATCAACTCTGTCAGGGGTGAGATATCTCAGGGAGCCACAGAAATGCCAGAACAAAACAAAAAAACCACTAATCCAGCAACAAAGCTCAGTAATAAAATGCCTTTGCAGATCCTGCTGTTTTATTGTTTATCAGACTTTAAAAAAAAACCCCAACAAAATGAGTAAAAGGGGTTTTAGCAGTTTTGGAGGAGGCTTGTTCTGAAAATGTGGGAGAGACCAGGAAAGACAAGAAGGACCAGAGCTGATCTGGAGAGAACAGAGGAGGATTTGACCACACACACGCAAGAAAGACATTCAGTGTGAATGCACAAAAGAGCTTCTTCCCCTGTTTTGCTTCTGAGGAGAATTTCATTAAAAACTGGGGGGAAAAATACAGTAAACTCCATTCTGTATCTTGCAGCAGCTTGAGTTAAGGGACTGGGGAAAACTGAATCAGCAAAGCACCTTAAGGGATAAATTAGTTTTAATTTTAAATTTGTAACACACTCACACATTTTCGAGAAGCAAGTACTTTAAGTATTATTTAGTAGGAAATGAATGTGGGGAAGCACAATTTTATGCTCATTTTACCATAAAAACTGAAGGACGTTTTGTAAATCTCTCAAACAACTTCCTAACAGAGTGGAGAGCCACATTTTCATGAGAGAATCACCCTTAATTGTACGGTGAGATACTGCTATTGCACAGCAGGGTTGGGAAGTACAGTTTGTCCATGGACTGGGATTTGCACAGCAGTCTGTGCCAGAGCCTTATCACCCTTAGGAATTTCTTCCTAATCTCTAATCTAAACCTGCCCTCTGTCAGTTTGAAGCCATTTTGTTTGTCCTACCACTAAAATCCCTGTAAAACGGTCAAACCCCAATTCCATGTTTTCCTGGCTTGCACCCCTACAAAATTAACTTGTAGGCTTTCTAGAGAGGTTCATTGAGAGCAGTGGTATTAAACCAGCACAATACTGATTGAATCGAGTTGGGCTTCAGGATACCTGTATTAAAAATATACCAGAAATGATCCTGAAAGCTCTTCATGCATGGGTGCCTCTTTCTGGCTAAATACACGTTTTAGATATGAAATGTGACTCTGGGTAAATGCAATCCTTAACATTGCTTCTCTATGTTTTTCTCAAAGATGGCTCTGAGCAGTGCTTGTTTTTAAACTGGGAGACGTTTTCTTTATTCTTTTCATTTCATGAGCACATAAAGCTGGAATATACAGATTCTAATGCAGGTGCTGGAGAAAAAAGCTGGAAGGAAGGAGGGAGGGAGGAGGAGGAAGAGGAGGGAGTCTTTTGAAACAACAGGCAAACACCTGGGCCTGTGTCCCTCTGATAAGTAAGTGTGAGCTTCTGGCTCTGATGCTGTGTCAGGTGATTATTTCCCGAAGGAATTCCCGTGGGAGGTTTGCTGTGCAGGGAAGGGAATAGCCCGATGTCCATGAGTGAGGCACAGCTTTGGAATGATGCCTCAAAGGCTGGGTGGGAGGAAATGGGGGAGGAAAAACAGGCTGACCCCCTCCAAAGAGCCCAGACTTCATGCATATTTCCCTCCACATCAAACACATCTGCCTGAGCAGCTTCAGGGCTGTTACTTTAAATCATACGTAGAAAAATATTCTCACTGCTCCGTTAATTACCACAGCAAATTGAACAAATGCACTCACAGCTCGGCTGCTGTCACCATTCCTGCATTGGGGTAATTCATGCTTGCAGCCCATGATAGGATTTTTAATGTCATTACACAGTAGGGCAAAGTCTTCATTTTTAATAAAAATACAAATGCTAAAATGAAACGGATTAATATCTAATTTTACATCTTCATTTACATGATGTGCAAAATTATCTTAAATATTTGTTATGGATGGAGTGGCTTTCCACCAATTTAGGCTTTTTTTTTTCCATACTGGAGAATGTTAACAGAAATTGTAGCATAAATCATTGCCTTGTAGAGTACCAGAAGGCGCATATAAAAACCCATATCTTTGCTGCACATATTTCCCATTAACCATAATCTATTAGTAATTGAAGTTCATTACAAATTCTTGTAGACTTTATTGCTATCATGCTGCATGACATAGTGAACCTGGCTTGCATAACAAGAAGTCCTTGCTGGGAAATATCCTATTAACAATGACAGTGCATTTGTCATTGTGATAATAAATCCAAAGCTGCCTGTAGATTATAAATTATTGCGGCGCCATTTCCACTGTTGTAGTTTAAAAGTTTTGTCAGCACTTCCATTTTACCCCTGCTTTACAGGCAGTTATAACTTGACCATAAAAATCTGCAGCCAGCTGAATCCCATCTTACAAGGTCTCACTCTCTGAGAGTGTTTCTTCCCCCAGTGAGATTCATATTTCATCCATATGAAAACCTTTGAGGCAGAAGCTGTGTTTGTGACAGATTTTTAGGTTCTGCATTTGCACAGATTTTAATTGGAAAGCCCAGGCCATTTGACAAGTAATTTGTCCATGATATTTCTAAAGATGGTGGTGAAATTAAAAAATTCAGCAAGACAAAAAGATGGGAGCTGGGCTGAGCTGAGTGTTCGCTGGTTTAGCACCTGAAAGAGCTTCTGTCCTTATCTCCAGGTGCCAGAGACTTCGGGGAGCCATTGGGTAAACACTGCTTCTCTTCAAAGGAGAAACTGGAGAGAAATGATGTTCCCCATAGGCCTCACAAAGGTGTTTTGAGGATTAATTACAAATGCTGAAATTCAGGCATGCACTCAAGTCATCCTTCATCATGTCTGTGCAATTCTTCCAGCTCTATATAGGTTTTAAGTGTTATTAATAGAAAATTGCTATAGAGTTGAACTTTAAGTGTTAATTATGACTCGAGATATAAATGACACCAGGTCAAATCTTTCACAATTTAACTCCCTAATTGACTTCAGCTCTCTGCACCAAGGGATATCTCTCTAGCTGAATGCATCTGTCTATCACATTTCTCAAGGGCCTATAGCAAAGCATCCAATTAGCTGGACGTAACCATTATGCCTCAACAGCTCCTAAATAGTGTAGGATGAAGCCTTCATCTCCCTGAAATCATCAAGAAAATTCTACCTTTCACCAGACCAGATTTTCACATCATCCTGCAATACATGCTTTCTTTTTGAGTACTGTTTCCAGGTGTGGATAACAGATTCTGAAGTAAATATAATAATTGTCTTATCACATCAATAATGTCCTTCATCTCACAATACCCCAAATTTCTTTAAAATCTTGATATGCAAAATCACTTTGCTGCACCTCAGTGGTAAGTGATCTCCTGGGTGAAATTCAGCAGCTGTTGGACTGTCCATGGCACTGTTTCTCAGTGATTCATGGTAGGATGATGAGGAGGAAGAAGTTTGCAGTCGAATGTTGAGGAGCAGAAAGAAATTTCCTGGGCTGGTACTGAGCAGGGACACGGGCACTGACATATCTCCAGCCAAAATTACAATTAGCTCACCCTCTTCCTTGGCAGGAGAGCAGTGGGACATGGGGCTAGGACGTGGGGTTGGCTCAGGGTGAAGCCCTGGCACATCCAACAGCCCACACTGGTGGTGGGACCAAGGGTGTCTACCATGAACTGGCTTGGCAGCAGCTTTGTGTGGCAGTGTCCTGGTGCTGCCCAGCAGAGCTCATGAGGAAGGCAGGGATGGATCTGATGGGTGTAAGGGGTAAGAAGTGGTTTCCCCTTTTTTTTTCTTTAATGGGAAAAAAATTGCTCTTTGCCCTCGCAGGTGGATGTGAGCAGTACCCAACAGAGATGTGTGAGTGTGTGGTAGTGGTGTGAATCAGGATGGTGCTTTGTTCAAGAGAGGTGCACTGCTCTAAAAAAGGACAAGAAAAATAGTGTTACAATGTGCTGCAGATTTCTTACCCAGTTTTGTGCATTTTATCTATATTATCTGGGCAAAGAATGCAAAACCCCCAGGAACACAGAATAAATAAATTAAAGACTCATTGAAATCTCTAAATCTAAACCACGTCTTCCTTTCCCACTTTGAAATCCCTCAATCTAAAACATATCATAGTTTTCCACTCAAACAGGATATAAGGACCTAATATCTTTGTGACTCTTAATGCTATAAATACATTTTGATACTTTTATAACCATGATTTTACAGAGGTCACAGTGAGGTATCATTTATTTTGGTGAGGGTAAGTAGGCTATTTGCCAGCAGATGTAATCTCTTTGTTTTCTTAAAAGAAAATGAAATGACAGTATTTGGAGGCTGTTTCAAGGATCCCGTGTGTAACAATGGATCCTGGCTGAGATGAATTAGTGGCCAGTGTATAGGTGATCTTGCCAAAAATGAATAGCAATGCAATTTATCATACCCTTCTGTAATTTATCTCACGACCATGTATTAGATTAGATAAAGACAGAAAGACATGTGAATTGGATGGACTGGACTAATACTGAAAACTTACACCTGCTTTTATTGAGGCTGACAGGAAGATTTCTGTTGCCTGCATTGCAATCAGGATTTGACTTCACATTTTTAATTTGCTTTGAAGTATGATCTTGTCCAGCAACAAGAAAAAAGCTAACTCAACATTAAAGTTTGTTGATTGTGTCTGCTGTTTCTTATTCAATACAAATTTGCTCCATCATATATTTCACATTCAATCAATTAAAAAGTGTAAATCTAAACAAAAAACCCTCGACACTCAGAAGCTTAAAAAGAAGAGTAATAAGCAGCTGTGAAACTGCTGCAAACACTCATTACATGCTACACCGTTTTCAAGGTAACAAACCAATAGTTTATTTTGTCCCCTTCCAACAAAATCCATACTTCAAAATCCACTTTTCTTAGCAAATCGGTCTGTCTGTAAGACAAACAGGCTGTAGCTGGGAGTGTTTACCTACAACAGCAGAAAGATGTGCTACACTGCCTTCAAACTCAGGAATATCACCAGCTACCTTCTTTAGGCTCGTTGCGAGCCAGTGATTGATATCTGTTCTTTTGCATTGCTTTCCTCTCATATCTCTTTGTCCTGCTGCTATAATCGATCACAGGTTTTTCCATCAGGCTTCATGTCAGATTAGGACAGTGAACATGACTGGCTTAGAACAAACTGCTTCAAAGTGCACCAAGGCAAGCCTGGGACTCGAACTGCTCTAAAAAACGTTGTTTTGGGCACATCCATGAAGACAGGGCAGTCAGAAATATGCTTTTCTGGCAAGGGTTTGGCATGGCTCCTCTCTATGGAACCTCTCAATGTGTTGTGATCACATTGCCACTGTGGGCTGGTGTTTTAAGTGAGGGGCAATGATCAGCTCCTCATTTTCCTGATTCAGGCAGAAATTTCTGCTTAGGAGTCCACGGATGTATCTGGCAGGACCTGCACACGTATTCTACCTGAGGCTGGAGGTGCAAAGTCACACGCAGCTTTTGTGTTTAGTGCTTTTTGTGTGCCATCAAGAGCTGCAAGGAGTGAAAGCCCAACAACTTTCCTTGAATAGAAATAGATTTTAAAGATTCACTGTGACCAGTCTTCCCAGAAGAATTGAAATATCAGAATATCAGTCCCTTACTTAAACAGCTCTTTAGGGCATTACTGCTTGTTTTTATAGTGCCTAGCACAACTGAGTCTTCATCTTGGTGGGTATTTTAGGTGCATCTGTTGTAGAAATAATTTTTTTTTTCACATGAAGAACAGAGCATTTAGAGAAGAGGGCTGTAAGGGTTTGATACAAATTTGGATCAGTGATCATGGATGAGTTTGCTGACAGCAATTGCCCCATGGATGCTGTAGCTCAGATCTACAAATGCTAAAGGAGGAGTTGACCCATGGCAGCTGGGTGACTTCTGGGACTTCTCCTGGAAGAGGAACAGATGTTAAACTTTTACCTGGGTTCGAGAGAAGACAAGAATGTCATGGATGAGGAGTGTTTTGAGGAGGATCGCCCAGTGTCCCGTGCAGGACATCCCTGAGCTGAAATAGGTGCAAAAATACTGAGGCAAATTATCCCATGTGCTTGCCTTGTACAGATCAGACGCATAGGATAGTCACTGCTGGGTCCATACCCATGACCAGAGCTGGAGAAATACTAAATAAATAATCACGATAGTCCAACTATTTAGAGCTTCTAAACCAAGCTGAAACAACCATCACTGGAGGTATTGTACGAGGCATTGTGACACAGAAATGTTGTTACCCATTTGACACACTAAACCCCTTCTGGAATTTCATTCTTTTTTCCTAACAATGACTGACATCTAAGGCCAGGACCAGCACTGGGCCAGTGAAAGCAGTGCTTGCACAGCCCACAGGAACATCCTGCATTTAATCCCAGGGAACACACAGGCAGTGGTGCATTAGTGTAATGCTCTGAAACAAATTCTGAGTAAAGGCTTTTTGTTCTACCTGTGTAAAAACCAGGCACTCCTGGATTTTGCCATGTCAGAGCAGATGCTAAGAGCACCTGAAATTACAGCTTTCTGGAAAACAAAGCCTAAGAAATCTTGAGAGTGAGCAGACACAGAATATTTCCATCAGAAGCTATTAGTGGGACTGGGATCTTTCCAGAAATACATGAGGTGAGCTGCTGCTCAGATGGATGTACTGCCAGGGCAGAGGGCAAACTGTGAGATAAATGCTCAGGTATCCATGGGCTGCTGTAACACTGCACCAGGTAATGGTCTGGGGAGATAAAAAAATAGGATTGGAAAAAACTACAATTAGAATCTTGTACTCTGCCAAAGACAGGGTTTTCAGCACAGACTTTGAGGGATTTCTGTGTCCTACAGGTCCTGGCCACCCTCCCTCTTGCCTTGCAGAGGTTCTGAGGCTGTGCCTGAAGACAGCACTTGCCCTAAGGAAGAAACTGGGGTGTGCTGGAAGGCAAAGGATGATGGGCAAAGAAATCTGGAGTTTTTTACTTTGCAGGTGAACCTCAGGCTGAGTGGCTGAGGAGCTGATTAGAACTCTTGGGTAGCTAACCCACACAGCAGGAAAGGTTAACCCGGATTACTGCGGGAAACCTCATTCTGGGATGATTTATGGAGAGGGTACAACTGCCCTGTATCCAAGCAAGGGCCACAGATGCCATGGTTTAGTGTTCAAATGGCTTATCCCTGTGTAAGGTCATTCATCACACATTGCTTTGGGCTCCCAGGCCAATACATATAAAAGTCTGTTTCACAACAGGCGCAGCCTTTTCAGCTCCCATCTGCCCACAGCAACCCTTCCAACGCTGCTAATTACACCCCTGCACTTGATTATACTGGCTCCAGCTCACTCCAGAGCCCTGGCTGTACTGGTGTGCCCCAAGGGGGGATTGTGTTAATAAACAGAAACAAGCACAGGGTCTCCATTTAAGAGCCCGTTTCAAAGCCCAGAAGTTGTAAGCTCAACCTCTGGACAACCACAGTCCTGCTTGGAAGGCAGAATTGCTCCAAGAGTGTTTTATTTGTTTCAATTTGTTTGCTATAATTCAGTTTCTCATGGATAAGAGGCAGGATGCTCCCACTACCAATGCAGGGACGGGTGAGTTTCTTTTGCAGACGAAAAAGAAAGAAAGAGGAGACAAGAAAGATGAGCTTGTGAGGCAACCACAGGAGCAGCAAAGCCAATGCTGGGCTGTGGCGCAGGAGAGGCTGAGAATTCCCAGTCTTCCCAGAGGAGGTATGAGAGGAGAAGTGGCACTCTTGGGGAAGAATTTCCTTTCAGCTGTTATGAAAAGCATGAAAAGCAATTAAAACAACCTAAAAATAGGAAGGTCTCTTCCTCTTTTTTTTTTTTTTCCTTTTTTTTCCCCCAGTGCTCCCAAGGCTTTTGCTGACTGAGATAGAGGTAGGGGGACATGCCTGGCCTAATACACCTGCAAAAATGGTCTGTTTATTAACCAGGGACATGCTCTGAGGCAGCACTTGCAGCCCAAGCCCTCGGGGGAGCCCTGGAGCTCCAGCTGTAGCTGTCAGCAAAGTGCCCTGGGGCCACGCCAGGAGCACTGTGGGCATCGAGCAGAGCTGCCCACCCCCGGCCAGGGGAATGCTGAGCAGAGGGGTTAAACCTCACCACTTTTTAGGACATAGGCGTTTATTCTGGTCATTGGACATCTTCGTGGCCAGTGGAGAGAGGGCCAGGGCACCCAGCCAGGGCCATGCAGTTGTGCACACCCAAGCACTTGTCCCTCCTGCAAAGGATGGGCGAGGCCACCAAAGCAGCTGGGAGCTCCACGAGTACAGGGAGATGGCTGCTGAAGGCTTTGTAGGCTCACAGCCACCGTGAATTTTAGGGATGGGTTGGAGGACAGTAGACATTCAAAAACTAGTTTAGAATGCCTGGGAAGGGAATTTGGTGAGTGCTTGCCTTAAGAAAATCTGATTGTACCAACAGCGTTTACATAAAAGGAGTAGGGAATAGGAAATTGTGTAATGGAATTCTAATTATAATTCCTTTTGTTTTCCTAAAGAACATTAAAAAGCCATGATGTGACCAACGACTCAAGCCCAAAAAAATATGTCCAATTTTATTTTTACACTCATTGAGGTCCCTTGTTAATTTACAGCTAGTGAAATAATAAACAAAGCTGATCTTCTCATTTGCATCTGACACTATAGAAATGGTAATTTTTAAAAGGTTACCCAGAATCAGTTCGAAGCTTTGATTTTTGTCATTAGCATATTTAAGTCTAGCTTAGGCAAGCTTTCTTCCCTGAAACACACGTTTTGGTAAAAGCTGTTTAGTGCCCATAGCCATTCTGCTGCTCTTAAAATATGATGCCCTAGCAGGCCAGAGCTAACCTGTGCATATGAAATAAAGTTTAGTTTAATGTTGTGTTAAAAGAGTTTGGTCTCTGGAGCAGTCACTCTGCTTAATAACAGGTAAGCATATGCCTTCTACTTAGTTTTCATTTAACTTGCCCCACACAAGCAATGAATCCAGTTTAATTAAATGTTCTTTTAAACAGCGAAATGACACTGGTTTGTATTTTAAAAAATCTGTACGCCACAGGGCACCCTCAAGACACAAAATCCTCATAAAGAGGATGTAAGATGTACAGCTAATAACACAGAGCAAGTTTGACATTTGCAGGGTAATTTAGTGAACCAAGTGCTTCCTTACAGGCTTCACGCGGGAGCGCGGTGGCTGCAGTGCCATTTAATAGGAGATGAAGAGCCATGTTTGTAATAATGCTAATAAACAGCTAATCTGAAAATTAGACTAGCACGTGGCAGAGGGCTGCTCTGCATGTATAATAAATGCTGCTCAGTGCTGGTGAAGGCTGTCAGCTGATGCTGGAATCCTGCTGCTGCAGCGTTAATCAGCAGCCTGGGTGGCCAGGCAAGGCTCACTCTCCTGCACCCCACGGTCCCCAGGCTGTGCACAAGGAGTGCAAAAATGCACATGAACCCTAAAGGACGGTAACCAGGCCAGAAAGGGGCACTGAAGGTGTCCCTTACAGAGCTTAAAACAGCTCAGAGGTCCTGACATTCAGGGGAATGGCTTTGAGCTCAGCAAGTGCCCAGTTCTCATCCCAATAAGGGTTAGGAGAGGCATGAAGTGTTTGAGACTGGGTTGGGTGGGGCCCTGAGCAACCTGGTCTAGTGGAAGGTGTCCCTGCCCATGGCAGGGCGTTGGAATGAGATCATCTTGAAGGTTCCTTCCAACCCAAACCATTCTATGACTGACCAAGCATCCCCTTTCTGTTTTATTTTTCTCTGATAGTTTAAATCTGGTCTAACCCTGGCCAATAAGTAATTTAAATCCTCTTTTATTGAGGGCATCATAAGGTAGAAGAGGTAAATGAGGTAGAAAGGAGTGGTAAATGCTTATTTTTTTCCTTTAAGAGAATCAGGATCTTTAATAAAGTAAGTATTAGGGCAAAGAAGAAATAAACACTGAAAGCATCTCACTCATTACTAAAATGAAAATGCTTGCTAATATATGCAGTGCACCTGGAAATGCCCATTCAAGTAATTACAAAAGGGAAAAACACCGGGGAAACAGGCAAGCATGAAGACAATAGCCATTAGAAACAATATTAAATTAAGCACGCCTTTTGAGATCTACAAATTCACTGGTTAAATTGTGCATTACAAACCCTGCCTTGCCTTCACTCAGCTGGAGTCCTGGGGCAAACCTTCAACATTTGAAAACAGCCTCTTGTTTTGCATTGAGATGAAGTCAGGGCTGTTCCTAACTCTGCTTATTCCTGGGGTTTTTAAAACACATTAAAAAATAACCTTTTTTTCCCTTTTTCTTTCCCACCACCCTCCAGGTTCCTGCTAGCAGAAGGCACCACACTCCCCCAGTCTGAGCAAACAAGGGCAGAAAAAGGGCACTTCATGCCATGCAGCATTAAGCTGGGCAAATGGCATAAAGCCCATCAAAATCAGCAGGAACCTTCTCATTGACCAAACAGCCCTTGAGTGTGGCCACCCGTGAGTGTTTGGGTGAATTTGGCTTCATCCAGGACACAGAGCTCCATGTTTCCCCAAGGAGCCCCTTCCCACCCAGCTATAGGGCAGAACAGCTTCTCACACTCTATTTTGGCAAAGGTGCCTTTCACTATGGGGCAGAGCCAGGAGGCAAAGGGATCAACCCTCTGATTCCTGTCCCTACACCACGGACAGCTCATGGGGCAGCAGCTGTGAGCTGTGGCTCTCTCAAGGCACTCACAACCACAGGGATGCTTGAGTGTTTGTGCAAATAAAGGATGGAATTGAGACCAAAATACGACCTTCCTGATGACAAAACTGTATCGTCTCACAGAGACATGAGAAATGAGTGAGGACAAGTTTATTAATACGTTTATTGGAGTGCAGGGTTGTTTATCACCATTTTCCTATCGCTGATGAGATTTCCAGGGCTAATGGAAACTCTCCCACTTTCTCCTGTTCTCTGAGAGATCTCCTAAAATTGATTGTGGAAGCCAGCAACCACTTCCAATTGATTTTGTGTCATTAAACATTAAAAACTCTGTGCAGCTTTCATAGAGTCCTTTCTGCTGGAAAGTGGGCTATTGTCTACCAGCAATCCCAGTTTGCTGCTAAAACAATGGATTGTCTGGGAGAGGGGGTAAAATTATATAGAAAACTCTTTTAAGGTGATACTTTCTTGTAACAACACACACACACACACACACACACACACACACACACACACACACACACACACACATTGCCTGTGATCCTTTCACTTCCAAAACCTGCAGCTGTTTAATTTTTCCAGCTTTTGGCTTTATTTAGTGGGAAGAGAAGAGCTAAATGAAGACAATTTCTGCTTCTATCCACCCAACCCCTCCCTGCTTTTTTCCTAAGCAATGAGGTGCTTCTGTTTTGTTTGTTCTTAGGGAATCTTCTAACATACTTTTTTGCCTTGTTCCCTCAAAATTTTCCAGCAAGCCAGAAGGAAATAGAACCTTTGGGAAGCCTTTGCTCCCAAGATAGCAGAAGTTGAGGGCCCCTTCTCTGTTTCTCAGTTCATTTCCTCCATCCAGAGGCAATCTGCACGGTGCAGATGGAAATTCCCACTGTGGCTGCGGATGGGCAGTGGGAAGCAGTGAGCTCCTGTGCAGTTGCAGGCTGTAGGGCTCATACCTGATGCTGATCACAGTGAGGGATCTCCAGAGACAGATTTTGGGAATCTGCAGATATTAACGAGGCCTTTCCAAAACCCCAGTCTGTGAGAAGTGAATTCAGGACGACTCCATCCCTTTCATAACCCAATAAGAGAACTCTGTGGTCTGAAGGTGACAGAAGACCAGGAGAAAACTGGAGTCCCACAGATCCTTTTCCCTCTATAAGCCCGTCGAGGGCCCCATACACCACTCCCACACCTTTGCAAGTCACATTTCCATTAGCTGTACCCAAATCCCACAGCACTGACCAGCTGCTGAGGGGACAAGGGGTAGATGACAAAGCAGCCACCCAGAATGCTGTTGTGGGGACAATGGGGAGGTGACAAACAGCAGGACCAGCCACCTGGAATGCTGTTATGGGGACAATGGGGACGTGACAAACAGCAGGACCAGCCACCTGGAATGCTGCTGAGGGGACAATGGGGACATGACAAACAGCAGGAGCAGCCACCTGGAATGCTGCTTTGCTCAGATGTCCCGGGCAAAAATGACTCTGACTGAGGGACAAAGCCCCTGTTCCTGCAGGGAGCACATTCAAGAGGACAGCTTTTGTGCACCATTTCTGGCTTGGTAATTAAGGCTGGAATAACCTATGAAGTGACAGATAACATATTAAACACCTTCTGTGTCTTAGGAAGCACAAACTAGGTGTCACAAATGGAGCCTCATATGGCCCAGATGCCTCAGGCCATATGGCCACCCTGCTCCTTGCTGTGCCACATTCGGAGGCATGGCAGGGTGGCAGTCAGGATGCTGGTGTGGGCCAGGAGCGGTGGCACATATGAGGGTGACAACGATGGTGGTCGTACAGAGCCCTCCTCCACGTGCTTTCTCTGTTAGGGTTTGTGGACTTGGTTCAGCTACTCAATTTGTGGTATGTAGAGCAGCCAAAATAATTCTATGAGAAATAAAGAGACGAGAGCAGATGAAAATAGAGCTAATAATACAGTCATTAGGAAGGGAGCCAAGGCACAAATTGCAGTGTAGAGTGTGAAAGGAGAAGTCAGGGGAGGGAAAAGACTGTGCATACCCTACGCTGCACAGGGGACACAAATGCATCCCCAAACAGCAGCTGTCTGTAGCAAAGGGCAGCAAGAGGCTGTGTGGCCAGACCTGTTGCCTTGGCACAGGACAGCATCCCAGCAGGATGGTGCTCGAGTGCAGGTTGTTCATGGCCCTGCATTTTGGGCAACAGCCCATCAAGGTACAGCAGCAGGCAGGGAAGGGACATGTCACACCACACTTTTGTGTCACCTGGGAAGATGGGACAAACAGCCTGCTCTTACAGATGTGCAGGACACACCTGTGAGGGGGTCAGTTGCTGGAGCCAACATGGGTCATGACTGAGCTGTAGCTGGGTGTTTCAAAATGACAGCCCAGGAGAATCAGGGGTGGTGATGAAAAATCATTCCCAGTCCTTGGATGGGCATCGATAACTGCAGTGTAGGGCGTGGGACTGTTTTTCCCTGCCTTGAGGAAATGGCAGTCCTGCCAGCAGAGCTTAGCCTTGGCAGGCACAACATCAGAAGTGGTTAAGAGCAGCAGAGCAGTCAGGGATATTTTACTGCCATCTGCTTGATAGCCAGTGTTTCTGATCCATCTAAGGTCAGCCAGCGTATTTCGGTTTGCCCTCAGGTGCAAGCTGATGATAATGCAGCCTCTTGACTGGCCCTTCACGGCACCTATTTAAAGCTGCTCAAAGAGGCTGTGCAACTGCATGTCCTTAAGCAGAAAACTTCAAGTGCCTTTTTGTGCCAAGTGCTCTTCAGTTTAGACCAATCTTCAGCTTGAAATGGGAGGAAAGTCCTTCCAAAGAGTAACAAGAGGGCGATTAAATATACACTTCATAGAATCGTAGAGTGGTTTGGGTTCAAAGGGACCAGAAAGATCATTCAGCTCCAACTCCTCTGCCATTGGCAAGGACACCTTCTACTGTCCCAGGCTGCAAAAATCCCCATCCAGCCTGGCCTTGGACATTTCCAGGGATGGGGCATCCACGGCTTTTCTGGACAACCTGTGCCAGGGCCTCACCACCCTCACAGGGAAGAATTTCTTCAGAATATCTGATCTAACTCTGCCCTCTGTTGTTTTGAAGCCATTCCACCTTTTCCTGTCACACCATGCCCTTGTCCAAAGTCCCTCTCCAGCTCTCTTGGAGTCCTGTTAGATACTGGAAAGGGCTCTAACGTCTCCCTGGAGCCATTTCTCCAGGCTAAGCAACCCCAAGTCTCTCAGTGTGTCTCCAGAGCAGAGATGCTCTCAGAGCATCTTCCTGCCTCTTCTCTAGACTTGCTCCAACAGATCCATGTCCTTTTTGTGTTGGGGGCTCCAGAGTTGGATGAAGAGCTCCAGATGGAGCTCCAGATGCAGGGCAGAGGGGCAGAATCCCCCCCCTCTGTTGGCTTCCTGGGCTGGATGTGCACATTGCTGAGTCACTCTGAGCTTCTCATCAGCCAGTACTTGTTTGTAGCATCTTTCTGCCCAAGGTGATCAAGGCAATTCTCGTTTAGATGAGCATTTCTGCTATAATAAAAATACTGTGGAGCAAATGATGCAAGTCCACGCTTCTCAAGTATTGACTAGAATGATTTCTCTCCACTCTTCTTGCCATCAGCTTTCTCTGGTGGCTCCTGTCCAGTCTGTTGCATTCTTAAGGAAAAAAAATTCCCAATTTCTTAATCACATGTAGCGGAATGATTGTGATTTCCCTCAATATCTCTCTATGCCTCTAAGGAAATGTAGTCTAGGCCAATTTCTGGCATCTCTCTTTCCTAATCCCCCGTGTACGCCAAGGCAAAGGGTTTATTTACTGGTGTGGAAATGCCCATGACTTCAATAATTTCTGCCTGCTCTGTACTCTCATTGCTGGAGGAAAAATGTTAAAGGATTTTTGATTTTCTCTCTCTCTTTTTTTTTTTAAATAACACCATGAACCTAAGAAATGAAACTTTTTGCTAAAAAGTTTTTGTTTACAAGTAACACCTAAAATTGCAGTAACAGAAAGGAATATGAGATATATTTACACTTCCTTGATTTTCTTTGCTCCCTTGAAGGATTTCAATGTATGTAATGAATTTTCCTCTTTAGCTGGGACACTCATGGACTCTGCCAGAAGTTTCTTTTCTTCTTAAAAAAATTTTAGATGGAGAAAGAATTTTCTCTCCGTAATACAGGTGGTGGACCAAGATGCAAAGACTCGAACCAGATTTTTTAAATCATTGAGATGTCTAAACATGAGAGCAAAAACTAAATGGCAATTCAGGAGCTCACACACACTGTGTTAAGCCAAGAGGAGTTAGTAACTATTTTTTCATCTTTCAGTACCTGAAAGTCTCCAGACCCTGTCCCTCAGAGCATGACTGGGTTCAGCCATGAAGCCTGGGCAAGTTGAACCTGCACTCCCAGCTCTGGCCCGAAGTGAGGACTGAGTCCATAGCCAGTGATGGTGCAAACACAGCTAAACAAAGAGCAACAAGTCCAGAAAAGCAGAGAAGAGTGCTGAGGGTAACTAAATAGGTGTTGTGAGGATGCTGTCCTGTGTCACACTGTTTGCTCAGGCAGGCGCTGTCTATCTTTGCCAGGGTGGCAAAAACGGCTTTTCTAAATAGATGTTCCAGATGAGCTGAATCAGACTGAAAGGTTTCCCTCTTCCCTCTTCACTCATTTTACAATGCAAAGCAGAAGATACCTATTCCAAAGCATTCCAGTTTTATTGCCAGCCTTCAGGCTGCCTCATTCTGGACCTGCTGCAATCCAATCTGCTCTTGCTAATACTTCAAATATAATATTTATAACGGCCCAGGTTGAACCAAAGGCTACTTGCACTGACAGATGTCACAAGCTATATCTCTCCTTTCCATTTTATTGTTTGGTAGCTTCTGGCAAAGAGGGAGAGGGAATGAAATGCTCCTTTGCTTCAAACTCGCAGGAACATTTTGCTGTGCTGCCTATTATTCACAGGGGAGTAATCAAGTGGTAGCTGGTTGGTTACCAATGTGTTATGCAAGGGAAGTTTACGTGATGGCAGAGGATAAGATATATTTCTGATTTAATTAATTTGCTGCAAGCCCATATGAAGTTTTATACTTGTGGTTTTGGGGATGTGGGCAAACGTGCAATGCTGTGGACAGAAGGATCCTATTCTGCAACAGGGGAGGAAAATAATTTCTCTGTAACTAAAGATAATGAGTTCTGCAGGACTGTAAATAGGCATGGAGATGTTTTGCAGATAAAGCATCTCTGTGGTACTTTGCTACAGCAGAGCAGTGGGGAAAATTCTGCAGGGAACAATCTTCTCCTGGCAGATGGCTGGACCAGGAGACATGCTCAATATTTTCCATGTCTGTTTTTCATGATTTATACAACACCATCTCTTGGAAAAGCAATTCTGAGAGGACGTTATGATTCCATGATAATTCACTACACTTGAGAGAAAAGAAAAACCCTATATAAATATGTGTATCCCCTGTGGTTGGAGTTAACTGACTTCTTCAAGCCCTGTTTCATTTTTTTAACTTTCTTGGCTAGAACCACATGGAGCTTTTTGTTAGCTGGCTGATTAAGCAAATTTCCATGGGAATTTTGGGGGGAGAGTTCAGAGAATGGTCAGAGGGGAAGAAGAGGGGAGAGAAGACAATCAGTCCCCCCAGGCCCGGCACTGTGCAAGAACTCAGTCTCTGGGAAGTACCAGACTGTGGATTCAGTACCTCCTGCCCTGGACATGTGCCATAGCCACCAGATCACTTGTTAGCTCTCTCTGGGGAAGAAGGACCTGTTTTCACATAGTCAGAGAATAAGAAAGGTGATGGAACAGCAAAAAAAATCCGTTGGAGAGAAAAGAGCTTTCCTCCAATCTCTGTTCAAGTGCCTTGTGGGGGACAGTCCTTCTTCTGGTCTTTATTAGAAAGAGAAGTGTGAATCCAGGGAGAAAGTCATATCCAAGGGGAGAAAAAGGCTTCAGGGTAATTTTTTTGCCAAGTACAACTCAGTTTAATGTTGCTGGCACTGGGAGAGTTTTGCATTGCTCTGTTATGAGCTGTCATTCCACATTGCAGAGCAATGGGACACAGCTGCTGTCCAAGAGCAGCATTTTCCAGAAGTGAAGATGGAAATTGCCATGTTCTTTAGGACATCAAAGACCAGAAATAAAAATATTTCAGGTCAAGGAAATGTTATCAGGCCAAACTGGGAGGATACAAAAATGTACAGACTAAAGAGCCCATGATGGCAAATGGGTGGAGACAGATGATCGTGAAATTAGCAATTAGCTTTAAATCAAACTAGCAATTCACTTAAAACCTGACTAAGCAGAAGACAATTAAGTCAGTAAATACAGTAACACTGCGGAAAAACATATACCAACTTCCCTTATGTTTACAGCTGCACTCTGTCCTCCACCCCCGATATTTCTGTACCAGCACAGTGTGGAAACAAAGGCTCAGAGCTTTCCAAAGGCCACACACAAGCAGAATGCAGAAATCTGACTGTTTGCTGGGTTTAGTCTCTCTTGTACACCCATGGCTACAGTAAAATGTCCACTGACAACTCCTACTTCACGCTTCTGCTCTTTCCTGCAAAGGAGCCGTGTTCCTCTAAAAGCACAATTTTCTTTAAGCAAGCCACCCTGAGAGCTGGATGCCCTCATATTGTTCAGATTTAATCTCAAATCCACAAAAAAAATTAAAAAAGGTATTCTGAATGCAAAGCAAATAGCAATTACCCTGACAGCTTCCCTATTTCAGCAATGAGCTGCAGCTGTATTTGCTCTTGGGCAGGGGAACTGTTTTCACTTAAGCCATGGGGAGAGGAGGACACAAATCCCAGAATTTCACTGCCTGGAGGAATCCCCACAGCACACACATTTGGGTGTGAATTGAGTCCTCTGCTGGAAAAGAGCCTGAACTTATTCTTGCTGCTCTTGGACACAGCTGGCCAGGACAATTTACATTGCCTGGAAACCAGGAAACAGAGCTCATGTCCAGCTGATTTTGCTCAAATTTTGCTCAACTCCTATTTTCTAAAAAGCCCCAGCCTCAGCAGTCCTCAAGAGGCCTCTCCCACTCCTTTAATTTCTTAATACATGTAAAACCAAACAGAAGAAAAACAGAGCAGCAGGTTCATTCAGTTAAGCTCTAGACTGACTTCATCCAACTTAATGCTTTTTAATCACTCTTTGAACAAAAGATTTAGTCCTCATAATCCTCCTTTTGCTCAATTTGCTGTTCCTTACTTTATGAAATCTATTATTTGTTTGGTTCCTCTGATTTCCACCCCCTAAATGAGTCTGTGGGAGGGAAAAAAAGGGGGCTAATGTCACAGGGAAAATGACTTTCAGGAATGAAACAGACTACAAATAACAGCTTTTCTTTTATAGCCTTTCATTGGAAAGGTGCACACAAAAATACAGGGAGCCCTTTCCACTGGGTAACCTCCTGAGCTGCACACCAAAACTTCCCATCAGTCTCCAGGAGCATGATTGCAATTAGACTTGGTGATTTCAAAGCTAATGCACCCTTTGTTTGGGATGACTGAGGTTTGGGTTTAGAGACATTTGCAAAGAAATTCCTGTTGTGGGCTCTGCTTCCTGGCAGAGTGGCTGCCACTCTCCTTTCCCAAACATTTGAACCTGGTTTTGCCTACATATATTTTGACTGGGCTGTGATGGAAATTGCCAAACCAAGCCGGTGTGGTAGGCTGGATTGTCCCAGTTCTGGTGCCTCTCAAAGGTCCTGAGACTCCCTGCAGGAGCCCCTGGTGCTGTGGGTGTCTGGCTTTCACCAGCTCCTCCTTTGCAGCTCCTTCATACAGCAAAGAATAACTGTGCCCTGGCAAATAAGTCAGTCTTCCAAACATTTATCTCTGATTCATTGGGCCTTCAGGTCTGCTTAGGAGCAAGTAATTCAACCCCAGGATTTCAGCTGCAAAGAAATACATTTATGTGGGCAGCAGGAGAGCCAGACCCACAAATCACTGTCTCCCATCACCAAATCCTATTCCACCCTGCATTTCCACTGGTGTGTTTTGAACAAAATCCTCAAGAACTTTTGCAAAGCCTAGGGCTATCTATCTGTGCTCACTCCTTTCCTCATTTTCACAATATCTATCCCAGGCCTGCTATAGACCTTTTCATGTGAGAACATTTGCAAAATAAAAAAATTAGAGTCACTTCATCCTTCTTTGAGTCTGTAAAGCTACAAATATTTCTCATTTTCCATTAGCTCCTCATTTAGAATAAATCAAATCAATTAAATATCACTTTTAAGATATTATAAACTATTATATACTTGAAAACATTTATTCTCCAAGTTGATTGTAAATAAATATAAGTGCAAATGAATCTAAAATATTCTGTGAAATTTTATCTTTCAATTAGACAGTTTCAGAGAAAGTCTTTAAGAAAACTCATTGCTATGTTTCCTACTATTCCAAAAGGTCAGACAGATGTGATCAAACATACGTAACACATAAGATATATTCAAAATTCTTTTGCCATCATTTTCTCTTCATGAGAAACAAAGAATATGCCCTTAAACCAGGTGAAGGAGAACAGACCATACACCTAGACTTGAACTGTATCTGGATTGTTTTGGAAAACTGGAACACGATTTCCTCTGAATAGCAGACACAGAGCCCCAGGCACTTTCTATGTTCAAAAATTAAACTTACAACTGGCATACATCTGGCAGTGATCCTGTACACTAAATCCATTTGGTTGGCCAGATGGCCTGAGACTTGCAGCTTTTTAATCTCACGCACAAAGCACTTTAGGCTGGAAAAAACAATAAATACAGCATAATACAATACTGTGACAAAAAGCCCCTTTTATTGGTTTTCCAGCCATAGGTACGGAAAATCATGGGCAAAGTAAGGAGTATTTTCACACTTTAGCTTCCTAAAACGTGCCATGTCCCGTAACTGCATTCTTTTCTCCTCCATTTCTTATGTCAAACTGATCCTCAGTGAAGGGTGAGTGATTCCGTAGGTACAAGGTTGGATGCTGGAGGCAGAGGATGGCATGATTTTCCACAACTCTTCTTTGATGAGCAAGAGCAGACTGCAGGACCTTAATATCTCTTTTACTTCTGCACTCTTTGGGATAAAAATCCTACATTGCTCTTCTGCACTAGGAACAGAGACAGCTTTAAAATGTGCATTTTTCTACTGTCAGTATCTTCAAGCAGCCAGGGGCCAGAAAAAACAAACACTCCATTTCCTTTGCTCTGAATGAACATTTCTTTTTCTCAAATACCTTTCTGTATGTTATTGGGGAAAACCTTTCCTCTCATTTACTTCTGCAGGAGTTGCAGTCCTTCCCCTGTATGCTACTGATCAGTTCCTGTGCCTTTATCTGCTTTTTAGGCTGCATTCTAGTAAAATCAATGTAAAACTCCCACTGAATTCATGGCTCTGTGAACAGCCATCCACTACGGCACCGTGAGATGACCACAAACTTTCACCTGACCCACCCCACCATTAAATGAGTGACCCCAGGATGGGAGCACCTTGCTGTGAGTTTGTGTTCAGTGCCTTGGTGTTCTCTGCAGCACAGCAGAAGTGTTTGCACAGCTCTGTGAGCGAAGCAGAAGCTCAGCCTTCCGGCACCCCACCTGTTCTTGCACTAAAGCTGCACTTTACCCTCACATCCCTTCCTAGAGCTATCCCTTTCTCACCCTCTGTTTGGAAAGGGTGATGGGCCATCTTTGGCTCAGGCTTCTGTTGCTCACCATGCAAATAATTCACTCAGAATAGCAGGGTTTAGGACACACAGATGACTCCACTCACTGGCTCGTTTCATCTTTCCAGTGATGGTTTTTCGCTGGCAGCTTCAAAGGCATCTTAGTGGATAAACTGCCTGACCTACTAAAAGAAGTACAAAGAGAATCCCCTTCTCAATTAATTCTTGTGCTCCAAATTCATACTCAGATTTCTCTCTGAGCAGCTTTCATTTCTGTTAATCAGCTACGACAGTTTTAACTCCCTTGAGTTGTTGCTTGGCTGTAGAACTCCTCCTGTACTGTAATTTTCCCAATTGTTTTAGGAAATGCTGCTGCTGAAATGGCAGAGGCCTGGACCTCAGCTGAACGGAATCAACACTTCCACCAAAGGAAATTATTTCAAATTCATTAAAGTTAAAGCAAGCAGATTTATGTCACCTGAGGCTTCTGTCCCTAAATGTTACAGAGACAACACAAATGTATCCTATTGCCTAAAGACCTGGTTCAAATGCTGCTTTGCACTCCTCAATTTCATAAACACAACTAGCTGAAGGAAGAAGATTGCTCCACACTTCCACACCAAAGATCCTACAGTTAATTTGTGCTTCAGGGCAAGTAGGTGAATATAACAAGGGATGTTCACAGAGTACATGGAAAATAAGCACTGTCACTGCTGTCCTACAGACAAGAAAGTGGAAGCTGGGGAAAGTTTCATCCAAAGCCATGAGGAAAGTTCAAAGTGGGGCTGGAAGAAGAGGTCAGTGATCTTTACCTGTCAGCTCTGCCCTGAGCACTGGGCTGTGCTGGTGTTCTTGGTGGATGAAAAGGAAGATGTGTGGTTCAGAGTAAAGACCTGTGGATTTCTTACAAAAATAAAGAAAAAAAAAAAAAAAGAACAAAACTGTACTAATTTAGCTGCTATCTGGGGTGGCTACCTAGAGCATCTGAGGCTTGTAGATGAAGATTTGAAGTGAGAAGCAAAACCATTAAATAAACTATTCTCCTCATCCCCAGTATTCCCAGTTCCCCTGTTTGTCACTTGCTGAATCTCTTCAGCTGGACCGACAGACTCACAGTGCAGCTGGGAGCAGGGGACTTCCACTCGGACACCTCACTGCTAATTTATGAACCCAACTTCAGCCAAGCAAGTTTGTCAGTCCTGGCCCCTGCCTTTAATGCTATTAGCATTCTGGAGGGTCTATTGACGATTTCATGCCAAATCAATTTTGGCACATTAAAGTGATTTGTCAGAAATCCAGCAAAAGAGCTTTCTTAATAATTCAGCTCTCAGACTCTGCAATGCTGGTGGGAAGGCAGTATGTGCCTGCATAGGTGCCCTTAATTAGCTCTAAAAATTTCAGCAAGATTTAACTGGAATTTAAAGCATTTTAACACATTTATTTTAAACCTTTGCTTTTAATTTTTAATGCTGAGTGAGTGGTAGATTGCTTCAAGGTAGTTTTGTAAAAAAAGAAATAATGTCTTGAAGGAAAAGTATTTGCACTTGCAAAAATGACCATTAGATTGTGGAAATGTACACTAGCAAAGTAGCCTTCCACTACCTGATGTTAGTCAGGCAACACAGCTGTCTTTCTGCCAGAGAAATGACGGTGCAAAAATAAGCAAATTTATCAGTGTCCTGTGTGGGGATGTATCAGCTCCTTCCAAAATATTCAAACTTTTCACCCCATATGCGGATTCATACAAATGTGACAACCCATCACTTTTAGATTTGTACATTATACATGTCTGGGATGAAGGATCATATCGGCTGACTTTATGGGAAAGGTTACTTACACCGTACTCAAAGCTGTGAAAAGAAGAAACATGAAATTCAAAGTTCCTCCTGCCTTCGTGTTGGGGGTAAGGCAGGTTCAGAGGTTTAGTAAATGCTGAAAACTGGGAATGCTAAAGAGCATAAAAGTTTAGTTGCTCTCTGGGTTGGATATGTATATTAGCAGTCACTGGTTTGGTATTTTTTTGTTGAAGGATATCAGTTACCAAAGAAACTGCCAGGGATGCTAAATAGCTGGAAATGGGAAACAACCATCACCTGAACTGCCAGCTCATTTAATGAGTGTTTGAGTGAATGTGCTGCAGCACAGAGACAGAATTGTCTGGGGTCCATCCAGAAAGCAGTGCCACCCAAATTCATGACAGCTAACCATAAAGGAAAAGGAAAACAAACATTTCTGCCTTCCCATTATGGAATTTACCATCTATCCTTCTTTATGGGTCTTGAATAGCGCCCCAGCACCAGCTGAGGGCTTTGGGTGCAGCTGTCCAAGATGTCTGAGTCTGGCTCTGGCATCCCAGCCAGGCAGAGGTGACACTGTCTGGCACTGCCACCTTGCTGGGCACTGCTCCTGGAAAACTCTCCAGAACCCCTGGTGTGCTCTGTGCTCTGCTCCCTGAGCTGCTAGCAGGGCTGCTAGCCAGGGGGGCACCTCCTCCCCAGGGAATTTGCCACTGAGAACTGCTTTTGGGGTGAATAAAAATAGTGTTAGGGAACATAAAAATTACCCCCCACAGCCTGTAATGTGTGAGATACTTGTGGTAACAGATCTGAACACATTTGTGTGTTATAGAAATAGACATCACATACAGGAAAAATCAGTCTCTTTCCCTGACTTTCCACACCATGCAGGATGGTCAAGGAGACCTTTACAAGGGGACTGAAGATAATGTCCCAAAAACAAAGAGCTTATTTTGCTCCAGGTAAATGTACTGATATGCATGGGTGGCTTCTCCAGTTCTGGCACATTGCTTCAATCTTTTCTTTCCCACCATGTGAACAAATGTTTGTTTGCTTCAAGTTCAAAACAGGCTTTCCAAGGCAAAATCCATCCAGATGGTCACCAGACTAAGGGGGGAGCCTCAGATTTCTCTAAACAAGTTTTTAAACCAAAGAAATTGTTTTCTACAGTGTTCCTCACTGATGATGCCTTTTCTGCTCTTGCTCACGACACTGATAGAATAAGCTGCTTTTGTTGATTAAAGCTCCAGAATCCCACAGAGAGCATAAATCCTATCAAAAGGTTCATCTTCTCAGATGTTCTTTTTAAGTTCTTTAACTATGGTTTCTGAATTCTCCCTACTATTTCAATCCTCATAGCTAAGCCCTTCATGCTATCTTTATGTAGTTCCTGGAAACGACACGAGCACTGTATGCAGTACATATTTAGTTTAAATTACCATTTGTGTTATTGTTGTACACGTATCCCACACAAAATTGCACCCCTCACGTACTGCATGGCAGTGGTAAAGTCAAATTTAGCTGTGATTAGCCCAAGCACTGTACAAAGCAGGAGTGTCTTCATTACATCCCAGCCCTCCACATCCTTAGCTGTTGTGCAAAATCCCCTTTCCTAGACAGGGAAATGCATAACCAATACCAGAGTGCTGCAGAGCACTGTGTGGGCTGGGGGATGCCAGAGGAGCTTTGGGACTGCTCAATGCTACAGGGATGCTGTGGTGCAGGTGAGGAGGGATCTGGTCACCATCAAGCAGCTAAAGAACTTGAAATACCCACCTTCCATCCCTGCTCCATTGGTGTGTGTGACCTTGGGAAGAACAAAAAGTCTCTGCCTCAGTGAAGTGGGGAAAAATGTGTTTCCTCACCGCCTGTAGTCCTCAGGCTAAATTTCTGAAAGCTGCTCAGAGCCTGTGGACAAAGTGTAAGTACAATAGATTGATAGTCTTTCCATTAACTTTGGATGGGACCTTGTAGGCATTGTGCATTTGTCTCAGCGTTCAAAGTAAGCAATTATCCTTATTTCCATCTGTTCTTTCTCTGCCTGTGTCCTTTAAAAGCTATGGCAAAGGTTGATGAAGTTGAAAGACTGCGTGCCTCAGAAATAAGCAAAGTGAAACAAACCCCTCATCAAACTATGTCTCCAATATATATACACATAGGATCAAGTCTGAATTTTTTTCTAATTCTTTTGTGAACCATCATGAAGATTGTCTTTGAGGATTTGAGTGACACCTCCTCATCAGCCTGCTCAGGCCAATGGCACAGCTGGGGTTTAAATAAGTGATTTCTGAGGATTGGCATGTTCTAGTTACAAAGCACTTTCATTTTACAGTTTCTGTAAAATTGGCTCAGACGTGGGCTGTGCCATTGACTTTTTTGAGAAGAAAAGCACAAAAAACTTACTACAGCTAGAGAAATCCAATTCAGCCAAAGGACAATTTCTGCCCAACAGAGTCATGCTCACCTACAGAAGTTGCATTTTTTACCAGATATTAAGAGATATATAAAATCACATGAAACTGGACAGTTAAGTATTGGCTTTGTATAAACCCAGCTGCAGGAAAAATGGGAGCAGCCTCTCTGAGAAGGGAAAAGGCAGAGTGGTGATGTGGTACCAGCACAACCTCTGAAGAGAGAAAAAAAGAGTTGTGATATCCTTAAATTTGCTGTCTTAAGCCTCACATATCCATTGGCTGTCTCTAAAACTCTGTTTAGCTGGGGCCAAATATCCTCCTAAAACTTCTCCATAAATCTAAATTGCCAGCTCGTGGGGAAAGTGCAGCTTCTTACCTGTTAGAGATTCTCTGTTAGTCTGCCTGCATGAAGGTTTAAGAAATGACAGCCCCCTTTAAACACTGCTCTGTTGGTAACACCATAGTCAGAGACTTGGAAATACAATGAGTAGTTAGGAATAAATTCAGTTTCATTGCATTTGAGCCTAGATCACATGTAAGATTTTTTTATAATGCACTCTCAGCAAGATTTAGCATCTTTCAGGTATCAGAGAAAAACCTGAGCTGCAGCAAGTGCTCTGGGAAAGCCTTTCAGAGCAGCACTTCCCTCACCTCATCTGCAGCATGTTCAAAGGATGTGGTGAAAGAATGGCCATGGAGTTACTTGCTCTTTCTCACAGGTGTCATGGGTCCTTTAGAGAGGCAGAGATCTGCTTTTACAGCTCTACAGAGTAGAAAATCAGTGTTGGTGTAAAGTCAGACAAGAGCAAGGGGACTCAGGAAAGCTTTGAAAAACTTCTTGCTGGACACATTTGAAAACTGAGCAAAGTAGGTGAGAGCAGGGGGAATGGTTCATTTTGCTTCCAGGCTGATTTTCATGTGAATTCAGTGGGATTATGAGATGGTCCTTCATCTTCCTAAGTGGGATGGTGTGAGGGATAAAGGTCAGACACCGAACATTTCCAAAGGATCCCGTTCTGGCATGCTTTGGCTTTCAAAATATTTTTACAGTTTTTCAGAGCTTGCTCAGAAAAGGACAGCATCACTGACTTCCTTGATAAGGATCAAGAGAGGAATAAACAGAAATTGACACCTGACACTGTGAGGTTGCTCCTAAATTCACACTGCTCCCTTTATTCCATCGGTGTACACAAGACACCTCAGTGCCTATGGAAGCCTGGATTTCTGCCAAAGGCTCTTGAGGGCAACTTCTGCTTCTGTTAAAGAGGCTCAGCTTCAGTTTCCCAAACAAATCAGTTGGCAACAAAGGTGTTAAAATTCTGTATTCACTACTAGAAAACACAGGTAGGAGTGAAATGTCCATTTGAAAATGTATTTCCATCTATGTGTGGATAGGCCTTTGTGTCTGGAAGTGTTATCAAGGTTAATTAGAAAAATTATCTCATCAGAACAGAAAAAAAATCAGGTGAGTGGAATCTCTCTGCCTGAGACACGCTAATCTTTCCCTGCTCGGTTTCAAGTGCAACTGTGATCCATCAAAGTCACTTCGCTGTGCAGTCCCTCGAGGACATCAAAAGTTTAGCCCAGTGTGGCAATGCTTGCATTGTGCCCTCAGTATTAATGAACACGGGTGTTGCCACTGCTTCCTGCAACAAAATACAATTGACAAACGATTTTAATAGCAAGGCTGACATATTTATGCCATTAAATAGTGTTGCCTTTTGAAAAGATACACACATGTTGCTTCTCTCTGTGGTGTGGGAACACTTCCCCTGAGTTAAAAAGAAATCATGGCCATTCTCTGTCTCCTTTGTCATTTGACTGTTCTTATTCAATATTTATTTACATGCTGTTTAAATTATTTTGTTTTCTTCTAATAACATATGATGCCTGGCCAGGCAGGGCAGTGCATAGGAGGTGCATCTCTGTAAGAGTGGCATTCAAAAGAAAAGTTAATGGTATCACTGGGGCTGTACTTACTCAGGTTTCACCCCACTATGTTTCTTCCCTTTTTCAAGTGGTCAGTCACCACCACTGATACCTTGCTGGTTGTTCAGGCCATTGATTTTGAAATGTTCACTGCCTCCTTCGGTAAGGCTTTTATGGATCAAAAAGTCTCACACAGCATGATTCAGTGCTCACCTGTCATGCAAATTAGGTACAAGTTGGAAAAGATCCCAAGAGAAGCCAGGTATTTCTGTTGTCAGCTATAATGATATTTCTCATACTCTCCCTTGGGAGGATTTGGCTATGTCTCTAGTTCCCAGCCCTCTCTCTCATCATTCACAGGACTCATTCCTTTGACTTCAGTTTCAGGAGAACAAGATTTAGCCCAAGATGTCTCCTCCAAGAAAAATAAACTGTTCACTCTTTTGTTTTCACTTTCTTGAGAGTCACCCACCCATAGGACGCAGGCCTTTGTCTGATCTCTCTTCTCAGGCACTGCTCCTCACAGAAGGTGGAGGACAGAGCTCCAAAGTACCAGCCTGGGATCAAGAAGGGACAAAATTGTCAGCATCAGGATCTATTTTTACATTTTGTTACGAGCGTCACCACAAATAAAACGGGAAATCGCTGCCACAGCTCTCTCGCTTTCTCCCTTTATCAGTCATTGTCCTTTCTGCCGTGGCAACACAAAACAAGCAAGAGAGAAAACAAATTAAATTACTCTCTGGTGCATGAAAAAAAATAAAAAGCCATTTAGTCCAGAATTCCCACTGGAACTGTCAGGCTGCAACAGGGAGAAAAATCTCGTAATGCCACTGCTGCAATGTGCAGGAGCATTAAGTGGTTGTTGATCTCCTGGCCAAGCACCGTGCATGGGAAGGCACCAGTCCCTCTGCAAGGGGAGCCATGGGACTGTGCTGCAAACCCTCCTGGGTATTAGGAAGTTCCCACAGCCACCAATTCATTAATCACAGCTTTCCTCTCAACACCACCCCTACGGTTTCAAAGTCAGAGCAGCATTTCAAGCATAGCTCGGGCTGCCCTGTGCACTCTCCAGCAGCAGAATCAGAAAGTTTCCAGTCTCCAATTTACTTTACATGTAACACAGGTTGACTCTAAATGCATTTTTAAAACTCAGTTTTGATTCCAGAATAACTCACAGTTAGAGACTCTCTTCTGTGTTGTGAAGTGTTTGTTTTGTTCCGTGCTGATTTTCAGTGTCCCTGATGAGCAGTTAACAAGACGTCAATTAATCATGCAAATGGGAAGAAATAGGTATGCAGATGATTGCTGTACCTGGAGCTAAGATTTGGGACTTCATATAGTTATCTTTCTCTCATTTGGTTCTTTTGTTTGATTTTGTTAATAATTTCCATGACTTCCTGCTTTTGCTGTCGAAGTTAAACAGATGCTCCATCCCTCCACTGTGTCATTGTCTTACTGGTCCTGAAAAGACACATTTCTGGCAGATCTCATTTCACATTGAACACAAAACAATATGCCTGTGTGTAATGGGTCCCATGCCTTCAGAAAGTGTGCACCTCCTGCATGGACACTGCCCAGATTGCCGGCATGTGTCTGCAAACCCAGCTTTTCTCCAAAACACCGTGCTTCCTGGGAATATGCAAAGTAACTTTGCAGCTTGTAAGGGACAAATACCATTTTGTCACCATGCTGGACATTGCACCAACAGATACGAGGTATTTGAAGTCCCTAAGCCCCAGCCAGAGCCCTCCTGAGTAATGGAATTAGTTTGGAAACACATTTAAGATTTCAAGAGGAAGCTCACAAACTCACAAGATACACGAGGATGATGTTACTTGGCAGAAAATTTGGCTGGGCTCAGGAGAGCTCACCCACACAATAGTGTCAGGGCTTCAGCTCAGGCCATCATCACAAAAACCACGAGCCATATAAAGCCTCTTAAACCCAGTGTTCTCTTCATCATCAGGCAACGAGATTCAGGGCTTCCATACTAAACTATCCTGGAGGATTTGTCAAGGACAACCAAATGATTTCCCTTGCACGACTGCTTAGAAGGACGAATCTGAGTAATTGCACAGATTTAGAGGGCTGGGGAGTGAGGTTTGCTTATGGTGCCCAAAACGTGAACTCACCAGCAGAGAGTCAGACAAGGGGAGTCAGTGCTGCTAAATTTCCACTTAGGACAGTTCCTTGGCTTCCAGGCTGCCCAGATCAGCCAGTTTGGACTGTGCAGGTGTGGGTATTTCAGGGTGCTGTGGCTGCCCAGCTGTGTTTTGCCATGAAGGGACCAGAGAGATGGAGCATAAGCCTGGGGAGAGGCTGCAGGGAGCAGGAGAACAGCAGGATCCTGATAGCTTCCCAGAGGAGATCCCTCCTGGCCCCTGAATCGCCCAGTGAAGATGAATCTCCTCCACCACGGACACAGAAACCCCACACTGAAAGTGAGGAGATCTCTAGAGGGACTGAGCAGGGCCTGGGGACAGGACTGGTGGCCACACAGCTCCTGCATGGCAGCTCCCTGCAAAGCCATGTCCTGTGCCGCTGTCCTGGGGGACTGTGCAGTCCTCACATGTCTTTTCCTCTTCCATCCATTGGGAGTTTCCCCTCATTAATTTGATTTTGCAGTTCTGTGTTTTTTGCAGTTCTGTGTTTTCCTTAGCATATGCACTGATTTTTCCTTCTTCTTTTTTTTTTCTTTTCCTTTTTTCCTATACTCCTTTTTTTTTTTTTTTTTTTTTTTTTTTTTTTTTTTTTTTTTTTTTCTGCCAAAACGTATCCAGCGATTATTTGAAAGGCTGCAAAGGCATCTGGGGAGTTTCTCTTGTGCTGTTATGATTTAGGCTTGAAATTGCTTAATTGCTGTATCCTATACTTCTCATTTTCAGTTCCCTAATGACTGTATCAATTTGTTGCCTATTATTCCCAATGACAGGGCAGTGTTTTTTGTGACTGTTTCCACAAGCCATTTTAAAAACTATTTCCTATGAGCTGCAGAAGGATCCAGCTTCTTGTCCTGGTTTGCTCCTTGTTCCTGGGGCCAGGAGGAATTCCCGCATAAGGCACCAAGGGTTGCAGGCAAAATTACATTTGGTTACAGTTTCTGAATGCCACTAAACATGCTCAAAGATGTCCTATCACATATTGATTTTAATTTAAATGATTTAATACTGATGGGATTCTATCGAATTTTTGTGAGGAATTACAGCAGTTATAAAGTTGTAAAAATCTTGAGTTAAAAAATACACAGCAAAACCAGAGACAGAAAGGCAAGAAAGCAAAATCAGTGATATGAACAAGTGAGAACAGTGGAAAATAAAATAGGCATAAATTAAGTCACACTTATACTGGCCTAAAATAGAAATTAATCCACAAACTTCACTGCTACAATGTTTGTGAGACAAATGATCAAGTCCAGGATGTGTTTTTCCTGTTGCAGCAGTTCTCAACCCTGGGACAAACATCCTGCATTTGATGCAGTCCCTCAAGGTCAAACAGGGACCCTTTCCAGATCAAATTTGTGTAACAGGCTCATGACTGTTAGTGCAACAAGAAGATAGCTCATAAGTCACCTTATATCACTAAATAATGTTTCTATTGGAGATAAACTCACTTGTTTTCTCTACCCGTAATCTGTTGCCTTTGCTTTCAAATGCCCGGTTCTTTATTTTAGCATTGAAAGGTGAGGAATAAATAAATAAATAAACAAACAAACAAACAAATAAATAAATGTGTTTCAGATCCATCTTGTGTTTGCCATCTTGTGTTTCCAAGTGTTAATTTTCTACATCCAAGTTTGTTTGGGTTTAGGAGGGACTCAGAGTTGTCTCTGCTGTCTGTACAACCTCAGGTGTCGGCTAAAAAAATCCTCGTTTTTATTTCTCCGTTTATGTTGATGGGCATTTTAATGTAACATGAGTCAAATACAAGTTAAACTTTACTGATTACATCTGTTACAAAAGTATTTACAAGCAGGAATAGTGCTAATAATCTATTTTTAAAATGGATTTATCATACTCATCATTGGGAGTAGTAACATTTAAAAATGGGCTGTGGTTAGAAGAAAGCAAGCTTATGAATGGTGTCCAATGTAGTATCAGCCCTCTGAAACCATATGGCATGGTGTTAGGGGATGACAGGTGGTAGCCAGTGTTGAGGAGATTCCACTCAGTTCCAAGTGCTAAGGGAGGACATATGTCCTTCCAAGAAATCTGCATGAAGTTGGAGAAGGAAATGCTAATGATGCCTTCAGAAATTATCTTTTTCCTGGCTCTGATGGAGTAATCTCAAGCTTCTGACACCTCTGATTATTACCTGACCACAGAACCTCACAGGAGTTGCTGACACTGATGGTCACTGGTATTTCTTAAGACTGGGATTTAACATCTGCAGCGTGTGACAAGCACGGCTTCAGCCAGGAGATGAGGCTTCCTCCAGGGCTCTGACCTCTTGCTGATTTTCATTCAGCCTAAGAGACTTGGGGCTGTTCAACCTGGAAGTGTTCAAGGCCAGATTGGATGGGGCTTGGAGCAACCTGGTCTAGTGGAAGATGTCCCTGCCTGTGGCAGGAGGTGGAACAAGATGAGCTTTCAGGTCCCTTCCAACCTGAACTTTTCTGTGATTCTGTGATTCTAACATTCTCCTTTAATTAAGTGCATCATTCACTAAATTTATAATTTTGCTTAATTTCATCTAACCTCACTTTCAACAATCATCTCCATAACTTCACTTTTCAGGATTTAATGTCTGGATCCACAGGGCAAAGTCCCAGTGAGATGGACCCACAGGGCTCCGAGTCCCTCTACATCAGGTGCATCATTCCAAAGGTGTCATCCCATGTTGGCAATTTTATTACCCTGCAAGTTATCTGGAAAGGTCACATCTCAGTTCCATGACTCATCTTAGACCTGAGAGCACACCGTTCATGGTACATTTTATCTTTCAGCACAGCTCTCACTGGAACACCTGAATAACTTACAGGTTGCACTATCCTTTCATATAAATTCACATGCAGAGAAAGTTTAAAACTCAACTGCTAGTCAGAAACATGGCTGGACAAATGCCAATTTTTGTCCAATTTTATTCAAAGCATTTACAGCTTACTTGGTTAATTTGATGTAGTGCATTGGGTCAAAATACCCACCAAGCATTTTTTTTGTATTTCAGGCATGCATTTAGAATTAGCTTAGACAAGGTGCATTACCCTTGAATTATCTGTGTGAGCTAAAGCAAAGCAGATGCAGGAAGAATGTGATTATCTTGGTACAGTTTGTGAAACAGATGCAGTAGAATAAAGCACCCTCCTCTATTACTAATGGTGTTGCCACCAGGTTAATAATCCACTGCACATCCACCACATCCTTACTCAGTCTACTGGCTAGCCATGTGAAAAAAATATCACTAGGAAAAGGTCATATCAGAAATATCTATTTAAAATTAGGTTTAGCCATTGAAACGTGGAACAGTCTTCTGGCTCCGAAAGCATCAAATCCCACAGGTCAGGAAAAAACAAGAATCATCTCTCTGTTCCCTTCACTTTCTTTTTCCATTTATTTTCCCTCAAAACAGCATAGTATAAAAAGCACAAGCACACCATGAAACCAGGCATGATGCAGGCTCCCCTCTGCAATAATTTTACCACAATAATTTTACCACAAAATTATGTTTGGTGAGTGCTGAGCCCAGAGGAGAGAAAAAAGGTGTGTGGTTACACACTCTCCTAGGCAGCATCCTGCGCCCAGCTTGGCCCAGTTTTGTGGATGGCAGGGAGGGGTGGGGGCAACCAAATCATCTCTGGGTTGGCAGCCAAGGCTGACCTTGGGAGTCCTTGGGGGGAGATTTGTTTTGCCTGGGGGTGATGAGGTGACAGGCAGGTGCTTTTCAAAGCTGACTGCACTCCGTAATGTTTCTTTTTGTAAAAGGCCTGGAAGAGGCTGGTAGATGCTCTGGTGTTATCACATTCACCTTGCCTTCCTTTTGTCCTGAGCTGTGCAGACCATAGGAGAAAATCTCCAAACACCCAGTCTTGCCTCCCTCAGGGACTGGTCTCACTCCTGTGCCAATGGGTTGGGGCCATGGCCTCCCTCCCTGAGCAGCCACTCCTTTCATCCTGCCTGCAGGTGCATCTTGCTTAACCCACACGTGGGTAAAGCAAAAGACAAAGGTCCTTCATCCCTCTCTGTCACTGGAAATAAACAGGAAAGGTGGGGAATCTAGTGCTGCAAGGTGTGTCATACTGTCACAAAGTTATAAGGTGAGATGAACCAGAAATGTAAGGACTTTAACACTCAGCTCACAGCAGGCTGGAATATGTGGAAATTTTTCTAAGCATGAGTCCTTCACAGATTTCAATCCCCTGTTAAAAAAAAGAATCCGTAAAGACGTCACGCGTTTGCCTACTAAAGGAAATTGACAAAGGAAAGATAAAAAACTTATATATTTCTATCACCGGCCTCCTAGGGAATAAGTACAGAGCTCTATCTTACTCTTCAGCACCACATAAGATACAGAATGCAGAATTTCCTCCTTGAAATATTTTGGCACAAACAACTATTCTGCACTATTTGTTTAGAAATCCAGTGGGGCTTCACTGAATAAAAGCTGGCGTCTTCATACTGGTAGTTGAAATAAGAATTAATTTCATGCACAATTGGCAGCGCAGAAGGAACTTCCTTGATTTCCAAAGAGCAAAAGATTTTATGAGGCTTCATACGTATTTATGATTATTTAAGGTTCTTGTTATAATGAGGATCCTTTAAGGAGAGGAATTTTGTATTTTAATTTGCATAAAGACAATAAAAACTCTTTGAGAAGCAATTTCTTTCCGTATAAAAAGTGAGAACATAGCACCTTAGTGGCTCAGACATCTGTTACTTAAGCAGATGCCACCGTGTAAACTCCATCAAGCAGCACAACCCACCAATCGGAAACCACCCAAACTTCATCTGCAGCCAAAATTCAGTGGGTGGCTGGGAGCCTCCAAAACAGGTTGAGGGATGATGGGCTTTTCTTCAGCGTCCTCATTAGGCGTCCAGTGGCATTTATTTGCTCATCGTTAACCAACGCTGCTGTATCGCGCGGCCCTGCGGCGGCTCTTCAGCGCAAAGTTCATCCCCGTGATCCACAGCCTGCAATTCCTCCCGCAAGATCCATCTCCGCGGAGCGCCAGCCCTCCGACACACGCGAGATAAAGAACCACTTCTTTGTTTCTCATTATGGCTGCGGTTCAGCGTCCTCACGCGGGAGCTGATGGATCAATATCTCCGCCAGAGATTAAATATTGCCTGCTTAAGTGCTACATGCAGAGATACAAACTCGCAGGGCCGAATTCAGCAGCCCAGCAGCACCGGCGAAGTCTGGGGCTGATAAGCCCTTTCTGAAGTCGGCTTACACTTTAAATCAGGAGTTCATGAAAGGCATTAAGAAAAACTATTATATTACTAGAATGGATGGCAGTACAGTTTATATGTTACACCTTGAAGTAAGCAGCAGGATTTTCAATCACTTGATAACCTTGAAACTGCTAAGGTATCAAATTGCTATCATGAATATTGTGCAGGAGCAGAAATAACTCAGAAAGCTGCCTTTGTGAATAATAATGTGGGAAAGAGCAATGTTCTTCTGGGCTAGGCTCACAATAGCACCGACAAGCAAATATACACGAAGGCAAGGCATGTACTTAAACAAGCAAATTTGCATTTGACTATATATCAATCAGTTATCAGTGCAGCTGCATCTTACCTGGCCCACAGAGGAAATAAAAAGCCTGCTAGATAACTTTGCCATGCAGGAAAAAGAAACTGCAAGGGACTCGTTTTTATATATGCACCTGGAACTGTTAGGATAAATGCCCTCTACTTTGACGGGCATCATGTCTTGAACAAGTATTTTAAACAAATACACAGTACAGATCCATCCATGCAGGAATTTAAACAACATGTCTTCCTGGTTTGCACATAAGAGATATTAACATATCTTGTGCCCTGATTCTGGTTTCATTCACTCTGGATGAAAACGCTGAGATTTCCTGCATAAGAGGAAGCTGAGCCAGCCCTCAAGGCTCCCATGTTTATGCTCTGAATCAGTGGAGTTTATACCAAACTCCGTTTTTGTTCTGAAGTACAGCACGGGTTTAGTCTTGTGGCATTTTCAGGTGCCACAGCCTACTGAGATCATCTGACAGCCATGTGAAAACTCAATGTCTGGAGTGATTCATCATTGTGTCAGATTGTCCTGCACTTTGTCACAATGACTGACAATAGGGGAAACTTGGAAATAATACAAAGATTCAGTGCTGGCTGATAATGCCTGCATTGTGATTAGAGCAGGCGGTGAGCACGTGAGGAGAATGCTAATTTTGTCCCCCACCCCCAATTTCATACTGCCTGTGCTTTCAACAGCTGGGTGTCTGCACTTGCTTTCTTAATCTTCACTCCTGTGGCATTTTTAAGTGCAGAGCCCTTTTTTCCAGCATGTTAAAGAGCCATATAATTATAAATGGAAAAAGAGGTAATATAGTGCAAAAGGGTAAATTCTGCCAGTACCACCAGGCACTGCTTGGGCAGGAGCATCTCTGGTGGATGTGCCCTTCCCTTCCAAATCCTAACCTTACTGTGATACCTCACCAGCATCTTAAATAATGGTAAAAACATGTGGAGCAATATTTCCAGGAATGCTATAAAACCCAGCAAGCATGGGTGAATTTGCATGTGGAGTGGCATCTTGTGGCAGGATCTTATAAAAATAATTATGGAAAAATACTTTATTTATTTTGCATTGACTCACAATAAAGGTTTAAGGTAATTGCTGACTCGATGGGGTATTCACACCTGAACAGCCAGAAAAAGTGTTTGCAGCAAGTTACATGTTCTAAAGCTCTTCAAGTTTTATCAGTGTTCACAGCAACCACATCAGAGACCACGGACTTGCTGTGTAATTAATTGGGAGAAAAGAAAGGGCTTTCCTGTGGGCTCCAGCTGCCCAGGTTGTTTTGTTGGGTAAAGAACAGGGGGGGGGAAAAAACAAACAGCAAGCAAGAACCAGCAAAATAACCATTGCTGTGTGTATCACAGTAATGAAGGCGGCAGAATTTCTCCCATTTCTGAAAATATAAAAGGAGCAAGTGGCTCTGGCTTCTGTTCCCTGTCCAGGGAGGGGACAGTGGCCTGGCTCCAGGGTGTGAAGGATGGCACAGTCTGCCCCAGAGGATTTTCCCTGCAGACACTGGTGTGGCATGTGCTGCATCACTGGACAGGTGATTTTTAAAAATGGAGGAGTGCAAATTTCCCTGAAGAATCTTGCTTGCTTACAAACTCAGAGGGTGTCTATAATTTCAGAGCTTATTTTCACAAGCAACCCACTCAATTAGATGTGTGCTATTTTGCTTTAGAAGCTGGGCCCTTGGAAGGAAAAGAAAAAGAAATTTCTGACAGAAGAAGAAGAAGAAGAAGAAGAAGGATCCATTTATCTAATTCGCACTAGCAGTGTATTTTTCTTTAAGCAAATACCAAGTTTGAAAGGAGTCAGAAGAAAAAATGGGCAAGCCTCCTGCAGCCTTGGTACTCTGCTGTGAGCCACTGGCTCTTCATGTGAAGAGCTGTATGGTGCCAAAAGTGGTTCAACAGTTCAGAGAGGAGCCAGGGTCTGACTCTGATCTTGCTTTTGCTGATATAAAGCTGAATAAAACCACAGGCCAAGACAGAGTCACTCTGAACTGGCACTGGTGCGCCTGAAGGAAAATGAGACTAAATTAAAGCAACCAGTGGAAAGTTATCTAATTTCCAGTGAGCACAGCTTGGTGTGGGTTGGGTTTGAGTGAGCTGGGAGCTGAGCTGACTGAGGTTGGTTATATTGGAGCCCAAAATGCGTTTTACTGCGATCACTGAGCATCTTGTCCCTAAAAAATGTGGGCATACAGCTTGAAAATGCTTAGTGAATTGGTACATTAATTTAGGCTCAATGACACAGTTCCATCCCTAGCTGTGAAACTGCTTGGTGAACACAACTCTGTGCTTTATCTAATTTCAGGGTGCTGAGTGAGGATGCAAGAACAGGGTAGATGCTAAAACACATCTACACAATAAATGATCCATAGATTAGAAAGATGTCAGAAGTTATCTGTTAAGCAGAGGTCCACAAACATTGCAAGCTGAGGGAAAGAATGATTTTATTGATGTTGAAAAATCTCATCATTGACTTTATTTTCTTTAAAATGAGCAGTAAAAACCAGACATATTTTTTCACTCTGTTGCTTTGGCAAGATGAGTTTGAACCAGCAGCTTAAGGTCTCTGGACCTTTAACTTCTGACAATGGTGATGGAAGATGCAAGTTTCCTAAAATGTTTTAACAACCAGAACAGTATTGGTCCATGTAGATATTAAAGATATAGTCAGTGAAAGCAATACAAATCCACCATGAGATTACAATCTAAACATCTGGGAAACAATTGGTATGCTCAATCATTCCAGTGAAATGATGGCTGGCCTTTGGACTTCCCATCACATTTTCTTTCCCCAGTTGCTTCTTTCTTATAATTAACATCTAGTATTGAGTACAAGATTTTTTATTCTTATTTTACAAAAAACCACTCTTCCCTGTGGATTGCAATTATCTTTGCAATATTTTAAAATTAAGAAAACAGCAAAAAATAAAGAGCAGCTTCATTTTTAATGCTCCAGTTTAATTTAAAAATTGTTCAAGTAATTTAAAAATGTAGGCATTAAAATACCAATTAAGCTCAAGGCAAGTTTTCCTATTAATTTTGATGACATCAGTACAGGGGTGTCACATAAAGGTGACCCCTTAGAGACAGGTTATTTTGAATTTAACATTTGACTATACCAGTGCTGAGAGAAAATGAATTAATTTACGAAGGAACTACACCTATTTGGGTAATCCCAACAGGCTGAACTTTGAAAACCACGTCACATTTCTCACAACGAGTAACTTACAAACGTAGCCTCCTTTCAAGGTTTTAATTACAAAATTTTATTTCTCAGATGTCCATTTTGGGTGGCCACCGTGTTGAAAAGTTAAAATATTTAAGCATAGTTTTAACTGTGCAGTATGAACAGAACTGGAATTTATAGTTTGAGATAAAGGCTATTCTAAAGTGCAGCAATTATTTCTAAAACCGTTTATTGTTCTAATTCTGTGTTGGTGGTTAAATGATAAAATTCATTTATTACCTGAACTCTAATGCAGGAATAGAGCAAGTTTTCATGGGGGCAGTAACACTAAAGAAAGCAGAAATTTCTAGATATAATTTGAGTATTTACAATTAAAATTTTGTGTGTAACTGGATGCCCTAAAAAGCTCAGAATAGACGACCTTGCAGAAACAGCTACTGGGAGTATCCTTATGGACCCAGAGAAACTAATTCTTTAAGCCAGCCTGGTTATGATGGATTTAAGTTAAATTGATCTCATTTCATTTGAGATCTTAAATTGGTTAATGAGGCCGAAATATGCTTTATTTCAGGGAAGTTGTACTGATCTGGACGAGGAACAGAATTTATGCTGATGTTCGAGTCAAGTGCAAATACCACCATCACTTCTTCATTACCACGTTAACTGGTGTGATCTGTTCTGCTCAGTAGAACTTGAACAAAATGTCAGGTTCCTAAATGAAGAAGCTCCTGGCTCTCCATGAGAAACTGGCTGATTGGTTAAAAGTACTTCAACCTTTATTTAATTCATGCCTTATAAGTGCTCCTTGGCAGGAGCTCTCGGGATCTGATCTTATGTCACACTTACTGAAACTCATTTAATTATTGCAGCTGAGGAGGGCAGGGAGATGGTTATCTCACCAGGAAAATCTAATTCTCTTCTTTATCAGCCTAAACCCCAGCCCGGGGAAGTTGGTTTGGATTCCTGTGCTTCCCTCAGCCCCACCCGCTGCTATGTTTGTCTGTACGTGACCCTCCTTTTTGGTGTGTTTTTTTTTTAAGGGGGTGATTTCTACCAGAGATTTAGAAGGGTTTTGCAAGCAGATGTCCACAGACTCCCCAAGTACAGACCCTCTCCTGGGAATCTCTAAGCTGCTGCTCCTTGCCATGCTTAAGTCGGCAACAAAGTCATTAAGGGTGGGATTGCAAGTATCCCCAGAGGTTGTTTCAGTTGCCAGATGAAATGAATGGGGTAATTTGGATACTCTGCAACCCCAGGCAGCCACTGCCAAACCAGGGACCGACTGTGCCTTCACACTGCCACGGTGCTGCAAAGGGGCTGTGGCCCCAGTGCCTCTGGAGCACGGGTTAATATTGAATTTTAATAGAGACCAAACTCCTGCCATAAATTTCTAAGTGCTTTTCATGGGTCCTTGCTAAAAAACTTTTATGTTTGGTCTACCAAGTGGGAAAAGGCAAAACCACTCATACGCTGCCCTTATGAGCAAAACATGAAATGGTTTTGATGGAAAGCACGTGCAGAATAAGGGATTCAGCCTAAGGCTAAAGACAGAGAATCAGTGACTTTTATAGCTTTGAAAATTGGCATTATGACCATCATTAAATTAAAGTATCTCTCCTTGTGAGGGACTTTTATTTCATCAGGGCTCAAACATGTCTTAGCACAATTAGTCACCCCCAAAATGCTGTCGTCGTAAAACTTAGCATTTTGAATTGTAACTTAAGAAAATTGGAACAGACCAAGCCATTTTGAGTGAGAATGTTCAGTAGCAGTGAGTCTTAGACCAGGATGGTTAGATTTATGATAAATTCTTATCTCTGTGATTCTCTTTTTACAAATTCCAACCTGAGCAACATACAAAATAAATAGTATAAATGTTTCCCTTGAAAACTTTTGTGTACTCTATGATTACACAGCTTATGAAGTTTAGAAGCCTTGGGCAAGCCAGCGAATGTGTAAGAGGAAGGCTTAAGAATTGTTTGTATGCTTGATTTGTTTTACAGTGCATTTGGTCTTTAGTTTTGATTGGATTGTCTTACTGAAACATGAAGGGCATTTAGAAAGTAAGGAAGTGAATAGGATACATTTGCAACTATATGCCCAAAAGCAAGATCTTAATGTCAGAAGTAAATTATAACAACTTAGGTTACTGATGACATACATTATAATTCAAAGCTTGGCAAACCATATCAAGGTTGTTCTTACCATGATCTGACACAAATATCTTTAAAGTCTTGTGTTTGGCAGAATTTATTTATGCTAGGAACTTCATAAATAAAAACCCAAGTGTTACCAAAGGTAAACCTATCCTTTCTAAATGCTTCTGAATCTTTCTAAAAATTAAAACATTAAGCCAATAATTGTCAGAGTAGGATGGTTCCAGTGGGTAAGACAGGTTCAGCCATCATCTTTTATTCTGGCATTTTTGGATTACCTTGGAGTGTTTTCTAGGGATGGATCTATAAAGGACATAGGTGGTCAGGTCTAAACTTGTTGCCTATAGCTGAGGGTATCCCAGGCTTGCAAACCCTTCTTCTACCTTCAGGCTTGCAGGTGGTGTGGGATGTACAGATGTGGCAAGTTTTGCTTGTGAACAGCAGAGAAGCACATGAGCCTTCATGTTTGCCTGGCACGTGGCAGCTCTCTCTGTGTGTAACCAGGAGGATTTTCCATCACAGCATCCCAGGTCCCTTATCCATGCAAAGCTCACTGTAGTGCTCAGGCTAAAGGTGTTTCAGCTCCCTGCTCTGCCTCTGGCAGCAGCAGGAGCAGAGGAGTTCTGTCTGTGCAGCTCATTGCTCTGGTAGGAGCATCCATCCCCTCCCCTGAACATGACTGCAGCTTCCACCAACCTGTGACTTCTGCACTTCCTGTGCAAAGGACAAATTCTCCATATTCCCTACTCCTTAATAGATTTCTCTTCCATGCAGTTGTCAGGTTTTCCCCAAACTCTCTTAAACCCTCAACATCCACAGCCTCTTCTGGCAATGAGCTCCAAATTTAAATCATGGGTTTGGTGGGGGAAAAAAAAATAAATCTCCTTTAGTTTGTTTAAAATCTGCCCTTGTTTTGGAAGGGGGACTGGAAAGTGGCTGCTCACCCTCTCACTGCCAGTGGTGATTTTACAGAGTTTTGTCATATCCCCATCACACATTTTTCAAGTTGAATAGTTCCAGCTTGCCTGCTTTGTGAAGAAAAGCCTTTCCAGCAGCTTAACTCATTCGGATCACAGGTATCTGGTTCAACGCCTGATCTCTCCAGTGGGATTAAACCACAAATCTCCCATTTTATGGTGACTTGACACCAAGTTTGTCTCCTGGGTGAAGTGAAACTCTCGCCCTGGTTCAGGTTTTATATAAACAGGAGAAGAGAGAGAAAGCAAGAAGTGACAGCAGCCACTTTCTGCAGGCTCCTGTTGGGGCACTTAGGGGAACGATGGACTTGTGTTTCAGTCCCTGTTCTGCTGAATACTTCACCATGTTGTGCTGATTGCTCAGAGCTCAGGCACCTTTTGCTCCAGTGAATGAGAGTCTGTTTAACTGCAGGGTGAATGATGACGAGGAGCAAGGTGATTGCTCCCAATTTACTCTGGTGGAAATGGCTACCACTTTAGAATCAGGCCCACTGAAAACCCAAAAATAAAAATATTCACAACTCTTAAATATAATAAGCCTGATTTGTCTTCATTTCAGCTGCAATCAGTGAGAGACATCCACGCTGGAGTAAGCCTGAATGAAACATGAGATGGCATATTTAGGTTAACAATGGCTGAATTACTCTGGGCTTAGATTCTAGCACAGGGTCTTAGTAGGAAAGGATCCATGTCATCACTGTGTCCCCACACTGGAACTGCAATCTCCTGGCATGAGAGCCACGACATTGTCACACCAGTCCCCAGCAGACAGGGGTTGTGCTGGGGCTGGACAGAGCTCCAGGGCTGTAGCTGGTTTGAATCTGCCTGGTTCTGAGCATTCCATAACTCCAGAAGTTTTCACCAAGCCCAGATTTAGACTGAGTCTATTAACGAAACTCCATGGGGTTTTTTTTTATTCTGGAAGGTACACATACAGAGCTAGGTCTATTCTCTCAGCAGAGCACAAGAGATTTTTGTTTCAGAATGCACACAATATTACCATTTGTTCTCTGTAAATCCTAAATATCCCTGAGGAAAGTCCACCAAAAAGAAATAAAATGTAGTAAATTAAAAATCCCTTAAACCCACACTATTTAGCTTTAAAAATATTGCAATTTTTGTCTGGTATTGTTTGCTAATGATGTTGTCTGTAGCGTTCTGTCTGGTTTGTACAGGCAGAATCGTGTGTGTGTGTGTGTTTGTAGCTTGTTCACAGCATAGGCACAGTAACTGCACTGTGCTCTGCTGGTCTGAATAAGAAATTAAAAGGGAGTTGTCACACGGAAATTTAAAAAGTGGAAAGAGCTACAAAAAATCTATTTAATTCATGCTACTTATAACCCCCTGAAAGGAAACTAATGACAACGCCTGAGAAATCTTAAACAACAGCTCTGAGTACCCATCATGCCAGCATGATTTGCTGTGCTATTTATATGTGCCTCAACTTCTAGAAGCAAAGCCAGGGCACGGTATTTCAAGGCACTAAGCTCTTAGTGACTAATGCAAAATGTCATTATCGGGCACTAAATGCCTCCTCTTTTTCTTCTGTTTGTTCGTTTTTATTTCTGTTTTTGCACAGCTTCCTTTGTTAAGGTAGTGGCAGTGCATCAGTCCTGTGCTCCTTGGACCAGGAGCTGGTAATCTTCAATCTGAAGCTTCAGGGTGTAATTTTGACTCTGAGGATACCAACATGACCATGTCCAGTACTGGCATTTTCCTCAGAATCCCAGACATCTCTGACACCATCACATGAGGAAGAAACATTCAGTTCCCAAACTGCTTTACAAGAACATTTCATTCGTAAGATGGGAATGTCTAAGCAATGCCAATTTAAAATAGAGGAACCACAGAAGCCAGTGGGTTTGAAAGTGAATGAAAGTGTGAGATCAGAGTTTGGCCAGCTGGGATATGTCAACATTTATGCAAGAACACCTGACTGTTCAACAGAGAATTCCAGTTTAGCCTGGATGGGAGTCTGAGCATCCCCTGGAGCCTTGTCACTTCTATTTCTGCAAGAGTTTGCCATCAATGAATCAGTAGTACAGATATCACAGAATCCCAGGATGGTTTGGGTTAGGAGGGGTCTTAAAATCAACTCTTCCCACCCTCCCCTCATGGGCAGGGAACCTTCCACTAGATCAGGTTACTCATCCAACATGGCCTTGAAGACTTCCAGGGATATGTTTAATAAGTGTGTTAAAAATCAAGCCAAAACAAAGCTACATGCTCTGTCTGCTCTCCCAAATGCACTTTGAGCACTGGAAAACAGGGAGCCAGGAAGTTTAGGTGGATTTAAACAAAGTAAATCAAAACCAGACCTGTTGCAGCTCTGTTGCAACCAGCTCTGTTGCAGAAGATCAAACCCCACAGGTTAAACTCTTCAAGAGGCCAAACATGTAAAAAGCACTGAGCTCACTAAACCAGACCTGACAGTCACTTGCTGTGTTTTATATTGATTAGATTATGAGCCTCAGGGACCATTGATCCAGCACTCGACAGAGTAGCTTTCACTTGCACAGTCCCTCCATTGAACAGGGTTCTGGAAGGAAAGGAGGATGCCAGAGGGAAGTGCATCAGCCAGCCCTGCCCTCACTGGTGGCACCTGGGCCACCCCAAACTTTCCCCCAAAGTGATCTGGGCTGGATGCCTGCCTTACCTGTCACAGGTGTGACAGCTTCCATACCTTGACTTGGAATTCCAAGCACCCTCTGCAGCACACACTGGGAACACACAACCTAAACAGCAAAGGTTCTAGGGAAAATGGTAGCTTTCCCACTCAGCATCTGTTGATATTTGAGGAAATGATGAATTATTTGCGTCTTCCAAATACTCAAAGATACTGCAGTGTTTCAGAAAGCCCAGGGGTGGGATCAAAGGCAGCTCCAGATATGTAAACACCACCACTGTGTCCATTACACAGCTGACAGAATTTATGATCACTGGCTAATTGGGAAAAAGTAAAATGCAGTTTGGTGGCTGCTCTAAAGCACCAGTGTTTTGATTTCTTTTTTTTTTTTTTTTTTTTTTTTTAAGAAACGAGACATATTTTCACATTATGTAAATTCTAAAGTAAATTTCTACTTGCTCTGTGAAAATTGGAAGTCAAATGAAAAGGAACTAATCTGGGTATCTTACTGTGGGAGAACCTGCAGTGTGAACTCAACCAAGCTATTAGACACTAGAGAAACCACATGGGAGGGAGCTGCTGGAAACGAAGCTTCATAAGTTCCACTGGCCACAGAATGACTCATTTCTTTCTTTCTTAGGATTAGCCCTTATAGGAGCAAATGTGAAAGCTGTGAGAAACTCCAGCAGGTAACTAATTACACAATGCAAAATCAAACACAGCCCATCAGATATGTCCTTTACCCCTCTTAGAGCATGAAAGGGTACTCCAGTGCCAAAAAAAAACAAGACAAAAAAATTTCAAGGAATCTCCATGTTCCTATAAATTTTCCCAAATTATTCCTTTTAAAAAATGCAGTCAGAACTGATGTTTTTGTGAAAATATTAATTCTGTTACTGAAATGCAAATGCCACTTGCACAGGGAGAAAAGGGAGCATGAGCCAGATGCAGAAAATTGCTCCATTTGCTGGCAGTGTAGCTATTTATATGTTGACAAACAGTTGTGCCAAGAGCAGATGGATATTTTCTAGGACTGAAGAACTGCTAATTGTTTGCTGCTGTTCCTCTCGAGTTCATGGGGGAAAGCCATTGGTGTTCTGCAGAGCAAGGCATGAAGAAACCAGTTCAAGCCACGCATTTGGCAAAGTGGCCCAGCACCTCCTCTGACGGCGTGGAGGATGCCCTGAGGCAAGAAGATGCTCTGCCAGATGTCAGCTCAACAACTCCCAGCAAAGCACAGCCACGAGGAGCAGCACTCCCCAAATCTTCTACGAGTCCTTCACCAAGCTGTACAACGAGTGCAGAGGTTTCCAGCTCAGCCTGCTGAACATCCCGAGCCTGGAAAGGTTTTACAGACCCTGCGTCTCACACATACTGGAATCTTGTGGAAATGTAAATTTGTTTATCCTGGAATGCTGGAGTGATATCTATTTAATCTGACAGGGAAAAGGCATCTTTCCATAAATCTGTGTATGAGTTACCTCAGCTCTGCTTGCTCCTATCTGAGGCTGAGGCATGCACTGCCCACTTACTGACATATCGGATCCTGTTAGAGTGAAGTGTGAAAGAAGTGAAGGCAGATAAAGAGCAGGAAATGTTTGGTTTTGGTTTTTTTTAACTGAACTGCTCTTAGCCCACTTTGGTAAGAAAAGTCACTATCATGTGTCTTGATATTCTTAAATATATCAGCACCAAAGTACAATTTAGTTAGCTTAAAAAAAGTCTCAAATCTGATTTATCTATGAGACACACTTCACAACACAAACCAATTTTGCTGTAGTAATACCATGTCAATATTTCTTGACAGAAGACAAATGTTGTTATTATTTTGCCATTTCTCACCTTTGTAAAAGTTTAGAATTTTATGAAATGACTCTTCTTTACATGTCAAAATGGTAAGTTGTTGGGAAAAAAAAAAAAGTTGAAGCCATTCTTATATCTATCAACAGTGATGGATTCTACAGTTAGGTTAAAAATGATTCTGGCAAAATATTGATGCTCAAAAAATAAAAAGTAGACAATATTTTTAACAGATATGTACATTTTTCCTATCAAAACTGAGTAAAATAAAGCAGGAAAAAACCCATGAGAGCTGTTTTTTATTGTGTTTTGTGGTACTAAAAAGTATTTATCTGTATGCTGACTGCTGGACCTAATTGTGCAATATGTGCAGACATAATTTCCTCTCCATAGTGGTGATCTCCACTTCTCTTACCTTTGCATTCATCCTCTCCTTGCCCCTTCACTACATGAAGAGTGACAAATATAAAATATCATCTCTGATTTACATTGAGTTGAAGAGATTGCTTTTAAAAATTACTGAAACTCTTGAAAGCAAAATGTTTCAAGATTTTTCTCTGCCATTTTTTTAAAAGTCTCTGCAATACTTAATATATACAAATCTGAGGAACCCTTCCATGTGGATCTCCCTCTTGTGCTGGTCTATTCTTGTCCTTACAAACATATCTTGTGCTAACACAAAAGCTTAGCAAGACATGCAAGAACCACTTCTCTCTGCTTTAAACTGAGACAGAGAAGCATCCAGGATTTAGCTTGGGAATTACCTGGGAGGGGAGCAGACTTGCCCAGCTGATTCCAGATGTGTGGCATCTTGTCCAGCAAAGAGCAGGGGAGCATGTGCAGGCGGGGAAATGTTTGTTTTGATCCAAACTGGTGTTAGGGTCCTAAAGTTAACCAGAGCATAGAGATGAGGGCCTCAAATTTTGTTCTGCAGTACCTCTGCAGGCTGCTGCTCACCATAAAATGTCACAGGGAACACAATTTATAGTTACATCCCTGTGCAAGCCAGAATTTAATGACAGGGTAAAGAAACTGTGTTATAGCAACAGAGCACTTGGAGACAGAAACCCAAACGGCTTTGTCCACCAAGTTATCCACCAGTGAATGAGTGCATTACTCTGTAATAAAACATGGTCAATTCTGACCTTTGCAGAACATGTATGCATCAATTCTATCACTTGTTAGCCCAGCCAGGTTGCAAAGATGCTTCTCCCCAAGTCAAGAGTGAGCAAGTGGCAGTTCACAGGTTCCTCATGAGAAGCCTGACACTGAGGTTTGATATTTAAGCTGAGCTCAGCCAAGTTACCAGTGAGCTGAGTGAAGTGATATGGCTTCAAATGTGGGTGTTGAATAACAAACATAAATATGCAGCTACATGATATCCATATTCAAATGAATTATGCAGACCAGCTTCAAGAAGCTCTGAGTTTGTGGAACAGAAAGACCTCAAAGGCTATTATGATCAAATTTGACCAAAGTTACAGTATTTATATAAATATTCACACTTTTTTTTTTCTTTAGCACCATCCTGATTCACTTTTAATTGTAAAAAATCAGAGCCAAGAAACGCAGTGTACATTTCATTTCAAACTAAGGATTGCAGAATGAAAGCCTAAACATTTTCACTTATCTAAGGACCAGCTGCACTGAAATCACTGAAATTACTGCTGTGTTTTTATTTATACTGCAACAGCTATATTGGCCTAAAACTGGCACAAAGGGAGAATTAGGCCATATATTTATGTTCAGCACATTCTATGGTTCACCTTCATGCTGATTTTGTAGCTGTGTTTCCCAGCTCCGTGCAGTGGATGACCAAGTTGTGGATGATTATTTTACATTGCAGCAGCTATAGGATTGGGTTATCAATTCTTGCATCAGAGTAAACATAACCTGTATTAGGAACTTTAAGGATAGCCTTCATTTTTGCCCTAATCCTATGCATTATATAAGCAGAACATAAAAAAAAACCACCTTAAAAATAAATTACCTGGACTTTAATCTGAAAATTGCACAATAACCCAAGTACTGTATTTCAAAGAATTTAGAATTATTTTTGCTTGTTTGTTTCCCATCTTTATATTCCTCCTAGCACTGGCACAATGTCCCACAGAGCACATTGCATACATTCTCAGGTATAAGCTGGGGATACAGCAGGGTCAGTGAAAAGCAGAGCATATTTCAGTGCATATTCCTGTAAAATTACCATGCTTCTCTCCTTCTTTATCTTCCACCAGAGACACTAAGCAGATGATTTTGCAAAGACTTATGGATTCATTAAGTTTGAACCATGCCACATGTTCCTCCAACTTCAACAGAATTGCTCACACACTGAATTTAAGCACATACTTAACTGTTTTCTCTATTAACTCTCTGAATTCTGTATGGAATTCATGAGCGGGTTTCCCTGAGTTCTTGTAGGTTTTAAAAACAAGCCAAGAACCAAACCACTCATTTTTATATAAAAAATTTAAAAAAAAAAATCTGTCAACGTGGCTCATATGTTGCTTTATGACACAAAACATTTAACTTGATTAATTTTTGGATAGAGGCAGTGACAGAATGTACTGAACCTCTAAGTCTTTTCTTTATCTTTACAGCTATTCTCCCATTCTATTCTAAAGCACATAGAGCCACACTAGAAGAGAATTTTCTCAGAGTCTTGGGACATTTAAAGGGTGTCTAATGTCTATTTTCCAAAAACACTTTATGTACCTGCACATGAAAATGCTGCTTTTTCTATGAATATAACATATTATTTGGAATCAATGCTGTGTGTTTTATTCCCTTCTTAGAGCTGTAAAACATCATACAGGGAAATGAATTTGTACTGCAGCCTCTGATGGAAAGTAAAGCTTTGTGCACAGCAAACTATACAGAAATTAAGCACATGCATTTACCTGATACCTAATGATTTTAAGCGATTTTTGAGATAAGTATATGCCACATAGGATCATTTTCCTGTTGTTATGATTCCTATCAATTTCTCCTCACAAAACAAAACTGTGATTTTTTATTTCCCTGTTCTATCTATTTGCAAAATGCTTTTTGAAAAGCTAAGAAAAAAAAGTAATTAAATTTGCATCCTCAGAACAGAGATGTGGTTGTGCACCCAATTTGTTTCACCAGCAATCACAAACTGCAGATACAAGATATAATTTCAGTCCTCACCATAAAAATTACATACAATACAGACCTCCCCATGTACTTCTAATTTTAGTAAACTAATGTATTTCTAAATCCCCCAAGTTCATGTTCTTTTTTCCCCACCAATCTCAGCCTATTGGTACATAGGAACCTGACACAGGGAGCAATTAATCCACACTGCCAAACACAAGAGGAATGTAATGCTTTTTCAAATATCAAATCAGTCCAATTTCATTTAGACTTAAATGATTTTTCTGGTCCCTCTTCATGTAGATACCTCTGCAGTCAATTAGCATTGTCACTTCTAATCTGTAATACTCAGATACTGGTCATTTCCCATTAGAGTCTTATTAAATAGGCTCTTATGGTCAGATAGAACCTTCTGCAACGTAATATCTGAGAGAGAAAACTGACAGCTATTATGCAGCTGGCATTTACTGAAAGGTTAGATACTGCAGATAACCTTAATCACAAATTGCACTGCATGCCAGTGAACTACCTCACCACTTTACAGTACCACCTGAACATTTCCCACCCAAACACTCTTCAGCTACTACTCAGTTAAACTTAACCATCTAGATGTTTCCTAACTAAAATATTCTTATGCTTTAGAGCACCAGACTTTACACCAGACTTCCATGTTAGAGAAACCTGTCCAAGAGCTTTGCAGCTCCAGAGGTTTTTGCTCCCTGTAAAGCCACATTCCCTTGAGGTGTGGACACGTGTTCTCTGCTGATCCCACCCTGCTGCACCTCTGGCTTGATGAGAACCTGTCATTGCTGAGGCTGCCCATGCTATATGATTCATTTGGAGGAATCCCACGAGCAGCTCAGCCAGGAGGCTGAAGGGGAGCAACTTCTGGCACAAAGAGCCATCACAAGCAGCTGGGCAGTGACTTCAGATGTGCTGTTCTGGCACGGCATGGAGCTCAAACAGAATCAGAATTTCTCAGAGTGATCTTTTCTGTACACAAAGATGACAGCACAGGAGTCCAGCTCAGCAGGGTTTTGCCAGAAAGAACCCTCTCTGTCTTGTTAAAAGACACTCAATACACTCTAACCCAAGCAGAAGACAGGGATTGGGTTTTTTTTTAAATGAAATGTTGATATTTAAGGAATTTTTTTGTGACAGATGATTTCTTAAAAAAAATATTTTGTAAAGCAGATGAGAACTCCTTTGAATATTAAAAAATACAAAGGAAATGATGGGTTGGCTGGGATGTAGGTAGATGCAGAAATCAATATATCCATCACATGGCCTTAAATAACGGCAGTTAAACCAGGATGCAGTGAAAACAGGTGATAAACTGTCTGATTTGTATATTTGCTGCCCTTCAAACTCAATAGAAACCCACTGACTTAAAGAACAATGGAGTAGATCTGAGTGACCAAAGTGCTTGAATCACTACTGGGTTACTGGTATGAGATCATGGCAAAGATATCTACACTGCAATCCAGACACCACCAAAAATGCTTGAACCATTTCCTGGGGGCACAAGCAAACATCTACTCTCTGTTTTGAGTGGTGCCCATGGTTGTGATGGCAAATACAGGCAGGATGGCTTGGCAGTGGGAACAGGGAAGCTGCAGTGGGGTTGTGGTTTGTGATGTGCCTTTGAAGCCTTCTTACAACATGGACACCAGGTCTAAACCTGTGGCAAAATGAGGAACTGGCCATGTTCTGGTTCTTAGACCTTCCTCACACTGCAGCTCTAGAAAGTACATCACTTGTGCAAAAGCTAACTCACTGTTAATTAGTTACTGCCAGTCACTGGATTCACCTATCAGATATTTTCAAAATGCAGCTTTATAGAAATATCTGTTTCATCCTGAGCAGTGCATGTGCAGGTTATTTTCCCTCCTCAGATTTGTTTAAGTGATTGCCTGCCTGATCAGTCCTGCTGATTGTTTATCTCTGGTGGCACAACAGCACACACGGAACTGTGCTGCACACTGACAGGCATCTCACTGCACGGAATAATTCAATGCCTCATTAAAAACGAGAATTAGACGTGGCTTTGGAGATTAGTGCCAAGAGAGTTTTGCCATTTTACACTCCTGCTGATGCAGACTGTAGGGGTGTGTAGCGTGGATCAGCAGGGTTTCAATCAGAAGACTCCGCAAAGGTCACTGTGAGCAAGGTGGTGTGGGCTTTCTCCCGAGTCACAGGGATATGTGTGAGTTTGTTTATTGCCGAAATCCCTTCCAAAGCACCCCTGTTTACACAGCATTAGGGTGACCCAGGAGACAAAAAATGGAATAAAAGCCGAAAGCTCAGCATTAATGCTGCTCCTCGTGCTTACATATCAGAATAATTTCTGTCAAACCCTGAGACATAATTACACCTATAAAACAATGCTGTTTGCTACAGTCTAGCTTCTCTATGCTTTACAGATAAGTGTAATATGCTTGAATTCTGGTCCAATATGTTCCAGTGGGATCTACAAAATAAATCAAGGTGAAAAAATTAAGCAACCTCCAGTTATCTTCCTCTCTGTCATGTGTTTTTCCTGTAACTTCCTATCAGGGATGAATAAAAGTAGTCCATTGGCACAAGGAAAAGGATTCGCACGTTCACATTGTGAGGCTATCAGGGAAAATTTTATAATGAAATATTTTCTCTGCATCCTATTAAAGTCTCTGCTTGGACCTTGAGTTGAAAGCTAGAAAAATGCTTAATATCCTACCATCTTCCCTTGCTGGACAGACAAGGGGCTGTAGTAGGGGTGGGGTTACTCTAAGGATTGTACTAAGGCAGCTTGACTTTTCTGGCCGTGGGGACTGACACAAGTGTCTGGGAGGGACCTCCTTCTGTTAATCTGCAAACACAGGACTTGAGGACAGAGAAGGACTGAGAAGCCCCACTCTGTCCTTGCAGAGCTTGTGGACAGCAGCCAGTCACAAACTGCTCAGCACTACTCATTAGTGAAGCTCCTTGGGGCAGGGGAAGGGCACTGTACAACAAACCAGGATTTCTGCTCTGCTGTTGCTCAGAGAAAGGGCAATCTCTGCCCGACTCCCTGCAGCCCGCACGCTCATGATAACCAGAAAACATCTCTTTGTGCACAAGTAATACAAATATTACACAGCTCACTACAGGGAATGAGAATGAGGGACTAAGCTCTAATACTCATTAACAAAACCACTGTTTCATTAAGCTGAGCGGTGAGGACTGTGCAGAACGGAAAACCGCAGTGATTTAATATAGATTTCTGGTTGGAACATTATGATACCTGTAGAATACTTTACTAAATTACTGATGTCAGTTGTATTTCTCTTCGAGACTAGGGAAATAGGTTATTGGCACAATAAAACATCTAGAGGCATTTAAAGTGTCAGTCTAATAGCAAGAACCAGTAAGGCTTTTAATTACCTTCTGTGCCATTTTTTTAATTGCTTCAGTGGCTGCAGTGCTTAGTGAATTCCTGACAGAGCAGCTGCAACTGACTTAATTTAAAACGTTTTTTAAGCTCTTGGAGGAAGTATTAAGAAATACAACAGAAATCCAGGCAACTACGTGGGATATTTTATGTGGCGCATGTGAGGAAATCTTTGGCTGTTTGCAGCATGGGCAAGATGTTTTGAAGAGCTGGAATGGGTGTTCATGTCAGCACTCCCCTGGTCTGGGTAGAAGATGGTGTTGGCTGGCTTTTGTAGGAGCCATGTTTTGGCAATTCAATTCACAGAAAGCAAAACCTATCCCTTGTGGTCCTGGCGGCTTCAGAGGAAAGATCAGAGGCTCAAGAGAAAGGCTGAGTGCCAGAGAATGTCCCAGGATCCTGGTACTTCAAACAGAACTTATCCTTATCTTCAGATGCATTTGCAGCTCTCTAGGTCAAACTGATTTTTTTCTTCAAGAGAGAAAGCTATTCTATTAACAGGGAAAAAAACACATGAAAATTTTCCCCTAATAGAGGTTAATTTGCAGATAACTGGTGCACTCCACTCAAGGATCATCCACAGCCATCACAGAGCAGGACCTGAAGAAAACCAAATATCCAAGTGAACTCACTTTTTCCCAGCAGAGAGAGGAAATGGCCACCTGTAAAGACTCAGGCTCCCCCAAACCCATGTGCCACCTCCAGTGAAGTGCTCCTGACTTTGGATAGTCAGTTTGGGCTCAGGCACCACTGTCCCAAACACCTCGCTCCCACCAGCCTCAGGACAGCAGGAGAGGTTCAGATGCTGGCCCAGTGCTGCTGAGGTTTCCTGGCAGAGGGAGGCTGGGACTGGGAAAATCACAGCAGAGCTCCAACCTATGGCTCTCTGGCAGGGCAAGCCCATATGCTTTCAGGTTTATTTCATACTACACTGCACTCTGTTAATAAAATGGACTTTTAATCTATTTGAAAAACCACACGGGGCACAGATCCATCTTGCAAACCTCTCTTTCCCTCCTGGGGTTTATCTCGATTAGGCTGTAAAAAGACATCGTTGAAAAGGATTAGCTAACACCTCCTAGCATTGTTTCCAAGGGTGTTTGTACCCTACAAAAGCACAGCAGTATCACATTCTGGCTGGAACGTGGCTGATGGAAACTTTTTTGCCAATAACACTGCAGAGAAGATATTCTACTCCAGCACATGCAAGAAGGTGAGGACCTCAGACACACAAGTGGTACACAACTAACAGTGCCTTGCATACTTCAATAAATGTAGGCAGGACAAATTCCTAGAGACAGGGGGACACATCATAGAAACGGGGAAGAATGAAATATCCTTAATCCAACACACTGATACTGGTGGTCATTTAGAGTCATAAAATAAGACTAGTCACCAAAAAATATTAGACATCTTGTTGTCAATTCCAAATGGAAAAGACGTGCCTTTTCTAGCTATTAATTTTGTCTTACATTGAAATTGGGAGGAAAACAAAGACACGAGGTAGAAATGTACTGGCAACCTTTCTAAACTGAGGTTTTAGTTAAGTATACAGAGTAGTCCTTAGAGTGAATATTTAATAGCAATTTTGAAGGTCAGCTATAGTCAGTAAACAGTTTATAAATTACACTGAAAAATTCTTTTGATGAGTCCTTGCAATAAATCTTTTTTGTGTAAACTACAACTTATTCTACTGGGCCCTTTCTCATTTCATTCATACTCACATAAATCAACAGAAAATCCAGGAAGTCAATGGAGTTACATTGAATACAATCAAGAAAATTTTTCACTTGATTTTTCTAGGAAGCATAAATTCATTGCATCAGCTTTTCAGGATCACTATAGTTTTAGGAGAACATGGGTTGGTGACAAAATCCACCAGAAGATCTTATGCTCTAGTAGTGTAAAAATTCATGCTTACAAATACTTGTCATAATTTAAAATAAGAGGTGTATGTATGTCAGGTTTTACAGGAGATGGAGGAACAGGATCAGCATCTTTAATTTAAAGTGAGCTGGTTTGATTTGAAGAGATTTTGTTGTTATTTTAACTCAGAAAATGTAAAACAGGTTTCAGTTTATAACTCTGTCTTACAAGGCAGATTTTATTCTCCCTAGCACACCACAGTGTCTTGTTTGCTTGAATATAAAGAGATTGCATATTGTTAGATGTGCATAGGTGAGAAGGAAAAGCCAAGATAAGTCTCTATGAACACAAAACGCATCATTGTCATCAGAAATAAGAAAGCCTGGCCATGTGTGCATTTTTATTTCAGATTTACTCCAAAAGTCTTCTTGTAACTGGGACGATTGTGTGATCCAGTGCAAGCATTTCAATGTCTTACAGTCAAACCTCTTTTCAGAGTGAGTGGGTCTCCCTTCTTTTCTCACCCACCTATTTTCACCAACGAGCAATCACCGATTTCTTTGCCAGCTTTGGTTGGACAGCGCGTTCAAAAGCTGCCAGCAGGTGTGCACTGAAACAGTGAGATGGCACCAGGCTTCCTTTTTTCCCAGGATTAAACTAAAATATCATTGAATAACAGCAGACAGGTGGACACATGAAAAACCACCTAGATGCAAGGAAACACGCACTTCCAGCACAGTGCAATCCAGCCTGTTGCACAGCTTGACACCCCGGAGTTCACATGAAGCTTTCCCTCAAACATTAAAGCAAATCAGGTGCTAGTTTTCTTGTTTTAAACCACAAATATTCTGGTTTATTGGTTGCAGTTCCATCTTCATTACAACTTTATGCTGTTTAGGCCAGCAAAAAAGTTTGGCAAATCCACCCCTAGAATTAAATACTCCTGTTAACACCTCTTGCTTTTATGTGGAATTAAAATATCTGAATACTGAGAATACATAGCAAGGTACATGAGAAGAAGTCAAAGAGGACATTAGCACCTTTACAATGACAAATAACACTTAATGTGATAATTTCAGTTATGTTGTGTTGCAAAAGGATCCCTGGAATCTTTAATAAAGGTGGGGAAAATTCCCATGCTTCTCCCAGATGTACAGTGCACTGTTTTACTCAGGGGTTTTCCCTCATGTCAGTAAAAAAATTGTATAAAACCATCTAATATTTAAGTACTGTGCTATAAATTTCTATGGTAAGAGTTCCAGAGGACCCTTAAAAATAAGATAGGTTAGAATAATTTTTCATACTTGAATTCTGAAACTCATTCAAACACCATAAGCAGTGTACTGGAAGGCTACATTTTCTATCAGTTATCACTATCTTCATTCATCTATCAACTTTTATTCATTACTATGTTCATATGATAGGATTTTATTGGATCATTGACTAATGTTTTCTATTTTTCTGCTTCTGATTAATGTGTTTATTGATGCAAAACCAAACAAATATTACTTTTGGGAATAAACAGCAATACACTGAATTGACCCTTAATGTTGGTTTCTTTAGCAAAATGTCTAAAAATAAAGAATTAAAATATCTGCTTCCATTCATCATTTCACCTACACAAGTTGCAGTATCCTGTTACATGGAAGAGGTTTTGCACTTGAGACAAAAGTTTAATTATCAGGCTGCTGCTAGAATTGTGATATATCCTCAGGTAGCTATATTACCTGGGATCTCCTAGCAGCATTTCACTGTTTTAATTTTAACCAATGAGACTCTTCATTTTACATCTCCAGAACCTTGTTAAATACACTGAACAACAACAAATTTTTTATTGATCTTAATGGAGGTGTTCAATGCTAACTTCATTTCACTCTGACATCCATTTTAATTCCTTTTATTCCTTGCAGTCTTTAGTTTGGCATGGGACAATACAGTTCATTGAGGCTCTAATATGTTTAATTATGCTCAGTGGAAACATGTTTAAAATTCATTCCAGTTCTAACAGACGTATATAAGCCAAATGCTTCCATAAAAAGAAAACTGGAGACTCTACAAATTTCATTCCATGCAGCAGGAAGGGAGGGTAATCTCTTTCCCATCTGCATATTTTGATGAGCTATTTTAGTCCGTGAGTTCCTAAATCTGAGGTTATAACTTCAAAAAGGCAACCTCAGCAGTCTTGAGGCAAGTTGCAATCAGCAAACTCTATCAGCTGTGCCTCCCTCAGGCACAGAGCTGAACCAGAGAGAAGCCCAAACAGCGGATGCCTGGAGACTCTTTTAAGGCAGATGCCACCTGCCAGTTTAAAGGTAGAAAGGTGAATGGGTCGGGACGTGCTCTGCACTGCTCCCCACGCAGACAAGGGCTGTGCCTGGGAGAGAGGATCCCTGGAATTCTAAACACGGGAAGCAGCAGCAGCAGATCCAGCTCCACGCCCACCGCCAATCCAACCACCTCCAGTTTCCAGGGCTGTGTGAACATATGGTGTAAAGTTGGGTATTGCTGTGAAGAAACCCAAGAGGCAGAAGTAGAATTTTATATTAAAGACAAAATCAGCATTAATTTCACAAAATACCCTGTTCTAATTGCATTTATTCATAACTCTTGCAGTATCAGGGATGGTGATTGTGATCTGATAATCTCTCTAACAACACTGATGTTGGAGTCAGCATTATACCCACCCCAGCTCCCTGGCTCATCCAATAACCATCCTCCTCTGTGACATGATTTGGGCATGCATGAGAGCTCCAGGTAGTGCTAATTCCATTAGCACATGTCTGTCTGGAATAACACATATGACTAGATGTGCATTTTGTTTGGATATGGAATTTTGCCTAAACATCCACCCAGTTTTCCATTCCCCACCTGTATTTTCAATCACAAATTTCCTTCAGATCCTAGAATTAACTTGATTCCATTTTGTTCCTTTCCTTTTGGCTGTTGTGAACTTGAATGTCATTCTATTTTTCTCTGTTTATGATTAGGTTAACAGTTTTCTTTTTCTGGGTTGTTTTGGATCCACCTTCTCCAGCAATTTTAACTTTCCTGCTTTGATGTGAGCAGCGTTATGAACAGTACTCTAGACAATGTCCAACTCTACCACATGGAGCAATAAAAGTGCTTGGATTTTCTTATGATTTATAGCGCACAGGACGGGTAATTCAATTCACTCCACTGCTTGATTTGTTTTTCATTGCCAGTACACATTGGGATGAATACTTTGGGGATTATTTTAATGCAGAAACACCCGGATTGCTTTATTTGTCTAGATATCAGCACGTTTTCCAGTTTATGAATGGCTTTTGGTTTCATTATTTATTCATTTACCTGGGCTGAATTTCATTTGTCATTGGTAGGTCCCATCATGTCGATGTTTTCCTAAACGAGCTGTGCTGCTCAGGTGGGACTTTGCACACTCATTTCCTGTTAGTTGGTGTTACTGCTTGGAAAATCAGTGCAGATTAAGAGGATATTCTGCCATGCCAGCTCAGCCTTTGCCTGCACAGGACTATCATTTCAATCTGTCACAGTCTGACACTAATGCAATTTCTGTGTTTTGGTGTAAGCCTGGCCACAACATTCCTACTCAAGCCTGTGACACACAAGCACTAGAATTACTCCAGCTATATTTAGTTTTCACTTTCAACTTTAAAATCCCTTCTGGACCATTATGAAAAGTCTTCTAAGAACCTAAATGTGATTACCTCTAAGTCTTCCTTAAGGACCAGGAGAGCAACAGTTTATTTTTCTTATTGAATGGTTAGAGCTGCAGTTAGCCCTCCCCAGAAACTTTTCCCTGGGGGAGACACGACTATTTCGTGGACGTGGGCATGCTTAAAATTGCATCTAGCTATCAGCAAGCCTATAAAAATCATTCAAATGTTGCAAAACATTTAAAATGGAATATTTTTTAAAATACTTTTTCCAACCAGAACTCTATCTGTCTAATACAGTAAGCCCAAACAACAAACCAATTTATTTAGTGTGATCTAAGAATGCTTATCAGTCCTGCTGGAAATCCTGGTTTCTCAGACAAAAGAGATAGTCTGTAAAGACCATACTTTAATTTTAGTGCTTCCGTGAATCACTGAAAATGAGAATTTTCCTTGATTCAGGTGCACCATATTTTAAATCCCTCTTATCTTCCAGAAGTGTTTAAGAGAAGACTCCTACCATCAAAGTCAAGCCCAACAAACCTATAAGATAAGCAATTCTGCAGCCTTCTAAAGTAAAACTCGAGGAAATTACTAAAAAAGTAAAATAGCTAGAGTATAAAAAGGGGGACAGAAGTAATGTCACACATGAACACTAAAATCTAGTACCATATCATTCAAAGATGGAAATTCCCTCCAGCAAGTACAATTGGGTACTTCATTCTCTATATTAATATTTCTATTTGCCTCCAGACACTACAGAAGATAAATTTAAGTTAAAGTTTTTTTTTTTTCTCCACAGATTTCTAAACAAAACTTTTAAAAATCATTTTGTTTTACAGAGGTTGGATACTACTTCCCTAATTTTATGCTAAACATCTAAATCTATTGGAAAAGTTTAAGGATTTAGAGGAGCAAATAACCTCCTAATTTCAGGGATGATCCTCTACTATTCATTGATTTCTCTGCTGTTGGAAGGCAATAACAGCTTTTACTGCCTCTGTTGTGTCCTTTAATGCCTTTGTCTGTGGATTGCTGCTATCAGAATCATTTCACACAGGAGATGATTATTTTCACTTAGCAAAGTGTTTGCCAGTGTTCTGAGCAGCAATGTTTGCTAAGGGAGCTGTGTCCACATGGGGGAAAAAAAGCAGTTTCCACATCCCTTGAAATGCTAGAGTGAGTAAATGACACTTTTCTGATGGAATAATGTGATATAGGATGGGATTCTTGAAGGAGGTTACATTACATGTCTGTATTAAAATAAAAATATTAAATAAAAAATGCAAGCCAATTCATGCAGATGATACCATAGACCTGAAGCAAGACATGTCTACCTAAAGCTTTCAGTCTCATGAGCTTCATAACACAAGGAGAATCAGAGCACAAGTTACACCAAAGGAATTCTTTTGCCACCAGTTTACAGACAGAAGATTCAGCATGAAAATGGCCAGGATGTACTGTACAAAATATTCAGTGAAACATAAATCAAAAATATTAAACTGACCACAATGAGCTATGTTGCTTAATTTTTGCACTTTAATTTTCATAGGATCATATAAGCCTAGAATGGTTTGTGTTGGAAGGGACCTCACAGATCATCCTGTTCCAACCCTCTGCCATGGGCAGGGACACCTTCCTCTAGACAAGGTTTCTCAAAGCCCCATTAAACCAGGCCTTAAATTTTAAGAAGTCGCTCTCCCTTACATATTTTCTACTCTCTGTGCTTTTTAATGCTTATTATTATTATTTCCAGCATGACTTGCAACTTCCAGGGGCTGAGCTTGCAATAGCCAGTGAGGCTGTTTCTGCAGCAAAACAAACTGCACAAAAATCAGCACTGTATTATCTCCACAAACATGTACTCTTCCTTACTCATTTTGCAGTTCTCAATCTAATGGATGTCAGGGTATTTAATATGGCCCATTCTTCATGGAGCATAGTCATCCCATTTGCTGCTGTGAGATTGATAGTGCTGTGTGCTATCAATCCCAAAAGCTCTGATGCAGGCCATGGACCTCAACCAAGAGATTCCTTTCTGTGCTATCAATCTCGCAGCTCTGTGCTCTCTCCAGGTCTTAAATCAGTCTGGTTGATATCTTTCCAGTTTCTGTATTCCTGCATCAGCAGTCTGGCTAAACACGGCCATCATTCACTACCTCTGTTACAGCAGTGGTTACAAACACAATATCACTTTTCTTTTATTATTGTCATTACTATTTATTTTTATTACAATAACAGCACTGAGGTGATCAGTGCTTTTCAAACCTAGGGAAACCTAGGAGACCCCATCTCCCAAAAGTGGAAGAGCCATACAGGGAGATTTTTAGCACAGTAGGACTTTCAAATCTAGACAGCACAGATAAATACAAACTTCAACAGCCTTGTGTTGAGTAACAGGAAAGTGCAACATTTGTTCCATTATGGATGTTTCCACCTTTAACTCACTGAGCTCTGAGACACCACAGAAAGCTCCTTCTGCTGGAGTGGAAAGGGAAAAGTGGCCCTGCTCTGAGCACTACTGGTTACTTTGCCTAATGGCCATTAAGTGGCCTCCTTAAGTACTTCAGAAGGCCTGACATGCATTGTGGTCCTGGAAGTTATTTTGTGTCTATATGAACATTAAGAGAAATATGAAATCAAGCTCCATATTTTCTTTTTTATTTGATTTTTGAGGCTAAGTTTATCCATAAGAAGTAGTATTAACAAACAGGCACCCCATAAAAATACCAGCAGAATCTGGGTCTTGAAAGGTAAGAGAAATCTTCAGTTGAATGCTGAGAACAGTTGAAATGTCTCTCATATTCAAGTCTTAATATAAGCTGATAATTAAACCCTTTACCATTATTGTTGAATGTGGGTTTTAAATCCTTAAAATATGGGAATGTCAAGTCACCTTTCCCACTGAGACAATTTAACAATTGAAATTTATGAACCATATCCTTCATTACGACTTCCATTATGTAAGGGGATCTTAATTTTAAGCCCATTCAAATTTTCAGTGGAAGGATGATGAAATAGTATGAACCACAGCTTTCACAGTGCTGCTTCTGTACAGAAATGATCAGATAATATCTTGCATGAGTATCTGGGTCTACACAGTGATCTTTTATTCTTCATTTTCATTCATTCTTCCCTAATTAATATGCGCAATAAATATTTCTGCACAAGCACGCTGCTTGGAGTGCCAAGATGAGAATCTGTAATGAAAATCAATGATTTAGTGGAGTCTCTATTTACTGTTTATTTCTGCTGCTCATAAAGGCTGTCACAAAGACTGAGGCCCCACCATGCTACACACTGGGCAAAACAGCTCCATCTGAAATATGAGAGTCTACAAGCACAGCCGACCATGGACAGACAAGGAAAGGGAAAATAATGCACATAGCCAGCTCAGAAAAAGGGGAAGTGATCTAAATTAGACAAAACAGAGGGTGGGGTGATAAGAAAATAAGAAATACTAGCTGATGGAGATGGGGAAAAGTAGTGCTGGGCTCATCCTGACTTCATCTTGAGTCCTGGAAAGGGACTCCAGTGTGAAACTTGCCTTTGCTGAGGGAAGAGACATAGGTTCAACCATAAGTTCAGCCATAAAAAAAGATGAAATTAAATACAAAACCCCCCTGAAATGTGCGAGGCTCAAATGGGAAGTTCAGCTAACAAAGAAAAAAGGTCCACCAGAAAAAAAGTAGTGATCAGTGAAAAACCAAGAAAAATGTTCTTTTTATGTGAATAAGTTTTGAAAAGATTCAATAAAAATTTGGTAATTTCATATAAAAGCACATAGAGGTTAGAAATTGAAATGCAATATTTCAACTGGCCCAAGGAGCTGGATTAAGTAGATGGAGACAGAGATGTTTCTAATTACAAAGGAAAGGTCCTTTATTAGTCTCCAACTTATATATTGATTTTCTCTGATTATTTTATAAATGTGGTCTACGGAGTACTTACAGTGCAAGTTTTTGTAGGCACTGTGCTGTAAACACTTGATTTCTCTCATCTTTCAAATATCTTTATTTGAAACTAAGTCTCTCTTTATTCTACAAAAGTCCTCATCTAGTCACAATTTCAGCCTGCAATGAATGCATCTAGTGAACTAATTTATGCTTTTTTTTGAGTTATAATTACTCATTTTTTATAGAAACTATGATTCCTGCAGGAAGAACTGATTGAACTTTCACTGCTTACAGCATGAGCCTATAAAGACACTTGTATGAATCTTACAGTAATACCTTTACAGAAGACAGAAATGAGGATATTAAAACCTGAAATACAGTTCACTTAGATTGCAGTTTAGTGGAAGTACATGACACTTTATCAGTTGTATAAGTCCTCCTAACCAAATTATGTTACAATGATGATGCCATTAATCATGCCTGAGGTATTCTCCCCATCGTAAGAGATATCTCCAATACACTGAGGCTCTCCTAAGGAAAAATACCACACACTCATTTATCCTCTATTAAAGAAAAATAATGGAAGCAAGGTAATTACCAGTAACAGTGATGTAAAAACCAAAACATGAGCATATGCCAAAAACAATTGGGAAAAAATGAACAGTAAATTCTGTCAGTAAAAGTGTCCTGTTTTTCAGCAATAGAGCAAACTATAAAGCAGCTCCATAAAGCTGTTAATGTAATGTAAATCAAGGCCTCCAAAACCAAGGTCATGCAGAAATTGAACTTTCTAAAGCCAGGAGAAGAAAGCGAGGAAAAAAAAGCATATTGCATGATATATACTATCCCATCTGTTAAATAATGGTGGTCAAGATGAAGTGAGAAAGGATGTAAAGCAGCATACAGGGTAGGAATGGGACAGAGCACTCATCAGTATGCAAAAAACCATCTGTTTAAGGGAAGAATAATTTAAAGGTTATTTCAACAAAAGCAAATTAACTGCAGAGTTCAATATCTGCTTTGTCATTACAATCCACCCTAAACATTAATGCAAACTGCAAATAGCTGGTAATTCTTCCACCTCTACAGCATGCAATGCTGGATCACAGAGAGTTTAGAAGAACCATTTAATATGAGCTACTAAGCCCACTATGAAAAAAATATATTTATTGTTGCTAATTGGCTTTCTTTTGGAGAGAGGGTAGTTCTGCTGCATTGCAAAGGACAACCTTTGATGTGAGATTTTACATCTGAGTCTCCATATCTATCAAAAATCCCCTCATTTATCACAAAACTCTGACTGTAACTGCAGTGATTCAAACGCCTCTACACAAAAAATTGAAATTGCAGTGGTCCCAGAAGCTGGGACAGGTGCTCTGGGTAGATGTGCAGGCACAGCAAGGCAACACCAGCAGCCCCTCCACAGCACAGGCATCACATATTTATTACATGTTAACATCTCATACACCCAACACACTCAGTGAAGCTGGCACTGCTCTAACAGGCAGCTCAGCAGAACCAAATGAACGTTGTGCCACCCCAGTTTATAACCAGTTTACGTTCCTTCAGCGTTCCCTTAAAATCACCTCAGAACTGAACCCCTTTTTTCATTTATTTAAACTGAGTGGAAGTGTTTTTAGTGTGCCTATAGTTTCTGTCAGTGCAAATCAGTGTTTTAATACATTGTTGCAGAGAACAGCTAAAATTACCACAGTAAAGAAAACGATTTAATTTTCCCATATATCATCCTTACATTAGGCTGAAAGCTCAACGTGTTTTGCAAAGGAATGGAAACACCAAGAATGACACACAGAGGCTTCAGTCTCCCAAACCTGCAGTTGTCAAAGGAAACACAATTTTCTGGGTTTTACACAATTAATCCTGCTGCATACACTTAAACTTCAATGCCTGCAAAGTGTTTCTGTGCAAGCGCTGAAACATGTGCATGCAAAAGCTAAATACATGCAGGCAGAAATGTGTCATTAGCTTCTGCATGCACAGTACAGAAAATTGGAACAAAAAAGCCATAAGGAAAATATCCCTTGATTTTACAGTTGAAATGGTCAAAAACCAATGGCTAAAAAGCAGCATTTAACCATCCAGCAGCACATTGTGCTTGTTGTTTGTTTTAGGCGTTTTTTTATATGGACTCTAACATATGTGGGGGTGTGTATGCATCTTCTGGGCAGAATGTGAATTAGATCAGATAAAATACATATCAGCTCAACAGGGTGCCCCCAAACACTCACCAACCAACCCATCCATTCCTGCATTTGCCATCTTAAGCAAATTCAATTTCTTTCTTTGTGATAAAATAAGCCAGTTCAAAGCAGATAACATCTCACAATAATGAGTCCCAAAGCTGCAATTGAACACAAACCTAGCAATTCCATTATACAACACATCCAGTTCATTAAAAACAACAAGCCAGCTTGTATATGATCTGTATCACCACAAATCAAACATCAGCAAACTAAGCTGCTGGGAAATGCATGGTCCAGTTGAAACAAAAAAAAATTAAGCCATGTAATCACCTCAAACAACAGCTAATTTAGATTTAGTGTTCAGATGAAATTCATGTGTAAGAGCCATTAATTGTGAGATGAAAATCTGTTCTCATCCAGTAAACTTTAAAAGATTGTAACTCTCCCTTATATGAACTGTAGCATATTCATAGTAAATATAGTCACATTTAATGTATTATTCCACATATCTGAGTTTATTCAAATATATGGCTCACAGTATCAGAGATCTGGTTAACCAGTATTAGTTTATCTACTGGAAATGTGTGTGAAGGACAACAGAAATCCATTTACAAGATATCACTGAAATAATTTGGACTCAGTCCTTCATTTCATGAGCTGCTGGACACCTGGAAACTCTCATTATCTTTAATGAGAAGCTTCCAAACCTTTTCAAAATATGAACTGGGCACAATGGGCCCCCAGCTGAAGCATCTTATATATTTTAGCATTCACACCACTCTAATGCTACCAGCTATGTTGCATTATACTTGCTTCACTTTGCTTAATGGAAAGAATCTATCAGGTTTAATGCTAATGAAATATTTTAAAATTCCTCAAGGCTCAATAAAAGGCAAGAGATGTGGCCCACACATAGTGTTCAAGTGGTCAATTCTAGTTTTAAAGCCACAATATACAACTCTTCCTTGCAGGTTTACCATTTTAATTGCTCTCTCTAATGCAATTTTGCATCTAATAGACCACTCAGGATGCTTTGAAGCCAGTGTACATGTTACTGCAGCAATTTGCTTACTGCCTCACCATCCATCTCCTGAATTACTCAGTGTATTTGCTGCCACAGTGCCTGAGTATTCCCAGGGCAAGATCTGGGAAGTGCAAAATGAGCCAGGGAATGCCCCTTCATCCCCAACCATGCTCTGTGCCTCCACACTGCACACATGCACGAGGGAGATTCCTGGGAGTTAATATGTGCCATTCCTATGGCCATTTCCCCATCTCCCACAGAGAAAAATCAAGAGCTGGGTTATTCTGGTTTTTCACATACAGGAAACACAGGTTCCAATTTATTTCTCTAAATGCTACAGGCTGTGTCTTTCTGTCACAAAAAGTGGAATATATGACAAGTACAAATCACAGCCACTGACAGAAAAGGCCAATCTACCCAGCAATGAGTCTTGGTCTTAATTGCACCAGCAGGCAAAAGGACATTTCTCACAATAATCAAGGCTACGTTACATCAGCTTAACAGGGAAGTGAAGGGCACAATATTAAAATCACCACAACAAACTGCTGACGTGCCAAAGAGAGCAAAGCTGTGCTTATTACAAACTTAGCTCATCCTTGGAAGAAAATCTGCTTTTATTTGCCTTGTGCTTCTGTATTGGCTGAAGAGGGACCAGTGCTACCACAGGGCAGACACGGAGACCGGGGTGCCGGTAAGAATCTGGCTGCCTGGTGGGATTTTTGTTGTCGTGTGCCTCGATGTTTTGGGAGTAAAGAGGGCCAGAGCTGTGTGCCTTGCTCACAGCAGTGGTTACTGAGAAGCTGAACTCTGCTTTCAGGGCTTCTTGAGGTCATCAACTTGGGGTTTATACATTACGTAACAGATTTAGGAGGGTCCTCACAGGGTGTGGTGTGGGCATTTTTGTACTGTGGATGCTTGAACATAAAGTTAATTTCTATGCAAATAATGGCAGCATGAGAAGAAAGGCAGTACATCAATTAAAATTCAAGTGATTTGGAGAAAACATGGTGCTGCAACTTTGGCAAAACCTGAGAAATTACTCTGCCTTGGCACTACTTCCAGACTCCCTGGCCTCAAGAGGAAGAAGCAGGAACTTACTCTGTGTGAGGAAGGTAGTGAGAGGCACCACTATACAAGAAATTAAAATTCAGAAATTTCATCTTGCAACCATCAAAACCTCACATTGTTTCAATGTTTCCAAATGTTTTCAAAAGCCCTTAAAATCTCCTAAACCACAGCAGAACCAGATGCCAGAAACCAGAACCTCTGAACCAGAAATGTGGGGCTTCCCAAAATACCCCAGGGTCAGGAAATATATCAGTCCTGGGTCAGTCCCCAGTGTCCCAGTAAGAGAAATTTGCCTAGCAGGTTCCAACAATGCCAAGAAGCCATGAAGCCTGTTTCCTAGAAGTGGAGGGAGGATGAAAAGGGAAAAATCTCTGTTACACTTTCATCTGGGATGTTCTAATTTTATGGCAAGTGAATTTTCTCCTGAAAAAAATGACTGTGACAACGATTCCCCAGACCTCAGTCTTGCTCTTATCTGCAATGCTTCCCTGAACAGGATGGACAGTGAGCAAAGTCCTGGAGGCTTGGATCACTTAGGTGGATAAGGACACATTCTGCAGCAAGAGATGTGCTTCCATGGGCTGGAAAACATCCCAAAATACACTGAAATGTGTCAGCTAAAAGGCCCTGAAAAACCATGGACACCTTCCCCTTCAGGAGAGAGTGGAGTGCCAAGATTCAAAGATATGAACAATGTTTAACAGCCACCAGCTGCTGCCTCCTGTGCTGGGTGCACGAGGCTGCACATCACATCACGCCTTGCAGGCTGGATCCTGAGATGTTCAGCTTGCAGCAAGGGAGTTTGGGGATTAATACCTTATTATCACAAAGACACATATAATTCAGCACTTTGCTTAGTTTTGAGCAGGGTCCCAAGCCTGGCGCTTTGCACAAAATCTGTCTTAAGCCAAAACAATTACAGATTTCCAAACAAGCTTCCAGTTGCTGGAGGGGGAAGAGAAGGGCAATGAAAACCTGTTCTAAATAAAATGGACTTCTAATGCCAGTGAGCAGCACTATCTAGTCTTTGTATCTCAGCCAGTTTTTCAATTGTCAGAGATGGGATCTAAAAATTGCATTCAATAACAGGATTTTTAATCTTTAGAGACATTGCTTGTCTCTAAACAGTGAGAGAGGTTGAGAGGAGCTAAGCAGAGAAGCTGATCAATGTGTCATAAACACAGTGTATACAAACATAAATACAGATTGTTTAGTCAGAAAAGTTTTGCAGTACCATTCCCAATTCACAAAGGGTTTTGGTTAGCAGATCTCCAGGTCAGCCAAGGTTTCAGCACTGCTGCATATTTCAGCTGTTCTAACAAACCCAGAGCAATCTCAAAACTCAGTAATCTTTTTAACCACTTATTTCACAAGTTTATCTGCAAGTTTTACTCCTTCATTGTAAAGGAGTAAATTCCTACTATGAAGCAAATCCAGCTTAACTTGAGCAACACCACTTCATGGCACAGACGTGTTATATGGTGCCAGTACCATGTAACATATCAGCTACTATCACCTATAGCAACTGGTAGTTTTAAGTTTGCTGACAAAGAGCCAAACTGAGAGTATTTTTGCAGACATTAATTTTAGTGCTCTGTTTCAGTGACTTTAAAGCCCCCAAAACTATGGATTTGTATTGATACCAGCTACACTGCTCTGTGCTTATATTTTTTTTTCCTGGAAAACAGTAAGTCATTGCTACTATGGCAAAGCCACAAAATGAAGTGACCAAGAACTACAGAGCTGGCTCAGAAATGTAATCTGTGTTTGCCTTACTTGAGAGAGGGCACAGTAACAAGGTGAGCCTTTAGATACAAAACATAGCACATACCATTCTCAGCAGAAGCTGTCAGCACTATTCCTCCAGCATAGTAAATTATGCTGGAAATTAAATGAGAATATACTAGTTTTCCAGATTCTATACATTGAGAAGTGATATACTGTATGAAACATTGCTTCTCAAATAAAGCAGCAGCCCTCGCCTCCAACTCTAGACCACAACAGTCACCAATGAAATATAATTGCTGGCAAGAGAGAGGTAAAAAATGAATCAGTGGCTTAAGCATGAAACTGCCAGTAGGCAGGCAGACAGGGAACCAAAAGGAAGCAATCTTCTCACATGGATTAGCTTGTTTCTCTCTGCTAACTTACCAAAATTAATACTACATACATCAACAACTTGAAATATAAAATGAAGAGAAGAGAAATCATTTTGGTGAGCTACTCCTATTGACTTTAACTGGAGCAAGGCATGTAACATCAATATCAGGCTCATTGAAGGAAACATTAAGTTCCTCATATTTGTTGTGCTTTTAACACCTTTTTTTTTTCATAACTTCTCTTTTTGAATAACATTGAAGCAATGGAATGCAAGACAGTTATTTTATATTACCACCATGAATTCCTGGCATATACTTAGTCCTGTTTCCTGAGTAACCTCTTTGTGTTTCCTCATTTCCAAGACACAAAGAACTCAGAAATTCTAGCAGATACCTGTGCCTGAAGGCAGATGCTGCTGCTGTGACCTGGGGCACAGCTCAGCCTCCTGCCCACATGAAGCGGCAGCCTGGCCCAGAGCAGAAGGTGTCAGAGGTGCAGCAGAACATCCAAGCCAGCTTTTGCTCTCCCTGCCCTCATTGGGATGCAGTTTCCACTCACAGAGTGCAGCACGTGAGGCTGACAGGACAATGCCAGCAGTGGATTACAATGGTGAAGGCAAATGACTGCCTGCCTGTGCAGCCTCTTGCACCACACTCCATGAATGGTGCACATCCACATCCTGATCACCTTAGCTGGACCTCCAAGGGTTTCCCGTGCTGCATTCCACATTTCCTCCGCTACAAAATGCTCCAAGAAGAGTGTAAGGAAAAGCCTTTTTCATGCTGAAGAACTTCCTTTTTTTCCCTTTCATTTTTCTCTAGGTGTGTTGCTTTCAGAGCTGGCTCTGCAGCTTCTATGTGATCTTTGCTATGACTTTTTTTGCACCACATAGCTGGAAAGTAAAACTAAAATTCTGGCTATCCCTACATTTGCAGCTGGCTTTAGCCCTACATCCAAGCCTTTGTGATCTCTGGAGCCCCAGGCAGGAGCTGACATTACTCCTATGCTCCATAAAAACCTATACATTCTGAACTCACAGACATAAAAGATGCCATTTTTGAAAATAATTTTTAGATCCTGTCTCTGAAAGCTAAATGCCAGCTGAAAACCTGGCCAGGATACACAGACTGGAGAGCACTGTCCATCTCAAGCGCTACTCTGAGCACCTCAAACTGCTCTGTGCAATTAGCAAGTCAGTTAATTGCACGTTGTAGGTGGTCTACGTATGGGTCGGGACAGGCCTGATTAGAAGGCAGCAGTTTGCAATTGCTTTTCTTTTAAAATTCAGAAATATTTTTAGTTAATCTTTTACCTGCAAGCTGACATATTAAAACCAATTAAAAATGCACTTTGTTCTTTAAAAATGAAACTCAATATCAGTCACTCTCCTTTTATCTCTTTGGTGCAGTGGTGCTGCTGGAGACAGAAGTAATTAATGAAGAGAATCAAAAAGTTTCCAAAGTGTTTCCTCTTCACAATATAATCATGATTATATTAATGTAGTGTTTTTATTAAATGAAAATCAAGCCAACCTAGGCCTGTGAGTGTTGCTTCACAGGCAAAGAAACCTTTATTAGCATTCCCTAGCTGCTGCTGCAATTCTTTCAGGGAAGTTTTATTGCTGCAATATATATTCTCAGGTCTGCTACTAGATTTTTGTCTTGTTTATGGAATTTAAATGGTGCATTAGACTAAATTCTTCACTCTGCCTCTTTCCAGAAATGGAGATCCCAGACAGATGAGTTGATGGGAAGAAAACCAAACAGAAATAAACTCCCTAACACTTTTAGAATGCAGTAAGCAGCCACATCTGTATCAGATATCAAATTCTCTGCTGACCTCTGCTGAAGCTGTTGTGGGAGCAAGAGCAAGGGAAACGTGGTCAGGCAGCTGCAAGAGCCATGCATTACCCTGATCCCAAACTCAGAGCCTTCAGGCTGTGGGGGTGAAGCACCAGAACTGCAGCTCTGAAAACTTCAGAGTAGAGTCATAGAAGTGTTAATGTTGGAAAAGACCTTTGGGATCATCTAGCCCAGCTGTCAAACCCAGCTCCACCACCATGTTTGCCATTAAACCACGTCCCCGAGAACCGTATCTACACATTTTTTGAACATTTCCAGGGATGGTGACCCCACCACTTCACTGGGCAGCTTGTTCCAATGCTTTACAACCCATCCCATGAAAAAAATTTCCTAATAACTGATCTAAACCTCATCTGGTGCAACTTCAGGCCATTTCCTCTCATCCTGTCATTTGTTCCTTGGGAGAAGATGCTGACACCCACCTCACCACAGCCTGTAGTCGTCAGGGAGTTATAAAGAGTGATAAGGTCTCCCCTGAGCCTCCTTTTCTCCAGACTGAGCCCCCCCAGCTCCCTCAGCCACTCTTCATGAGCCTTGTGCTCTGGATCCTCTCCCAGCTGCATTCCCTCCTCCAGACTCACTCCAGCACCTCAACATCTTCCTTGCAGGGAAGAACCCAAAACTGAGCATGGAGCTTTCTCCTCGCTGCCTCTCCTGCTGACTCCCAGGGCAGGGGCTAGGGCACCCCCAGACAGCCTGTCCCATTCCAGGCCAGCTCTCACACTCTGTGCCCTGACCAAGCTGGGATCTCACATGGCTTCAATGCATGGAGCAGCCAGAGGGCTGGACCTTGCTCTACCTCTGCTCTTTCCATCATGAAATCCTTCTAATGGAAAAGGGCCCTCAGTACAGGCCCAGCAGTGCACAGAGTCTTCGAGCCACTGGGGTTATGTCCTCTGGTCTGAAACGTCATTCCCCTCTTAGACAATTTACTTCCACTAAGCAAGCAATCCCCAAATCCATACAGTGACTGCCAAGGTGCTACAGGAAGAAATCAGGTGGGTGCTTTTATCAAATGGAGCCTTCTCCCATGTCCTACATTTCAGGAGGGATGGGGCAGGGAGTGCCTGCCTTTCCCAAGTGTTTTTCTCCATCTGGTAGGCAGTTTATGTAAATGAAGTCGCACTGTGGCCCTCCCCTTGTTCAAATGGGAGCAGACAGCTTCTTTCCCTGCAGCATTTTGGGCCCTAGGGTTTAGGTTTAAAGCCAGAATAATTCTACTGAGTTCAGTGGAATTCCACTAACATTAAAATGGAGGAGTCTGAATCTTTGCATCCTTAGCACTCCAGTCTTACTGGCGTTATTTTATTTATTCAGCTCATCTTTCCAGAAAACATTCAATTTAGATAATAGCTAGTGGGAGAAGCAATCCCCTTTAGGGATCAGCAGTGGTTGTTATATGATTTCTTAACAACAATTTTCGCAGTGGCAAACAACTCTGCTACTGAAATAGTACTTCTGTAGCATGTGAGAGTACAGCTTCCAGAACTACTCAGGTCTGCCAGGGCTGAGGAAAAAACCGAGGGATTCATAATGCAAGATTGAGTCATTCACAACAGAGTTTACTCGGCCTCCTTTTCTCTTGGTTGGGTTGTGCTTCTTTGGCCTCAAAAGGCCAAGTGACAGTGCACAGATGTACCCCCAATCCAAAAGAGGGGCTGAGGAAAGGTTTTTTAATGATTTACTGCTGGCTATGTTGGACTGCTTGGCATTTTGAGGCTGTAGCATTGTTGGTGTGGAACATGGCTGCTGGCACATGTAGAAGACAAAAAGGCCAAATATTTTAGGGCTGCTGGAAATGGTTAGAAACACCAATCAATGCAATTATCTCTGGTTAGATTCTTCAGCCTGCTATTACTTGTGCACCCATGGATGAGAAAGACGAAAGGTTGGAGTGGGATCTTCTGACTTTCCATTTTTTTGGTGCCTAAAGCACTGCTGTGGTGGAGGTTGTGTGGGGTGGTTGAGGGTTATTTCTCCACACACAGAGTTAATGATGCACCAGGTAGATCTCTGCTAACAATTCCACTGGTGATACACAAAAAGCACAGCGGATTTAACCAGTCTTCTTTGATTATATGAATGTTCCATTAAAAATCAGAAAATAAATCAAACTAAACCTCTCTGTTAACATTTATTAGAAACTCTGGCATTTCTCATTAGCTACTTTGTCATTAATTCACTTCTCTTTATTTTGGTGGACTTAAATTGAAGCTTACTTTTTGACAGCAATCAGGAAAGCTAAGAAATGTGCAAAGAACACATTTGTATCCAGCCACACAAGGACAGTTGTGAGGATCTGCCTGAGTCTGCTGCTCATATGGACCCAATACTTCTCCAGAACTTCATCAGATGCCCAAATTTCAGGCCACAACCCATAACTGTGGGCTGACATGAAACATTCTGAGAACAATGACTTGATTTCTTCTTTAAAATTAGCAAAGTAAAAGGGAAATAGATAAATTAAAAGATATCTATAAAAACTACATGAAAAATTCAGAGCATACACAGCAGCACCACCATTCAGGAATAAGATAAACCAGAGGAAGATGCCAATGAAAACCTTATGAAATTCAACAAAGACCAGCACAAATAATCCCCAAACACAATATTGGCTGAAGACCAGGCCTGGGGAAATTGGTCAACAGCTGGGTCAAACCCTGAGCAGACTGATCTGACCCCAGAGCTGATCCCACTTTGAGCAGGAGTTTGGAGATCTCCTGAGGTCCTTTCCAACCTGAATTACTCTTACAAAACACTCAGAAACAGTGTCTAGCAGCTCGATAGCTATTTATACATCCTCCTTGGTCTAGCACACCACCGTCCTACCAATAGTCACTGGAAGATACGATCTTGGGGAATGCTTCAGAGCCTGCTGATGGTTCAAACTATATGTGCAATACACCCAGAGTATCTTACACCTTCAAGTACACATTTACTCATGCATATCACGTCCACATCTACAGTATGATGAGAGTTACAATGATTTTACAAAGACCTTTGGACTCACAGGGATGCCATTAACAATCTTATCAAAATCCTTGGCACTAACACAGTCCAACCTTACTAAAGTTAGCTTTCCTACTAGTAGCAAACCCTCCTAAGGCAGACTTGCATTAGTCTTTGTGCCCTCTTTGAAAAGCTTTAAAAAGAATTACAGGAATTGTATGCAGATTTGGAAGTTTTCAAATTACTGGAGTTGTTGCAACAGAGAGCTGGTTTTGAGCAATGGCAGACACAGGGGGTCAATGAGGGACTTTGGGATAAAATTGTCTTTAGGAAACAATTGCTAATTTCCATTGACTTACATTTTGGGAGCATGCAGAGCCTCATAAGAAACTTATAAAAAGAGCAAGATTCCCTGTTCCACCACTCTGTTTGTGGAGGAAGTGGTTATTATTCTACATATTATCCCACTTTTTTGAGTGGGAAGGGTTGAGCTAATTTAAAGAGAGGGCAGGTTTGCTGTTATTCAACAGGCAGAGTCTTTTTTCCCTTGAATCTGTGCAATACTCATCGCAATCACGTTTTCAATAAGAAATGTCTGTGCCATCACAGAAGCCATTATTAAACACCAGGCAACTACTCTTTGTTCAGTTGTAGTGTCAGATACACACAAATATCAAATACTATTTGCATGATATCCTTCATTAGCAAAGGTTAGTTACACCTCTTGCACTTGTAAGGCTCTTGGCTCTTATCTCTAATTACGCTCTGGCTTGCCCAGCTGCACAGGGAAATTGCATTGATACAATCTTTAGAACTCACTTAGACCTGTGAGAGCAGGTTTGATTTAAATTACACAGATATCACTGACTCTACCTCAGGAACCCTGAGATCAGAATTTGCTGTCTATTATTAATAATAAAAGGATTCAGAATGGATTTGTCATGGAATGTGAAGCAGGGCAAACTGTGCCTCCTGGGACATGACCTCTGAGGAACAAATTTACTCCATCATATTATCTGAATAAAGGCCTCATATGAAACCCATGGATGTCAAAGGGAAGGTGCTCAGGGGACCAGCCTGGTAGATGCAGAAGGAGAGCACTGCACACTGCATTAGCTCCCTGACAGCTCTACCTGTGCTGGGGCACAGCTGCAAAGGCAGAGGTTTGCAGAGGTGAGGAAATGGCTGAGTTGAGTGAGATCCTGAGGCTTTGGGGCTGGACTGGGGACATGGAAGAAGCCCAAGGACTGGAGAGACAGATATCTCACTCATCAGACTGAGGGATCCTAAAAATGAGTAGTAATGAGGCTCATATGTTATCCATATATCAACTACTAATAGTTACTAGATATACAGCTAGTTGCAGCTGGTTGCAGTAAGGAAGCTGATGGGTTGAACGAGTTGTGTGTGGTACTTTGAGCAGGCAGGAGATAGGTGGGTCAGGATGGCAGGGACATCACTTGCTTCCCAGGAGGGAGAATTCCCCTGGAGCTGGGATAGTGTAGATGGCAAGGATCAAGCCCCCCTCCACCTCTACTGGACAAAGCTCTGGTGAAGGAACTGGGGCACCTCGGAAGGAAATCAAATGCTTCTCCAGCTTCTGTGCCCAGCACCTGCCATGCCATCTGCTGCTGCTGCCAGTGCCACCTGGGCAAATCACTGCTCAGATGGAGCACCAGGGACAGCAGCCATGGGAAGGGCAGAGATGACATCCCACAAGCCAGAAGCCACAGTGGCCTCTAGAAACCACAGGCAGAGCTGTTCCCACTCTGATGAGGTGCACCACAGCCATCACACACATTGCAGCCACCAGAGATGGCTGAGTGACATTTGACAGCTCTGACCTATGTTATATCTCTGTGCATAATTGTATTTTTCATAAGCCAGCTGAGACAAAATGAGTTCAGATATTGACTTTGATTCTCGGGCTATTAAAAACACCCACATTTGCATGTATTTCATATAACGAGAATACTTTTAATTCACCAAGAAATAGTACAGATGAAACTTCTCTGAGTTGGTTTGCTTATCTACACTCCATGTTCGTTTACATCAAACACTTCACAAATTTCAGTGCTAAGTCTGATATTTATGAGCCACAAACAGCTGTTAAATACCTGCATTTTCAAATAAGCTTAGATTACATTTCAAAATTGCTCTAATGAATATTGTGCAATATTGTCTGACATGTACAGAACCAACTTAAGTCTCCTCAAAGGAAAATCAATCAACTTTCTGAGTTTGATCTGGACATGATTTGTTTGAGTTTGCAGAAGCCCAAAATGGAATTATAGCACTTGCTAACTTCCTAACATGGTTTTTGAGACTAGAAAACAGCTGTTTGCTTTGCAGAAGAAAAGCCAGACCTTAGATGTTGTAGATATAGGTATGGCTAAATGCTTGTGCTGTTTGTATGGGAAGAGCAGGGGAGATAGATAGGAAGTTTGACCACAAAATTGCTTTTCACCACTTTTGAGGCACCACTTCAAGATCCTGCTTTGATTCACAGAACACACAGCCTGAACAAATAGCAATTGTGTAGCTTGGTTACCGTGTGTGTTGTCACGTTGCAGTAAAGTACCTCACACTGGTGCAGGAGGGAAGAGTCTGATGTGGCTCTTTAAAGCTCAAGGAACTCGAGCTCACAGGAGAAACATCCTCCATGGCCCAAGTGTGTCTTGTTTCCAGGCGACTCACCCCGAGTGATGAGCTCCCTGCTGTATTACATTTTATGGGCTGCTAGAGGAAGAAAGGAGATTTTGGTTCCAAGTGTGACAAGGGATCTGATTTGTAAACAGGAACCATGAAGAGTAAGCTGCTGCAAAAGATAAAATAGAAATGGTCTAAATGTCATAAGCAGTGCCGATGAAGGGTCAAATTTTTGGATTAGGAAACATTTCAGACACTAACCTCAGAAAGAGCCAGACTCCTCTTGACAATATCAAAATTCTCTTGATAAAAAGGAGCAATTTACTGCTACACAGGAGTTACTGTGCCTTTTTTAACCTGGGCTGTATTATAATCCCTCCCTGACAAACAGCCAAAGCCTCTTGGTGTCCTACAGGCTCAACACTTGTAGACTTGCCAGGTTACCACATGGCAAACCAGTTCATGAAACCCTAAACTGCAAAGGAACCAAGCCAAATGCCATATGGACAAACTGCCAGTTCAAATGCTTTTGCGAGGCTTGGTGTTCCTTTGGAAGTCTGGGTTGAGTGAATTCTTCCTCCTGCTCAAATACTGTGTCAGACATCTACAAGGTCAAGCCTTGGGAGCACTCCTCGAGTTAATGCATTTATTTTTTAGCACAGCAAGTTCACTGATTAGCAGAATTACATCAGACATACTCAGCTATTAAATGCTCCTAGCACAGCTGCCTCGGGGGAAGCTAGGAAAAGGTAAATAACGTAGAGATGTGATGAAACACAGTCATCCACAGGAGCAGAAGCATGGCAACTTCCACAGCTTGATACCAGGAGGTGCTGCTGGGCACCCTTCCAAGAGGCAGTATTAATTAGCAAGTGTATCTAGGCCCTGATTTCATAGTCCTCCAGTAATATTCAGTCTTGCAAGAGATTGCAGCAGCCTTGGCAGCTCTTACGTAAGATTCACATTTCGCAAAGGAAGCTGTCCACTGTGCTTCCCAGCTGAAAGCTGCAAGAACTTTCTTTTCCTGTCTCATTTCATTAGCTTTGACTTGCAGTGATCACCCCCACAAGACTCCAGCCCACGCTGAGCAATGGCTGCACGGAGTCTCCAACCAGTTCTGAGTGACACATCCCTGGCAGAGAGTCCAGATCCGAAGGCATCGCATGTATCAAAACTGCTGCATTAGCAGTAATTTAATAATAAACTAATAGTAATTTAATTTAACTGGCAATTTTTGCCCTTTTTTATCTTATTAAACAGATCAAGTTGTGTATATATTGAAAATGCTCTGTTCCATTATGGTTGCTTTATAAATATGTTCCTATTTCAGTGAGGTTACAGAGCACATAAAATTTTCATATAACTGAAATGAGCTGTGTAGGGTAAAAGTAAATGCCAGCAGGCATCTAAATATTGTAGCATCTGTTATATTTTACACTCTGTGATCACAAATCTTATAAAGCTTCAATGCATTTTAGCAGCATTCTTCACAAACTATTGAAGATTGATGGCTAGTGTAATTGCCATATCTGATATGTTATCATTTTTAATATACTGAGCTACTGCAACTGCCCCTTTCTTTGTACTATCAACCCATGTCTATTTTATGTTTCCACAAAGAGCATATTGTACCAGCAGCCAGTTGTATTACTACTAACTAATATTTTCACACATTGTAGCGTTATCTTAATTTTCACTGCAATACCTTGTTATGTGTAAGTACAGACAATACAGGATAGCACGCAGCAAGATAAAAACACGAGCCTTCCTTTCATAAACAGCAACATATTTCAAAGGTATTATATTTTTATTCCTTTTCTTGCTGGTTATTATCTGTACTTTCAAGATAAGACTGGTTCAAAATGGATTAGGCTGATGAAAATGGACTTCTAAATTTCATACACATTTGCAGATTATATTATCCGGAAAGAGCAGTGATACCTACGCAAATGCAAATTTCTAACCAAATTGAAAGTTGCTTAAGTAAAAAAACACAACCTGGAGTTTGAAGGAGATCCAGAATCCTAACAAAATAGAGTTACATGCATAATGAATATCTATTTAGATGCACAAACAACTACCTCACTGCCTTTCCATCCATCCTGCTGACTAACGATGTGCACGATTTGAAGAAGAAATTAGTCTTCAGGAGCAGCACTAGCACCTTGTTGATCAATTCAACAGGAAGCTCGTGAAAAAGAAGGAGATAAAGTACAATTCTTTGCCTAATCAAATAGAGCTCTCATTTGTCATCCCCAGCCAGGCCATTACTCCAAACTACATTTGAAATACATACAACTGCCTTTGCTGTAATTTCTAAATAAATACAGCATTTCTGCTGGTGATGAGAGCACAGTGTCAGCCAGAGCCAGCTGGAGATTTCTCCACCAAGAGAACTCTTTTCATTTACAAACAGCATCCAGTTGCCATTCAGTTAGCTCTGACTCCGAATATCAGAGGTTTAAGCCAAAAAACATAACCTGCCCTTTCATTAGTTGTCTGGAGACACAGGACGTGCTAACTTTGGTGAACATCTATAATAATTCAAGCTAAAATCTGGCAGAGGGAACCCACATATGAACCCTTCTTCACACAAAAAGCACAGCTGGCTACAGCTGAATTCCCCATGGGGCTAATAATTTCTTGGTTTGCAGGAAGGTGCTTTCAGGGCTCTCCTGAGAGCAAAAATTTCTACAGATTGTTTAACTCGCTCATCTTACTCTTAGAGGGCTTGTAAATGTGCACTAACACCTATGCGTGTAATAAATTCAGAGGAAAAGTGTCAGTCTTTGAGTAACAAACCTCACTCTTTTGAACCTTGGCTCCACGAACAATATACAAAGTCAAACATTTCTCATTAGCTGGAAAAAATGAGAATGCTTCGGAACAGCAAAAGTAATAAAAACCACTGAACATCTGCAGAGATATGGTTTAATGAACAAAGACTATTGAAGGCACTCACTGTCCTAATTTCCACTAAGTTGACAGACAATGCCCCAAAACTGCCTTTCATATCCAACATTAACTAATAAGCTAATCAGAGCAGAACAAGCCATTTGTGTATGACTTTAAAATAAAGAATGGCAAGTATAGTTCTGTAACATATGTAGCATTTTGCTTTTGTTTTTAAACAAGAGAATGATTTGTTTTGCTAAAAGATTCACACACTTATGCTGAATAGTCTGTTCAGTATAAAAATGCCCAGATTTGTCTAAAATTGCTGAACATTTTGTCTGAGCTGCAATAAACTCTACAATTGTGAACTCTAGCCAAAACTCCTTGCAAAGCCTGTAAGATGTAGCTTGCCATAGCTCTGCCATTTGGCACTGAGCTGATTTTCTGTGGTGACCCTCCGTGCACCCATCAGTTTAGCATCAATAGGTGGTTGGCAAAAATGTCCTTTTGAATGCTCCACAGTACCATTCAGTGCATTTGCTGCAGAGACTAAGCTTTACTCAATAGAAAAACTCTGGTTAAAATGCCTATTGCATGACTCAGTAGAAATATTTTATCAGAATTAGAAGCCATAATAGAGATGTAAAAGAAAGGTTTACTCTGAACAGATTTTTACCCAGAACTGGATGTGCAGCTGTGACATTCATGTCCCTTGTGGCTTCAGACTTAGAAACTGATCTGAAAATGTGTTTGTGGAGATATTTTGAAGTCTGTCTTCTGTGGTCATTTGCTTGAATCCTGCATCATCTCCATTTTCTCTAAAATGCCAGCTCTTTGGAGCAAAGGCTTCCATCTTCTGGCTGTTGTATGGATCCTAAGACTAATGCTAGGACTACTCAGTGTGATTTGGGACCTCATGATAGTGTGATTTAGAACAAACCACACACTATGTAATCAGAAACTATTCTAAATTATAATAATTATTGTAGACATTAATTTTTACTAGGATGAATCCATGAATGTTCAAGCATGCATTTAACTTTTACCATATTCAACATAATTTTATCTAGTCAGTGAAACTATAGAGGACTTAAGATAATGAACTCAAAATTAGATTCATGGCAACTGAAACATATCCAAATACATAAAAATAGAGACTATTGAGAAAAAAAAAGTTGTAACACTGCTTTTTAAGCACAGAGCTCAATCACTTAGTTCATTTCATTTCTGAACTCTTCCCAGGTAGGACACTTACGTCCTTTTAAACCTTAGATATCACCTAGTCCTTCTCTTCAGTGACCTGGGCTGCCAGGATAATGCTGGGAACATGAAAGGTGATCATTTACCTCACAGAAAAACTTTTTATCATAAAAACCAGTTCAAACAGGGAACTCTGCTCACAGAGGATAAACCCACCATTAAGTGCTGAATTAAATTACAGTGGATCTCTGAATGAGATGTGCAGAAATCTTGGCAGGGGAGTTTGTTTGTGGGGTTTTTGAGTTTGTTTAGTTTTGTTTAGTTTTGTTTAGTTTTGTTTTGTTTTTCTGTAACAATTCCCCAGTCCAGTACACTGTGGAGCTGCAAAAACAACCATGCTGAACCAGGGGAAGGGCTGTATTTTTTAGCTGGTCTATGGCATCTTAAGATCCCTGTGAAACTACTGCTCCAGACTAAAAAGCCAAATTTGCAGCAGAAAAAAAAAAAGACACCGAAGTGAAGACTTTACCTCTGAGATTAATTTAAACAAAGGTGTCCAGGTGCAAACTGGTACTTGAGAGGCCCAGAGGCACAAACACAGTGTTTTATCTTATCAAGCTGTGGCATTTATGGGAGAAATGGAAAGTTCCTATTTGCATTGCTGACTCAGTTACAAGGTATAAAAAACGCTGACCTTTGTGATGTTTGTTTTATGCAGAGGGTATAGAAACACACCAACGTTCCAGTTACAAATGAATCAATTGTGCAGATAAAAAGTTTATATTGTACAGCTTATGGCCTGTTTGTTGTTTGAAAAGACAAAAGTGAGTCTCCTGGTCTCTGAGAATGGAGGTGAAAAATGTCCCTCGGGCTACTGAAGGATAACTTCTCACCCTGGAGGAAGGGAGCACAAGGAGCTGAACTTGAACCTTGTATTCCTGGGTCAGTGTGGGTATAAACACCACTAAAACATGGAGGTCCCAACTCAGTACACCAGGAGACTGAACCCAAGACCTGCACCCGGGAAAACTTAAAGGTCTCAAGTCAAAGATTTAAATTCTCTCTGGTCTTTATCCCCACTTCCTCTCCTATATCATGGCATGAATAATTTTATCAAGCTTCTTCAGAGTCATGAGAAATGAATGGAATTAGTATTTGCAATGTGTTTAAACAGCAAGGAGAGATGTGTGAGTGATGAGTGCTCTTGCAGTTATTGACAAGACTGAAAATCTGCACAGGTGGAGGAGTTGGTGCCTCAAGAGCTGGGACTGCTTTTTAAAAGACCTAGATCCTGTTAGAATATATTGGTTAAACAAGGCAGAGTGAATAAGGGTCTTATTTGCAGTGCCAAGCCAACAAGGCTTTATTTACACGATCCCATCATTCTGCTGACAGATACAGCAGCTGCAATGTCTAATGCAAGACTAATGTGATTCCTCATGTGTCTGTCAGCAGTGACACTCCATGACCTTGGTGGAAACCGGAGAAGGAAGAGAGCACTGAGAAATCCTGTTAACAGAAGAAAAAACATGGAGAAAAAGAGTGGAGCTGGAGGTTCTTGCAAGACATCAGGAGCAGCCCTGTGTTAATAGTCCCATTGGGAATGGAGTGCATCTGACCACTTGATGTCAGACTTGACCCACATTTCAGTCAGCCTTCAGGGCAACAGAAGATTCAGATTAATTTGATACAAACATTACTACACTTGAAAGATGTATTTGGAAAGACATTTCTTTAGAACATGAGCTGTGGAAGGTCAAATATATGAAATAACATGAAAAGTGGTATTTGAATCTTGACCTACTCAAAGCAGCTAATAAAAGCTCCTGCCGGCAAGAAACTCACATGGTGCTCAGATCTTAATTACGTTGAAATCCTTAGATCCAAACATGTCTTCAGAGTGCAGGGAAGCCTGCTAAGGCTTCATTTCAGGCACAGTTCTCCAGAAACCAACCAGATAGAAACCTGGCATCCAGCACTTAGTCTCTTGGAAATACAAAGTACAGGTCCACTTTCAGTCCCCAAAGCACTGACAGTACTGATCAGCCAGCATCAAAGCATTTACTACTCTTTGCAAGGCAGAACGCTCTGAAATGTTGACCTTACATCTCCTTCCAGGCACAGCTGTGCAGCCTGTGCTGATCCCAGCCTGCACCATCACCTCCCTGTCCAAGGTCATCACCTTCCAAGATTCTTGCCTGGACATGCACAAGGTGTTCAAGCAATAACCATTTTTTCTGTTGTTGAAACATACTTATCAAAATGAAAGAAAACTGATCATCAGCTTTTAATTTGGGCAAGATTAGCCAATTCCTCATTGCAAACAGGTGCATTTAAACACTTCAAAAAGCTTTTCTGCCTTCGTTTCCATCAAAGCAAGTGAATTAGCCGATATTTAAACTGCTTAACAAAGCAGTCAAATGCCTTGGACTTAAACTAGATAGAGAAATGCACCCAGCTTCTCCTCTGATGGATGGATGGTGGTAAATAGAGAAGAGGAAGGGGTGTGCCACCAGGATCCAGAAATGGTAAGTGACAGAAGCTCCTCCCAGAAGAACTTATCCACCACCTAAATCCCCAGCACAGGAAAGCATAAACCAAAACTGCTTAACTTAAATGTGTGCTTAAAGTTGCACTGTGTTCAATGGGATGGAAGCATTTAGTAAAAATTACACTGGAGCTTAAATGACTTATGAAAGAATGAACTTAAACGTGTCCTAAAATACCTCCCTACATGATGTCTAGGTCTTCACACAGGCTTGGATATCAAGAAAATTGGAGTGGGTCATATGAAGAACTAAAATATTAGCACAGAAAGCTCAAGGCAGTGAGAAGGAAATGGACAATTGAGTGTAAATTTAAGCATCTCCAAATTATTCACAAAGTCACCAATCCAAGACATTAGTGCAGTGAAGTAAGGCATGAGCTTAGATTTCAGTGGCTTTAACGTGGTGGAAACACTTAATTTTGCTGCTGTCAATGTTCTAGGGATCTAAACCAATATGGTCCTTAAGTACAGGATTCTCTGCACTTTTCTCAAGCAAACAAAGCAGAAATAAAAAACCAGAAAAACACAGGCTGCTTCCTTCGTGCTGCTGCATGGAAATACACGATGAGTTGTGCATCCTGCAGCAGTGATGTTATCTTTATCAGAGCACTCAAACACCAACATTCATTACCACAGCCTCAGTGACTGAAATCACTGGTTTGAAACATGCAGTGCCATTTTCTGCTCTGTACACAGATTTTCAACAATCATAAAAGACAGACCTTTCTAGTACCCAGTGAAGCAATAAAATAATCTGTATTCCCTGTGCAGAAGTAGGAAAAAACCCCACAGTTGAAACAATAAAGTATTAGCAGAGTGTAACACAACAAGCATTAAAAATAAAGGATGTGAATGATTGTTAGGTAACTAATAAAAATTGCAGGAGTAAGACTGTCTAAGCAATTAGATTTCAAAGAAAGTGTATTAGAAACAAACATTGGAAGAGGTGACTGAGTATTTAAAATTGATGTTATTTATTTAGTTATTAATTGCTGCCCGCAATTTATTATTTCTTCTCTTATTTCAAAGTAATGTTTTATTTTACTAGAAGTAACAGAAGAAGGTAAATATATAATTTACCAGCTTCCTCACGAAGTTTAGCAAGGCAGAAAGCATAATGATTTTATATCTCCTAAAAAGGGGCCATCTCATCTCTCTGAATTTAGATGACCATGGCAGAGAAATGGCCCACATTAATGGAACGGAGTACTTATTATTGAATCTCTTGGTCTTGCTTCTGGCTAGAATTCTTTTACATTTTAAAGGAAGATGCAAAGCTATTAAACATCAGCCAGTGTCCCATTTAACATGAGTGGAATGTTGTGGAAGCAAAAGAGGGATGAGTTTGGGTTTTTTTTCTGTTGCCTCTAATAATCCAGGTTTTACTCTGAAGCCCTAAGATGTGAAGGACCCTCACTAAAACTGCAGTCCTCTGAAGGTGCTTGGCCTGGTGAGTGACAGCCTTTGGAAAATTCTGAGAGAAACCATCTAGTGGTAACAGTGGTACACACAAAACGTTCAAATTGTTCTGATTCCCCCACAAGATCTTTCCTTGTGCATCCATGCTGTATTAAAGTTCAATTACAGTTGTTACAATTACATATTATGACAGGGGTTTCTTAGCAATCAGAACCAACATCACAACAACTGGTGGATCTGCAGATGTAATTGCAAGTCCAGAGCCATCTGCAACCCCTTCTTCCAGGCAACAGGGAAAAGAGGAGTTTCCTGAATGGTAAACCCTACACAGAATTGGAGCATGGATGGCCCAAATAGGAAAGGTGTTGATGTATCCTGTCAGTATTTGCATGCTGGACAGGATAAGCTTCTCCCTTGAATGCCCAATGTGTAGATTTCAGATGTTACATTTTGGCTATGAAAAGAAAAATTATACTTGATGTGAGCTGCTGCCAGAGAGGCCTGGGAGAGTTTTGAGTAGTAGGAAGTGGGAAATCTCACAGTGTCTATGGACAGTGTGCCAAAGTACATGTAGCATCTGGATCAGTGCATTTATTTCCTTACCAGGGCTCCAGTATTTTCGGCCTTTGATCAGCTTATGACTTTTTAGTGCATGAGGCACTACTACTGCATTCCATAATTCCTCTAGTTTTCCAATTTGTCCCTGTGCCTAAGTGGAAAAGTTATGCAGCAGGGAGAGATCAGGTCATAACTTGTTTTGCTTAGATTTGTTCCTCAGGATTTCTGACAATAAATGAAGTGCAGGCTTGCATGAAGGTGGCCTGGGGTCAGTGGGATGGGGAGGGAGGAGATTCTTTCAAGAATACTAATAAATGTTGCTGCCTGGGACAATGAATCATTTGTAGGTCGTGTGTGCTCTGTGAAGTTGAATTTGTAGGTCTTTTATCCAGGTGGCTGAACAGATTGGAAGCAAACTAACACAGGCCTGGGAAAGGTCAGAATGGCCACAAAACTCAATCCTTCCACAACAAAACAAATTCACTTTTTCAGCCAAGCCCTGCCATACTAAAAGTAGGAAAAGTAGTTCTACAGATGAGATTAATTCAGTCTTGAGTGTTTGCAAACTTGGGGTGGTTCTCGACATTTTAAGAGTTCTGCATATGCTTAAATTAATTTCTGTGTTAAACCCCAATTAAAGCACCTTTGCAGTCAATAAGATTATGTGGCTTGACTCCAAAATCACTTTAGCATTGATGTCGATATTCCTAACTTCTTTTCTTGGGAAGATGAGCAACAAAGTACAAGCAAATAGAAGACTTCAAATGCACAATTTTAGAAGGGTAAGATTCTGTGCTGAAAATCAGAGATCTTGAGGACGATGTAACAGTATTCGGGTCTAGAAATAAACTGTTCCAACATTTTTCTGCACTATGTTCACATGCACCAGTGAAGAGCAGATGTAAAAGCATACAAACTGGTTGTTCTTTCCAAACAAAATAAGTTAAACCAACTATATTTTAGCCAAAAAAATCTTTTATGTAAAAGATCCTTTAGATCTAGAACACAAATGCAATATTAGCTATTTTTAGTGGCATGAAATTTTTTCTAACCTTTGACTCAGAATATCCTACTAAAAGCCTCCTTTCAAAAGCATGAAATATCTGTCTAAATGTCTATATTATTTAAACCAGCAATTAGAACCAGATGTTACTGCATTTTATATTTAGACACCAAATTTCAATATCTTAAACAGAAAGAACACTCTTGAAGGACAGAAGGAGTAATTTTCGAATGTAATTACAGCATATTGTTTTGATCCTCTCTCATTAATTTACCTGATTGCAAAGTAAAATTAAATGAAGTTATATTTAAATTTAAAATTGGACCTGTGAGTAATGTAACATCTTATTATCTTACTGCATTGGAAGAAATAGTTTTAGTGTCTATTTCATATTTCATTTAGCTGTCCATATCCGTCATAAAGCTGTTAAAAGACCTGGAGAATATAAAAATGCCATATTTATGAGTACACAGAATATCACAGCTCTTTTGTAATGAACACCCCCCCCCCCCCCCCCCCCAAAATGTCGAATATTTTTTTAATATAAATCCGTAGAAGTACTTCAGAAAAAGCGAGTGATGTACGTAGTTGTCACTAAGAGCATTTGATGAATAATCACACTGAAAATTCGCTCGACCTGCCCGGTGTCACAAAGGCTTTGTCCCAGTGCTGAGTGCTGAGCATCCATGTCAAATCCCGATCCCAAGGGAAAGGGGAACTCAGCAGCCTCGTCCGTGTAAGCCTCAGCCACCACAGGCAGCACCTGATTCCCCGGCAATCCTCTGGGATCACGCACACCCGGGATGTGTGCCTCGCTCCTGGAGCTAGATCCAGGCAACATTCCTGCCGGGGAGGTGAGGGAGCTTCCCTCAGCAGCCGGAGCTTCACTTGGCTGCCCCTGGAAGCGCTTGGCTGGGAAATGCAGCCACTCCAAGCAAACAAAAGATCTGTGTAAATGGTCCCGTTCTGGCAGCGCCGACAGAGAGGAGAAGATTGTAAGACAGCTATTCAGGGCTGAGGAGAAGCCAAAGGCTGAAATGTTGTATTTCACTTGCAAGTAGGCTTCTGCAGCTGCCAACAGTAGCAAAAGGGGCTTATGGGTTTTAAAAATTAAATAAAAAATGTATGGTGGTACTTCCATGCAACAAAAATATTTAGAGAGCTGTAGTTTCATTTAAAGCCTGACCTTTGTGCATGATTGGAATATCCCCTCATACTTGATCTGCTGCTGTTCTGCAGACATTACGGTCCAAATCCAGACAACCAGACAAAAATCCAGACACAGAGCTGCCAAAACCTATCCAACATTTTTCTTCCATAAATAGAGATTCTCAGTTTGCTTTTTAAAATAATGCATCTTAATATAATTTTTAATCTTTAGTAACCATTCCTGTTCCCAGAAAAAGTTGTCTGCCCCATTAGCAGAAAAATGAATGGCAACAGGTTCCAAGCCCATGAGACTGCTGTGGAGACTTGTGCACAGGCATTCCAAGTATTCCCAAGCAAGTTCACTGTCCCCACAACTATCTTTGGAAAACACTGAGTGCACACAACACAGTCCCATGCTATAATGTCTCAGGGTTGATGAGCAAACACACATTTCACCATAATTCTAATACAAGCAGTAAAATCTATTTCTTTTGCTGCATCTAAACCCCCAGACTAAATAATGCAGTCGGCGACTCAAACAAAACTTTTACCAGATGGAGAAGAAAAGCTTGAGAGCATTTAAGGAATTCTGTCAGGAGGATTCCTTCAGATCTTTCTTCATGAGGCTCCCACTGAAGTAAATGGGATATATGACATAGGAAGAGTTCACAGAGTTAGTGTGGGGTCCTCTCTGGTGGAGTCACTACAGAGCAATACTTTTGATTTTCTTACATTCACCCTAAATTCACTTCAATGGATGCAAACCATCCATGTGTAGACCTTTGATACCAGCTTATTAAATTAAAATCTAGAATATCTTGATATTCTTCTGCCAAACACTGTCCTTTTAAAACTATTCAATCTCTGTCACATATTTTACTCAAAATGGTATTGTATAATTTCTCCTAAGATTTATTCATACCACTGGCTTTTCTCTCCTCACTCCTGGTGGGATCTGTCAGTCACTGGTTTGTTGCTGTATTTACCTGACAGTACCTTTGCCCAGAAGGAAGGAGAGCCAGCCATCCCATTGCTGAAGGAAAATAGGGAAGCCTGACTGGTTCCACTGGAAACTCTGAGGTGGTACACACCACCTCCAACACTCTCCTGCACCTTTTCAGAACACCTTTCTCTGTCCTCCACTGAATTTACTTAATTAGAGATAAAGCTCAGAGCTGGGCTGGGGGCAGGGGTAGAGAAATGGTATGGATGGAACTGCACCATTCCTCAATATGGAAAAGATGTCCATACATACAATCTCCTGCCCTTTTGTGCTGCCAGAGGATGTTCAGGTCCAATGTAAACCGATAAAGAAGGTAATCTGAGCAAAGTGCAGGCCTGGAAACAAATAAAATCTAATTCATCTGGTCAGCTGAAGGTATTTGAACAAGCCTACCAGTGAGTATTACCTGAGGGAATAAACTAAAGAAATGACATTTTGATGATCAGAGGTGCCATGTATATTTAAATTTATTCAGCTCTTCAGGTTCTGTATTCTGAACAATTTTCCCTATTACATCTCAAAAGAAGAGCTCCAATCTGATTAATTTTCAGAAGAGGAATCCATACAAGGAATTCCAGGTGCTTATACTGGAACGCTGTATAGCTGTAACAAATTTGGAACCTGATATTTTGTTGTAGATTTTTACATTCTTTTCTCCTTTGAGAGATAGGCTAACTATTATTTTTTTTTAGGTAGCTGAGAGCAAAACCGTCCCTGTGAAATTGCTGTCTTAGGTGCTCAGCTGACAGAGATCTCTTTGTCTCTATTGTATAGGGGTTTCTTCATCAGCATGTGACAAATACAAGAACTAATACTTGGCTCAGGATTTATTCTTTTAAAAAATAAGAGGAAGAATTTTATTAATCCCTTCTACACATTTGTAGTCAGTTCCTCAAATATTTTTCGTGTGACCTGAGATAGAGTTATTTTCTTTCTCACTATTTGCATAAAGCTCTGTCTTCCATTTGAAAATCTGCTTGTATTTTCTTCCCTAACAATAATTGAAGATCTCTTATTTAAAGTTTGTGTATGGCCCCTGTACTTTAGCATTGACCCACTCCCATTTGTTCAGGATCTTGCATGCTTGCATAAGAATTCTCCCTTCCCTTAGGTTCACAGGAGAAATAAGTAGAAACTTTCTTAATAAATCATGCCTAAGTTACTAAATCATCTCAGACTGGCCCTGCAGCACCTCCTCAACATCTCCCTGTGACCAAGTGGCTGAAGCTGAGCACTGTTTTCTAATGAGACCAGCAGCAGGCTGGAATAATTCCTGCAGCTTTATACACCACGCTGCCAGAGTATATTTTAAAAACTTGTTTGCTCTTCTTCATTTCTGTTATTGCTACCAGGAAGGAGTGCTAATGGTTTACTCTATTATCTGCAGTCCGTTCTGGGTTCTTTTCTTTCAATGAATTCCTTGTTGTTTCCCTATTTAGGCTGCAATCTTCGTGCTTATTCTTTTAGTAATTGGCTACATTACTTCGCATCATGCTGCACTGAATTTTATGAACCACTTATCCACCCAAAGACCAATAGGCTTGTGTTATAAATATTACATTTCTGCTCATTCCAAGCAATGCTGCTATCACCTGTGTTTAAATCCCTAATCTATTCCGCTCTCAAAACACCTTGGAGAAGGGAGAGCAGCTGCAGTTAAATGGACTAACTGCTATGCAGTCACTCATAAAAAAAGGGAAAATGCCATGGAGGATTAAAAAAATGACAAAAACCAACCCACATCATCTATGAAAGACCAGGTTCTCCCAGTGGAGTCATTTAAGCATCGAGGGAGTTCCCTGACTTTTTAGCCAATTACAGTGGAAGTCACCTCATTTCATGAAATCTTGCCCTGTGCCAACCTCCATCACTGCCTTGTGGTCACTCAGGGTACTCTTTAAAGGGTCCTGCTTCTTGGGATTCCAAAATTTTCAAAGGGTTGCCCAACACCCAACCTAGGTCCCTTTCTCCTTCTCCTTGGGTGCTTAGATCTGTGAGCAAGACTCAAATGATGTCTTTATGTGGACTGCCATCCACATAGCACAGATATGCACCTCTCCAGCTTGTGCTTGTCTCTAACAGCCCAAAATATCATCTTGGCCTTTCTCCCTGGCATCTCCTTGCAAATATTTAGCTATTATGTCACAATAAAGATGACTAAAATATAGCTGTTAGCCTCCTTACTCCACTACATGTGACCCTGCTACTCCTTTTCCTGCCTCTTGTGATGTATTTTGCCTGTCACTCAAATACTGAAAGGGAGCCTGAGGTATGCCAAAGCCTTGTTCCTTTCTACACAAGAACTGTGAAACTGCCTTTTCTTTCTAAAAAGATGCTAAAAATCATGCAGACTTGCAGCTTTCAGCAATTTTTTTTTTTTTTTTGTATTGCAAGTGCACTTTTATCTACACAAAAAGTCTTCAAGCTTCTCACTGTGACCCTGGTACCCCTCTCTTTTTTGCTCCTTCACAGGTCTCAATCCTTGGTGAAATGCTTGTTCTCACTCTCATGCCCTTCACAGCCTACCCCTCACTGGAAACAACAACTCCTGCCTCCTCTGGATGTTAGCAGGGATTCCAGGCAAACTATTCCCTGCTGCCATCTCCACTTGGGACATTTTTTTCCCCAAGCATCCACAGAGCTCTCCCATTATCCTTCAGAACCATTCTTATCCCATTCCTTGGCTTGACATCTCTAATGGACAAATGTTAGACAGCTGGTGTGCTGATACTGTTTGCCTTCATGCTTATCAACTGTTTAGGAGGTGCTTTGCACTTCACCATCTGTCCATCTCCATCTGGTGTCTCCTGTCTTATAGCTTGGATTTAAGCTCTGGTAGTGGTGACCATCTTCTAATTCTTTTATTTTCCTTCTGTTAACAGAGCAGTGAGCACGGGGGGTTCTGGTCCATGACCACCATTTGCTAGGTACTGTGTAAAGCTAATTATTCAGTCAGCATGCCAGTGGACTATTTGCTGTGCATGGAGCAAGTATGGAACAGAGGGTGCTCATGGACTTCATATTCCTTTTGAATCTGCAACTAGTAGGCATTCCCTTCTCCTGTTGCTTCCCATTTCTCTGTTAATGGACAAGAAGATGAAGGAGAGAGAAGGCAAACAGTGTCAATTAATATTTATCTGTTGCCTTTCTGCTTTTTTTCCTTGTTTCAGGAATCTCTAGGAAAACCAACCGGAAAATTATTTCTCCAGTTCCTCCTGAAATAAATGGAGGAGATTAAATGAAACAGAGAGACAGCAACGACCTCCAACATCATGCCTGGTATTGATGGAGGATGAGGAAGTTCTGGAAGAAACTGGATGATTGGTGTTAGCACAGTGGCCAGAGCACCATGCCAAGAGACATCCAGAGATGAAAGGGCAGGGAGAAGAGCAGGGAGGAAACTTGGTGTTCAGGGTGCACGAGGCCGTGATCTGCCCAGAACAGAACATCTTGTTCCCTCAGGTGAGGAAAGAGCCAAAAGGCCACACTTGAAGAGTAACTAGGCCAGGAATATGAAGGGAGGACTATGAGTTATGACAGCATGAAAAGAAACATTTTCCTTCCTAAACCTCTGAAATGCTTCCAGAACATCACTACTGTTTTTACAGGAAAAATTGTCCATATTTTCTTAACCTCTAAGTCACATCACAAATAAAAAGCCCCTGTTTGTGATGGTGAACACAGCTATTGTTCTGCTCATACAGTGCAGAGATCCTGAGAAACACCAAGTATCTACTCTGAGGTACCTGGAAATCTTTAATGCCTCTGAAACGGGCCAGAGGTTTACTTAGCAGGTGTGAAAAAGCGCTCAGTACACTGTAGGATGGACCCTTTATTCCTCACTTTTAAACTGAGGCGTAGGAAAAAATCCTAAATACAGCACCAGATGTTATTCTAGCAACTCAGTTTTTACCCTCAAATAACTTTAAGCACTTCAGATGGTGCATTTTTGGTTCTTTATTCAGGATTATTATTATAATTACTATTATTAATATTATTATTTTCAGATACAGATATCATATGAGCAATGAAATGACAAATGGTAACACCATACCTATGTAATGAAGTGTTAATCTATGTTTGTCTTTTCCAAGACTTTTTTTTACAACATAGGATCTTGTATGAAAAGTTAAAGACAATCCAGGATGAGTGCATTTTAAGTCAATGAGGAAATGAAGCTGAGAGCTGTTTAGGAGATATTTGTTACATATCTCATATATTAACCAGCACTGATAATTTAGATGCAATCTATCTGCTGTTTTAGTATTTCAAAAGACAGATCAAACACAACTATCTGAAACAGCTGTTGCTGGAAATCCTGAGAGCAGTCTTCAGCCTGTAAAAATCAGCAGAGTTCTGGCAATTTCAGTGGATCTACACTGATTCACACAGCAGCAAATCTAGCATTCCACTTTTGCAAAAGCTATTAAAATGCAGGCAGTAGATTGACCGTGGCTTAATGCTGCTAATCCAGCTGCCTTTGGTCTCTCTATTTTCTCTGCTTAGACTTCAGAGACATTTACTGTGTAGGTAAGCAGCATTAAACTAAGAGTACTTCAAAGAGCTGGACAGTATTGATTGGCAGATGTTTTTTAAAGCCATTCCTGCAAGGACTGTGCTCTGTTAGCAATAGTTTCAGCCTGATGCATACAAGCCCCAAGTCCTGGAGCTCTCCTGGCACTGGTGACACTGAAGCTGCACGGCAACTGAAGGGTGACTTCTGTAAGGCAAGACCCACTTATCAGGATTCAGGGCTCAGCCTTATTTTCACTCTGTTTCTCATGAGATACTTCACCAGAGGAAGTGTGACATTAAAAGCTTCAAGAATGGCTTTGCTTTGTGGGATTCATTGTGAGAGTAGATGTCAGATCTTGTTCATAACTTGGTACCAAAAGTCTTCTCTGCATACAACAAAGGACTGACAGGTCCAGGCTATATTAAAAGCAGAACCCAATGCTCCTTATCTCCCTTCTTGCTCCAATATTCCCCTTTTGTTACCTTTTTATGTGAAAGGAAAACATACACTTTTATAGAGTGGGCTTGCTGAGCCAGGGACTGCTGCTTTCTCTACTACCACACAGCACAATGGGATTTCCTCCAAGTAATAGTTGCTATGGTTTTTAATATATTTTCAGTCAGAGACCTTGGTGGAGAGAATTCAGAGGTATCTCCCTCATATGACAGCTTGTGGCCTTTGTATCTGAGACCAAATCTGCTGAGACACCAGGAGGACCAAAAGGAACATGAACATGTGCCAACATACACCTACAATGAACTTTTTCTGTTTTTCTGCAGGGATCTTCCTTGTCCCTGCTAATATCTGCAGAGCAGCCTGTATGAAAAGAAACCCGAGTGGTGAAGGAAAGGTTGTATTGTCTCATTTTTTTAAGAATGTCTCAAGAAAGTCTCTTTTCACCATGTTATAGAGAAGATTTACATATATATGTAAAAAAAATGTGCCCTGGGAGATGTGGGAGATTGATCCCAGCATCTCACTGCTGACTTATCTCCAAGTCCTGGAAAAGCTCCTGTTTTTTTCTAGAGAAAAACAAACTATTGCTTAAAACTATTAGAGCTTGATATTTGTCTCAGCTCTTGATTAGGAAATTAGTGCTGCCCCCTCCCTTCCTCTTTCCAAATTACAGCAATTGTACCTGTGAACAGGTGCTGTCAGAAACCAGCATCCATTAGTGTATTTTCTGGTTTCATGATTAGCTGATACAAAACTGAAGTGTAATCAAGTAAGGATTCATTCGTTTGATTAGCCATTGAAATTATTCTGTGCCTAATCAGATGCCTGGCTAGTTTGTCAGCCTCCTTTGTGGAGTCTTCATCTCTAATGGATGGTCCAAATGCACTCACAACAGCAGATCTGATTTAAGTATAGTCAGGGTCCTCCAGCTCATCTTGGAGAGTCAAAAGAGAGAGATGAAAGATCACCTCCCATGTGAAGTTATTTCATTCCTCACTTACAATAATAAAAAAGAGCAGTTTTGTGTTGTGAAATCTTGTGTACAACAGAGCAAGACTTGAGATGTTAACAGAGAGAATGATCTACTGTGTCAAGTTCTCTCTGCGAGCTTAGCTATAAAAACAGACCTGCAACAAAGCAGATCCAGGCTTAAAATCCCTACCCTGATTCATGGTGAACAGGCTTCTCACTCGTGGGTACCAAGGGGTTTGTACTCTCAACTCTTATCTTGGGTGGACTTTCTGTATAGCATCAAGGAAGGGTTTCCTTAAGACTGAACAGCTGCAAAGAATGGGCATTTCTTTGAGGCCCTCACCAAAACTTGTGATCTGACTGGAAGAAGAGACAGATGAGTCAAGAGGCAGCATGTGCATTTGTTTAGGGAAAGGATTGCTCTTGCTCCTCTCCTTCTGGCTGCAGTTGCACACCGTTTTTCCCCCTCCCTGAGTACCCTATCCCGAGGCACTACTGCTGTTGCTGATGGGCTCAGCCTGGGCCAGAGGCAGGTCCATCCTGGAGCTGGTGGCATTGGCTCCATCAGACAGGGGAGAAGCTTCTGGCAGCTTCTCACAGAAGCCATCCCTGTAACCCCTCAGTTCCAAAACCTTGCCAGGCAAACCCAATACAAGGAGCTGTCCTTCTACCACCTTTGAGCTAATCCAAGTCAGGCCTAGAGCAAAATTCATTTCTGCAACTCAAAGCTGGGATTTTCTTTCCCAGGCAGCTGCCTACATATGTCCAAAGCCAGACTTGCTCAAATCAATAGTAATTTTTGTACCTAGCTAATTATTTAGGTTATTCTATGACCATTCCAAGAAATTAATTTCTTGCTTATCTTGCTCCCTCCTCACTTACTCTTGGGTTGTTACACTGCAACACATGTTTGAAAGAAAACTGCTTCAGATGCAAGATTACAGAAGAGTTTTTGCATCTAATTAACACATAGCGGTCAAAAACTTGCCAAACAGGAGCATGAAACTGGCTGTATTTTTAACATTCCTACAAGACTAAAAAGTCTCTTAAATGCTAAATATCTGAAAGTAGTTTTACCTCATTTCCACAGAAGTTACCAAAGCACAGAAATAACCCTGTTTGCTTCAATATCTTTTTTTCCAAATGTTAAAAAAAATTTCACTGAGTAAAATTACCATATCTCCTAGTTTCTGTTATTTCTATTTAAACAGGTCACAATGACAAATTATATTGCCCAAATATCACCTTAAATTGAAATGATGTTGATAGGTAACAAAATCTTTTTTTGCTTGTCTGATTATGGATGTTTTCTCAGCAACTATTCCTATTTAAAACTAAGAAAAGAGGCAAAATGCTATTATAGTATCTCAAACAATATCTGAACTTAGAAGAAATAGAACTATGTGGGATTTCAAGTTCAGAAATGGATAAATACTATAAATACAGCAAATATTATATATAGATATTAGAAAGTACTTAACTGGAGAAGCCTGAAATGCAAGAATTCAATTGTGATTTTCTGCCTTTTAAACACAAACTCAATTTAAAAATGAAACACTGTTTTACACTGTAGTCCAAGGCCTGATTGGAGTGAACTCCACAGTCTTAGTCTGCTGTCAATGACTGCTGTAGGAATTCAAGTTCAGGTGCCAAAGGGAGTGTATCAACTATTTCAGCAATCACTCTGTTTATAAAGAGAAGAGGTTTTCCGGCCTCTGGGAATTATCATCTGAGTTCTGTACCAGGTGTCAAACTGTTACTGTGATTTCAGGGTGGAATGAAGAATACAAGAGTGCTCTCGGGGTAAGTAAGTGGTACAGGAAATTGATAACTAGACTTGCTTCTAAAGCGAGATCTACTCAGCTCCACTTGCTTCACTCAAACAGCACTTTGTACTTAGAATGTGTCTTCAGATAAGCAACTCTCTTTTCCCTCACCCACCAACAAAATCCAGCTGCCTTGAGTGGTATTTTAGAAAGGTTTAATACAGCTTGCTGTTTAAATTAAGCAGGATTCAAAGTTAAGATATTTCTCAAAAAAGGATCCATTATCCAGGATGGAAAGGATAAAAGTCAGGGTTTGTGTATTGACTCTTCTACTATTTTCAGTACAAGGATCAGTTGAGCTTTGTATTAGCATTGCAAGAACTTCTCACTGTCAGAAGCCCTTCCTTCCCCCTTCACCCACTGGTGAAGGATTCTGCCCCTCATGGTGAGAACAGCCCCATGCAAAGAGCAGGGGACAGGACCTTCTAAAACACATCTGACAAAACAGAAACCTGGCAGGAACAGATCAGCTGTTGGAGTTTCCCACCTGTATCACTTAATTTCTTCCCTTCCTCTCCCAGCTGTGTCAGATCATACAGCCATCTCGAATTGAGGAGAATTAGCATTAGAGTCAAGAGTGCTACTAATGTTTCCCTGTTATCAATTACTAACAAAAGTTAAGACAAAGGATCCTAGTTAGAATTCCAGTTGACACTTTGTTGTGATGTATTTTACAGCTGATTTAGCATTTTCCCCTCTGCAGGCTTAATACCAGAAAAATTGATATAGCACTTCTGAAATGAATGAATGATCTATTATTGACATCATTAGTCTCATTCATGACTTTAGAAACTGATTAAATGTTAGTGGTGACTTATTTAGTAGTTACAACCATAAAATACCGTTTCAAGAGTTCTTGTACTGTGCCTGATACCTGGTGGAGAAGGAGGAGAAGGAGGAGGAAGAGAAGGAGGAGGAGAAGGAGGAAGGAAGCCTTCTGATCTTTTCTAAAAGGGGCTGGAACTCCCTCTGCTGCTCTCTGTGACTTGTAGGTTGCCTCTAATCTATTTCTGCCCCAGTGAAACACAGGATAAAGAATTAGGTGTAACTGTGAATAAAGCTGCACTATCATGATATGCAATCTGCAGAGAAAGGTGAGCCATCTGAATGAGGTACCTGCTTTGGGAACTATTCGGTGTGACTCATCTAAACAGGGCTGCAGAAATGCCAGGGACTTTCTGCTGATGGCCTCCTTAGGGACCCCTCTGTCCTCCTTTAAGGTGTCTCAGTTATCCTGAAGAGAAAGGCTTGTGTGCAATCAGGGGAAGCTGAGTCTTCCTCACCTCAAGGTTTTCCAGCTGTCACTTGGGTTCTGAGGACAGTGAAGACCATGTCCAACTGCCCACTTCCTACTGGATGGTTACAGTGGTGGTCCTGCCACATACTGGAGGAATGCAGAGACCTCATCCTGCTGCTTTATGCAGGCTCTGACCCAGCCTCCACCAAGCTGGTGGGAGTTGAAGCAATGATCAGGTATTTGGAGTCACTCATAAGCCACTGATCACATCCAAAGTCATCCAGCCCCATCAGTCATTTATTCAAGAGCCTACCTCCTAGTACTCTGAATCACAGCACAGGAATCCTCTATCTGGAAGGAGTGAGAGGAGTATAGCCCTTCAATTTTTATGTGGACAGCTGTAAGTTATACTGAAATAGTAAAAGAATGAAGAGACACTTACAAAGAGAAAGCTAGCTGTCAAGGTAGTAGGGAAAAAGCCTCTACAAACCTGAAATGAAGTCAGTGACATTTAAAAAGAAAATTAAGAATCCACTCAGCTTGGCTTTGCAGTCCAGCAGCTTGGAAATGATGGCTCATGAGATGTTCTGTAACAAACAAATGTACCTTCTGGGCACAGTACATATTATCGATCCTCAGGCAAAAAGAGAGGAGATTGAAAGACACAGATTAAAAAAAAGCTGTAAGAAAACCTCAATTTCAACTTCTCTTTCAAGTTTTAAAATAAATTCAATTGCAGATGTGTACTTGGGAAAAGTGTTCCATATTTTCTGACACAGCACCTTCATATCTGCTGCAGTTCAACACGATGTTGTAATCCACAGGGAATTCTCACAGGCTTCAGCTGCTGTGGACACTAATTGGAAAATTCAGTGAACAATGGGAACTATAAAGAAGTTACATTTCAACACAAAATCGTGTCCTCAGAAAAAAATAAAAAAATACTCCTACAGTATGATGTAAACTCCTCAAAAAACTCACTCTTCTGCAAGGGAACTCAGGGGAATTCACACACAGTGTTAAGCAGACATGAATGGCTCGAGTTCTGAAACAAAATAATTTAAACAGCAGAGTCACCAAGCCTCCCGGTGGCTTCTCAGTTAAGAGTTTATGGAAACAAATTCTGAAATTATTAGCACTAGATTTGGCCCAAATTTCATAATTCTGTATCTAACTAACTTCACTTAATTGCAAATCCTCCCAGGATAGTGTGAGAATGTGTTTATACAAACCTTGTCTTTCATCTAAATAACAAAAGCAATTCTCCCCACAAACTAACCCACAGCTTTGGATAGTTCATTCCTAGCTAAGTACTGCCCTCAGAAGGACACTTCTTAAATGTTGGTTGAGAAAAGGGGAAAAAATTTAGGGCAGGAATGTAAATATCTGTAGTAATCAATAGTTCATCATTTAACTCTTCCTATGTAACTGAGAAAATTTATATATTAAACAGCAAAATCTACATATCACAATTAAGTATTAAAGTTTTATATTCAATTGTTGTCTTAACTGGATATGATTTGCCACTTTAAAAATATCTCTCCCTGTAGAAATCTGCAGCACAGATCTAGGACTCATTCTCAAAACCAAGTTTTTTTAAGAACAAGTCTTCTGTGATCATAGGGAACAGAGACTAAAAATAGTCTTCTACTCACAATTAATAACATTCATGACTTTTCGTTGACTTTCCATTAATGATTTCAGAGGTATTCCAACTGGAGTTAAATTTAAATTAAAAATTAAATGCACTTACCATACATGATGTAAATTCATTAGGATTGCTTAGTTACAGAAATGTTTGTTTGAGAACATTTTCAGCAGTATTGTTAAAATAGTCTATCAAGTTGCAAATGTTAAAGCTATGAATAAATATTGTCAAACTGCACAATGAATTACAAGTTATTACACATCTTACACCATAAAGTTGTTGTGAAGTTTATTTGGCTCTGGAAACACTGCCAGAGTTGATGCTAACCATAAAATTGATGAGATTTCGGACAACAGAGTAATAAACAAGATAACAAACCAGACATTTTAAGTAATTGCATGGATAAAGTCCCACTTTTCAAACACAAATATATCTAAAATTCGACCTTATGTTTGTATTTCAGCTAATTGGAAAACAGCTGATCTGAAAAGGTATCAAAAAGATGCTGGTCTAGTGGGAGCTGATACTTTGCAGTGCCAGCCAGCCCTGGCTGCTCTGTTTAGGAGCTTACCACTAGCATTTCACAAAGTCTGAAAACCTGCCGACAGGTTCTTGTGCAGCATCTCTTGCTCAGCTTCACTGCCTTTCTATGGAACACAATACTGCTTGCTTTCTTGTTTTTCAAAGTTTCTTTCCTTTATAGTTCTTAGACTGAAGGCATTTCCTGCTTCAAGAAATTTCCTTTTTGTGTTTTCTACACTGACAGCACCCTGTTACATCTCCAGAAATCAGCTGTGTTATTAAATGATTATTTATGTATGAGGTCATGGTAATTACCATTCCTAATGCCTTGCATAGCCTAATACCTCCAAGCTGGTAATCTTTAGCATGTCTTCTTCCAGCAAGTGTTAAGAGGCTTATGCCTGAGAATTTCAAAAAACTGGGAGAACAAGACAGAGTCCTGTTGCATTTCCAGCCTCACTTTTAACTGACATGCTTTTTCAGCTTCAGTTCTCACATATGTTATCATTCTTTCATCATCCAGGCTTTATAGCAAGTCCACAGGGTTCCATCAATTCTCAGACAATCTTCCCATACTGAGTAATACACCTGTTTAAATTCAAAAAAGACCATTTCCTGGCCCTGTTTGTTTATTCGTCTTGGCAAGATCACCTGAAAAACACAAACATCCCCTTCTGAAGCTGGATACACTTTCCTGCAGCTTGTAAAAGCTGTAAGAGTACCCAGGAAGCAGATTGATACAGATTTCTGCTCCCCTTTTTGAGGAACAAGAAAATTGCTACGACTTCACTCATCTTTCCTCATGATATGTACATTTGATTAGTCTACACTAACTTAGTGGCATCGTGCTAAGTAGTGCTACTTCATTTACCTTCCATACATGTGACTTCAACTCACATTTCTCTTGTTTATCACCTGTTCTCTTCTTTAATTCCACATCTTCTTACTGGTCTCTTATTTTCCCACGACAGCTCTTTTTAGCTTATTATAAATACACACTGGTTCCAGTGTGTCTGCTTCAGCACAAAACCAAACCTGGATGCTTTGCAGGTTTCCAAACCATCCCAATAACCTCCCATTCTAAACCACATGGTGAGAAAATCAGTTTGGGTCCAAGGGAATAGTCAAAAGCCCCATGGATTGTCTCATCTGACTGCTGCTGTCTCAGAGGTATCAGCAGTGTTTAGAGGAAATATTTCCTCATCACGTACTTGCATGCTAATAAGGGAGCGTCTCCATCACACCTTAAGCTCTTTTTTTTTTTTGTCACAGGAAATTTTAGATGAATCAGCTTCCTGTGCATCACTGGTGATGAAAGAGACAAGGAATATATGGGTGGGAAGGCATGGCCAGGAGTTGATGAATGCAAGTTGATGTGGATGTTCACCCTTACCCTTAATAGCAAAGCCAATTTAAAAAGTTCCTATTACTCCCCCCATCCCATGCATTCCTGAACCTCTGTTATGTGTGTTCCAGCTGTGTGGTTTCTGTGCTCAGAGAAGGATGTTAGAGAGGACAGGCATTCTATGAATGTTTCTATGGTATTTCACAGGAGATATCCCCTCATGCATCCAGAACAAACAAAGAATGCCTGCTACCTTGGTGTTAAGGAGTTTTTTATTTTATTCAAATTTTTGGTAACATCTCCAATGCCTTCTTCCAAGGTAACAAGGATGTTTTGGCTACAGAGTTAACAGTTTATCTTCTTCAGGCCCAAAATGCTGATGCAAACCAATCACTCAATAGCTACAACAGTCTGCTGCCAGAAAAGCTAAAGATGGCCCTGAGAGCTTCAGGCACCTCCACCCTCTGGATCTGGGTTACCATCTTCTTGCTGGAGGTGACAGTGGGGTCATGTTGTGGAATCAGTAATCTAAACAGGCAAATTTGACAGCTTGCCCACGGGAGGGCTGGTACCTTCTCTCTTTCTCCTTCTTCCTTTGCTTCTCACAGTGCCCTCAAGCCACTGAGCCCATGCTGATTTGGCCAAAATAAGGTTAATTTTCTTTCTGGTTAATGTTTGATCTGTTCACAAAGGCTGGTGGAAGGAAAAGGATGAAATCAAGAAGGACTTCCTCTTGGAGAGGAGCAGGCTCTGAGAAATGCAGCAGGTTCTGGGGAAATGCAGTATCATTCAACAGTCCATGTTCATGCTCTTGAGCTGCTTTAGTGCCAAAACTTAAAGTTAAAACTGTGAGCAAAAACCAATTCAAAAAAACCTCATCTCCCTCTGGGCACTGCGACTGGATTTTCTATTGCCAACAAGAAAGGCAGCATCCAGCAGATGGGCAGAATAAACAGCTGAAGGAAAAATGTGGCAATATATTTTGAAATATCATGAGAAGATGAGTTAGAGCTCATCTCACCATGCTGTCATGACACTTGGAGCATTTTTCTGCTCTTACTTCATTAAAAGCTGAACAAATTACACAACTGAATCTATCAGCTGAAACCAACCACGTCAATCAAATCTGCATAAAACCACTCAAGAAATCAAAACAACACATCACTCTGGGGCCAGCACCAAGAGCTTTGGTTGGACCCATTGCACTGTGTCAGCACTGCAATGTGCTGACTGTGCTGTGAGCACAAGGGCTCTGGGGGCAGACGCAGAGAGGGCTTAGATGACCCCAGCAGCCCATGGAGCTCTGTTCTCAGGGGTTTCTGTCCCCTCTACAGAAGTGTGCACAGTTTACAGCCTCCCTGCCTTGTGGTGACACAGAATGAGTGACAAATCTCTTTTAAAGCACTGGGCTAAACACCACCTAAGCTGCACCCTCTTCACAAGGTCTCCCTGCCAAGCTGCCCCTGCACAGAGCAGGAACTCAGCTGTCTCAGTGTGATGCTGTAAATCCACATATCATTTAGGGAAGTATGGGCTGGTGCTGTCCATATCCTCCACATTTTTAGCCTTTCTTTTCTGGTTTGTACATCTTGTACCTCACAAGTGTTTGTAGGGTCACTAAGTGAAGCAGGTGAGGGACTGAAACAAACCTTTTAAGTTTTTCTCCACCAAATCTCTTCCTTTAGACACATATTTGCACAAGCACTTGTGTTGTCACTAGGTCTTTTCTGGAAACACTTTGTGTTATGACTCAGTGAGTACCCCAGGTCATGTTACTTGCAGCCTGGAGTTTAGTTCCTGTATTATGTAGCTCACACACAAGAAGTTTTACCAGGTTCCTTCAGAAACTCCTCTATGAATTTACAAACAAGAAGCCTAGTTTAAATTCAAAGAAAATGAGGCAAATTTTATCTAGCTTGGCAATCCTTTTTGAAGGTGTCTCTCTGCCTCTCCACTCTCTGAAGAGTAGCTCAAATCAGAAAATAAGGAAAGATGCAACAATCTCCAGTTCAGAGTCACATTCAAAGTTATTTTTAGACTAGATAGTCACACTTTTAAATAGTCAGGTAACAAACTGTCTTTCAATGTTCAAAATGGCTAAATATTAATTCCTTTTAAATAAAAGGGCATTATAGGTATTTATAATCCCTATTGGTATTTATAATCCTTGACATTAACCCTACACAAGATGTAATTTTGCAATTCTGCAACTATACTTTCATATTTATGCAAATGAACTCTTCAGTGTAGTGCAGCTGTTTCCTCAGCCACATAAAGTGTTTACTTGTTGCAGGAAAACATATGTAATTACGTTAGGTTGGCTGCCAAGAAATAATAGTCCTAGAAGTGAAACCTATGGATCAGACAACTGGTACATCACTCTGTATGTCACAGCACAGCTGCTGTCGCTAGGAGCTGTGGGATCAGTCCTTTGTAAACTTTCCAGCTTTTCACAGGTTCATGCCATGCTGCTTTCCCTCCATTCAGCAGGATCTCTTAGTGCTGTAAAATCAGCACCCTTCATTTCTCCAGATAATGGCTTTTCAAAAGGCAAATCTTACATCTCTCTTACAGACACATTTCTTTCAGGTAGATAGCACATGGCACACGCACACGTGCACTTTCCAGCATCAGTTGGATTTTCAGTGGAGACAGCTATGAAGCAGAGAGCCTGAGTGTTCAATTTGGGATTCTGGAAACCACTGTAGAAATTTAATGGTGGGGACAGAGAGGTTTTGGACATCTAAAGTTTGGCTGCTCCTCTGGGCACAGAGCTGTTCCAACTTCTCTGGTTCCATCTGCACGGTGTCCAAAAATTTCAGGGACCAGCTGCCCAGCAGGATATGTAATGGAAGAGCAGCCACACTAGCAGTTCTGCCTACTTGTTGCTGGAAACCAGAATAATGGTGGTAGCTTAGGAATCATTTCAATGGGATTCCTTGAACTATGAGGGGTGGTCTGCTGGAAGATTTACTGGGTTGTTTGAATCTCCTCTAATGCCAACAGGTTAAAACAAAGCACACCCAGGTAACAACTTGCACTGACCACTTTGCTTCACTGCAGCCACTCTGGGGTGAGTAAAGAGCAAACTGAGACTGTGAGGTTGGTGTTTTCACTAGAGACAGGCAGAGGCTGCAAGTCAAAGACAAGGGAGAGGAGAAGATAACAACCCATTACCCACTACAAATCTAGGTGATCTGGGAAGCTCTGAGACATGACTGTAGAGGTTTCACATCAACACAGCTCTTTTCTCTCCCACAAAATGTCCAGGCAAGTTTGTAAGGATCACCTGAATCAGAGAAGAAAAAATGATTACTGCCACAACCAACCATGCCCTTTTTTATACATATGTTTCAGACTGACCCACCCTGCAGTCTCCAACTTAATCTTTTATACACATCAAATACTTTATCTGCTGTACCATTTTATGGTCTCGGAATTAAGGAAAATGAAATGTTCACAGCAACAAACAACTCAGCTGTAAACTACTTGCCTTTACTTGCAACACTGTAAGATCTTGAACCTCCTGCTGGTTCCTGCTTTGGTGTGGCCATGAGGGCTGAGGGTGTAAGCGCCTTTACTCAGTATCCCAAAATGATTGTCAAACTGTAATAAAACACTTTAAAGGGCCAATGCATAAGGATATATGTTTTTCTCTAGCTAATTATGGAGTGCCTAACTGTCTCTGTGACACTTAACAATTACTACAGAAAAATGCTTGCTATCTTTATTATCCTCTTGATTTTCAAGATGAAAGAAAACTGCAAAATATGCATTTTTTTAAAGCACTAGCTCTTGACTCTGTGGATATACGTGGCAAAGTTGTAGCAGCTGCAGTGATCTGATCTCATGTTGAATTTGGCTTGTTAGAGATTGAAATTTGTTTATTTTTTCTGATGAAATAAGAAATCTTGGTCAACAATAGTATATATTTAGTAAAACCACAACCTGTATATAAGCCACTTTGCAAATCCCATCTCTCAATTTGTTCTCAAATGAAGGCTCACAAATGGAGAACAGTGCAGATCCACATTCTGTCACAACAATGTTTTTTCCTTCTATTTTCTATTACCACATCTCAAAATCCGTCCTCCCTGCCACTTTCCAAAAATTAAGATTCCTCCTTTTCTCCTGACAGCCTCGGACTTCCTCTTTCCACATAACCCCCAGAACTCTCATAGTGAATCAGCAATCCAGTCACGGGAAGCTGGATGTGCCTCACGCTGGAGAGCAGCTGAGATGCAGTGAAATGAGGCTCGTTTGCTCCAGCTGAGGATGCTGCCTTATCAGCCCTCACAGCCCCTGCCAGGGGCTGAACTTGGTGATTCATTCCTGTACAGCTGAGCCACCTGCTCTGTTCCCACCTTGTAGTGGTATTTTCTCTCTGGCCTCTGCTGACAAAGGGGCTGCTGGTGCTGGATGTCCAGGGCTGTGGAATCCGTGGGAAATCTGCGGAGCAGCCGGTGCTGTCTGAGCGCAGGGAGAGCTTCAACAAGTCCCCACCTGCAAACTCTGCTGAGACACTTACAAGCACAACGAGGTGAAATGCAACAAGCTGAGGCGTGTGGATGTTGGGGTAAAAGGATGCCCTGACCTGCTGCCCATCCCATTTCAGAGCTGGGGAAGTTGTGCTGTTGGTGGTGCTGGGCAAAGCCTGCCTGTCACATCACCAGATCACACTCACCTCTAATTAAATTCAATTCGCTGCTTCTAGAGCTAAGTAGAAACACAACCTCCCAGGAATCACCATTTCTGCTAAAAAGCAAGTCAAAAATCACAAAAGAGTGTAGCTTGGCATGCAAAACAAAAAGACAACTGTACAGACACTGCTTTTTTTCTTTTAAAGAGAAACCAATACACAAGTCTAAAGCAATCACCAAGTTTGTGAAACAAAGTTTGATGGGGTGCAGAGGACCAAGTGCATTGATGTTAAGGATTTCACAATCCCAGGGAGGCATCCCTCGGAGCACTGTAAATGAACTCCCACTCAATCATTGTAGAGGAGACAACAAAACACTCATTTATAACACAGCACAGCATCTGCAGGTAAAACCAGTCTCTGTGAGGACTCTCAACCAAGAACAGATGAGTTACAGCAGCTCTTTCGAAAGAGCAAGAGTGTTTCTGTTGAAGCCACCCAGTGCAGATGAGGCCCGAGGCAATGGCAGTAACACAAGAAAAAGTGGTAACCCAAACCAGTCCATAGAAATTGGTCATCTCCAGTGGTTAGTGCCTATTTCAGAGGAAATAGATTGAGAAGCTGATAATTAATATTCACAAACTAAGTGACAAATCATGACTGCAGTAATTGCTGCCTTCTGAGTAAAGCTATAGATCTACTAATTTGCCCCTTACACAACAATACACTCCTTTGTTAGAGCCTGCACTGGATGAGTCCTGTCAGGCTTAGTACAGGACTGCATCACTACTCTAAGAGGGAGACCCATTTGCTTTAAAGTAATCACAATTAACAAACAGTTACTGTGGGCTGAGAACTGATTTCTCACACATCTGCAATGGGAAACAATGAGCCTTCAGCTGCTTCTAGAATCAGAAGGCTAAAACACAGGCAAGCCCAGGATCTGTACCTGGAACAAAAGCTCAAGCTGGGCAAAAGAATTAGAGCAAAGGGAAGTGTGTCATATTCATCAGCTTTACCCTAAAGATCCTCTTGTTTTCTCTTAAGGCCTATTCCAGTTCCTAACTTGAGAATTTCATTGACTTCACTTGGGCTGCGTGTCAGTTTTTTTCACTTTTACTGCATGACCCAGATTTTAGATACCATGCTCATTAATCTAGTCCAAATACAAGTTAAGCGTATGACAAATTATTTCCTCATGTGTATTCTGTTCTAAAATCAGCCCCAAAACAGCTTAGCAATTCGCATTGTTAGCATGCTTGAAAATTTCTCACTTTTTGTCTTCAGACATTTTTTGCTACTAATACAATTGTCCCTTCAATAAATACACTTATTTAACTAGAAGAGAGATCACTAATAGAAAAAGAAGTTTTAATCCTACACATATCCACATAACTAAGGAAAAGGAAGTAAGGGCCCAAATATATCAATTTTACTTTGAAGGACTTACTAAAAATCATAGACTAAAGAAGCTTATTTTCTTGAAGATGATTTTTTGGTACAGCAATATCTGACATCAGTGTAAGGCCAGCAAAACTTCCTTAGTATGCAGTGAGGTGCCTGGAGTACTGCCGTAATTACACATTTGGCAGGATGCAAACTCCTCTGCATTTGTGAGCAGCCTGTTAGTCAGAGTGCAGAATGTAAGGGGCACAGATCAAAAAGCAGGCTTAAACACCACATGGAAAAAAAAGAAAGCAAGGAAGGAGCGTACATGACTACACCATCAATGGTCGACTGATCCGATCCCTCTGCATGTGGCAGAATAAAATCTGCTGGAGCCAAATCCCTTCCCTAAACTCTCATCATTCTTGAAGCTGTGAATACTCACCAGTGCTAATGTAAATGTTGTCAGGCACCCAACCATCATTTCAAAAAGCACCACTTCTCTCAGAAGTGTGTTCCCCAGGTCTCCCAGCACGCTCTGCACTCTGTCTGTTGTTAGACTGCACACTCCTTGGGCCACCAAGCGTCAGTTTTGCTGCCTCTTACAGCACTAAGCACATTACTGAAGCTTAGCATCCATAACTATGAAAAGCAAAGCAAAATCCCACAAGTTAACTTTGATGTGGTTGCAGATCCCAGTCCTGTTCTGACATCAGGAAATTGGACTCAGGAAGGATTTGGGAAGGCTGTTAGAAAACGTGGTGAAGACATTTAGAGCTCACCTGCTGAGGGACAAATGGGAAACTTGACATAGTTTACTACAGTTTATTTAACTTTGTGAAACCTCTCCATGGGCACTTATAATCAGTGACTTTAACTCGCCTAGGGAGGGTCTCTCCTCATAAATAAGTTGTACACAAACCTGGGCTCCAAATTTCTGAATCTCTAATGGCTCTACATCCGCTTCCAGGTAATGATGATAGCTGAGTCCACTTTAACATATATACATATATATATATAGAGAGAGAGATATATATATAGATATAGATATATATACACACACACACACAAAGCCATGCCCACACAGGGAGTTAGCATGAGGAGAAACAAACAGCATGTCATCAATTCACACTCTGCTGAGCAGCACTCTCAAGTGTCAGATGGTGATGACAACAGTCAGATCTTCAGGGCATGTGTACCTTTGTCATCAAACTTTAATCCAGACATTCTCTGCCACCTCTGAGCCTTCAGATAGCTTTTCTTCCATGTAGCATGGGGAATGTGCAGGCTGGCACAGACTTTTTAATTTCTAGTTTCTATGGGGTGACAGCACTGTACCATCTAAGAAGAGAATTAAAATGCCATCATGCTGGGTGCATGCATAATGCCATAGCGAGAAATTCTGTCTCATCTCCTACCACTGAATATTTATACAGAACAAGTCACTGGATTCCCCAATGAAGTTTGGGGTTCTGCTGTGTTTGTGATTTTTGCATGTCTGTAACAAGTCAATCACAAGCCTAAATTACTTATCTCGTTTGGAGATGACAAAACCCCAGGGAACATCTGCCTCTCATGATCCAAAAGCCACATGACAGCACATTTTATCAACACTGGATACTTCTCTTATAAATAGGTTTTAAGGGAAGCTAGGATTTTTGTTTCAAATTTAACTCTTCCTGGAGTATCCTAGTCACACTCCTTCCTGCCTGTATCAATTTCCAGTGCAGTGGGGAATGTTTTTACTACAGTAAAATCTAGGACTTAAAGGAAAACAAACCATACTCTGGAATGTATTGATAGCTGCATGTAACCAGCAATAACGACTCTGGAACTGATCACTGGATCAGGAATTCATCTTGGCCTTTCAGAATAGAATGTGATGAACTAGGTCCACCCAGGTTTTGTCACCGCTATTTTAAAACAGAAATCACAAAAACACACAGTATCCAATGCGTTCTTAGATAATTCATTCCTTTGGTGAAAGGAAACACCACTGATCTTTTCCTCAGGAGTTATGTTCCCAGTCTTCTTACTAAAAAGCAGAGACCAAGCACTGGTACCAAGTTATATTACATATTCAATCATTCTGTTGGAAGGAGAATGTTTGGATGTACTCTGCCAATTCAATCCAATTCTCAAGCAATACTGTCCTTCCTTGCTATTAAGCATCTCAGCCTCCCAGTTTATAATAAATGGAATTGGAATCCTCTGTCTTTTACCACAGCATTTCCCACTGATTTAATCAGTCTATTCATATTTCTTGCTGACCTGATTTTTCTCCCCTTTCACTTTTAAATCCTCTATTGACTTGAATTAATCTTGCAGAGGGCTTGTATGACTGGGAACTCATTGAGTTTTGAAAGCAAGCTCTGGAAGCTCACAGAAGGCCTTCTCACACATCTATTCTCGAAAAAAAAAAAAGGTTAAATGCCAAGTGAGAGAGGTAGTCAGGTGCCATTGAAAAAAAACACAGCCCAACACACACAAGTAAGAATGAAAGTGATGGTTAAAGCAAATCTGTTCCTGAGAAAAAGCTTCAGTTTGGGTTAAAACTCATTTGGCTGAAGGAGTACAACTTTGCACAGGAAAACTAATGACAGAACTGCTACTAAAATTAAGGCCCAGACAAGTTTGACGTGTACCATACTTGGGTCCTGCAATAAGGTCTCTCACTTCATGCTGTGCCAAAGGCAAAATACAGACAATGCACTGCAAATATCAAAACCTGTAACTAGCTACATTCCCTGTGCCTCAAATAACAACATAATCCATTAAACAGGATCTGATCACAGGCTGATACTTTTGTCCCTATCTTAAAACTGAAGAATATCTACACAACAGCTACCTACCTGTACATACAAGGACACTTCAGTATGATATAGGCTCCTGCTGTGCACCTAATACAACCTCCCTAAATTAAAACTTCTTAGTTAAGGGACTGTGAGCAGAGGCCACTCCAAGCTGCTGCAGTTTCATGTGAAACACACATTTATTTCCTCAGACTAATTGCCCCTTCTTAGCTGCACTCAGCTGAGGAGACAAAGAGGCTGCAATTTTGTGACATAGACTGAACATTTGTTATATAATAAATAAGCACACAAGGAACATAAATTCAAAAAATATTTTGTAATAGTCAGATACAAGCCCATGTATGCTAGGAAAGAACCCATTTTTCTGCAGTGGAAAGTGTGGAAACAAATATTCACTGGTGCCTAGAGAAATATGAAATGGCCCCTCACCTTTTTTTTCCCAGGGTAACACTCATGGCATGGAGTAAAACAGTTCTTCCAAGTACAGTGGTTGTACTTGACACCTCTACTACTATTTTATAGATAAGAAAATTCTCTCAAACTGGGATCAAGAAACAGCATGACACTACAGAGCTGAACAACGTAACACAGCTGTGATAGAGATCCCTACTACTGTTTGCCTTTCATACTGTTCTTTGCTTTTGGGTAGTGGTGCCTGAAGTGTGGTCTGTGGATCACAGCCAGCTAAGTCAAGTCAGGAGATCTGTAGAGCTGCATACTTTGCAGCAAAGAATTGGACAGAAGTGAATGTTTCCCTGAGAAATTTAGAGGCCTAATATTGACCTGTAAATACATGCTCAACACTCAACCCCTCCTCTCAGTTACAGGGGAACATTATCAGAAAGCAGCATTCTCCATGTAAAGAGCAAGGGTTCAGGTTTCAGCTGAAAATAGAAAGGTTATAAATGGCCACAAGCTAAATTTTCAACCAGGGGAAGATACTCATCCGATTACAATAAAACTTCTTGTCCCTTCCTGTGATTAAACCATTTGCCTGCACTATTCATACCACCACAGCAGTATTTTTTTATCTAGAGAGGTAAAAGCCAGCACATGCAAAATGAGCAGCCATTTGGCAAAGGACACAGTGCAAGTTTAAAGGCACAGAAGGAGTCATTTAATAGCAGAAATGTTATTAACAGGTTTTTATCCCATGATTTTTGCTAATTTGTTCTCTTCTTTGTGTTGCATTCATGGTTTTTTGTGATTTTGGTTTTTTTTTAATAGATTGCTAAGAGCTTTGTGAGCTTCTGTCATGAAAAATACTGTGTTACTATTGTGCTAAGACAGAAACAATCAAAAACATTTTTGCTTAGGTGCTTAGATGTAAGGGAAAAGGTAAAGGAGAAAACCATTTCTACTGGATTGACTATTGCATTTAGCAAGTGTGCATGTAAAGATGCTTAGGAAGATGAGTTTCATATTACAATGAAAGTTACAGAATCTTTTTGCCTATGCTGACAATTGTCCCCATTACTACACTATTGCAACAGCTGTTGATAGCAAACTTATGAAAGTAGGAATCACAGAAACTGGTACATTACATCTCATTTTCCTTCTTTATGCTAGTGCTTTGACCTTTGAGAGTTAGTGTAGATTCTTGGACTGATTATATAGCTGTGAGTTTATGTCCAGTATCCACTGAAAGTATTTGCAAGTTTAAAAGAAATAATTTTCACCTTTAATTGCAGCAGTGTCGCGGGTTGAGTTGCTAACCTATGACAAGCAGCAAAACCATTACCTTATTACTATTCTTACTCACATTGAAAGTGCCAAAGCTGCTGTGGCAAACTGCTCCTTGATAAAAAAACTGCACATGAAGCTGCTGAAATAGCCATGCAGTACAGTGTGGGCATTTAAAAATGAAGTAAAAATGTTATTCACACATTCAGATTATGAACAATGAAAAAAATGAACTCTCTCCCAGCCAAAACCAGGACAAGCAATAATGAGCACATATTGGTTTTAAAGGTATTTGGTGAATTAACTCACACAGTTTTTATTTTTTTTTTCACAAAACGATCTCATTGTTTTAAATGTCCTTGAGAGTTCTATGCCATTAGCTATCTGAGAAAACGAGATGCTCTTTTCCATCAATATGTGCATGAAATCCATATCAGATTTTCCTTTGAGAAGCTTATGTCAGTCAATATGGTTTCCATACACCACTGTTTTCTGTACTGTAACAAATTAAAATTAAATATCTGGTGAAGAAGACAAGAGCTGTGCACATGCTTTTCTGACAAAGAACTGTTTGCTGTGTATTATCACCAATTGTCTTCACCAATCTCGGGTCATGGGAGCAAGGGGAACAAGGAGCAGAGGACAACAGAAGTAAGAAGAGGAGAAGGAATACATGCAAAAAAGGATTCAGATAGGCCTGAGCATGGCTTCCACCTCACTGGCAAACTGTCCCTTACAATCTAAATAAGCATTCTCCATGTCCAAGGGTTGCTCCCCTGGAGCTTGAAGAAGACAACTCCTTTCCATGAGCCAGAGCAAATGACAGGTCCCCTGCAAATGCTCCCCTCCAGCAGCATCTCTGCATGGCCACAGCTTTGCTAAGTTTTATAGCAATGCAAACACTGTTGATTGCCCAACCTGACAGCTCCAGTTCCTGGCTGCCACAGTCTGCTTTGCCCTTGAGACAAACACCACAGTCAGGACCATTAGTCACTCTGTTGATCAGAGGAAAAGCCTGGCTGAATTAACACAATGTTAGGATCTAATCCTGCCAGAAGAGTGAAGAGAAATTTCTGGTCAAGCAGATTTGCCACGCTGCATGTCTGTGATTAGCTTCACTTTAGCCTGATATAGTCTAAACAGAAGTGACAGCTAGGAAAGCTGGAAACCCAACCTAAAAGTGAGGGGATGGGCCACCTCCTGAACAGTGATCTTCCCACTATATTAAAGCAATTAATTTAATGTTTGCATTGAATCACAGCAATTACAGTTAACTGAGGGGGAGGATTCCTGTTTTCTGAAGAGCCAAGATATAAATGGTATCCTTCATTCTCCTATGTATTTATTACCTGAGTTGTCAAGAACTCTTGGGTCTATAAAAGAGGTACCATTCGTCCAATTTCTGGTTTTGTTTGAAATGTCTGACTTATTTGGTCCATACTCTATGTCATGCTCAGTCAAAACATCTTGAAAAGAATTAGAGATAATAAATTTATGCTAAGCCTTTGGGTGTTAATTCTTATTAATCAATTTGGCCTGTAGGGAAAAAGCCTGTCCTAAGCCTGAGACCATGAAGATCTCAGGTCTCTCAGATTCTCAACCATGATGACAAGTTAATGCAGACTACATCCACAGCACAAGTTAAAAATCAAATAGCTTCAGTATTACATTTGAGTTGGTGCAGCTAAACTATAACTTATTTGCAATTCCAAATCATTCAAATCACTTAGGGGCAGTTTGGTACAACACTCAGAGTCTGTACAAGAGTCCTGATCACTGCAGAGATGATACAAGAAAGGAACACTTGCTGCTGTAGTGATCATCTCTGGAGGCCATGCCTTTCAGAACTGTACAGCTCCCATTCAGAGCATTTTGCTCGCCACTTGTGTTTCAAAGTGAAAACTGAGCTGCTGGAACACTGAAAAGAAGTCAGAAAAGAACCTTGGCTATTTCTCAGTTTTAGATCCCTATAAGCATACAAATATAATTCACTTTCATATGTTAAATTGGAAAGGGGAAGACTTGAAGTTTCAAAGGCCTATTTATCTTCCTTCTAATCTGCCCTGCTTGTTCCCCGTGCAGTAAAACTCTTCCTGTTATCTGCTCCTGTCTATTATCACATTCTCCAACTCCTCTCAGTGTTTCTGACCTTCACCTGCATGTGCTGCTTCTCTCATCCCAAGCTCCTCCAGGGGATGCCACGTCTGCACTGAAACATGTAGCTACTTTTTTGTAAACTCTTTTTTTTCCTTACAATCCACATCCCCTGCGACATGTGGAAACCATGAGGCGACTAAGGACAGGGCTGCCAAAGGGAATCTGGGAAATATGTGATAGTAGAAAGAACAACAGTAAAATTTATTCTTCATTGATGAGTTTTTTGGGGCATTTCTGCACTGTAAAGTACTACAGCACACAGGATGCCTGAGCTACTGCTGGATGGAGCAGCTCTGAGGGACAGAGCTAATGTGCCTGAGCCCAGTGCCGTGCCAGGAGGGTCACAGAAGGAAGTTAGTGTGTCTTCAAGAGAGCATCCATCAGAGTGTAGAATTTCAGCAGCAATTGAGCAAATGCAATGCCATTAAAGGTAGCAAAACTCACGTGATGCCTTATTTGTAGAGAGTTTTTTTCTTAAGGTCATAGGTGCAGGCAAACAAATGCTTTTTCTAGTAAAAACCCACTGATATTGAACTTCTGTTGGAAAACGGGGAAAGGAATTGACATTTCTTGAAACAACTACAATGCAGCAATTATTCTCTTTTTATGGTCTTTTGACAATACAGAAATTTGTATAACTATAAATTTAAGTTTGAGAGGCCTCCCATCAGTGGAACAGAAAACCTCCCAAGCTGAGCTTCTCTGCGCTCCCAGCTATTCCAGTGAGCTCTGAAGTGCTAATTCCCATCTCAGGAGGCAGAGCAGAGACCTCACTGTGCACTTCAAGGCACCAACTCACTCCATGGGAAGTGACCAGGCACAGAACTTTAGGGATAATGATCCGGGTGTGACCGACTGCCAGCCCTGTCCCAGAGGTCACTCCCACAGGCTCCTGTGCGTGGTCAGCTCTGCAGCATCACAGCTATTTTTGAAAATGTAAAACTCCTACACTGATGGGATTACTTGTAATGCTGTGTAGTGAAATCAAAACATGAATTTTGATTGTCCATGTCCTGAATTTTTTTAGCTAACCAGTGCCATAAACTGCATTTTTATGACATCCTCATCCTTGACATTTTGACTTCTATTTTTGCCAGGTGGGTTTCTTAATGACCAATTTCCAACATGCTCCCAGTGACTCAGGCATCATTTCTGCACTAGTCTGATCACCCTGTCACAAGTTCTCGCTCACACAGAGATCTCTACACCCACCTTCCATCTCAGATTTGGGGCCATATCTTACTGGCTGAACAGCAGGAAAGCATTAGCACTAATTATAAAAATGTTTTTCCTCTGCTCTAATTACAGTGACATCAGCATTCTATTAACCTTTAAATTACTGGTATTTTTCCAGAGAGAACTGTAATGAAAAGCAGTTAAGAAGAGGAGTTCCATGATTTCAGAGCAGAGAAAAGAAACCAGAGGTGCTTTATACTGGTGCCAGTGTAAAACCCTCCTGACAGCGCTCTGGTACTGATGGACACCTCTGCCTCTCACAGGCCAGAGCCTCAGCTTGTGTATATTGGAACAGCCTCACTGGTTCTGGCAGCCTGGTATCCACAGAGCACAGATTTTATTTCTCAGTCTTTAGGTCTCCTGGGCCACCTGGAGCTCAAAGTGGTATTGAAGGTACCTTGCCACTGAAAACAGTGAGGAGTTACTGTCTTGCATGTGTTCCTGGACAGATAGAAATAAGAATTTTTTCTGGATTTACTTCAATAAGAACATAAATCAAATGCTGAAGAATGTGAAAAAGAAATAATTTTCTTTCTTTTGTGACAGTCCAGTTTCATCAGTTATAAAGTTGATTTTATTCCATTGATGAGATTCCTTATTTTTTTTTGCAGCTGGTCTCAGAATGGAAATATCTTTTCAAGAGAAGCTAAGGGAAGAAGAGGTTGGCAGAAAACCAATTTTTTTGGAGCAAGTCAAACGAAGTAACGTATATTTTTGTGTATTCTGAAAATTATGTTTAACATTTTAGTGATGCTTAGTCAGAGGAAATGATTTTTTGTCCCTTTAGGCTTTCCAAACACTTCATTCTTTTAAAGGAAGTCTGTGGAAATACTTCCCATGAGACTATGAATACTCAGGAAAAACAGGCACCATTTATGCTGATATATATTTTTTTATTCAGTTGTTTCTGGCAGAGGTGCCTGTTCCCCAAATACACCTTAGCATCCAGACACACAAAAGCAAGCACTTCTACAGTGATGTAACACAAATTTGTGTTCACAGTAGCATGCACAGAGGTTTGGCACAGGAAGAACAGAAGAGAATCAGTAATGAAATAAAATAACCTTTTTATCTCATGCACAGCTAGAAGGAGCCCAATGCAGTTGATTCTTTATAGAAACAAAATTGTTCTCTTCTTTCAATGACAAGAATTGCTTTTGTAGATGCAGTTCTTACTTCAGTGTAGAACTCTGCTGTGTGTCCTTTGTAAATGTGCTCAGTGTTATCACTTCTAAGTTAAAGTTTCACTAGTTTTCACATTGATTTGTGGCTAACATATTTATGCACATATATTGTGAACTTCACACAATCCACTCCTGAAGAATGAGATCTGGGTAAAAGAGTTCTGACTCACAGAATTTCTTTTTTTTAATTAGAAGGCAAACCTTGTTTCCTTTTCTACTGTGTCTTTCCAAAGAACTCTTCCAGTGCACGTAAATATTAAAAAACATTTGGACCAGGTGAAGGGAGTGCTACGACAATAGATCTCAACTGAGACTCAAATCCTTGACCTGAATCAGGCAGAGAAGGGACCTAAGCCAGCTTTCTTCTCTTGCTGTGTGACAGAGCCACCATGCCAAGGATAATGCTGGGTTGATTCTCTCCCTCCGTGTTTGAAATTCCAGGCAGAATTTCAGAGAATCCTTCATTGACCAAGAATAACTGAAAGTGGCCTTCTCAAAGGAGAAGTTTCAGCCTTTCCACAAAACAGTTCTGTCAACTGAACAAAATACCATGACCAGTGGACTTGTACCATTTCCTAAAACAGCCAAGAGGCTTCAGGACCATGATATTTATTTTCAGAACTTTATACTCTTAGAAACCTTAATCTTACTTCATTTCCTTGAGGGTGAGAACAGTCAGAGTGAATTTACCACAGGTCAGATGAAGATTAGAGAAAGCCAAAGGCAGAGAGGAGCATGGAACCACAGTACAACCCTGATGGCTTTAGGAACGTGGTGTTTTCTGAGCCTTGGCAGAGGTGACTGACTTCAATACAGGAGCTCTTAAATCAGCACACACATTTATTGGAAATGCATGTGCAAAGAATTTCCTCCTAATGAAGCAAGTAAAAAGAACTGAAATTGCTTAGTATATACCTTTAGAAAATCTTACTCATCTTAATATATTGGCACTGCTACAATTAATAGCCTGTTTGAATTTCCCTTACAGTTTCTATTACAGGAGGCTCATAATTCAGTCACAAAAATCTTACTCTAGGCTGAAACTTGTTATTTAGGGTCTGAGCTTGTTTCATGCAGCTTTTCTGCACAACCCAGCTTACCTCCCACCCCCTAAGAGTAACAGAAGGTGCTATGGGGGTTCCTCAACACAACCTGCTGGTAAGGGGTCAGCAAGCTCAGGTGTTAAGTTTGCAAGAGTGCATTTTTAAAAGAAACCACTGGGTCTCTCCAAGAGCAGATGGGGTAAGAGCTCAGGAAGTCGTTCTTCTATCTAAATCTTTAAACACCATCAGAGAATGACCCTGTTCAGGGACAGGTCAAAAAAAGTAGCCAGAGAGAGAATAGAAACAGAATCATGTCTGGTTGAGATTTTTACCATGGTAAAAGGAGTGATGACTTTGGGATTCTTTCCAGATTGGTCATTACTGTTCATTCTGGCTCAGGCTGTGACTGCAAACAGCAAAACCAAATCTCTGCAGGATCAAACCACTTTGCAATATAAATCTGTTCCACACCAGCCACAGATGCAAACTGCACTCCTGTTGAATTATCCAGACCAACGAGGATGCTTAGAAAGGTTTTCTACCATGACACGAAGACAGAACATCTTAACTGGCAAATGCAATCTATGTGAGATGATGGTTTGCAGAGGGAACACAAGACTTTTCTGATCAGGCAACAGGAGTTCAAAATCCTAATTTACTACACCCTCAAATCATTACCCCAAATGAAAGGTGTTGAGTTGCATCCCACTTCGCATTTCCTTTTCCTTGAGGCATTACAGGCTTGCTACACTCTCACTTTTACAACAATTTCTTTGAATGTTTTTGCTAATTTCCTGAAATTTACATTCCCACTCTTTGAACTCTCTTAGGATTTTTGAAAATTCTAAAGAGTCAGAATTAAAAGCTAGTTTTTGGTTGGTTTTTTTTTTTTTTTTTCTGTTTTAATTTTCTGCAAAACACTGCCAGAGTATCCCCTTCTACTATTTTGCAATAAAATTGCATGAAATTGGTAAAGGTGACTTAATACATCATTTATCATACTATTTGCAAACCCACAAGGATAATGACTTTTAAAAAGCAAATCATGGAAAAATGAGTCATAGGGAATGGTCTCCATCTATTAGAGTGGATCTGGCAGTAAAGATCTCCAGTTTCTATTCCCAGCCTTGCCACTTACAGTATCACAATGAAAATCACTTTCCTTCTCTGTTCTGCATCTTCCCCATTTGTAAAACATGAATATCGTGACTGACTTGACAGAGAGCCTCAGTGATTCACTTAATCAAAATGCTTAACTGAAAAATATATATGAACCTTCCCTGAGGAAAAGAAAATAAAACCTGCAGTTGACATATTTCCCAACAAGAAGAATTGCAAGAAGAAAATGAGTTGTAAATGATAATTTTTAAGAACTTTACCAAACTGTAAAGGTTATGACCCATAACATCATGCTAGAACACAGATGACCATAGATGAGCACTGAATAGGCAGCCACCAAGGAAGTTGTGTTTACAGGAATCACTTGATCAGAAAACAGTGTTCTTCTTCAATTTTATATGCACCATGTCAGACCATGATGAGATTCTACCAATTCTTGTGCATTGATGCATGTTCCTCATAAAAAGGAAAATCTCCCAGGCTAAATAAATCCACATACTTTAAGTCAGAGATTGGTTGAGTTTTTCATTAGCCTTAAAATTAACCTGTTTTGTAGGGTCTTACACAAAATTGCTCTCCTTGCATGAGAGACAATAACTTCTCACTTGTACTGGTTTTTTTTTCAGTGAGATCATTGAGCCTGGATTCCAGCTCCCTATGGTATGGATGATCATCTTCAGCCTGGAGCTCCCATTAAAACACACCCTCACTTTGCACTACATTGACCTTTAAATTTTGAAGAAAGAACTAGCATTAAAAATATACTAAAAAGTCAACACTGCAACGCTTGGTTTGGATTGATACAGTTGTCTGGGTAGTTTGTATCTGTATAAGAGTTAGAAGGTGCATTTCTGATATTCAAAGGGAGAGAAAAAACCCAACTGAACTAGAAAGGTTTATAAATTCTTGGATGAAATGATATATTTTTAATTTGAAGGCATGTCTCTACAGCTCAGAAACTTTCCTCTACTGTGACAGATTGGAGAACTCCAGTACAATTTGTCTCTTCAATCTGTCCCTGAAAGAAGATTCTGGGGGAAGATTTTCAAGTGAAGAAACATGTGCTGTCTTCTTTGCTTTTAGCTTATATCCAAGCCACTGAACTGAGAACATTTTATGTTCTGTCAGTTTTAATGTTTGTTAGTCCACTTCTGTAATTGTGTCACTTGTGAGATTCTGTTAGAACAAAGACTGGGGGTTGTAAAAATGTCAGGGTGAACATAACACAGGAATTCACAGAGAGCTTTGTATTCACAAAATTCCCAAACAGAGGAGGTTTGGGAAGCCCTCTGGTTTTCCTGGACAGCTTTGGCAACTCAGGCTTTGGCCTGTCTCTCATGTGGAAAGTGGAACCTGTTCCTTATTCCAGAGCAGTGAATTCTGCCTGCTATTCAATATCAAGGCACAATTTTTCACTATTGTGGCACATGTTCCTTGATTCCCTTGGCCAAATATTTTATTTGCCAAAACACTGAAGAGAACCCAAGTTATTTGTTGTTTTGAGTTACATTTTGTCTAGGTATTAGTCAAAAATATCAGGGAATGAGAGGAGTCAACACATTTTGTAAGAAATATTCTGTGTCTAGGTTACATAATTATTTCATTTTGGTTTTTCATTAGGAAACATTTTAGAAGTCACTTTAAAGTAAACGAAAAAAGCAGAAAAAATTTAACTCAACTTGATTTTAGAAAAAAAGTGGCACATTTCTATGGTAGATCAAGTTAATGGCTCATCTGAGATTTACTCAGCTGTTCCGGGAAGCAGTTTTCCTGGAAGATAGGGTATTTCTGTGACAGTTGCCAAAAAGTTCAGGCAACAATACATCATCTTGTGATGAATGTTTTGATGGGCAGTGCATTGATCCCTCAATGCTGAAGTTCTCTTCTGGTGGTCACGTGTCAGTGGCTTATCAGTGTTGCTGGAACAAGATTGCAGCTCTGCTGCTCAGCCAGAACCCAGGTTGTTACTGGTCTTAAAGCAAAGTGGCAAAATAGCACCCAGGATGTTATTTTCTGGATAAGAAGTGTCCATTTCAAGAATCTAGTCATGCAACTTGTGTTTCTTGGTAGCCTCTGAGGGTACTTGCACGTGCTTCAACTTCCATTTTCTTTAGGGAGCAAACACTGGGATATTTCCTCTGCCCACACAACACTCAGTAATATTTTGGGCTGAGTGTTTTAGCTCCTGCTTTTTGTGTGTTTTCTCTGCCTTAAGAGTCAGTGTCTGCTCTCTCAGACAGTGCCTGCCTACTCTGCTTCCCTGTTCCCTTACCTTGAACTTTTGTGATTGTTCTGCATTAATGGCTATTAAGGTTTTGATCCTTTTCACTCTGAAGCTTCTTTCTGTCTTAGGTCACAGTTCTCACCAGACACTAAATACTTATTCCTGTATTTCAGGCATTATGCCTAGTAACAGGGTCAATCATTTTATGTCCTTGCTTCACAATGGGAAAGCACAGAAATAAAAGAATAAGAAAAATGAAAAACCATTTTATCTTCATTTGTTTTTCCATCCTCAATTTCTGTAGGTGTTGCAGTTCTGCCTTGTTAATTGTATTTCCTGCCATGTTGTGGATGCCATAAATCTGCTCAGTGACATCAAATTTCATCTTGGGAATGCTGAACAGTAACAGCTCAAGCTTTACAACAAAATTGTTCTTTATCTGCTACTTACAGAAATCCCAGAACTGTGGCAAACATCTGAGCCGTGCATTTAGATTTGTACTGTCTGGTCTACACTCTTCTGTCTTTCAACTTGTACTCCTCATCTAAGTGCCATCCAATTTACATGAAAGACTCCTTACAGCACAGGAGTAGAAAAAGCTTCAAATGTTGCAGGTTTTCAGCCATAATTGCTGCTCAACTTTAGCCTTTTTTATTTTATTATATAAATTATGAGTGGTATTAGTGCTTCATGGGTAGCACTAACATCACTCATAATTTCTTTCTTTCAGGTGAGCATGGTCAGCAATAGTTACAAGCAGGGCCTGCACCTCTAAGGTTGTTTGGGACTCAGAAGAGCTAATTAAGGCTTTTTTAACCAGCATGCCATACTATATAACTGCAAATTTGCTACGAATAAACTGTGTAACGTCAGGAGCACAAGTTTTTCCTTTTTCAGCATTGTCCCTAACTGGCCCCAGAACCCATTCTGGCAGTTCTGTGCTATGAAGCCCAGGACCCAAGACCTCAGAGGCTTCCCTTGTCTGTATAAATGAGTTTGCACAAACCCTCTCTCTTCTTGCATTGCTCTGAAAGCCCTGTTGTGGGTGTATCTGCACTCTGTTAGTCTGTGCACGGGGAGACAAACGAGTAACGTTGACCATTCAATAACTAATTCTCTGATAAAGAGGCCAGCTGAATGGAAAACAGCTTTCCATTTATTTCAAAGAAGAGTATTGATAGACTTACCCTTTTAAATAAGAACAGAAACACAATACCACCACCCACGTTTCTCATAAGTAAATATGTTTGGCACTGATGAGGAGCTCTCATGAATCAGTTCTTTAAGCTCCTCTTGTGATTGTTCATTTAGGTAGAAAAGAGCCAAATTCCCAAGCTTTGGTAAAAGCATTTGAGACAAGGTGCCCACAGTTAAGAGATAAGAGCTATCCACCTCCTTGCAAATGAGCAGCCAAAGAACTAGAAACAAGTGTGAGGTGATATTAGCTGAGACCAACAGCTGGAAGTTTCCCTCTCTATTTTTGGGTTCTGAGGTAGCTGTAATTCCAAGGAATTAACATTTGTGAAAGGTCTTCCTTGCATAAATATTTTGAAATAAAAACTAAAAAATCAATCTCAGTAATGGTTGATGAAGCTTTGTCAATGAAGACTGATCAAAGCACTAAAACGAAATCATTCTCTATCCAGATGTTATGGAATTCAGACTCCTTCCTAAAGTGCTGGATGAAAAATTAGAACTGATTTCTAGAACAACAGAATACCAAAGCAGCAAATCAAAAGTATTTCAAAGGCACTTTGATTATCTGGACTACAGTCATGTATTGTACCAATTGATCTCTGCTTCTTTCTTGCCAAGTATTGTTTCTTGTCTCCAGAATAAACTGTCCAAATTCAGGAGTAACCTTAAAATTGCCGTTAGGCAGAGACGACTCAGAGAAAAGCCTCAAGCTATTCCATGCTCATGAGATCACAGCTCCCCATGAATCTCTTCATTTTGAGGAGATGCTGCTGTCATCTTCTCTTCTCTTAGAACTTGCAGGGCCAAACAGGTGGTTTAGGTGACAAATCTGATCCTTGTGTTCTTAGAAGATATTTTTTAGAGTTGCAGCCATGACTGTCAATGACTGTCAATGACTTTGAGATAACACACTTCAAGTTTTGCTGGCACTTAAAGAGAATTCAAGCTAGTTATCCAGAATGATCATATTTAACTGCTTCCTTTTTAATTATCTACCTCATAATACCTTGAAATACTAAAATTCAAAGGACATTCCAGTATTTCATTACTGAACAATTGAAATGCAAGATATCTCTCTGGATTGGTACCTACCTGGTCTTTTTCACCAAGACTCACTAGGGAGCTATTACTTATGTCTTCTGAATTTGAACACAATATCTTGCAATTGTTCCACAGGGAATTCCTGCTTTTTTGATATGACCATTACTGAATCTCCTTCTATATGAATAATTCTGTTGAATTCAATAGAGAGATGCTCAGGCATAAAACAGTCACATTAAAATATCTGATTCTAAACATCAAGTATTTAATTTGAAGTATTCAAAGTATGAAAGAAGAAAGAGTTGAGAGCAATTAGGCACCTGAATTTTGAGTTACAAGGAAGTTTGGCTTTTAATATATGCTTGGGAAGACTATGGCAAATTCTTTTTTAATGAAGAGATACAAAATGAACCCACATGTAAATACAAAAATATCACGTCTTTCCAAATCAACAGTGTCAATAGACTTTTTTTTTAAAAAAAAAAGAAGCTGCTTTCACCTTTTGATATAAGTGGGATTTTGACCTAAGCATAAGGTGCATGGGAGTTTGCTGTATAATATTCAAATATTCATCACTAATTAGCATTTGTGTTATGTAAATTTGGTAAAGCAGTTGAAAGCTGAAATCTCAAATGAAGTTTGCACCCAACTACAGTATTGCAAAAGGATTCTAACACTGTTTTACCACTACATGATCTGATTCAGAAGACCACTGTCTGCCCTAACCTACCTCTTCCTGACCAGCAGTTTTAAGCTGCTGAAGAGACTCCAGCAGATCTCCATCAGTGAGTAATACACTTGTCACACTACATTATTCATCTGAGATTTTGCTCTAGGAATAGGATACTTCCATGCTGGTCTCTTGAATCCCAGAACAAGGGGAAGCTATTCATCTTATGAATCATAATATGTCTAGAGACACTAAATTCTTGCCAGCAAGGAGAAATGAACTGGATGAAAACACCAACAGTGCAAAATCTGTGCTAAGGAGAACTACAGCACTTACAGCACACATAGATATGTAAAAAGGTGTTAAATCTCTATAGATGCCAAAAGAAATAAAAAATAAATAAGAAAAACCTGTATTGTCTTAAAATGAAAAAGTTTGCTTCATCAAAATTTCAAATATCTAGCAGAATTCTGTTAGGAATTACCACAGGGCTGTTCTGTGTCCCCAGCTTGGGGTTTAGCATTTGCATTGGGATCCTTCCAATAATCCTGAAAGTTGTTTGGTTTTTTTTCTGGTGTTCAGAGTACGCCATTTGTCCTTACATCTATTCACAAGGAACGGGGAATCTCTTATGCACATCTCCAATATTTCTTAGAGATGAAATTCAGTGAGCCCATATATTTGCACTAAAATTCAGGAATCATTCTGCTTAGGAGATTTTCCTACAGAAACTCAAACTTATTGCACAGGTTATGTTATTTTGACAATTAAAGATGTTGTTGTACACATATACATCTAATATTGCTTATTATCTAGTGTACATGGTCCAGCAATTTAAAATCAACATTTTTTTGGAAGATAGTCACAGTCTTACACTTTAACTATTTAACTTTATTAAAACCATATGACCAGATTAATTACAGATAATGGTGATGAATCAAGCTGTGTAAATTACGACTTTTGTGGGGATGGTGAAATTGAAAAATTAGAAAAAATAGCCACTAGAATGCTTTCATTTCTCAGAAAATAAATATGAAAAACAATTTATGGTCAAATGAAAATGATACACAGTAAAATCATGTTTCATTAGGGATTAATTAACTTCCTGAAATAACAGAAGCCAAGCCATGTGTAAAATATGAAGGCATGAGCTTTAAATTTAATATTTCTCCCATATGTATGATTTCCTACCCAAAAAATCGTGCAATAAGGAAAAAAAAGAATAAGAAAATACAGGATGTTTTGGTGGAATAAGAACTGAACAAAATAGGCAATTTCATGTGTAACTCATAAATTCATGGGTAAGTTATTGTGCAACAATCAGTAAATATCCAGTTGCCTGTTATGCATATTTCACAGGTCTAAAAATAGGCATTTACTGAAATGACAATGCTGCTTTATTTTAGTTATTATTAAAAGTTATGTATTTAGTGCTCCATGCTAAAAATGTTTGGTTTGCAAAGTATGGCAGAAAAGCTCAGTCCTATAAAATGCTACATTAGAAGGAATATAGGGTTTTTTTACCATGCATAGAGCCAATTAAGCCAAGTCCTGTCATGAAACTGAAGAGAATTTGGGGAATATTAATATTGAAATGTGCTCTTGTGAGCAGTATAATTAAGGACTTTGTTTATCAGCTGGGAAGCAGGAGGCTGTTTTGAGAGGCAACACCACAGAATCTCACAACCAAAAAGGGTGATAAAGTTCAAAACAACTTGTGTTCCTGACAGAACTGAACTGAGGTGTGGCTTTTCCTCTAAATGTGCCTTAGCAGCTTGATCTTCATTCAGTGAAGAATCTGTTGATTCTTCTGAGAGTCTGTTCATAGGCTCTCTGAGCCAACTGAATTGTGTTCAGATGCTGGGCATATCTCCATTTATAAATAATGATGTTTGGGGCTTTCATAAAATTCAGAACTTCTTGTTCTTCTCTCTATGAAAGTTACTTTTAAAGCCATTTTAAAAGCTACTTAGTATTGAAATGAGGAAAAGACTGCATTTGGCTTCATTACCAAATGTATGAGTATAAGCCACAAAGCAAAATTTGCTCTTATTGTTGCTTTCTGGTACAAAAAGAAGTTTCCACACTCTCTGAAGACTGTAGAAGGGAAGACCCTTTGTGTTTCAGCGCTGTTTGGAGAGCAGAAGGAAGTAGAGGAGGACAAATCTGGCATAACATTTAAAACCATGGGGTTTGATTTTACTTTTTTTTTTTTTTTTTTTTTGGAAATGAGAGGAATGCTTATTTGCAAAGAATTTTAAAGAGGTTTTCTCATCCTTTAGCAAGACCTGAAAAGAGTCTATTAATTTCACAAAGCAATAAAAAAAAAAAATCATCTTTCTCTGAAGAAACTATAAAAAAAAATGTTACCATACAAAAATGTCCAGTTGTGGCTGTCAGGCTTGTGATTTATTGAGCACATCAAATAATACCCCTGGTTTGCCATCTCACTTGTGACCCTCAGTGACCCCGCAATGGCAGTGAAGGGAGAGTAAAGGAGAAAAAACCTGGGACACAGCACATGGTTACACAGCCATCATGGTTGTGGAGTTCTGGCAGATATGAATGAAGAAAAACTAAGTACAAAATAAGAATATTTGTTGGGGTGCATAACTGAAAGGAATATGGTTGTTTTTTTGGTTTTTTTTTTGGACAAGAAACTGGTGATAGCACATTAGAAAATACTGAGGAGGAATAAAACAAAGATGGTCAGTGACTTGCAGCTCATCATTCTGCAGAAAAATTATTGTCATGCAGTAAGTTTTCTGCCATTATGAATTAAAGAAATATCCACAGGAAGATAGGATACCTGCTTTGAAGTCCTTATTCTTTATTTTAAGGCATAACAGTGAATAGAGCAAACAGAAAAAGAAACTGAGGGAAAGGAACATGACAACACAAAGCAAATTCTATTTAATAATTCTTTTTTTAACTCTAATAACATATAAGCACCTCATGAAATAAAATATTTTGAAAAACCGACTAAAACTATTTGGGAAACATTTTACTGTCTTATGGAAGTTAGAAAACTGAAATGTTTTCATATTTTGCACGAAAATCTTTTCAGTGTCTATTTATTTGTTTTTAATGGAAGAAGAAAGGGAAGCTCACACCCAGCAGCTGCTGAGCTCAGGCGAAGTTTGGAAGTCCCAAATTCAAGTCTCTGCTAAAACCAGTGTTTGTTTATACAAAGTATAAACAGAGAAGACTTGGTGGTTACAGTAGCTTGGAGGTTTTTATCTGCGGTCAAAGATAGAAGATCAAAATTCACACTGAATCAGGAAAAACAGAGACTTGCCTGTGACTCATCCCCCACTGCCAGGCTCTGTTCCACTGGCAGGAGCACTTCACTCCTCCAATGCCACCCTCCTCTCTCAGGAGAAACTGCATCTTTGCTAAATCCTTCCTGCTACAACTAGCATATATTTCACAGTGAAGAGTACTGGCTTCAAAACACTGACCTTTTCAAGTGAAGACCTATTCTGTTGAAACATTACTGAATAATTTCAGAGCTGTATCACTACCTTGTAGGAAATCAGTTGTTTATTGTGGCTTAACAGTTTTATTCTTTACTTTTCTTTTTCAGAAAGGAAGCCCAGGAAAATATCAAAATAGTTTAAGGTGGAAAAGTCACTCTAAATTAAGTGACATCTTAGTGCCCTGGAATTTTAAATTCCAAAAAGCAATTCAAATCCTGAAGCCACTATATTATAAAAAGACTAAAAACTTCCCTGCTGAAATTTTTCAGTCTTTTAAAACTGCCCATAAAATTGTGATTTATATCAGCTAGATCTGCCTTTGCATTTACTTAATGCAAAGTCACCCATATATCTTGGCAGTACATTTGCAGTGTTGTCTGCTGGCTCTGTTAAAAGTAAATAAATAGGGTTGGTTGAAATAAGATGCTACAGATTTATCATGATTCCTCCAGAAAGTGCTCACATTTGGACAACTGGCTGGAAAAGAAAACAGAAATCATGTGATATAGCCCTCTCTTGGGTTATCTGCCATTAATTCTTCTAGAATACGCTAATAAAATAATTATACTGATTGAGAAAATAGATTAAATCAATATTCCCGTCTTTAATTTTTTCAAAAATGTTATTTTAGTGACACAATCCTGTTGTGGATCTTAAAAACCTATTGCAGCAATGTGCTTACATGCATGTGTATAAATGGCTCCTTTCACCAGAAATATCTCAAAGAGATTTATAATGAATCTGTAATTAGGATATATAATTTCACCATTGAAATGTGACTACTTATTGGGTAGAAAATGACTTCCACTCACAACTGCATTTTGCAAATCATTTCAATTCATGTTTACATATGCAAGTACTTCCCTTAAATCTGTGGGAGTAATACTAAAAACAATCTATTTACAGGCCCTGAGAGTTAACATCACCATGTGCAGCAGCTGAATTCAGCTCACCTCGTATCACAAAGCAAGGGTGAAGAAATCTCATCAATAACCTAGAATAAATTCTCTATTTCACATAGAAGCACAGGAAATATGATGTTTAATATTACAGCAGACAGAATTTGTATTTTGAAGGGTTTATCTAAGGTGAAAGTCCCTACAGCCTGAAACTTGATCACACCCTCTTGCCTGCCCAGACTAGAGCACTTAAAATCTCCAAATACTAATCCTTTTATAGCTGTATGTGAACATGCTTTCTTAATCTTTCTAGGAGAATTCTTAAGTAAAATTATTTTAGAGGTCTTTCACATTAAAAAACCCTTCCCCACACACAAATGTGTGCAATGAGAGTTTTTTTCATAATGAGAAGTGATGGGCAGTCTAAATAGAGGAGTCAGTACTGCTGGCTGTGTGTACAACTAAAAGCAACTACAACAGCCATTGTGCTTTGTTCAGATTTCTTTAGAAATAGTTTCCCAGGCTGTAATTTGGAAACTAAATACATTTAGTGTTAGGTTTTATTTAGGACAATAAACTAACATGGCATCGTTCTATGAAAAGCTTTGGAAAGTATAAATACCACCAAGGTCCTGCCAGAAAATGGTGTATATTGTAAGAATATATTCCTGTGGTCCTCCTGCCTGGCCTGAGGAAGCATGACCAGGGCATTCACTCTGGACCCAGGAAAGTTTTGTCTTCACTCCGGTGTCTGCCAAAACCTTTTTTCTGGAGGTGTGCTTAATGACTGCACCCTGCCTTGTTTTTCTCTACCATTTTCTGTCCTAATTAGATTACAAACTCTGGTTTTGGTAAAACCAGAACGAAGAAACTCTGGCATGAAGGGTCACTTATCTCAATTGACCCACTAAGTGGTGCCAAAATGCAAATCACACTGATGCCTCCTGATGTGACAGAATTCCACCTTAATGTTACATAAGAGGCCAACGCTACATGTGGCACTTCAATTTAGCACTGAGAGGGTGCAAAAACGGGAATCTGCGGGGGAATAGCAGGGAACAGGACTAAGCAGTGGGTGAAAAGCACAGGAAAATAAGTTAAACTTCTGCTAAATCCAAGTGGATACTCCAGATCTGGAAGGTGGTAGTGGCTCTACTTGGTCACAATTTACACAGCCTGCTGTGGCATGTGCCCACACCCCCACAATATTGTATATCTGAGGGTGAGCAAAGGAACTTTTCAGCCCAAGGGATGCGTGAGATGTAATCTCACCTTTTGACTGCTGGCAAATATGCATGTTTTCCACAACTTCTGTTAATGATTCATCTTTGCAGACTTTCTCTGGAGTGGGATTTAAGGGAGATGATGGTTACTAGATACAAAGATTCACTTGACTCACTGTTTTTCTTATGTGCTAAGTTACTCTATTTAAATCCTAAGATTCCCATTGCAGACTCTTCATTTACAACTAGGAATGCATCCCTGATTTCCAGTAAGAGTGACTGAATTCTGCCTTGTGAAAGAATGGACATCTTTCACTTCCCAGTTGCAACAGTGTCTCTAATCACTGAACAGTTCACAACACCAAACATCCTGATACTCTGTGTTCTATTTGTGTTTCTCACAAATGATGAGTGTTTAGTGTTTTCTTCTAAGTAGTGGGGCACATAAAAGCAGCCTGGTCCCCCTGCAAGAATCCTGCTCACTAAATGGAATAAGTCCTGACTGTAGATGTAAAGCTATTTCCTACAAGGCCTGGTGTGAAAGACTCCAAATAAACAAAAAACGCTGAGACATCTGAAAATGCAGTTCAGTGCTGAACAGGTTCCTGAAATAGTTCTGAGAGAACTAGTACTACCAAAGGCAGTATGGCCCTGTCAGTGCAGTTTTTCTCTGCAGGATGAATTATCCAGGGCTCTGAGCCTCACTAATGCAGTTATATCGATTTTGAAACCCCACTAGCCTGGGTATCCTTACACAGCACAATGCTCTGTGTGTGTATTCTTAGAGCTCATTCTCAAGAGAAGCAATTAAGGTGTCACTGGGTCTTAATTGTCTCCATAGAGGATGTTTTCTTTAAAGCCCTGTTTGTTTGAAAAACAAAGCAAAACATACTGCTTAAGTTTTATTTTCAACCCTCCACAGGGAATTTTGCGGTTCTGTGTATGTAATTTACAAATTATCGCACCATTTATTTTTAGAAGCAACTACTTCAATGATGTAGAGAAATTCACCTGGTTCTAAAGGAAACAGATCTGACCAGCAGCTCTCAGAACTGCTGGGTGGTTGAACATGTGAATATGAATGTGTGGAGGGAACAGAAAAGTCCTGGTCAGGGGCTGTGGACTGAAGGGCTTGAAGCCTGTGCCTGTGCCAGCCAGGAGCAGATCTGTGGGCAGGGTGAGAAGCTGAGAGCCCAACACCAGCCCTGTACATGGGGGAGCAGTCACTGAGGACTGGCTCTGCTCCAGCTCCAATACTGGGGAGCAGATGTAGCTCGTGAGTGTCAATTTCAGGTCAACATCATCTGAAAAACAAAACAAGAAATAAATGTCAATACGGAGTCCTCAGAGGAGCCCTGCTGACCCCTTCGAGCAGAGGTCCAGAGGAGGGCAATGAGGATGATTGGGGGACTGGAACATTTCTCTTAAAAGGAAAGGCTGAGGGAGCTGGGCCTGTTAAGCTTGAGAAGCAATAGCTGAGAGGGGACCTCACTAATGTGTATAAATTCCTAAAGGGGGGTACCAAGAAGATGATGCCAGAGTCTTCTTGGTAGTGCCAAGCAACAGAAACATGGAATGGTTTGGGTTGGGAGGCAACCTCGATGATCATCTTGTTCCACCCCCCTGCCATGGGCAGGGACACCTTCCCCTAGACCAAGTTGCTCCAAGTCCTGCCCAACCTGGCCTTGGACACCTGCAGGGATGGGGCAGCCACAGCTTCTCTGGGCAACCTCTGCCAGGGCCTCACTACCTTCAAAATAAATTTTTTCCCTAATATCTGGTCTAAACCTACTCTTTCCATCTGAACTCATTCTCCCTCGTCCTGTCACTACCTGCTCTTGTAAACAGTCCTCCTGACTTCCCAGTAAGTTCCCTTCAAGTACTGCAAGGTCACCCCAAAGCTTCTCTCTTCTCGGCTGCACAATCCCTTTGTCTCAGCCCCTCAGGAGAGGTGCTCCATCCTTCTGGACGGGCAAGAGAACACGAGGCCACGAGAAGGCGCAGGAAGCTCCACCTGAGCACGAGGAAGAACACTTTTCCCGAACAGACTGCCCGGAGAGGGTGCGGAGTCTCCCTCAGCGGAGACATTCCCGACCCATCCGGACGCAGTCCTGCGCCACGTGCTCTGGGATGGCCCTGAGTGCCGCGATGGCCCGCTGCGGTCCCCAGCATCCCGGGAGCGCTCACCCACAGCCCGCGGGCGGCCCAGCCCCGGCCCAGCCCCCGCCCAGCGCCCTCCCCGCCCGCTCCCGCCCCGCCCCGCGCGCGTTCCCGGATGGAAGCGGCGCGTCCCGCGGCCGCGTGACCGCTCCCTCCCGGAAGTGCGGCGGGAGCGGGAGCGGAGCCGTGCGGGAGCCGGGAGGTGCCGAGCGCGGGGCGGGCACGGCCGGGAGCAGCGGGACTCGGCGCGGGCAACGATGCGGCTCCGCCGCCGCCCGGGCTCGCCGCCTTCGCCTCCCGCCGGGCGCCGGTGACCGTCACAGCGTCCCCGCCCCGGCGGAATGAGCCCCGCCGCGCCGCCCCGCCAGCACCGCGATCCGGTACGTGCCGGGCCGGGGCTGCGGGGGGGAAAAGCTTTTGTTGTGCCCTCGGGCCCGGGGCAGCGCCGGGAGGTGCTGCGGGAGGGCCGGGCTGGGCCGCGGCCGCCGGGGCGGGCGGTGTCGGCTCTGCGGGGTCCGGGGATCCAGGGATCCGGCGATCCAGGGATCCGGCGATCGCTGCCTCGGGCTCCCGCAGGCCCGGGGTGAGCGCTGCCCGCCGCTCGGCCGCGGAGAGCCCCGCGGAACAGCGCGGTGTTTTCCGCCCGTGCCCTCATTACCCCCCGGTGCAGTTTGTTTTTGGGAAGTTCGCGTCTTGTAAGAAAGAAAAAAAAGGGGTGTGTGTGGGGGGGGGCCTGGTTGGTCGGAAGGTTGTTTGCCGTCTTTGGGCTGCGGCAAAGTTTGAGGGACGCTGTGGCAGGGAGTGAATGGTGTGTGAGCAGAGCTCCCCTCGATTCACCGGGCTGCGCGCACCATCTTAGACGTGGTCAGGAAGTGAAGTTGACTCAGGCTGGGTTTCACCTGATGATGTCGTCTGCTGAAATTCCCGGGAGTCCGGGGGAATTTGCATCACACCGAGGCTGTTCGAGGGCACAAGTAGGTGAGAAAGACTGTAAAGAATGGAAAGCAGCAAAACAAAGGAAGCAGCGTGGGTGATATGGATGAGCTCTCGGTATTTTTTTTAACTGTAGGGTACTGAAATCAGCAATCAGTTTTAATACTCTTCAGTTCTTTTCTAAAGAGATGCTAAGAGTTATAAAAATAGCGTTTGAACAAAAAGGATTGTTTCGAACCTCCTGCCAGGAAGAACAATCTGTGACAGAGTCAAGCTGGGTCCTTCCTTATTCTTATCAGTTCTGCAGAAAGCATTATTTTGATAGATATCCCATATGGTTACAGGAATTTTTACCACAGTGGTTCTGAGCTAAACCATTTGTATGACTGCCAAGGCATTTTGTTTTAACCACTAGAAAAAAAGGTTTAAAAAAAAAGTCCCTTTTTCTGTTTTTACTAGAAGTTTTATTATTTCTGGAAACAAATATCCCTGTTTAGAGGGGCACTTAGCAGTTACTGTCACTTCTGAAAGTATTTTACCTGGCTTCTCTCTCTGGGCCTTCTGGGATGTGTGGCCAGGACAACCATAAATGTTTGTGAAGGATTTCCAGTGTGTGTCTGTTGCATGGTATTTCCCCCTCACTCTGTAAGGGGATATTTACTCAGGAAAGGGAAAATAATTTTTAAACAATATGCCTTTTGTATATAAAGCTGCAAACTTGTCAGGCTTTGGTACATCAGCTGAAACTGCGTTTAACTCTCTTCTGGAAATCTGAGATTTTAAATATCCAGAAATATCCTTGGTGTTATATTCCCTTGAAACAGCTTTCTGCCAAACTTTTAACTTTGGTACTTTGCAGTCTGCTTTTAAACTGTCAGTGAAAATAAAGAATTACATTCTGTACTTGCATAGGCGGCGCAAGCTACTTGTTGCTATTAAAAACTTGTATATGCTATAGACAAATATAAAATGAATTTGAAAAGCCACCAAGTTTTTTTCCTGGCCCTAGTCACTGGTTTCAACTGTCAGTGCATGCTGTTTACAGTTTTGCATGTTCAACTGAAATTACATATTATAAAACTACTTTTTTTCCTCTTTTTTTCTATAGGTTGTGTTTTGCTGTTGATTTTTGTGCCTTTGAAAGCACTTAAACATAAATATACAGGAGAGAGAATGACACCAGTTGTCATTATCAGCATAAGTTAGAGTGCAGAAGAAATAGCTGAGGACAGCAGTAGGTAACAGTTGGCTTGCACCTAGGTCTCATTGACTTCTCTCTTCATTCATTCCTCCCAGGTTTTCTGTCTGCATTTGCTGTTTTTCCAGCCTTTCATATACAGTCTCTTCACATCTGGTCACGTTTTTTCTCCTTGCATCTCACACCCTTGTAGAAGTGGTGGTAATGAGGAATTTGTGCTGTTGAATGTTTCCAGGCCCACAGCGTAGGCTTCTGTGTGTCTTGCCTTACAAAACTACCTCAGCCTGCTTTTTATGTTATATTTTCCTGTTGATGACAAGTGGATATTTTTGGTGGTTTTTTCTCACAGTTTTTGTGACAGGTTCATATGCTCCTTATGAGCATTTCTATCTCCTTGTCAAAAGCAGTCTGCTTCCTGTGTATTTAGCAAAACCTGGTTGAGACTAAGGAAGTCTAAAGTGAGATTGTTACACTTCCCAGAAGCAGCAACCTGATGTAGTCATAAAATCCTGGGATCTTCAAAATACTGTATTCCCAATCAAAGCATGAAGACCATGCATTTTGTTGTGTATGTCCCGGGCCCTGCATTTTTAGGATGAAATAGAAGACACTTCCCTCAGTGCTTGATTAATGCCTGTCTGTACTCTCCAAGAGGCTCTTGTACCTTGGCTCTTGGCACTGGCACAGGTTGCCCAGAGCAGCTGTGGCTGCCCTATTCCTGGAAGTGTCCAAGGCCATGTTGGATGGGGCTTGGAGGAACCTGGGACAGTAGAAGGTGTCTCTGCCCATGGCAGAGTTGGAATGAAATGATCTTCAAGTTTCCTTCAAACCCAAACCATCCAGTCATTCCACGATTCCCTTTCCCCTCTACAAAATACATGCATATTCACAGGAGACCTTCCTTCCTTTGATTTCTTGAGAAACTTTCCAGTTCATATTCCTGTGACATTCTGTTGCTTCTTTTCCCACTCACATCAAAAGGCTTCCTATTGGAATTGTCCCTTCAAATGGAAGTAGGAAATCTCTCATTCGGTTTGTGCTCGGTACTTAAAAGAGATTTGTTGCAACTCTGTGAGAGGTGGAGGTATTTTAGTGGTGGTAATTTAGATGTTCTTAACTGAGAGAAGATGGTTGCTTGCTTTAGTTCAGTGGGTTTCTTAAGAAGTGTGTGTAACTGTGTTACAGAGAGTGCATAAATGTGGGGGTTTGGTAATGTTTTAGCTATTCAACTTGTGTGGTGGAATTTTGGCAGAAGTGTATGTTCAGTGTTGGAAAGAGCTTAACCTAAAACCCCTCAGCTTTAAACCTCAACTCTGTTGGTTTTATTTTATCCAAGTTTAATAGCTTTCCAGTGTGGTTTTTGGTAGCCTGGTTAAAAATTATTCTTTATCAGCTACAAGGTTTTTTATGTTTTGTACAAGGAATCACTTTGCAACCGTGCATGTATCTGTCAACGTTGTTGTGATGAGTGTTTGCATATAGCGTTTGGGAAATGTAGTGGAAAGTGAGATACTCTTTCAGCTGATTCAGAAAGTCATTGGCATGGAATAACCCAGAGAGCTCACATGCCCAAATTCCCTGAATTAGATTACTTATCCTTGATACTGCCTTGCATCTCCCAGAAACCATTTATCACTTCCTTTTTTGGTGAAAAATATTACACATGCTACTTTTAATTGTAACAGTTTGTGTCAGCTCATCCACCGAGGTTCTCATGACATTTGCTCTTTGCACTATATTGTGACTTGAATTCTTAAGTAGTTCAAAGGTGAAGTATCATTTGATTTGTAATTTACCTGGCTGCTTTATAGGAAGAAGAAGCAATTGTGTGCCAGGAAGAATGCAACAGAGTAGCTCTTGGCTAGGCAGTGCTGCTGCTGGTGGAGTAAATGTCTCCAGCAGTTGGGAAACTTCCAAAGTTCATGGGGTGGGAACCTCTTATTGTTGTGCAGTGGAAAGGATCACTGGGTGAAACTTGGGAGCCAAGCTTTCTCTTGGCCTCCTTCCTAGTTGTTCCTTTAATGTTTGTCCTCTCCCAAGAGCCTCACTTACCAGTTGGTCAAGTCTTTTGCAAAATCGATTCATGAGTAGGGCTGTGAGTGGAGATGAAGGAAATGGGGGGGGTATGACTTGTACTTGATGTCTTTCAAATGCCTTGTTTTCTTGTGTACTGAATGTTCAGCAAATTAATTAGACTTGGGTGTCTCTAAAAGGATTTGGGGTGATTGCCATCAGCGGTTGCTTCCTGAACAACTGAAATTAGGTGTAGGTGCAGAACTCCTCTGGCCTGAGGAACAGCTGGTGTAACTTTCTCCTCTGGTGTCCTACTTTCTAGCTCTCTGTTCCATGTTGACTTTTTCTTTGGAAAACTTCACAAAAGTTTTCATTTTCCTGGCTTTCTTTATTCATATTCGGTTTCTAATTGATGAATCTGGTTTCTCCATCAACATGGCCTGTAGCCTCTGAAGGACAGATGATTTCAATACACAGCATTTAAGTTAAAACTCACTGGCTTAAGTTGAAATAAAATCTAAACACAAGTAATTTGTTGTTCCAAGCGCTTAATATATTAATCTAATTATTCAGATTAGCTAATAATTTCTTTAAATTCTTTAAGAGGAGACACATGTTTACTGTCTTCAGCACAGAACACAATAGGGCTCTGAATTACTTCATCTGTAGACATTACCTCAGCAACAAAACCAGCACTCTTTAGTGGCAGTTTTTCTTAAATTTTAAGGCAGATAGATTCCTTGTTAACTGGGATTAATTTCAGAGTTACTTGTTTGTAATCTAAACTCTTGAAGATAATACCAGAACTGTTTTGAAACGCATATAGATAACAGGTGGTTAATATAGTTTGCTTCAGCTTCAGGGATGGAGCAATATATGAAGAAAATATTGAATTTTAGCTCCTTTTTGTAAGTATCAGATGTACCAGTGGGCATATTGATATTTGCATATCAAATCGAATACCTGTTGCTGTAACAGGACAAAACAGTCATTTTAACTAACGTGTCTGTGCTGTGTGCAAAGTTAATTGCAGCAATTATTTGTGTACATCTGGATTTATTCCTATTTTTAGGTGTTTTTTCATGCATTTGGAAAGTTCCACGTAGAGTCTGCATGAGCTTATTTAAAGTCATATTATTTCAGTTCTGAAAATGTTATTCTGGAGACGAAGTTGTCTGAAATCTCTGGCTGATGTGTGTGGTTGCAGGTTAATGTGATGCATTGCTGTCCTGACTGTCCAAGTGGGTGTGATCTCACTCTTGGGTCTGGCACTGCACTTGGCATATGATGGTTTCAGAGGAATAAAATGTATGAAATCTGTTTTCAGTGGGTTTTTCTGATCTCTGCAGAATATGTCAAGGTAGATTTTTTTCTGTTTACTTACGTGCATATAGCAAACAAATTTAAATAAAAAATGGCAGCAGAATAATTGTGTTGTGATGGGTGATATAGCTTCTAAGAAACTGAAACTTCTTATACTGAAGAAGTTTGCATAAATACATTTTTTGTGAGTTTTGCAAAATCCACGGGGCAGGATCCAGGGGAAAAAATACAGTAAATAAAACCAAAAGATTTGAATTAATACTGTTGCATTTCATGAGAGGCTTGTGATTAGGGGAGTTCCTGACTTGTTTATGGCAAAAAAAATACCTTTTTAGTAACATTCTCTTGAGCTGTCGGTTTTCCCTTAAAAAAAAAAAACCAAAACAGAGGGATGGAGAAGGAAGGCATGATGGAAGTGAAAGAAAATCTTCCATAGGCAGTAACCTGCTCAAAATTTGTGTGTGGCAAACTTTATATCCCGAGTTAGTTGTTATGATTAGTTATATTAATAAGATCATGAAGCAAAATCCACCTTTATTCTGTAGTCGGGGGTTTTGAATATTGTTTTACAGGCCAGGCGTAATTTTTAATGTTTTAAATAGCAGTTGTGTTTGGAAATGTGCCATCCCCTCCAACGAGTGTGAGACTCTGCTCGCTGAGTGCTGAGGGGAAAGATATATGGCAGTAACATCATCAAGTGTTAGTCTGGGTTACTAATAAATTGCAGTGTCTGAGCTTTCAGAGGTTTCCAGAGTCACTTGTAGAGAGAGGCTCAGCACTTGGTGTTGGCTGACTTCTTGATTTCCTGATAGTAAATTGCATTTTTTTCCTTCTGTTTGTTTTAGTGCTCTGGGAGAGCACTTTTCTGTGGCAGCACTGCAGGCACTGCTCTGTGTGTGACGAGATGGCCTCGTTGGGATGATTCACAGCAGGGTTGTGTCTTCTGTGGATGGAGGCAAAGAGCAGCAGACTCAGATCTGCTTCTGGTCTGCCTTGTTTGACAGCACCCAAGATGAAACCAAATCTATTTACTCCACAGCCAAGCCACCCCAACAGGCCTGTGCCAGTCTCTTTGCCTTGCTACTTACTTGGGAAATTTTCTTCTGTCTTGAGCAACTAAGACTGTGCTGTAAGGGGGGAAACTTACAGGGAACTGCCAAACTTTGAATTGCTCTTGTTGTGGAAAAGGATCTTAAACAGATTATGTCTGAATGGTTCTTAAATCCTAAAGTATAAGCAAAACAGTGCCTGGGTGTTTTTTGAACAATAGAATGGTAGAAGGTGTACAATGTACTTGTCTTTGAAATTCAGAAGATAGTTTCTGTTGGACTAATTTGTGAGCTGGACTTGTCCTTCCAACTCAAGATATTCTATGATTCTATGAACTTTTAGGATTTTCTTTGTCTCTGTGGGTCTAAACCAGTTTAGCTGCAGTCCAATTCTGAGAGGTCAAGTTTTGCTTGCATTGATGGCTTTTAGAGGTTCCTGCTTCATACTCACCAAAGCAAGTGTGTGTGCAGCTCTACCTCTTGACCTGCCTGTCTTTCTTAGGATGTGTCTAATCAGCTGTTGTGGATTAGTTCAATTTCAAGACTGTTTGGGCTAATTAGCATCAAATGCAGTTTGGTCCTCTGGCAGAATTGAGTTTTGGGCTTTTTTTTTTCTCGATTTCCTAGCTTAAAAGTATCAGTTCTTTTTTTCTCAAGGTCTGACACTCGGGCATAGAGCAGACCTGAAATGAGCTGTGACTCTGAGAATCTCCAAGATGCAGCTGTGTGCACAAATGTGACCACTGGTTTGCCGTGAGAGGTAACAGGGCAACAAATGGATGATCAGCCCCCCTCCTGACAACATCTGTGAGTATGAGCTTTTGCCTGCTGAAAGCAGTTGTAGCAGTTCGATGTGAGCTTTGCAGGTGATGCCAGTCTGCAGAGGTTAATGAGGAGAACATCGTGCTGCTCTGTACAGCTCCTCTGCAGCAAATGAAAACACCTGTCTCCAAAGAGTGTAGGGCAGTGCTTCTGGCAAACCTTACAAGTTTTAAAAGTAAAGAAAACCAAAACAACCCAAAGCACCCCAGACTAGCTGTGAATCTCCTAGGGAAAGATACTTTCTTGTTTGGTTGAAATCAGCTTTCTGTTGGCTAATACAGACTTCTGTTCCAAGTGCAAAGAAGAAAGTTAAGATTAGCATTTTCAATTTGGTGAACTCTTAATTGTGCGTAACTAAAGCATTTAGGGTAAAAATGTCTTCACTTAATATACTTTCACATGCTAATGATTTGTTGGAGTAAGAGTAATGGAGTGAAACTAAGGAGGGGGAAAGATCAGTTTGGCTGTATACCAGGAAACAAACCCCAACAGCAATAGATTATTTGAATAGAATAGTTTCCCAAGAGGAATCGTGGTGGAAATACCCTTATTTTGGGTCCTGTAAAACTAGACTGGGCAATGAAAATGAAAAATGCTGTAAGAAATAATCTTGCATTTCTTCTCCAGGGAAATGGATGGATGACTGCTGTAGGGAATGGTCTGGGATATCTAATACAGAGCACAGTGGGTTTCCTGTATTACAGAACAATAATGCAAGGCTAATGCTGGGGGATTTTTATCAGTAAGCTTGGCTGATGTAAACTAGACAGCTATAGCTCCAGCTCTGCTGAGCACTTGGGCTTTCTCTCAGCTGAGCTAAAATTCAACTTTATTTTTCAAAGGCTTAGGGTAGGAAAGAAAATTTAGAGAAAAGCCTGAAAATTTTCAGTTTGTACAACTAATAGGTACTATCTTGCTAATTTTGAGCTGCTGACTTCAGTGTTGTCAGCCATAGGTACACCACCACCCTCCTGAAAAGCTGGGCATTTCCCATGTGCTGGGTTTTGCCTTGCTGGGGCTTTTCTGCTGGAACCACCACGGGGATGTGCTTTTAGATTCCGGAGTCTTAGTTGCAGCTATTTTGAGATGTCTGTGACCCCAGCTGCCTGCCCTCTCTTTGCTGGAGTTTACTGTCCCTGGGCAGGGGTGACAGGGTGTATATGGAGTGTATATGTCACAGTCCAGTCCATGGTAGTATTTTTTTCTCACTGGAACAGTGTGGAGAGAGTCATGAATTGGCTCGTGCTGTGGCTGCTGGTTGTGTCTCCTGGCAGAGCACAGGCTTCCAGCAGAGCTGTGGGATGGCAGGGGTGAGATGTTAAGGATGAAGCGCACAGGAGCAGCCAGAGCTTCTGATTTAAGCCCCAGAGCCTGGGTTTGTGTAAACTTGGTTGCTGTTGTGTGGTTCCAGAGCAAACAAATACTTAAATAAGCATTTTTTAATATCATGTTCTAAAAAAGCCTCAAACCTTTGTGACTGTTACGGGCTGCCTCTTCAGTAAGTGTCATAGGGTTTTCCTGTGTGTAGTCCAACTGCTGTTCCCATATTTTGCCCCAAAAAAGGAGAAATTTTTCATGTTAGAAGTACTACAGATAATGTGAAGTGTAGTACATCCTTAACCTATAGGTTTTCTAACTTAGGGATGGATATATGTGATTGCAATTGTGTAAGGATGAGTAATTCTGTTCGCTCAAATGATGCAGTGATAGATGGGGATTAAAATCAATAAATGCTAAACACAGTATTTAAATTTTCTTAGGCATATCTTGAGTCTGTTTTCAGAGAAGATAATAACTGAACAAATTGCAAAACTGCCTGAGCTTAATAGACCTTTCAGACATCTGTTACTGTGTTGTGGATCATCCAGCAGGAAACTTAGTTTAATAGTTAGCTGTTTAGGTAATACAGCAGCAGTTCTTTCAAAAAGATCAATTGTGAAGGGATACAAATCCTCCTAATTAAAAAAAACAATCCTATTTTTTGCAAAGTTCATTTTTTTTTTTTTTTACTTACTAGTAAAAATCTTAGGAATTTATGTAAGCATAATTGGCTTATAAGACAAACTTTTAAACAGAAAAAAAAAAATTTCAAGCCACAGGCATTTTATGCCACTGAATAAGTGTGAGCCAGGTAGTGGGTGGCTGTTACACAAATCCTTCTGTGATCAATCAGAAAGGGACACAGCTTTTTTCACTCTTAAATAGTTTGGCCTTCATAAGCTGATGCTACCTAGAACTGTCATCCAGCTGGAATATTGCTTCACATGGTAGACTGCAGGAGTAACTTTGTCTTGGGCCTTGGAATGTCCACTTCAGACATAACTATTTTGATTGGCTTTGTTTGTTTCCTTCATTTTTATATTCATAAATGTACTCTTTCTCAGCCAAGAAGTGATGATGGCGTTTTTCCCAAGAATTTGCCTTCTCTGTAATTGAAAAAACAAAACTGATTCCCTGAACAAATACTGATAGATAGTTTTACATGTAACACTTACATGCTAATTATATAATACTATGTAATACTTTATTTTCTGGTGATCATTTTATGAGAGGAAATGAAATAAGTATCTCTGTAACTAGACTAGTATCTCTGTAACCGTTTATTTTGAGTGGGTTTTTGGGAGCTGATTTTACTGAATGAAAGACTTACTTCAGATTTTTTTTTTCCCCAAAAAACCAAGCCCTGAAAATTTCACAAACTGTATTTGGTTTTGGAATTATGTATTTACTAGGAATAAAAACTTGGAGGAATGGGGTGTTATTTGTCAGTTCAGCTTTAGAAGGTGATCTTTATTTCAGCCAGTGATAAAATATCAGTATTTCCAGAGAAGGGACAAAAAGTTAATTCATAACAGCTTTGTGTTTTGTGCAATGTTCTGCCCTGCTCAGGAAAAGACTGTCACCATCCAAATGGAATATGCAGTACATGCATGTTTAATTTGTTGATGTGACCCAAGAGGGAACCACTTTGATCCTGGAGGCTCAAGCCCTGGGAAGAAGGGATGCTGGAAGGAAGAGGCTCAGCAGGAACTGATCACCCAGTTCACAATGTGCTTTTCTTCTCGCTCTTGAGGGAGCAGGACAGGGTCACTGATTTGCTTGGAGAACTACCTGTGGGTTGGGTTCTGGCAGGCTGGATTTGACTTTCGGGGTGTGTTGGGTACTCTGCAGAAGACAGTTTGTTTAGCCATTGCTACCAGCAATTTGCTGGCTGCAATCCCTCACTGAAACACCGAGATAAACCATTGCTATGGTCAGTGGTTAATGTGCAACACCTCGTGTGCACCTGCTCCACTGTGACTGCCCTGACACAACTCCTGGGATCTGCTTGTTGCACTGAGCTGCTCCTAGTGAGAGAGCTGGCCCAACATCCTCTTAACAGGGCTGTTCTTGAAACAGGTTTATGAAGTGTTTTGTGGACTTATTATTGGGGGTGTAGAAAATTCTTCTTTGTGTCTTCCTATGTATGTGGTGCTTTCTTAATGAGCTAGTCACTTTTTTCAGTAAAAAAGCTGAGATAATTCCAGCACAAGATGTAAGAGACTGGGAATGTGCTCTTGTCTAGCTCTGAGAGGTTGAAAAGTAACTTTGTTTAGAATAATGTTGATAAATACTCAATTTCAGAGAGGGAAACAAGATAATGTTTTTGAAAGTCATGTTATTGATGTTGGAAGTCACTTTGAATCTTAAGATCTCATTTTAAAAGTTAGGAAAGTAGAGAGCTGATCCAGCTTGTGATGAGAATCTTTGTAAGTACATTTTTTGGAAGGTAGCCTGTGCTTTCTTTACACTGTGTGTGCAGGTAATTAATTAACAATAATCAATTTGAGATGGCTTTAAATTTAGCACAAGTATTTGTTTGACTAGGAGAGCTCTTCAGCTAATTCCTAAATAAAATGTGCTTTGAGAAATCCCCCTTTTTCATCTTATTTCTGCCTACTGCTCACTGTAGGAGGATCAGCTCCTCAAAGATCCTGAGTTAACAGAATCTGGTCTATTTGCAGAACGATTATCAGGTGAAGCCAGTGCCTTCCTTAACAGACCAGTAGAAGAAGTGATAAGCCCATCATGTTTGGGGTCTGGAAGCACAAGCAAAGAACCTTTGACCTTTTCTCCTTTTTTTTTTTTTTTTTTTAAGTAGGACAGTGAACACAAACTGAATTAAATCATCACTGACTGCTGTACAACATTCAGTATGAATATATCACTTCATTAGAAAAAACCCAAACAAAGGAACTTGACACCCTTTAAAAATACATCTTATTTTCCTTTTGAAAACCAGAAACTTCATTTACCCCATCCATTAAAGCTCATTTTCCTGTTCCCAGTGCATGTTTGCCCTGATGGTCAAGACATTTCAGCCTGGCAGAATGGCCACACGGACTGGTTTGTTTAGCCCTGTCCAGACAGGCACAGCACTGCCTGAAAACTCTTGGAGCTATTGTCTGATAATGTTCCATCATTTCTGCTGCTTTGTTCACGATAGCCTGCAGAGTAATAAATGCAGGTTCTAGCATGAAAATTGTCCCTCTAAGTTGTTTCATCCTACAGATAGCAGACCTGTCTTCCTGCCCTTCACTGATTTAATTCCTCCCAGCCATTCTCCGACTGGTTTTGTGAACTGCAGCTCTCTCTGTTCCCAACCATTTGGTCTAATAGGCTGTGATGAGGGGTTGGTACTTGGAAGAACCATTTTGTCAGGGCTGATGACAGTGGCTAATCAATGATTCATAAACAATGTCTTCAAAGTAGTATTTAGTCTCCTCCCCATGCAGAGCACAGTAGAACAAAGGGTGAGTGTGTAGTTGCATCTCTGTTTTCACCTTCAGGGTCCCCTTTGCCCTGGTGACCATTGGTGGCCACTCAGCATGGTCTGACAGTCTGAGGACTGCAAAAGACCTTCTCAAAACATCTCTGCACTTCAGGACAGCATCTTTAAAGCTTGTGTTCTTTCTCACCTTGAAGTTCTGATAAATGTCCCTATGACCTCACCCAAATCCCAATTAACTGATTAAGTAAAGTGAGGGACAGATCTGCTTAACCATTTCCATCCTTCTCCCCGTGTTTTGGTACACGTTAACAGAGCATCAGATGCTCTGTTTATTCCTTCTCCATTATTCAGTTTGTTTTGTTTGGTCCCTTGCTTTTTTTAAGTTGTGTGCCCACGTGTACTAAAAAATACAAACAGCTCCTCAACGCAGACTCCCAGTATCAAGGATTTAAAGTTACTGCTTTCTGCCAGTTTTCTCAGTCTAAAAATGTGATTGGCATAGTAAATCCTTGCAAAAAAAGTGAGGTGGAAATCTGATCCTAAGAGATGTACCAAAAGGTCATGAAAATCAGTTGTCTGGTTCTAGTACTGTAAAGGGGAAACTTTACAAAAAGCTGAGGCTATTCAAAAGGACCTGGGAAGTGTACTTAGGTAAAATCAGGCCTTCCTTAAATAAAGGCCCTGCAGCAGGTGGAAGCAGCCTCTGAAGTAGAGATGCCCTGTGTAGATCAGGTACAGAGACAAGGCAACAGATGGACCTGAAAATAATTGCAAATAACTACCTTTGCTTGGAATTAAATTCTCAGTGAATCAAGATGATTTAGCTGTGAGACAGGAGTGGGCAGATAACTCGTGGTAGCTGGCCCAAGGTCACTGAACACTTTCTTAAAAGAGATTGTGTACAGCAGTTATTTTCAGGCTTTTCCAATTTAGAAACCACTTCAGAGCAAATTTGGCTCAGATCTGCTGTTCCTTCATGGTTACTGGAAGCTGACTGGTCTAATGGACTGAAGAATTGAGGTGCAGATGAGAGACGAGACAGTCCTGTGCATCTCATGCAAATGACAGAATAAGGAATGTGCTGTATTTCTTCTTGCTTTTAGCTTTGGAGAATTGAGGAGCAGCAAGCAGGTTCAGTAAGGCTGAGGTAAGCTGTTCTAACCCTTTCAGGATATGGTTTTTTGTCAAATCTGTTGCGTTTGGGGAACAGCTTCAGTTGTTACCACTGAGTAGGATGTGCTTCCAGAAATAAGAGTAATATAAGTGCTGATATTTGCTTTACGAAAGCGGAAGTGGATATGTATCCTTCCCAGGAATTGTACTCTGGGTGCTTCTGTACAGAGAATCAAAACCAATTGTAAACATGTAAGCAAAAACTCTGTAAATACAACATGCACAATATATGTGTTTCCTGCTTAAAAAAATATGAGGCAAACAAGCTCAGTTATCTTAAATTTAGGGAGCTGTTTGTTTTTCATTTATGGAAAGTACTAATGAAGTACTGAATGCTGCCACAAATACAAGCCTTATTTGGGGAAAACTCATTTATTAAAGACAGCTGAATTGTATGTATGATTAGTTTTCAATGTCTCAGGGATCCATATCTTGCAGGAGACCTATTCAATATTTTGTTTTCACCCTGTCATAGCAGATGTGTTGGTAGAGATTCGTTAAGGGATATGATTATAAAGCATCTGCTTCCTCATCTGGTGAAAACTGAGAATTAGCTTTCTTTTCAAGGTCTTATGTGAATCAGAGCAATCCCCTGTCAGGAGGCTTTGATGTGGAAGGGCCACTTCATACTGTGAGTGAGAAGCAGTACCAGAAAGGCAGGTGGGAAGACATCCAGTGAGGATCATAGCAATTCACACTACAGAATTCTTCCTGTAGGAATAATAAACTTGTTCACATCATGACTGAATTGTACGTGCTCTCGCAGTGTCTTTTTACCAATGTTTGCATAAAACCTTGTTTCTAAGTGTTGCTCCGTCCCTGGAGAGTTCCATCATGATTAGTGATGTGCAATCCCATCTTTTGAGGAAGACAATGAATGCTGTTCTGTCACAGTGAAAAAGAGCTATACAGTGAAGCAGTCAAATGTTGCAGAAAGATGGTTGCTTTTAAGTGATAGCAGGGTATGTTTAAAGAAACTTTCTGTACTAAGAGAAAATGTTTTGTGGCAGAAATAATTGACTTTCTTCTGGTTTGATTAGGGTTCATTTCACTTCTTAGCAGTTTAATGGAGCAGCTTAAGTGAGAGGCTGTGCTTGTGACAGGAACCTGTCTACAGCTGAGAGCAAACCCTCCCTTGAAGGAGAGCCAGCCAGGAAGCCAGAGCTGCCCTCTCATGGGCCCACCTTCTTTCATGAGCCAGGCCCAATGACTGCTCTGTAGCCAGGTGTGAGGGATCTGGGCAAGTGACTCAGTTCCTGATGGGCAGAAGGAGTTGTAGTGCTCTGTTAGGTGGTGATAGTCCATAACTTTATTTGTTGTTGGAAAGTTCTGCAGGGCTGGGGAGTTGACTGAAGCTGTTTTCCAGCTTTGTCCTTTGAGAGGGATCGAGCACATGGTTGATTATAGTTCTTCAGCTGTGTCTGTTGGTGTTAAAGATAGAAGGCACCTGTGAAAGAAAATACTACTTGAAGTGCAGGTTTAATTTCTTACCCTCCATTCAGAAATCTCAGGGTTGTGTGAACCTATTCTACTCCCAGGTGGCTGAGTGTTCTTCTGAATTATGTCTGGGTGGAAAACTAAGGCACTGTACTAATAACTGAGTGCTCTGGGTACTCTGCAAATCAAAGGAGAAGAGCCTGAAGAAAGTTATAACACTTCTGGAGTGGGCAAAGTTGTAATTTGCAAAGGAGGTGTCAAAATAATGTCATTAGTGGTGGCGTGTGCAGAGGTGCTTATTTTTATAAATTGTTGTGTGAGGGCTCAGCCTGCAGGTTTTGAGCTCCAGTGGTTGTTAATGTGTGACACCCAGCAGAGCCATTGTCCTCTTTTCAGGTTTAATTTTCAGATGCATCATGTAGTAAACACAGTAATAGGAGTTTTTGTGTTTCCCACACCTCAAAAAGGATGAACAAAATGTATGAATTACTTTTTTTAGGGGAATTGCTGAAGTTTGGATTGCTCTCTTGATACTATAAACCTGCAATAAGTGGCAATGTCAAGGGTTCCCACCCCACCTCCTCCTGGGGAGATGTCCAGTGGACCTGTGGCTGAAAGCTGGTGTTACACACAGGTAATCTACATAAATTCCAATGGCTTTATTTTCTTTTATTGTCATAATAATTGCTAAGAAAAACCAAATTAAAGTTACTGACATATCGAAAAATTATAGCTGACAGCCTAAGTAGTTCTCATAGTTAATGCTTGGTATGCAAGTTAAATTTTCTTAACATTTTCTGATCTTTTGTTCAGGTTAAAGTAGTAAAATTTTCGTACATGTGGACCATTAATAACTTCAGTTTTTGCCGTGAAGAAATGGGTGAAGTTTTAAAGAGTTCTACATTTTCATCAGGGCCAAATGACAAAATGAAGTGGTAAGGTCTTTATTTGAGCAAGTGCTTTGGTTTTGTTCTGGGTTTTTTTTTACTCACAAAAAATGTAAAGTTAAATTACAAATAAATATTAAAACTTGGACACTTCTTGGAGTTTTACTGTAGGTATGGATTGGTTCTAATTTCAAAGTGTCGGCAATCACAAGGGAAATCTTTATTTCAGTAGCATTTATTACTGTGTCTTGTAAAAGTATTTCTGAATTTATTCTGGGTACCATTTAAAAATTACTATTTCTTCTTTTTTTTCAGGTGCCTGAGAGTGAATCCAAAGGGATTAGATGATGAAAGCAAAGACTATTTGTCATTGTATTTGCTTTTAGTCAGTTGTCCAAAAAGTGAAGTCAGAGCAAAATTCAAATTTTCCCTGCTGAATGCTAAAAGAGAAGAAACGAAAGCCATGGGTAAGGGGATATTAATGTGGTTTTGTAAGAACATCCTGAAGAACATCAGCAATGTAATTTTCTTCAGTTGAGAGCAGAATTTAATACTGAGATAAAATTTAAAAATACCTTTTTTAAATTTCCTTTTAGAAACTTAATTATAAAATCCTGTTCATGTTTCACACGTTTCTGATCACTGAGCTGTGTTCATTCTATCCTGAGCAGTATAAATTACAGCACGTTGCCAACTGCTGTTATTCCAGGTCCTTGTCACTTAGTTTTTCCAGTAGATTATTCTTGCTTCCTGTTAGTAGAGGTGTATTTGCTTGTTTGTAGCTACAGTGGAAGTGTTTGATTTCTATAGTTCATTAGGATAAGCATATGTGGCTGGTTTTTTTAGATGTCCTTTACAATATTTTGGTCTATTTCAGCTGATTTGCACTGTAATCAGTTTAAAAACATGAGCCATGTACCCAAGGAATTAGAAGACTTTGAAATAATTGGTGATTTGATTTAATTGTTGTGTTGATATGAAAAATGTATGGAAAGCTCTTAGTTTCACACAACCTTCATTGGAAATGCTTTTTGGGAAAGCTGGGATTTTTGTGAAAATGAATAATTTAATCCTGATCTGCACTGAATTTGTGCTGCTTCAACTCCTGTCTGTGAAGAATATCTCTTACTTTTCTTCCCTTTTGCTCCAGGACTTAAGAGATGTTTCAGGCCCTGTTTTGTTGCAAGTTCTGCATTTCTTATGAAAAGTCTATAGTTCTGCAGTGTTTATAGCCAAAGTTCATGCTATTTCTCCTTATGTAACTAAGCCCACTTGTAGCCTCTAAATTAAATCCATAGAACTGAGTTCAAATGTTAAAATTAAATTATTGGACTTTTTGGAAGGAAGGCAAATATGTATGTTTCACATGCATGTTTCACTGTATTAATCCTCTTACACTGATGGAGGTGTTTTCTTCAGTCCCTGCAAGCTTCTTGCTTCTGGAGCAAAGCTGCACTTGTGTACATTTGGAGAATCATTTGGAGAGTGTGTACATTTGGACTTGACACAGTCCAGGAGTGGATTGGTGTTTGTAATAAAATGTGAAACTGCATCAAAAACTATTTGGAGATAATGACAGAAGCACAGAATTGTGGAGATTGCACAGGAGCTCTGGAGGCTGGCTGGCCCCAAACCCCTGCTGAAAGCAGGGTCAGCCTGAGCAGTTTGCTTGGACCTGTGGTGCTTTGAGAGCTCCAAGGATGGAGACTCCACAGCTTATCTGGGCAGCCTGTTTTAGTCTTTAGCTATGTCCTGCTTTTCCTTTTTCACCTTATGGGGTTCATTGTGGGTTCTTGTTGATTTGTTGTACCCAGGACCCCCATCTCCAGTGACCTGATTGTTCCTGACCAGTAGGTCTGCAGCAAACACCCAAATCCTGGCCCATCAGCTCTGTTGGTTCATCATCCCCTGCAGTGCTAAAAATCCTATGAGTGGGTGTGTCTTCAGCTTCTGCAATAGTATGTGTGCTGTGTTTGGCACCACAGGAGTTATAAATATCTTTTCACTTTGGAAATTACCAACAGAAGTCTTATTTCTTGGACTCTCCAGCCATTTGCCATCTGCTTCTGTAGATGCTGTGCATTTACTGAGACAGGAAAATGATGCCCCACTTCCAATGTCCCTTGTAAATGGATAATTCATGCATAGGCTGCTGCTTCAAGGGGTGAAGCTATGTATGAAACAGAGAGCAAACTAACATTTTAACTTTATTAGAAGAAAAATACATTTGCACTTTTATGCTGCTCTGTTTTTGCTCTTAATTTTGGGGGTTAACACTGGTTGTTGCTGCTAAGAGTGAAATCTAAGTCCACAGAATAAGGAACTGGGCTGAATCTAAAAAAGAAATTTTTGAATCCTTTTGGAACGTGATTTTCTGAATCTTTTTCATTCAGTTTAATGAGGTTAAAAGTTGGTGAAAATCTGAAAACACTAATCCAGATGCCAAAAAAACCCTAGACAATATTTTTTTAAAACGTGATTTTCTTCTTTGGTATACAGATTTTCAAATGTGAACAGTGTTGTGTGTTTGTTGTGTCGCCCTCAAAGCCCACACTGCACTTCAGTAAGTGCATTTTCCTCTGCTTCTGTGCTCTGTGTGAACAGGGGGGTTGTTGAACTGGGAGTGTGATGAAGTGGCAGTGGTAGAGACCTCACACCTCCTGCAGTGTCAGCTCCCAGGTGGTTCTGCAGTGTATTCTGAAAATACAGTGAAAATCTCGACAGGATATTTTGCTTGATACAATCCTAGTGAAGAGCTGTTGTGAATGTAATTTTTCCAGCTCTTGGTGGTGAGGGCAGTGTGTGACACGTGTGTGTTTTCTGTGGTACGTGGTCAAGTGTGTTCCAGTGATGCTGCCAAGGTCAATAGAGCAGGGAAGTCTGGCTTTGCTGATGGCTTCATTTTGGAGGTTGTAGAAGGAATGATATTTTAACAGATTCTGTCATGAAAAACATGTTGCTTTTATTACAAACTTCTGACTTAAACTTCTAAATTGCTTTTTGGAAGGCTGAAGCATCTCTGCATACAGCAAATGAGATGGTGATGTGTTTTTTGCCCAGCTTTCTTGGAATCAAAGGAAAGTTTTTTCTTAAAGAACTCTTCATGAGATCCCTCCCCACTTCCCTCTATGGTCTTATTTCAGAAGTATTCTTGCTGTCTTAATTTTGAACAATCTTTCTAAATATAATTCAGAATGTGCTTTATCCTGCTTAGATTCTCAAAGCCATTTCCAAATAACCTCTTTCTCCTATTTGAGTTAAAGTATATGGTGCTCTTTCCTGTGGTTTAATTTGCGGAACAAGTGGCCACTTTTCAGTGAGCCAGCCATGTAAAATGTGTGATCTTACTGAATTTACATGTGTTTGCACTGAGATGACTGTGGGAATTCTTTTTTTGGCTGTGAACATTAGAACTGGGAAAAAAAAGTTAAAAAAAAATTCTTGTAACTAGGGCTAAAAGGTAAATATAAGTAATATCTTTTAATGACAAAAAATAGTTAACTACTTGAAATCTTTTATTTCTGTTTTGCTATTTTAATGCTTTTACTGTATTGCAAACTAATTTCAACCTGTGAAACAAGATTTTCCGTTTCAGGAAGAAGTCAAACCACATTGTTATGACAACTGCAGAGCGTTGTCAGGATGGGTTTGTGGTGACAAATTCATTGTAATGGTGCTTCCCTCTGAACAATTCCTGTTTTGACACATTGGCTTTCTTAAACACTCACTGAAAAAACTCCTTGTGCTGGATGGTGCCAGAGAGATCTAAGGAGATGATATGGTTTGAATTGCAAATTGTGCTCTACTAAGTTCTATCAAGTGTTTTATAAAATAACACTATTACAATATTAAAAAGGTTTTAATCCATTCTGTGTTTTCTAGAAACGTGACATGTGATCCAAATGTGTGAAATTGATTCATTTTTTTTATTAACACTTAGCCTTGATGTGGAATGAGGTGTTATTTGTTAATATTTTCCTTTAACTTGCTGTATTTGTGCACAATTTTTTATCAGAAAGCCAAAGAGCGTATCGATTTGTGCAAGGCAAGGACTGGGGGTTTAAGAAATTTATCCGAAGAGATTTTTTACTAGATGAAGCTAATGGTCTTCTACCAGATGACAAGCTTACATTATTTTGTGAGGTGGGTATTCATTTTTCAGTAATAAAATTTTAAATAAAATGTTTTCTGCTCTAATAAGGAGAGATTTATGTTTATTTAAGCAGAACATGCTCTAAAATTGTCTTCTGAAATCTAGAAGCTTGGTAAAATATACACTGCTTTGTCTGCATTGCATTTTGTTCTGTTTTTTGGTGCTTGTACACTGAGGTGTAGAATGTTGAATTGATCACTTTTAAACTGCTGGACTTCTCCATGAACTTGCCCCAGTTACATCAGAATCGACTGTAGAATTATTTATGCCAAAGGTGGCTGGTGTGTGCTGTCCACAGAAATGCTATTTTACTGAGGTCACTTTTATTTAAAGAAGTTGTGTTTGGAATTAGAGGATTGGTTTTCACTGGATAAGCAGGAGGAAATGTTCACATACTGGTTCACATTATAAAAGAAAACCCAACTAATTGTCAGAATCTATATTCCTGTAATATCCTAATTGATGGCTTTAAGCAATGAACAGGTCTTTCCAGTAAACTAAACACTTTATTTTTGGGCTAATTGTTATATTTTGTTTTCTGAGCAAATGCAAGTATCTTCTAGAAGGTGTGTTTGATACTGAAAATTAATATTGAGAGCTGTAGTATAAATTTAACTTCACGGTGTATTGTGGGTCCATTCTTCTATAATGTCATTTATGTTCATAACCTAAATTTTCATATTAAATTTCAGTAAAAAGCTTAGTGTTAAAAATGGAAAGTAGAGAAAGTAGCAGTGTAAGTGGACTGTATGTTGAATATACATTGGCTGGTTATCTGGGCTGCCATAAAGTGATTAGTGACTTAGGAGGATGATAGATGCTCTAACTGCTAATAAGTTTGCTTTGATCTGTGTATTTACAGGAAATGTGTAAAATTGTCTTGGCAAGATTACAATTTAATTATATGTCATTATGCTGGGTAGGAAGAATAATTGAAATGTGGCCCTTGAGACTAAATATTGCAAATATAGTGCATCTTATTTTCACTTAAGACAAGTTAAATTAGCTGCATGATTAATTTGTTTTGAATACAATTATTTGGGTGATAAAAGCAGATATAACAAGTGTTTTATGGTTCTGTAAAGATACTTTTGAGTATTTTCTCTTCTTAAGTTGTCCTCTTAATGAACATTTTGATGTAAATGAGCAGCTCTTAAAAGTAGCATTTGGTTTTGGAATAGATCACTCTAATTTTAGAGATTAAGTTTGTTTAAAAAATGTAAGTAGAAGAAATACTGAATTTTCCACAGAGAACACTGTTATTTAAATTCTGATGCTAATCACTGACAAAATGTCTTGATGTTTTAATGTGAGTGGTTTTTGTGAAATGTTGGACCTACTGTGATTATAAATGTGGAATGAAGTAAAACATTTAGTTGTTCACAGCGAGTGTGTTAAAATAACTTCTGGCTTGTTTCAGGGTGAAGGAAAAACTTGGAAATCCAAATATTTTAAGAATTTCTTTCTTTGGATGTGTGATATCAGCTTTTCAGCTGTCCTTAGAAATGACAGGTGTTGTTTGAAGGACCTGTTTCTATAGACAAGCCTGAAGTTTTTGTCCTTTCACAACTTAACTGTTAAATTCCAATTTCCATGTTTGCCTTCCTACTTGTTTCCTGTTTGGAAAACTGGCTTACCGCTTCTTAAGCCTATATTGCATTTGGCTTGATAAAACTTGTCAGATGTAGCAGGTATTTAGTGAAGGTAACTGATCACTGACTGTTGGTTGGCCCTTCTTCCTGTTGGGTTGCAGGAAGATTATTTGGTTGTCTTTGGCAGCAAAGATACTCATTCTGTGTTGCCAGAGGTTTTCAGGATCATCTGGATATGCCCTTGGATTGGAACCGGAAGGGTTGATAAGTTTAATACTTTGTAAAGTCTGGTGCTGCCACCAACAAGTGACCTAGTGATTAAATACAACCTCAGTGTTTTAGACACACTGTTCTCTGTTTGACTGAATTTCTCCCTTCCCATATAATCCAAAAGTACTGAAGCCTTGCAGATGTTCCATTTGCTAATGGAATAGCATATTCTCTGCTATCACAGATCTCTTACCTGGCTTAGTAGTCTCAGGAATCACTTATATCACCCTTACTATTGGATTACCGCAGATTCAAAATCAAGAAAATCATGGACATTATCCTTGTTAACTGTCATCACACAGAACTTGTTTGAGTTGACAAGTTTTCAGTAGTTATATGGTATTAACTTGGTTGGATTTCAGCTTTATTTAAATTAATTATAAAGAGTAAGAGTATGTGCTTGATTTTAGGCATGCCATCTGGGCAAGTGAGATATGAAATATCAGACCCCTGGAATCCTTTGTATTTAGAATCTTTAAAAGACAATACATGCCAGGCCACTTGGACGGGAGAGAATTGAATTAAAACCTTGCTTGGGTTATATCTTAAAAAGATGATTTGTAATAAATGCTTGTGTTGCACATCTCTCAATAGATACTAGAAACTTTTCTAAAGCAGAAGTTTGGAAGGTCAGAAATCAGTTTAAGTGCACTTAAAGAGTGTGTAGGTGACTTTCCCTAGACACTGCCTGTAGCTAACAGGATGATGCTGTGTGGACAGCTGGGATCATGAACTTTGAGTCAAGGCTCTGGAAAAGCATAACTCTCCTCTGGCAACAGAAGATGAGCTTGGCTAAGCTAAAACTTCTTTTGTGTGTATGAATATGTCCTGAAATCACTGTGTGTATGGAAACTGGGAAATAGCTCTATAGATTTTTTTCTGTTATAAATGTACAGTCTTACTGCGAAAGGGAAATTTTGCTGTGCTTTGGGTTTCTTCTGTTTGTTTTTTTTTTTTTTTTTAAGGTGGAAGAATATAAAGGAATTTCTTATATTCACAAGGGGGTATGAGATGATACAGGGAGTTAGGCAGTGATTCATATCCCCAAGCTGCTGTCATAATTGGATCATCCTCCTCCTCTTCTGGTCTGGAGTTTGGTTTGCAGTGCTCAAACTTTCTGTGAAGCTTAGCTGGGCTGTTTTTGCTTTATCCCAGATTTATTCCAGATGCCTTTGGAAATCAACCAAAGCCCTGATCCTAGCAGTATCAGCAGTATCATCTCTTAATATGTAATCCTAATTTTCTGTATTTGAGAGATGGAGTGATCAAGATGTTGTCGTATGGCTCTTTACAAAGGTTTTATTCTCAGGTTGTGCTCTCAGACAAGAGAAGCAAAACCTGCTTAGCTCTTCTGTTTCCCCAGCACACTGATTAAAAGGACTTAGTATGTGAATATAACTGAAAAAGCAGCAGGGAGTGCTGCTGTCCTGTTTACTTCCTATATGAAAGACTTAAACATGGGAATAATGGCAGAATATTCACTTCAAAAGCACATATTTCAGTTTTCTGAACTGGTTCTGTGCAGAAGCTACATCCTGTGAGCATGCATTTCATTATTGAAGTTACCTACTACATCTTGTATTTTGAAAGTAATGGCTTTTAATCTTGTTTGGAAAACAATTACTTGTGATTCAGGCCTCACCTGGACTAAGTAAAATGAAAAAATGAAGGAGCTGTTACTTGCACTTGGTTTGCATTATCACACTGCAGGTTATGTATAAACGTAACTGTCAGTACAATAGGGATATCGTATTAAAAAATCCGTGGGTTGTTCTTATGAAACTTTTCCGTGACCATGTGATCCTGATGGTCTGTATAAAATTTTATATTGTGTATATTTTGCTCAGATGTGTGTGAAGTGTTGAACTGTTAATTTAACTCTGAAATAGCATTAACTTTTTTGTGTTCCCACTGGTTTTCTAAGAACCCTATCTGTCCTTATTTACTTTGGCATTTCTGTCAGGTGGTATGTGGTATTGTGCTCTTTCTTTTTGTTTTGGTTGGGTAAGTACACAATATTAGAGTCTCTAAGTGAAGCCCTGTTTGTTTAAATGTCACTTAAAAGTAAACTGTAAAGCATTAGCTTATGGTTCTGGCCTAATGCCAGAAGCTTCACTGTTTTTTGCTTTGCTTTGGAATTGTTGGAATTCTAGCAATAGGTACTGTGATTTAATTATTGTTGGCATTCAGTTATGAAGGAGTTGTCTTGCTGTGATTTTCTGTTAGGTAAGCGTGGTCCAAGACTCAGTAAATATATCAGGACAGTCTAATACAAACACTTTGAAGGTACCTGAATGTCGACTAGCAGAAGATTTAGGGAATCTCTGGGAAACAACAAGATTTACAGATTGCAGTTTTTATGTAGGAGGACAAGAATTCAAAGCTCATAAGTCTGTCCTTGCAGGTACTTTCTACTTTTGTATTGCTATTATTTTGTAATTTCAATTGCTGTAAGTTTAACATTTGATTATATTTAATAGTCACTTTTCTTGCTGCAGCACGATCTCCAGTTTTTAATGCAATGTTTGAACATGAAATGGAGGAAAGCAAAAAGGTAAGCATTACTGAAAATGTTACCTGTAAATATTTGTACCTTGTGAAAGAGGAAAACATTGCAGAAAACTTGAGGTAGTGCAGATTGAGGAGGATGAGGGCAAGAGGGACAACTCCTGAACCTCTCCTCATCAGTTCTGAGGGAATTTGTGTAGAAAGAGTGGAGACGTGCTGGAGGATTTGGATTTTTTCAGGTGCTTGTGTCTGCCCTAGATAATGTTTTTAAACATTAGCTACTGGTGCAATTGACCTGAAAATCTCTGCCCCCTTTTTGCCTCAGCTGATTGACTTGACTAAGGTTTTGCTGTAGAGTATTAAAGTGTTTTTTATGGTAACTAAGAAACAAGGGGTGAATTATGACTGGAATTAAGCCCTGAAGCAGTGGAACACTTCTTTTCATTCGCAGCTTCTGCAGGCACTTGACCTGTGTAAGTGTTTTGGATGGGTAGTTACCTAATCAGCAGAGCGCTGCTTCTGCTTTTACGCACTTGATGTCTCCCACAGCGAGGAGCTGTTTGTGTCTTTCTTGAAGAAGCATTATCAAAGATGGGTTGGTTATAGGCAGAATCTATGAAAAGGTGAGGAATTGATCACCTCAGTGAAGGGTTATGATAGGTGATCATTATTTGGTCTTGAAAGCTGCAAGATGTCACTTGTGTGCACAAATACGTCAGGTGAACGTGGTGCTGTGGTATAGCTGAGGGTCACTTCTCTTCACTGAACCTCTCCAGTCTGGAAACTTTCACAGCTGGAATTGGAGCATTTTATTGAGGGTCCTGGGCTGAAAGAAATCCAAGCATGTTTTAGCTTGAATAATGTGCCATGCCAGGCCCTTGCCTTCATGTTAGCAGTGGATCCCCAGTGCAGCCCTACACCTGCATACTGATAGGAAACCAGACCATGTACATGCCTTGTGCCTGGGATTTTTATACTCTGGTGCTTGCTTCTACATCTTTGACATCATTTCCTACTTCATTAGTTGGCTTATAAGGGGGTACTGTTACAGGACAGGTCAAGCCTGCAGTGCCACTGTTAGGGCAATCTTCAGCTGTGTGGTGGCTGTTCGATGTGCTGCTTTGTTTGCTCTTGGATTCTCAGAACAAAACCTGGGCTGTGTTGACTCAATTTAAGTCTAGCCAAGAATGGCTCAGTTTGTTCTGTCTGCTGCTCTGACCTCAGATATTCCAAATACATTGTTGTTTGGTTGGAAACTCAGAAGCGTTTTTAAATATTCCTGAAACTGTGTCTTGATTTTTATGTACAGTCTGTGTGATAGACTCCAGAGTTATGCATTTCTAGGAAAAAAATTGCAATTACTTTGAATTGCTGAAGCTTTTCCAGCTGGTTTCTACCTAACTTTTAAGAGCTTTTTTGATTGCTTTCAGCTTAACATTGTTGAATGTTACCTTAAATTAGTAAGGATTTTGAATGGATGGTGAATGAAGACGTGCAGTGTGCATGCAGATGATACTTGATATTCACTTGGAAATATTCACTTGGAAATTGTAGCTAAATTCCAAAGACTTTTATTGATTCTTCTTCTTTACCAGAATCGTGTAGAAATAAACGATGTAGACCCTGAAGTTTTTAAAGAAATGATGAGATTCATTTACACAGGAAAAGCACCAAACCTTGAAAAAATGGCTGACAATTTGTTGGCAGCTGCAGACAAAGTAAGTAATTGACTCCAAAGTTCCCATACCTGGTGTTTGCTTGGGGAATATTGATCTTAAAAAAAAAAAAAAAAAATCTTATTTTCAGATTGTTTGATACATATTTTGCTTTTTTAAAACATGAGAAGCAGTTCTCATCAGAAATGAAGCTGCTAAAGAACAGACTTTTTTTAGCAATAGAAGGCTGATAAATCTTTTTTTTAAAGAGAAGTGTTTCAGATATTTATTTAGTATCAAATTTTTTTAGAAATTGGAGACCATTAATATGATTTGGAAAATGGGTTTTTGAATAAAAAGTATATTAGTTTTTTGTATTATTCAAGAAGTTTTATCCAAGTTCTTGAATTAACTGTGCTTCCCTAAAGTACTGCTACTTTAGACCTTTCATCTTTTTGTCTTCCCTACGAATGTAATAGTTCTAATCTTTCATCTCTTCTGTGTTGGGATCTTGTCTACTCTTAAAATTGTTGCTCTTTGAAATACTTTTTCTGCTGTGCTTTTTGAGATGAAGGGATTTACAGCAGCTCAGCAATTAAGGTTATTTTTTGAATGCTGGCCTTGATTTAGGGCGTAACTGATAAATGTAGAGACTATTATAAGGTAGAGTTATATGATTGCAATATCAGAAAATAAAAATGAAACCTCTTCAGACTGTGACATCCTTCAAAAAAGAAGCACAGTTTATTTGTGCAAAATATAATGTGGGAATGCAGTTATTTTACATCAGATTTCTTGTAGGCTATATCAAAGGTATGAGGGAAATCAAGAAATTCAGAGATGAGTTGGGACTAAAATTTGTTTTAAACAATGTAGTTTGATGAAACTCCATTGTATCATTTCTTTCCCCTCACTTAGAGATGTGGACCTGCTCAGTGCTGATTTGGTTCCTTGCTCCTCCTCCCTTACCAAGCAGATGTGAAAACAAAAACTTCCAAATGAGTTATTTTTGTTCTTTTAATAAAAATTTTGTCAGCAAGGTATTTAATTAGTTTGTGTCAAGCCTAATGCTTGTGTTACACCTGGGGACTCTTCAGTGCAGCACATTGTGCTTTGCAGTACCTGTGGGGAAGTGATTTGATGTTAAGCTTGGGAGGCACCAAGCCTGGCTGGAACTGTCTTAGGAACTGTCTTAGGAACTGTCTTAGGAACTGTCTTAGGAACTGTCTTAGGAACTGTCTTAGGAACTGTCTTAGGAACTGTCTTAGGAACTGTCTTAGGAACTGTCTTAGGAGCTGTTGGGATGAGGGCAGAAGGAATGAGTTTGAGGAATGATTAGTGCAGTTTTTCTCTCTCTCCAGTATGCACTGGAACGGCTGAAGGTGATGTGTGAGGAAGCACTCTGTAGTAACCTCTCGGTAGAAAACGTTGCTGACATTCTTATCCTCGCAGATTTGCACAGCGCTGAACAGCTAAAAGCACAAGCAATAGACTTTATTAACAGGCAAGTAATGCTCACCAGTCTCTAAATATATTTATGTTTATGCTTGGTGTACTTTTTCAATATTAGCACAATTCTCTCTTGCAGGTGCAGTGTTCTTAGACAACTTGGGTGTAAAGATGGGAAAAACTGGAATAGCAAGTAAGTTTCCCTGCCCCACGATGTTCTGTACAAACACTGCTAAGTAGACTGCAGATCTTAAGAACTGTTGCTTCATTTCCACACTACTGAGGCCTGTCACTGACTGTAAGTAAAGTAGGATTCAGCAGATGCTACCCCAGTTATGATTGTGACTCCCCTTTTAAATGATAGGGAATGTTAACTGCCCTCCAGTGTGAGATCCTAACAATAGCTGGTTTTCATTCCCTCTCCCAGGGGCACAGTGCTGTGAGATGATGGAAGCAGCCTTTATAGAGAAAACCATTCTCTTGAGTACCCAGGTTTGTGCCTGGAGGAGTGATAACCCCAGTGTGGTTTTGAGACTTGCTTGGGTCAGTCTGAGCCTGCAGTATTTCCACAGAAAGGAGGGCAGTTGCTCTCTTTGCCTTCAGGGATGTGTCTGTGCACCTTCCCACATGCCAGCACAAGTGCTCTGGAGGCCACACAACTCGTCAGTCAGGTCCCTCTGATTCTAAGGGCTCCTGCCTACACTGGAAATAGGTTGAGACTGTGTGGCTCAGGCTCTGGCACTGATTGCAGCAGCTCCAGTGAATCACAGAGTGGAAGACAGCCAGCTTCAGGATAGCTGGTAGTAGGTTCAAACAGTGTAAGGGCAGTGGAGCCCTTCTTTCTTACCATCAGAGTCTCCAGAGAACTTAAAGGCTGTATTGTACCACTTCGTTGAAATTATTGCTTCTCCTTGCAATAAAAAAGACTTCACAGGCATAATGATTGATCATGATGTGGAAAAGAAGTGGGGGTGAAAGGTAAATAGTAAAATACCAGTAATAGAGATAAGTCAGGATCATAACCATGTAACTACTTGATGTATTTCTTCTCAAGTGATTTGGAAGTTCCTGAGCTGACTTCTTGTCTTGAATGTTTGCTAGTTAACATGCTGGTCATCTTTGCTTCAGCTGAAACATCTGCAGTAATTCAGGGAAATAATATGAGAGGGCCTGGCTTAATTTACTGACTCTGGGCACCAGGGAGTCTGAACTTTGGTATTGTTTCTCAAGGCCTTTACCTTCACTGACTTGCAGTAGCAGATTAAAGGCTTGCATTAGAAATCTGCCAAAGGTGTTTTAGAGATCATGTGGTGTAGAGGTCAGCTGATAACTTTATGCTTGATAATGATCCTGAAACAGCATGGGGGTGCTCATGAAAGGCTTTTGAAAATGCAGAGCAATAAGAACTTGGGATTGATGCATCAAAGATATTAGTTCCAAATTACAAATTTATCCTGTGTCAGTATGGCATGCATTCCAACCAATGTACTATTTTTCATGTGCAAAGTGAATTTTTTGCCTTTTTTCTATATTATTTCACCAAAAAGTAAATAACACTGACTAAATACATAGTTTTTAATCTCCTGTGTGTCAGTGTGATACTTGCTGAAATCTGTTGTTGCTTTTGTGTTAGTTAAAAATCAACAGTGGCCTTTGACAGTCATTTTGTTGAATGTGGCCCATCATCTGCATTGAAAAAAGAGTGAATATTCTCAGTGTGCTCCACTGGTACTGGCAGTGCAGGCTCCTGGTGAAGGGGTCTGGAGCCAGCCAGCTAATCTGCCTTCATGGCTCTTTCTAGGAGATGAACTACATCCTTTTTGCTGCAGTTACAGCTGATTCAACTTGTCATCCTTCTCTCTCCCCAAATTGAGCATGCCCTTTTATGTAATGAGATTATCGTGTCTTCCCTTGTTTTTTGTCTCTGCACTAGACCTCATTTTCTTCCAGTTTTCCTCTTTATTGTTTTTCCTGAGCAATTTCAAGGTGGTTATTCTGACACAGTTCTCTAGCTGAGCTCTGGCTGGTACTGAGTAGAGCAGAACAAGTACCTTTTGTCCCACGTCTGATTGTATTTCTATACCCAAATTGCAAATGGCTGCTTCTCTCTGTTGGCATCCTCACTAGCACCCACAGTGTGCTCCGCAGTGTTTGACTGCCCTTCTGCAGCACTTCTGCCTTGCCTGCTCTTCTCCACTGTGCATTTGGTTTGTAAAATTGTGTGACTGTTGTTAATGCTTCTGTTTTCAGCCAAGCAACAGACATAATGGAAACAGCAGGCTGGAAGTCCATGATCCACTCCCACCCTCACTTAGTAGCCGAGGCCTTTCGCGCTCTGGCGTCTGCACAGTGTCCACAGTTTGGCATTCCACGCAAACGGCTAAAACAGTCCTGAAATCTTCCATGAACTCTAGAGAAATTGGACTGACTCCACTCCTCCTTGTCCAGAGGTGTTTTCACAAACCATAACAAGAGTTTTTGTTATCCGTGTCCACAGAACAGGAGCTGAAAAAGCCTATTGTTTGCTTTTCAGATGGATAATTTATGGTTTAATCCTCAGCTTTAAATTAGACTGATTACTCTAATTCACTGAAAGGCCTTAAATTATCTTCAATGACTCTCTAGTCCATATAGTCTAATGTATCTTGATTTTTTTATTATTATTTTTTAATGTGCCTTGTCTTTTTGACTAGGCTCTGCAGGATTGCACTAGCTCCATAATGCAGTAAAGTTGATAACTGAAGATTAATTTTTGAAAGGGATCTTCCATTATTTTCAGAAGAAAAAAAAAAAGATTATAGTTTGGTCCTGTGCTAACTGGAAGGTTTTGACTGGCCTCTCATTAAAAGCACTTGAACCAGAGGCACATCATGTACCCTAGGCAAGTGCTAAATATAGAGCCTGTTTACCTTCAGCAAATGCCTACAGGCTATTTATGGCAATATACTGCTTTGAACATAATTTATTTTTCATTGTGGGGGCAAATATGCAATGGTTTGGCCCAAAAATGTATTTTCATTACAGTTTGTAATGCTTATTGTGTGTGTATCAAAGCTGTCCCAGCGGTGAAAAGAAACACAGAATAAACCTCTTGCTTGTGTTTCTTCCCGGTCCATCATTAGTTTACATTTAATGCAGAACTGAACGAGAGGTAAAAGAGTTCAATGTGAAAAGGAATAGTGTTGTATATGGAATAAATATATCCCAGTGTGTGGTTGCATAGAAAAGTCAAGGATGCGTAGAACGACCAAATGTAAATTGAGGAAATGGGCCAAATGGATTCTGAATATGCACTTTTAATGTGTAACTTTTGTATGTTGTGTGGTACATATATATTTTGCTTTTGATGAATTAATGAGGTACAGGTAATTGTGGCTTAACTTTTTAGATACATTTTAAGATGCCCACAGCCACATGGGATTTAGTTTTGTTAGAAAAGAAAGGCATGTCTTTTTAAGACTCAATTGAAGGTGGCTATTGCAAGCTTTCATATTTAAGTAACAGAATATTTTTGCTTATTTGAAAAAGGCATGTGAATGGTGAAAACTTTGAAGGGATTTTTCCCATCTTGACGTACGTGCACAGCATCCACGAACACCTGGGGAGGCTGTGCACACATCGAGGAGTATTTCCCTGAAATGTCAGATGGTATCTGCAAGCAGAGACTTGCTCAGTCTTGCATTTCAGTTATTGTACTAGCATTGTGGATGGTATTGAAATTCTGCATAATGTGAAAAAGATGAAACATTTGTAAACTGCTTGTCACGGGCCAGTTCTTTATTATATGAACCTTAGCTTTAATATCAACATCCTCAGTGTTTGATAGCTTTGTTTACAATTGGGAGGAAAAGTCTGCAGTAGTGCACACTCTAAATGTTCCCTGAGTTCTTGCATTGAGTTTACTGTAATAGTGATAATATGCTGTATTTCTTTCTTTTGGGGGGAGAAGACTTGGGTTTTGCTGTGGGGAACGGGAGATCTTACCTAGCTTATAAACCTCTTTGCATAAGGGTTTGAGTTTGCCTATTAAAAAAAGTCATGCAGGGAGGAAAGAGGAAGAATTTCAGATTGTTTCTCCATCCTCATTTCATTGAGATTCATCTGACTTGCCCTGAATTAAATTTTTAGAGGAAAGAATATATAATTTCATACTTTGGCATCTAGTAAGCCACTTACAAAGGTAATTTGGAAAAAAAAAAGCCCAGTCCCATTTTGAAGACTAAAACCTCTAAATATAAATTTTTTTCTTACTCTCTAACTAAATCTTTATGATGGCTAAAGTGTAAAATTGGAAATTTTAATCATACACAAGGCATCAAATTATATATTTACAGAGATTTATCGATTTTTAAATATTTATCTAAGATAAGGTCTCATAAGCATTCTCCACAACAGGAGGTGAAGGTGTTTATTCCAAAATTATGATGTTGTTGCTGCACTGTATAATGTGTTGGGACTACAGCTCCTCATCCTCATCACTGTAAAACTCACAGCTCTCACGTGCAAAGTGACTTGAATATTTAATGCTGTAATGATTGCCCAGGTCAGCCTGTTCTGAAGTAACAACTTACAGTAATCAGATGGAAAGCTTAAGGATTTCTAGAAATTATTTTTGTTTAAAGCCTAATAGCACACTTTGTACCAAAAAAATGTCAGACTCTGTGCTGTGATGTCATCTGCATCAGAGGGTGTCCCCTCCTCAAGCCAGGCAGTGTGAACCATGTGTTACCCTAACAGGAAAGAGCCCTCTGCTGATCCATCTGTTTAGATTGGACTTTATTTATTTATGTTTTCAAGTTCTGTCCGATCTTGAGAAAAAGGTAAAGCAGTTGCTGTATTCTTAAGTGAGTGCACTAATTATTCACCTCTTTAATTACCCACATGCAGTGTTCTCACTGGAACGGGGCATTGGTAATTACAACCTTCCCCTTGGATTCAGTAGCTCAGTTTCATTCCCCACACCTCAAGAACTTGCCCTTACAGCCTCACTTGGAAGTGCAGCAGATCAGGAAGGATCTGATAATCAATGGTCAGGTTTTTCCAGGCTGAAGTCTTGGGGGTTTTTCCTAGTTTTCCCGCCAGGTTAGGAATATGCTGTATGAAGGTGCCATGTTTTGGCTTGCCAACACTACTCTCAGATAGATGTGAACCACCACTTCCATGCTTTTCTGGGGAGAACCCTGCATGTGTCCTGTGCGTGTGTGACTGTGTGTGTGTGTGTGACTGTGTGGTGTTTTTTGTCAAGGGTGACTTTCTAAAAATAAGGACTCAATTTGCTGTTAAAATGCTATTATGTATTATATATATATTTTTTTTTTTTTCTCCATTCAAACCTCTCCTAAGGAGATGCTTTGGGTGGAAGTTGCTTCAATAAATAATCCTTATTTCCTAGTCCATTTACTGCATGCAGAAGTATGAACACATTGTGCCTTTTTAGGAAACTGTGGCAATGAAGGGAAGATTTAACAGGGTGCAAGGTCTTTGTAAAACATATTTTTAAAGGTGAAGAAGAATGCTCTTTGGTACACAACTGTGATGGAAAAGTTACAAGTTGCATTTGACCTCTGTTGCATGTTGATTCTTGCTTCCTAAATTCAATTTCACCGAGGTACAAACTACACAAACAAGTGGAATAAGTATTACAGATACAAGTTGAGTAATGGTATATTTTTGTGAAATTGTGGTAATTGCTGTTACAAGATAAGTGTATGTTAAAACGTGATAATCATGGATACAAAGTTACTCTAGTTCTGATGTTTTTTCTAAACATTGAGTATTTAGTATAAAATTCACCTTTGCACAGGAGATCAGTAGAAGACCTACATGGAGATTGTATTCCTTTTAAATCCTCACGGCAAGGCTTCTCCCTTGGGAGAATAAAAGCCATGTGCAGTATTTGAAACTGTGTTTCATAGAAGGCAGTGAATTGCAAATGTGAGGTACTGCTACCTGAAATGTTGTCAAATTTTGTCGAATTTTACAGTTGGTTAAAATTCCTAAGCTTAATTGATTTTTTTTTTTTTTTTTTTTTTTTTGTAATTGACAAATGGAATGTTACCTGTCCTCTTTGGTGTTGATAGCATATTTAGTGCAGAGCTCAGCTCTTTAGCTAGCCAGGACACTTAGTCTCATATCTTGGCTTCTGCTTACAGTAAATGGACTATGTTTGTAAAGGGAATTCACTATTTCAAGTGTTTTGCAAGGAACTTCACTGTATTTGTAACCTGGTTTTTGAAGGCTTAAGATCAATGAGTCCTATTTTAGAAGTTAAACCAGTGAAATGACTTGGACCTGTTTTGGGGTGGAAATGATAAAGAGAATTCAGATATGTAAACAGTTGTATCAAACCATCCAGCCTTTTTTTATCAGCTGATGTTAATGGTGAAATACTTTTTGTACCTTGTTGCTGAAAATATTTTTGCGTTTCAGCACATCAAGTTACAATAAAGTTGTTACTTATACAGAATGTGTCTGTCTTTATTTGTTGTGTGTATCTGCATTTGTTCCCAATGGCTGCATTTGCTTTGAGAAAGGTATTTTACCTGCACTGTCAGTCTAGTGTAAAATATGCAGCTGTGCTTTTGGAAGCCTCTTTTGGGGAGGATCATCTTGCAGCCTTGCTCTGATCTCCATTAACTTGGTTATTTTTCTGTTTTGACACCTCAAAGCTGTGAACATCTTAACTTGCCTACCTGAGAAGTGTCTCCCTTTACACAGACTCTGTCAGGACTGGTGGGAAGAAGAGTTGCCACTGTGGTGATGAAGATGGGCTTGGTGGGTTTGAAATCTGCTTTCTTCTTCCACCCGCCTTCAAAACCCCTCATCCTTTGTCCTGCCAAAGAGCACAGGCTGCTGATGAGCACATCCAGCAGGAATGCTGCTGGCATTTGTTACAGGAGGAGTGGTATGTAAGAGTAATCTGTATGGGGAGCTCAGGGGTTTAATATGGTTATAAATACCTTGCAGTGGTATGTGGGACTATTGATAGGCTGCTCTGTGGATGTGACTCTGGGCACGCTGAACTCCTGAAAATGCTGATGTCAAGGTAAGTTATTTTATTAAAAGTGTGTGGCTGGGTAGGTCCATGCAAAATTCTCCAGGTGTGCTTAAAACACATACATCACTTAATTGACTTAAATGATCCAGTCTAAGATTCCTCCTGGGGTTTATATCAACAGTGGCATAACTCACACCCACAGGCAGCTCAGTAACCTCTGAGGGGAACAGGACTGGCTACCACTGTGAGTGGTATCAGAATTATTTCTGCAATCCAAGTGTTTGATCTGAGCTTCAAATTCCAGGTAAAAAAAAATATTAAACTTCATTATTTCTCTTTTTAGAAGGCTCTATTTTTATCCTTTCTGAAGATGGTTTTCTTCAGAGTTGTTTATCTTGCATCATACAAAAGTTTTCTTTGTTATTCAGCAAAATTGATTCAATGAGCATTGATTTAAAAAAACACCTGTTTTCTTTCTATAGTGAATTCCAGTTTTTTGTGTGGAAACTGAGCACGTATAAAAAGCTTTTTCTCCTTTTAGTTGAATATTGTTGAAAGTATTTTACAGTGTTGGTCCAGTCCTGTGTATGTCCTTCTCTTTCTTTGAAAGGGAAAAGCTCAAATATTGAATCTCAAGTGGTGATAGAGGCTGATAGAGTAAAAACCATCTCTTGCTGTACAGAATTGCCTGTCCTGCCACGTGCTGAAGAGCTGCTTTTATATTGAAGTATTTCAGAGTGCAGCCTGAGCAGTCAGGTGAGAAATTAAAGTTGATTAAAGTGAGTCTTTGTGCCATATTCCAAACTTCCTAGTATTAATGGTTTTCTGTGTTTTAGGTGACTTCAGTTACAATTACTATTCAAGGTAGAATATCACCCATTCCACTACAAATTTTACTTACCAGGTTTATTAAGTAAATTGGATTAAAGATCCAGCTGCTTCCACACAAATAACTTTGCTCTTAACATTGTGATAGTGTGCTAACAGAGGAAATGCTCTTAATTGCCACTTAAAATTATTCTTGAACAGTTTATTTTTCTGCAAACTTCTTGGCAATTTTCCACTAGAAGAACGTGTTTTTTATTGTCAGTTTTGAAGATTCCTTCTTTGTACTCTCAGAGAAAGTTGGAAAAAATACAAGGAGCCGAGTGAAGCATTTCAGATGTGTGATGCAAAGGAGTTGCTTTTTCCATTTCCAGCACTGCACCAAGGGAAAAAACCCAACCCAGGCCCAGCTCAGTGAGAATTCTGGAGTGCTTTGGAATGGCATTCCAGGGGGTGTCAATAAGTTATATTTTAAACAGTATGTGAAGCTGGTGCTCTAAGTGTAAAACTGGGTTTCTCATGAGTCATGTACAAAGAGCAGAAACGAGCCTGTGATTTTGAGACTCAGGAGGGAAAAACAACTTTGCAGAATTTGCTTGGCCTTGGCTTATAGAGAAAGTAGCAGGAGTGTTTTGAGCTCTTGGTTGAAGTGTTCTGAAGCAGCCTCAGAGCTGCAGCAATACCTGGTGATCATCATCCCGTCAGGCACGGAGCAGGGGCTTCTTTGAAAATGTTACCTGACACCAACATTTTTGTCTTGCATTCTTAGCAGAGTTTGGGGCATAACAATATTTTCGTGCAGGTGCTGTGTTTCAATCAGGGGTAGGTGTATAATGAGTGGAAATCTCTGCTTTGCCCAACTTATGCATGTTTCATGCGTTGGCAGTGATAGTCATGCAGAAAATAAATTACACCATGTCAGACTTGGTGCTGCTGATCAGAATGGAGGCAACTGGTGCTGCATTTTAAGCAGTTACAGTTTTTGACTTCCCACGTTTCTCCCTGCAGTTGACTGAGCCATTTCAGTTAAAAAAGGTGAATTTTGAAGCGTGTGCAAAAACATTCTAATAGGGTGAAATCCTTAAGCATAGAAGCTCTAACTCCAGGCTGGCCTATAACCTTAATTGCCACATAAACTATTCATATTTTCCATTTTTAAGTTGGTGACTTTTCTGTAAGCTTTGAAATTAATTTTATGTATTATGTATACAATTTTCTAACCCAGCTGTGTTTGTTGAATCTTGAAATTTTAAAACAAACCACCTACTTGCTACTGAAGTGTACAGCTAAAATGTTTGCCTTCTGTGGCCAGCAAAGACTTAATCTTGCCTCTGGTAGTTGTGCCATCCCCAGATAAAGAGCTGTGGTGGTCTTTGTAAAGCCCACACCATATGTTTTTAAATGGAGAAAAAAATGTCAATTAAATGGTGGAACTTGTCCCTGTCACCTCTTGCAGATGGGCTGCTCTTGTCAGACACACACATGAGGGAGTTCTTACACCACCAAGCCCTCATTCCCCCCTCACAGCAGGACTGGGGGTTATCGTGCTGGGTCAAGAGTTTGTACCAACTCAACTCAAATGGGGGAAGATTATTCCAGGACCACAAATAAAGGGACATAAAGTATTTGCATATTTATTGGCTGTTCTCGTCAAGATGAATTTGAGGTGTAGGTATGGAGCAGGGTGGATATTTTTTGAATGCAACTTTTCCTTCAAATGCCTTGCTGTTCATCTCCTGTGGGTTTTTTGAATGTGTGCTGGCACCTCTCAAATAATGTAAATAAATACTAGATATCTGGTGGACCTGCAAGTGCTTTATAGTGAAATTCCAGCAAGTTCAATTTTGCTTTGATTTAAAGAAATGGAGATGCAAATTTCCTTGTGACAGGTCCTTTTAGCAAAAAAATGTGTGGTGTCAGATGTAGTTACTCTCAGGACAAACTATAACAGGGGTTAAATTGTGTACTAGGTTAGGAAAATATGCAGTATTTTACCAGTAGTGCTAGAATAGCAGGCATCTACTTCTGACAAGCTGACAGACCAGAGAATTGAAACTTAATGAATCTTAATGCTTTCTGTCATGTACTTCAATTTTCTCAAATTATTTCTCCAATTAGTTCTAGTCTTTGTGAAAGAATGATTAATGATAATTAATGCATTCTTATAATTTGCATATTCAATCTCCAGTGTTTCAAAAAAAATACAGATTTGTGTATGTGGGTGAGGCTGGTTTGTCTGTTACTTCTTTGGGGCGCTGGGGTTTTTCAGATTTTCAGCTTTGTATTTCCAGTTTACAGGGAGAATATTGTGGATGCATTAGGGAGTTTAATATGGTCTTGCCACATAAATAATTTGGGCTTAACCTAGGTCTTCAATCTTTCCTGTAAAGACATCCTCTCTTTAGTGGATAGGTAGGGAATGTGGGGGTGCATTGGCAGGAGCTCAACTCATCCTTGAGTCTGCATCAGCTTTGGGAAACATTTACATCTGCAGTTTGGCAAAACTGGGTAAATCCTGGAGGGCATCTGCTCTTCTGAGGTTGGTTTGTGTTTGTTTATTTTATTTTATTTTTAGAGTCTCTGTATGCCTCCTCCTTTACGTTGTCATTAAGTTTTGTTCTACCCCTGACACATGCACATGGAGGGATTTATCTGAATGTGTAATCATACGAATTTTGTGTTTAAAATCAGTAGCATGAGATTTTGAAAGTCATTTTGTTTGCATAGGAGCTCAAGCTTTTCAGTGCTGCTCTGCAGGTATCCAATGTTTGACTCATTTAAAAAAACCCAAAACCTGCCCCAGCTCTGGGAGCCTGCAAGAGTGGCAGGGTCACTGTGTCTGGAATTATCATTTCTTTGGGTAGCTCTAGAAATCCTTTTTCTTTAGATACACATCAAAGACATGGAGTGTTGACAGTTTGAGCTACTTTTTAAATCAATTAATACTTCATTCCAGTTGTTTTGCCACTCAGTTAAATATGTGGTGTTTACTGGGGCAGTGTGTCCCAGTTAGATTCACTGCTGAATATTCTGTACAAATTGTAATTGAAGTACTTAAGCAGAGTATAAAAACTGGCTTTATGGAAGAATTACCCTGAAAAAAAATAGTATGGGTGTTCAGAACGTGTTGATTTGGTAACCAAGGTACACACTTAGCAGGGGGCTGCAGTTTTCCAATAAGGTATTGGAATATTCTGGGCAGTTAGAAAAAGAAGCAGAGGTAAAAAGTGCAGGTATTTTATGACTTTTAAGGAGAAAGGTTTAAAGGGCCAGATTTTTTTTTAATAATCAGCTGTTGAGGGTGTTCCATGTGGCATAAAACTCAAAGCATTTTGAAATTGGGCCCATTTTGTGTAACAAATACATATACACTCTTGGTCATAGTCATGCTATGAGGAGTTGTTGTATTTACTTTGTCAGTGCTGTCAAAAGAATCCAAATCTTCCCTTGTTGCTTGCTTGCAGAGAGCAAATGAAACATTTGTTCCTGATTCCTCTGGATAAAAATATGTAGGGGAAGGTGCTGTTGCACTGAGATTGTCTTTAACAATAAACCTGGTTTGTGTTTGCGCATGAATTTCCAAGATGGAAAGAAGTTTTTCCTGGCATGAATATTCTTCTTGATTCTTTAGAAGCGAGAATAAAACCTGGGGCTGGCTCAGCAATGTTCAGTGCCACTGGGGCAGCATCAGTAATAAAAATAAGCTTATTTAGCTGTATGTAGAGATTCTTACCACAGAACCATCAGTAGTGCTGTCATAGTTTTGTAATCTTTACTTCTTGTAGGGCTAAACGTGGTGAGAATTGGCTTCTATTCCTGCAGCTACACGGGGTTTACACAGCTGGGAGGGAAATGCTGCCTTGGAGGGAGGCAAAGGGCTGAGCTGAGGCACCACTGCTCACCTGCCCACAGCTGGTATTTGTGTTTGTGCTTGTCAAAAGCTCTTTATGCTCTTTAAATAGTGAAGCTAGGGGTGAAGTGAAGGAGGGCACTTGTGTTTCCCACACCAGTGCCCTCCTGCAGGGCAGCAGGAACGAGCAGTTGAGCAGCCAGAGGAAAAATGGGGAAATTGCAGTTTGCTTATGTTGTGATTTCCTTTTTCAAGTCTTTGTCAGATATTCAGAACAGAAGATTCATTTAATAATCAATAAGCAGAGGGTGATGAGTGCTTTTATTTCCAGTGAATTTGGGCTGGAGGGACTTGGTGCCCCTTTCACATGGTAGGCCAAGCATTCCTTCCCATTCTTGCCTTGTGGAATTAATGTTGTCCCCCCGTCCTGGGTATCAGCTGCTGGGAGTAGGTGAAGGGAAACAAGAGTGAGAAAGAGCTGCTGGCTGTGCTGTGGGTGCTGGGCTCAGTAACCTGTTCCTGAGTGGGTGGGTGGCAGAGCTACTCTCACTGCTCCTGGGAAGAACTGCAGAAATAATTTGGAAGAGAACAGGATCTTTCTTTGGTCCTTGCCCCCAGAGCTGTGTGCTGACATGATGGGTGTCCTTCTGCAGCCTGGAAAAGGGATTTGAACAAAAACACGTGGAAGAGCCTGGTGTGATGATGGTACAGTTTGTTTTCTGAAAATGTTGGTTTAGCAGAATATTGCCCTTATTGCAGAAATGCCTTAGCCAAATATTGTGCATATTGTGAGCTTTAATGTGCTTCTGTATCCTGCAGTAGATTGAAATGTCAGTCATAGTCTCCATATTTCACAGTCCTCTCAAATCCCCGGGGAAGGTGCACATGTCTTATGTTACTTATGTCCCACCAATAAAACAACCCTCTAGGAGGAAATCTGTGCAGGCCATACAGCAAGATGTCAAATTAATTGCACTGAAATAATGAGTTAGCACCAAATGCTAATTAAATATTGATGGAAGTCATACTTTCAATTATCTTCATTATGGCACAATGTTTTATGTAGACATGAAGTGCTGGCAATGTGGGCATATATTATCATTAATCTTGTCATATAAAAATATTAGTAATTTCTCTTCTCAAAAATCCACTGTAAATGTGCTGGAGGTCCATGTTTGGTATCTTTTTGACAGAGTAGATCTTTAATAAAGTTTTTTGTGTTCACCCCTTTTTCTTTTGAAGGAGCAGGGCTGGAAGGGCCAGCCTTGAGCTCAGGGAGGGCAGGGCTGTAGGGCAGCATAGCAGAGAGAGGAGTCCAAAGTGTGACTGACAGCAGGAGATGGAGCTGAAGCAGAGGGGGACTGGTGAGTGAGATGTGATCCAGGATGTTCTTCTCTTGGGAGAATGGGATGGGCAAGGTCTGCTCCCCTCCTCATGTGCATTAGCACTGAGGAAAAGGCTTTTAAGCCTAAGAAATTAGAGGATTTTTTGAGAAGGACTTTGTTACTCAAAAACAAAAGTCCAGGACTATCTACACTGGTCCCAGGAAGAATCCTACTCAAAACCAGTTTTATATGCAGTTGCCTTTGGGGAAGATGGACAATTTGCCAAAAATTCATGGATCAAACAGGTACTATAGTGTGCCTTGTTCCTCTGAAGTCCCTTTGAGTTCTTCTAGAAAAAGAAAGAAAAATCACAAATGCCATCCTAGAAGTTATTTTTCTTTTAAATGGAATTTCCTTTTCATCCATAAATATACAGCATAAACCCAGGTGAAAATTAATCCTTCCTGCAGATTTTGAGGAAGGGAAAAGCTTGTACAGGACTGCCTTGGTGGGCCTTCTTTTTCAAGCTGGACTGGAAAAGAGGTCTTCTGCCATCTCTGCATGAAGCAATGGTAAATTTGTGCTAGTCTGCAGAAATGCTGTTCTTGTGCCTCTTGGCCATAACTGGCAACTTCTGCAGCAGGTGAGCACGAAGGACACTCACAGCAGTGACTGTGGGATGTGCCCATGTGTGTGCCTGCGTCTCCATGTGGTGGATGGGCAAAAAAAATCCCATTCCCAGGAGTGTGAATGCTCTTTGTCACTTCTGAGAGCACTGAAAGGTTAAGAGTGGAGACAGGTGGGCGACCATAATTAGGGAGGAGGGTGCAAAACTTTTTATTGCAGTGAGTGCAGCCTTAGTGCCATTGTCTAAGTGTAATTTGTTCCTAAAAGATGACTCTGAGATTATTCACCCTGGAATCTTCCTGAAATCCAGGGAGAGGCGTTTTCAAATTGCCAGTGGTGAAGCGTGGCAGAGCAAAAGCAGCACTTGAGCTGAAGAACAGATAATGCCCAGCAGAGCAGAACTGCAGCAGCAGCTGCTGAGGAGGTAATTCTGTGCTATAATGATTCCAACTTCTCCCAAAAACTATCGCTTTGCAAGTATCCCTCACCTAAAGTACAGAGCTTCCCCAGACCATCAGAACAGAATCTCTCCACATCCTGAGCATGTGAAATTAATGACTGAATATTATGCTGAGAGCCATTTAATTAAAAACACTTTCATTAATAATGCAGTTGGAGAGTGTATGTGTGTTATGTAATTAAAGATAGTACATCAGTAAATGATACTATGCAAAACCAATTCAAAAAATTCAAATGAGTTGGTGTAGCATAAGGAACTTAATTCAAGTGGGAATAAAGTCAGTGTGAAATAAGCTCAGAGTTTTTTCCTGGAAGCTGCAATTAATCTGCTTCTGGCAACACAATTCAATACTCGTATCTTAAATAAGGGGCTGCGCTTGTTTTAAAGATAACTGGGGTGGGGAATCAAAATAGATTTCTCTCTCCCCTCTTTTTGCCAAGTATAAGTATCCCTTTAATGTCTGGACACTGATGAGCCTGGCTGGCCTCGAGCCTGAGCAGCCTTGCACACCATTCATCTGTGCTGCTGCTTTTGCTTGGAGCGGTCAGGTTGTGCTTGGCTGTGACAAAAGACTGTGGGCCTGGTATTTGTAGTATTTTTACTTTAAAACCAAGTGATGGAAGTGGAAGAGAGAGGTTATTCCCTCGAGGCAGATCAATCTCCCTGTGTGGCATTGCCTTCAAGAAGCTGGGGTGAGCAGGCATCTTGTTTTCCCCGGGTACTTTGGCTAATCCAAATCTTCCATGATTGAAGTCAGAAATGCCTCAGTTAAATATATCTGACACGAGAAGTGGATTGGAATTAAGTAGCTCTAAGTACTATATAATAAATAGGCTTGCTTATCATCTTCAATATGGCAACTTGAAATGGTTTTTAATCCTTTAGTTTACCTGCTCAGAAATCTGTTAAATATTCTGTGCTGCCAGGTTAGCAGTGCTCAGCATCACCTGCTTCAGACGCACTCTTCCACCACCTCTTCTTCTAAGGAGTTAGAACTACTGGCTTAGAAGAGACTGACAGCTGCTCTCAGAGCAGTTCTCCTGCTAAGCCAGAAACACGTTCTTATGCCCAAGTTAAATGAGCTTGATGTGTTTTGAAAACCTGAACTGATTTTTTTAAAGAGATACTTTTGTCATTCCCTAGAACAGCTCGGGGTGAGTTGCATTTCACCAGGGGCTTTTGAAATGTGGGTGGAAGGGGGTGTAAGTGCTGTGCACCCATCTACAGCCTCATTATTGGGATGTTTCTCTCATGGCTCTTTAGGTGTTTATCATTTCAGTCACAGAACGGTTTGGGTTGGAAGGGACCTTCAAGACCCTTTCATTCCACCCCCTGCTGTGGGCAGGGACACCTGCCCTAGACCAGGTTGCTCCAAGCAGGATCTCTAGCACAAAAGATGCCAAATCTTGTTTCCCAGGAAGCAACACTGACTAGAAGTTCAAAGCAAACACCTTGATAGCTTTAGGTGGGGGTTGTTTTTTTTGGCCATTTTAAACTTCAGGGCTAATCCAAATAACCTCCAAGTCTCATGTGTCACTGTTCTCTTTCCTGCCAGTCTGGAACCGATTATAATGGATCACCTTTCAGGAAGATCAGCAGCTTATTTGGAGCTGTTAAGATAAGGTAGCCAAGGCTTAACTGGCTCGTAATGATGAAAGAGCCACGAACTGTCTGGGAATGAGGCAAGAGAACAACAAAATGGGATTTGCATCCGAGGGGGCTGAAATGTAGGGCTGCCAAGGGCAGATGAGCAGGATGAGGACTGAGTGTGAGGTGCTGGTCTGCCATCAGTCTGGCAAAAAAGCTTGCCTTTTTTTTCCAAGGATGGCTAATGTGAGAGGCAAGGAAAGCACTGGGGTGTCTGAGGAGGTGATCCAGGGGCAGCTGTTGCATGGTGGCTCCTCCATCGTGGCCGTGCTCGACTCCTGCCGTCAGGTCCTGTCCTGGGGTGCCCCTGCCCTACTCCCATGGCCCAGCTCTGGATGGGAACTCCCAGTCTGGCCTCCTGACAAGCCAAAAGAGACCATGGTCTCCCCATGTGCCAGCTCTGTGCTTCCCACATCGCTCCTTTCCTGGTAGCTGGGAAAGGTGGTTGAGCTCTTGACTTGCAAGGGAATGCTCATCACCTCTGAACACTCACTATAGCTCAGCTTCTCATGTCTGAGTGAGGAATCACAGAACATTCTGAGTTGGAAGGGAGCCAGAAGGATCATTGAGACCAACTCCTGAGTGGATGGCCCATAAGGGCTCTAACCCACAACCTTGGTGTTATCAGCACCGTGCTCTGACCAACTGAGCTGCTCTCAGTGTGCATTTTCCAGAAAATGAAGAAAATACATTAAAAAGTCCCTGAAGCAGTGGAGTTTTTTTCCTCCTCTGTTCTGGCTTGAGAGAGCTGTGCAAGAGACTGTTTGACCTGGTTGGCTGTTCCATTACTGTTGAATGGGAAGGTGCTGATATTTCTTTTGGCATCTGTTTTTGAGTCCCACCACTGTTTATGCAGGTAGGATTTTTTCTTCTCCAACTAAACTGTTTTCCCTTGACTGTGATTGCTTTTTAATTGGGCTGCAGCTGGTGCTGGATTTGTGCTGAGCTGGAGACTGAATTACATCTTTGGAAAAGCATTTTTTTTGGTGATTTTTTTTTTTCTTTCCTTTTAAAATTCAGTCAGGATGGCTGGGGATCTTGCTTGAGAGTACCAACAGCTCTGGCCTTGCTTCTGACTGACAACCCCCAGTACTTGGGGCTGGAGAGCTGTGCCATGGAGCTGGTGGCAGCAGACCCGGCTGTGTCCAGCGGACTCTGTTCAGTTCCCATCACTCCTGGCTGCAGATCTGAACAGGTTTTGCAGCCCCAAGCTCAACATCCCCCCAAGGGAGGTGTGGTTTGGCACGAGGTAGGATATTTCATGATAATTCAACTCTTCTGTAAACCCACTTTATTTGGCAGTTCTTTAACAAAGAAGGACGCTGCTCCTGACGGACGCATGCAGGAGGTGCTCACAAGGGAGAGATGGGAATGGCAAAGTCTGGTTTTTCAAACTAGACACCCTACAGCTAAAAATCTGCTTGATTGATGTGTGTTTCATTGAGCTACTTAGTGTAGTGCAGCTTGTTATTGTCTTTTCGACTGTGCAAATTTGAATAGAGACAGTGCTAATGACGAATCATTATTATACTATAAATAAAACATTATCCAGATTATGCTGGTCAACAGAGCATAAAACAAATAGCAAATTCTAATGTCCTTGAATTACAATTTAAAAAGAAAAGCAGCACAGGATGCTTTTTGCATGGAACACCCTTGCTTGGTTGCTGTGAGAGTTTTTCCAGTTGCCTCAGGATCATCCAGGGATTTGCTCATTCACCATTACTTGGTAAATTCACCCTAAAAAGCACATGTGCAACCCCAGGGAGCTTCTGGCACACCATGCTCAGCTCTCTGCTGTTCTGTGCCCTGCTGGTCCCTGTGGCACAGCTGCTCCTTGTGAGGGCCTGGCACTGCCACATGGTCCCCATGCACTGGGGAGCTGAAGATGACGCCGAAGAACTCACAGCGGGATGGAACCACTGGTGAGGGCTACAGGGAAATTAGGAATCTGAAGGTCCAGAGGCCAAAATTCTTCAGGGGGAAAGGAAGAAAAACCCCAAATTGTTACTTCCTTCTTCAAGTGGGAACAATTAAAAAACTGTGGGTGTGCACAGTTCCTGCAGCTCTGCAGAGAGTGCTGGCTAAAGAAAAAAGCTGAGGCTTTATATGTTTGTCATGAATGAGCTTTTTATTGGAATTTTTTAATGTATATCCATTGGATTGGCAGAACAATAGGAAATGTATGTAGCAGGAAGTTTATATATTTAATATGAACTCCCCAGGGAAGTGGTCATGGCCCCAAACCTGCCAGAGCTCAGGAAGTGCTTCAGGCCCAGGGTGTGATTCTTGGGGCTGTCCTATGCAGGGCCAGGAGCTGGACTCCTCCATGATCCCTGTGGGGCCCTTCCACCTCAGGATATTCCATGATTCTGACATTTGTATTGATATAAATATGTGCAAAACTATCCTGTGGAGATTGGGATTAAATAAAGACTATATATTAAAAACTTCTAGATTAAGTTACTTCAGTTGTAAGTTGTCATTGCCCACTCAAGACACTTTTTAAAAATGGTATTTAATCATTCAAGTTTTTGTTTTAAAATCCTTTGAATAAGAGCCATAATAGTAACAATTTGAAATTTGTCTGAAATAGTCACCTGTTACACAGGAAAATGTTTTTACAAATACGGCCTGTTCCGTGTGAAGTGAAATCACATTTAGTTTTGTTTACATGGGCAGCGTGGCATTTAACCTAATCAAGCCTGTCATCCTTGCATTGTATTTTGCTTACCCTGCTGGCTATAAATAATTTCTTCTTAATCAGATTTTGACTGCAATAAGAATGTAAGTGGGTTTTTTTTTGCCTTGATGTTTTTCAAAATTGATCTGAAAGAAAAAACAACCACCTGCTTTTAAGTGGATTCGTAAAGTACTGTGGTCGGCAGAAGAGTGGTGGGGACCTCTTGGGTGTGATGGAGTTTGGTATCGGCTCCCTCCCTCTCCTGGTGCTCCAGCTGCCAGGCTGCCTCCTTGTGCCAGCACTGGCTGGGAGGAGAGTGGGGCAGGTTTCTCCCATGGTTTGTCTTCCTGAGGCCTGGAAACCTCAGCCTGGGAGGTGCCACAGCCAGGGAGGAGGAGAATCCAGCTCCCCTTTGGATGAGGAACTGAGCAAGGGCTGAATCAGCTGCGAGCTGCCCTCTGCCAGCGTGTTCCTGCTTGGGAATGTTGTCCAATTTTAACTTTCTCCTTCACTTTTAATGTCCCTTGTGCAATTATTAAACAGTTAATGACGGTCTTCGTCAAAACATGTGCTTCATTTCTCAAATATCATAGGATGCTGCTGACCCTACTCTGCCTAGGCTTGTACACTGCTCACTATAGCACACATTTAAAAATCTCCTAGAAAAACAAACTCCAGCTGGGCAAAAATGTTCAGTGACATGTTGCTGTGCCTTAGTTTTACTTTGTATCTTCATACAGGCAACATTTAAAACCAAAAATTAAATAGGCCACAAGCAAGTGCCAGATTTAATAAACTTTCTTTATTTACATACAAATACATGTACACATATGTTCTGTATATGTGCACATATTTAAGTGTATATACATACATGGTTTCCACATACTCTACAATAAATAGCATGTAGGGTTTTCTTTTAATTGCCTACAGTGCTGAGTAAAAATACATGGCAATAAAATCATGGCTTACAGCTAAGTTACAAAAGCACCAACCACTGAACTCGTAGCAATAAATCCAAGCTCATGTACAGCTGGGGCGAGGACACGCTATACAGAATACAAAGTAGACCAACTTGTAGGAATTGACAGGAATAGGCAAACTAAAAACATCATTAGAGACCAGGAGAGACTGTATGAAATAAGATGAAGGAAAACATTTAGATTATTGATCAAACTAAACCACACATTTAAATTTGTCACCTAAAGAGAAAAACAAATCACCCAGTTACTCGTATATCTTTAACAGAGTAATTTTTTTGTGTGAGTCTTTACCGAGGAAATCAGAATTAATCTCATGAGTGAGTCCTTCCGAGCTGCCCATGTCACTTGTCTGTGTGCACATCACCAAACAGAGTATTTCAACAGTGCTTTATTTGAGCTGTGTGTAACTTCTTGAACCCTGCATGTGAGGCTGATTGGAGGACCTGTGATATAGATCTGTCACAAAGGACCAGGGGAGCAAATTGGCAGCAGCAGCAGATCAATACCCAGCGAAAGCACAGGGGATGATGCTGGAAGCTGCGTGGCCAGAGCCAACCACTCCTGACTGTGCTGGGACAACACCTGGTGAAGCACAGCCACAGCTGGAGCCTCCCTTGCTCTAACTGCAGTGTAGGGAGCTGGTTCTGCACTAGGGGAAAGCCTGGCTGAGTGTTTATATTAACAGTTTCAAACCTGCTTTATGAGGTGAAGGTGCATAGATTTTTGTTGTTCTCTCTCTCTGTCATGGCTGATACTTTGACTTAAGGTGTGCAGTGCAGTGCTAAGGGAACAACCGGTGCCAAGAGGGAGAAAGCTGCTTGTTCAGGTATCATCCTTGTGCTGTGATGTGTTTTCCTTGCTGCACTTTAATGCTCAGAGGCTGGATGGCAAAATAGTTGTTTCCTTTGGCTGAAAGCCAGACTTCAGAGAATCACAGAATGATTTGGGTTGGAATCTTAAAGATCATCCAGTTCCAACCCCTGCCATGGGCAGGGACACCTTCCACGAGACCAGGCTGACCTAACCAGAGATTATCTTTTTATATATATTTATATTTTCTCTGTTGTTATTTATATATTCTCTGTTGCTGTAAAACTAATACTGGGGAGTGTGTGTGAATGTGTGAGAGGAATCAGACCCACTGGTGGGCATGGGAGGAAGGAATGTACACCACACATGCACACACCTGTGGGGTCTAATAAACTAAAGCTCATTGAGGTCTAATTACATCATTGCATATCCATGGGTAGGAAGTCTGAAGGAAGAACTGCTCACTCTTCAATGAACACCTACAGCTGCTACAACTCATAAAAATGCAGATTTCTTTCCTTTTTTTTCATAGAATTAGCACTTCCTCTTAGTATTTGGACTTGGCTACTTGAGCCCTCTGTGTAACATTCTTTATGAAATCAGTGGGAGAGCTGTTTATTTGGAGTTGAGTATGAGCAGCTTTGAGGCTGCTTCATCATTTGTTTTTCCTATTGTCACCTAAAGTTCCCAATGAGAAACAGGACCTGCTATGTGCTGTCCAGTCCAAGTAGAAGACAACCTCTCTGCCACGAAGTCTTTTAAAAAAGTGATTTTCAAGATCAATGTTCATTAAAAACATAATTTTGTTTGATTTTTGTCACGTGCCTGCCTGGCAGTTCCCTTACGAATGATGAGAGAGCTAAAATGCAACGGTCTCGAACGAAAACGATTGTTACATAAACAGCCGGATTAGTTACGCTACAGCACGAACACAGCTACAGTTTGTAGAGACTTTTTAACCTGATAGGAAAACATACTCTTCTCCAAAAGGTTAATGGGAATGCTCGTTTTTCTGAGTGCTCCCCCAGCCCCAGGCTGGATCAGCCGGAGGACAGGTACGGCGTCTCGCTGTGGTAGTTGTAGTCGGGACAGACCTTCTGCACCAGTTTGTAATCGACGCTGTAGAAAGCGATGTAAATGCAGATGACTTTGAAGGGTTTGGAACACAGCCAGGAGACATGGCTTTGGGTCTGCTCTTGGTAGCAGATCTTGGAAGGGTCAAAGTTGCACAAGGCAGTTTTTTTAGCGCGGTCTGTTTTCTCGTACTCGATGCGGCAGTTGAAGGACTTGGACTCCTTGGTCTCCAGTGTGGACTGTGGAGATGGTTCAAACTCGACCACTTTGGAAGGTGGCACCAGGCTGACAGAAACATTCCCCAGACCCGTGGAGTTATGCCGGAAATAAACGCTGAAGGTCCCATTGCCGTGATCGACGATTTTCCCCGTGATCAGGAGGTTCAGCTTTACAGTTTTGATGTTGGAGTGGAAGTCGCCCCATCCAAACATTTTCTTGAATTTCCCAGTTTTTACTATAGGTCTGCGTTTAGTTCGTGCCAGAGATTCCTGAACCTCCGTGATGTTGGACAACCAATCCCAAAAGTTTTCTATGCTGTCCGAGTAGGACACCTGGCCGTGTTTCAGCACTGGAGATGGCTTAACAAAGAGGCGTAGAGGGTTGATGATCCTGGAATGGACCACGTTGTCAACCAGTGTCTCTGCAGCATCCTTGTCTTCCCAGTCCAGCACATCCGCGGCTTGTACAACCCGACTGGCGTCACAGAACACCTGCTCCAAAACAGAAAGGGAGAGCTGTGTAAAGGGTGGAAATAAAATGGCCAAGACACAGAACGAGCCATTAATATTTATTTTTATACCAGCAGGGTCTGAATCAGTTGCCCGGACCACTGTAATGAGTAATTTTTACTGCCCTATGTTAGCTCAAGGATTTGACACAAAATAGCTTATGGAAGATGTAAAAATCTCAGTAAGAGCCATCCACGGGGACAAATGGATAAACCTCTGGACAGGCTGATGGCTGTGAAGTGCAAGAGCAGGCAGGTGCCCCATGTTCACAGATTTGTTAGATGAAAACATGACTGAGGAATGTGGAAACCCCAAAGACCAAAGTGGCCCCTCTGCTAAAAGATGGAGTGAAATAGCACAGGACATTTTCCAGTCCCTTTCTTTTTTCCCCACTTAACCTTCCAGCTGATTTAGGCTTAAAATCCTGTTCTGTTGGTGTAATTGCGTCCTAAACTGTTCATAGTACATTTGTCTTTCCTGGTGTTGCTTTTTCCATTTGATCCAAGCTTAAGTCTGCACGTTTGTGCCCTTAGTTTGACTCAATGAACATGGCCCTATTTTTGGTGCGCTGGTTTCAGCTGCTCAGCTGCCTGTGCTTAGCAAGGCCCAGCCTTCCAGAAGTGCTGAGCACTCCCAGCCACACAGCACAGCTCAGTTTTAAGATCCATGACAAGGCCAAGCTGAGTCTGCAATCAGAAAGCAAAACCTCCTTTTGGTAGCGACAGAATGGCCTTAAAATTTCAGAGTCAAATACACAGGTCTCAGAAAAATTCCCAACTCTGTGCAGACACACATTTCCCTGGTGTGTTCTTTCTGGCAGAGAAGTCCTGCTGGAAATGCAGAACCCAAGGGTATGATCCAGAGATCAGAAGCAAGATCTGTGTTTCAACAGGCTGGAAATGATTAGCTGACTTTTCAGGTCCTTTAAATCTTGAGTAGAAGCTTTGGAGAATGCATTTTCAGGGTTTGTTCTGCTCAGGACTGCCTTACACCATCACCCTAATGTACAAAAGAAAAACTTTTTCAGCTGCAACTATTCCTACAAAGTGTGTGAAGAGAACAAAGAGATGCTTCAAACGGGAAGAAGAAAGAACGCTGTTGTCCTGCCTGTGTCCCTGGTGACAAACGGCTGCTGGCCCTTCCTCCTGGCAAAATGCTGCTCTCGCTTCATCACCGATCCTACAGTGCCAGGATCCAGGTGGTGGATCCCAGTACAACTAATGCAGGGATGGGGTTTTCACTCTCCAGCAGCAACATTACGGGGTGCAAGTTTGCCTAAAGCAGCCAAAACACAGAGTGCAGACATGGAATGCGTGGGGTGGGATTTTGTGCTTCCTGTCTCATGAGGGAAAACTGCAATGCTGGGCTTGCTTTTCCCTCTGCTCCTGATCCCAAAGGGTCTCCTACGCCTCTGGTTCCTCACAGGGTTCTGTTTTTACAATATTCAGTTGTTATTTCTATAAATTGCAATTTTTCATTTCATCATCTGGCAAAGATTAGAAACCCCAAAGCCCTTAATCTTCACTGGGGCCTGTTCTGCAGCAATAGGCTCCAAACCAGAGCCCCAATCCACTGCCACGTGCCCTTCCTGATCACCCCCAATGCAGTAATTAAGATGAAATGTGGAACAGCAGCAACATTCACAGCTTGAATGTTGAAAGGTGACCATCACAATTGCTAAATCACAAAGTCACAGAATGGTTTGGGTTGTAAGGGATCTTCAAGATCATCCAGTTCCAAATCCCCTGCCATGGGCAGGGACACCTTCCAACCTGGACTTGAACACTCTCAGGAACCTATTCCAGTGCCTCATTGCCCTCACAGTAAAGAATTTCTTCCTAATAACTAATCTAAACCTGCCCTCCTTCAGCTTAAGGCCATTCCACTTGTCCCATCACTTATTTTTCACTATAAATAAATCCATGGCTGTGTGGAAAAGCAGTGGCCAGGTATGTCTCTGCAGAAATACCTTATTTCATTCTTCAGATTAAAAGCGGGGGAAGAAAAGACAACAGTGATCACTCTCAGTCCGAGACCTTGTATGTCAACTTCCTGCCTCTATCTTATATTTTTTTTTATGGCTGAGCTACGAACCCAGGGAAATAGGAGATTCTAATGGAAACAGTGACGGATGCTGATCTGTACCAGCCCGAATTGCACTGTCATAATGATGCTGGGGGAAACATCGCTTCTGCTGTGATGGAAAGCTCCTGGTGAAGCTCTGTCATGTTTATGTGTAGTTCTTCAGCCACTCTTAAGCCTGTCACCAGCCCAGGATCAGCTGTGTGATGCTGAGAACGCTGGCCATCCCCACTGCCAGGGAAATCACTCCCCTGCTGCAGAGAAGTGACTCTGCTCACATGAAGCAAGAGGTGCTGCATACGGTCACCCATCCCAAATCTGACTTGAGGCCTTAAGAAGCACCAGAAAGAGGCTTTTCTGCTGCATTTCTAGATTACAGCTGGGCCCAGGGGCCTGGCAGTGCTGGAATACCAGAAACTTTCCTCATTTGCATGACTAAATGAAGTGCTGTTTAAAATGCTAATAACCACTCAAACCATGGGCACCTACAGCTGGCATTGCTGTTAGTAACTGACTCAGAGGGAAAAGTGGTTGGAGATTTTAAGGTGAAATATATAGAAAGGAAGCTGCTTGGTTCACAGGAGATTCTGGCTTTGCTGGTGTCTGCACCCAGCTCTGACTGTCCTCTGGCAAGGGCACAGGAACACCCTCAATTGTCCTCCTGGGCTACTTGTCTTCTGCAGTGTTTATTGAAATCTGTGCAATGGCACTTTGGCTTTTCTCCCCTCGCCTTTTACGAAGAGATCCAGGGGACATTGAGTCATGTGCTCAGTGTATGTCTCTTCTGGGGGCTCTCACACCAGATGAGATGGCAGAGCGCTGCTTTCCCAGCGGCGCCTTGCTGAAGGCTCTGATAGGAAAAGAAAAAATATGTGGGTATAAGGTTGGGGATGGCTGAAGGGTGGGAAACATTACACATGCTAAAGCCAGGAGGGTTTGCCACATCAATAACGTATCAGGGCATGAGTATTTCAAGGCCATGATGGTGAAATCACAGAGTTGCACCTTGCTAGACTACTGCTGCTTTTATTTATGTATGTGTTACACCAAATGAGGTTTACTCATGGGATAATGAAACACAACGCTGAAGCTACAGTGACCTGGGCTATTTCATGTGGCAACAAAACAGCTTTCATAACACAGGAACGTGAAATCATTGATAAATTGAATTATAAGGATGCAATACTCCTGTTTAACGCCCAGACAGCAATCCCTAGGCACTGCAGACAGCTGTACCTTATACTTTGCTTGAGTATTGTTTTCCACCTCTTTTTTTGAAGTATTTTGCAAGGCTGTGGGATTCTCCAGTCTTGCACAGCCTTAATTCTTGACTCTGCTCCATCCTAGCGCTGCCTTGATTCACTGATTTCAATACAGGGGTGAGATTCAGGAGCTGACAGAGCTATCACCTCAGAGGGCTGTGGGGAAGGGACCTCATGGCTTGGGGTGGTAAATTGGTTGTGTTTTGCAAATACTCACTAAAAAGGTGTTTAACAAAGAACTGCCTGCTTCTGCTCAGTGCCCGCTGCAGCAGCAGGAGCGAGGGGGCATTGTTCAGAGATGTGAATAATATCGGTGCTTTTGTAATGTAAAACCTTTGTGGCGTGCAGATTTTTTTTTGCTGTTTTGAACAAAGCTTTCTGCAATATAAGAGAACCCAACTCCAACACTTGGTTTTCCCAATGCCCTTCCCTCGCTGGCTGCATTTTGCCATTAGTGAGGAAGGGCCGATGGCTTTGTTCAGCTGTTTATTCACATTGCTTAGCAATTTCCGGGCAATAAAAAATCTGTATTAAAAGAATGCAGCACATGCTGGAAAAAATGACTTCCTCAGCATCTTTCCATTTCACTATAATGCATCTTTATAGTGAAAAATATTGCTGGTAGGGTATTTGAAAAATACCAGCTTAGGGAAGTTAGTGTATCCATTTAAACAGATGGCTATTGCTGGAGTTCTCCTCCGCTGCACCGGTGTTTTCCCATTCCCTCCAAACCATCAATTTCCAGACAGAAATCACCTAACCTTTTTCCCTGTTACAGAGGCTGTAAAATGGCACCCAGTTTTACCCTAAAATTAGCCTGTGGATATTTTCCAGGAAGAAACACAATCTTGGCCCCATCCACAGCATCTCGCTGTTTTGTTTCGCTGCGTAAACAGCGAGAACAGCTCCAATCAGTGCAGTGTGGTTTATATTTATGGAGTTCTAAACTTCAAACCCTTGGTTCTTCCTGTGCCCTCCTCTGACAGATGGTGATTGCTCTTCAAAATCTCCCCCTTCCATGCACGATCCTGACCATGGCAGAGCAGCACAGGGTTAAATAACATTCCCTGTGAGCTACTTCTGAGAAATGAGCTTACACTGATGAGACACCGGTATCAGTAAATGCTCTATTTTCTTCATTTGTCCAAATTTGGGTTCATTTGGAACTCACTCCCATGTCTTTCTCTGTGGGCAAGGCACTAAATAAATGCAGGTGTCCCCATGCAAGAGTTAATACTTCTGGTGCTTTGGGAATTTTATCCAGGTTATTCATCAATCACCAGCAATCATTCCTTTAGCTTCACCCCTGCCAGGAATCATTTAAAAACTCTCAGCAATTAGCTGGGATGAATTGGTCTGTTGGAATAAACAACTCTGAAGCACCATTCTGCTGCTCACTGGGAGCTTTTTATCCCACTGCTGGAGAGGAGGGGTACCACCACTCCTCTAGCCTCCAGTTTTACCAGTGAAAAACTCATACTGGGGGAGGATTCCAGTGGTCTCCTCATTCCCTGCTGCTTCCATGCCCAAGTGTCCCATGTGTTTACACTCGTGCCCCCTCTGCAGCAGCACAGGACACTTTTCTGGGTTCCCTGTGCTGATTTGGGAGCCTCACAGGCTGTGAGATAACATGGCCCCATTGAGTGGCTGCACAAAAGCCCCAGTTTGAAGGGGGGTGTGTGGTGGGGAAGAGAAATAACTGCTTTTTCTGTTTGAAAATTCAGTGATTTCAACACATTTATCACATTTTAAATAATTTATGTCTTGACAAGGCTTATCAATTTTGCAAAGCACACACATTAACCAGATACAATGATCTCATATTAGCTTTTTCAGCATCTTACACTGGAGCCCAGAAGTATTAATAAAAACTCAGCCCATCATCAATTAAATGGAAAAAACCCCATAAAATTGTATTCCATTATAGTCTTTTAGTCTTTTTCCCCCCCCAAGAAAATGATGATAGGTTCTAATAATTCATCACAACAAGCTGAACTTGAACTTTACTGATTATTAATTTTTTTTTTCAAAGATAGGGGCTGTGGAGGGTTTTATGGCTGCAGATGTGATTGCTGTCAGGAATGCTGCGAGGAATTTGGGAGTTAAGCAACATCTTTCAGCAGGACTGTAAAAGAGTGCCATGTTTGTTCCATCCAGGCACAGCCTTATTTTCCAGTATGTTGTGGAGTTGCTTTGCAATGAAGCAAAAAGGCCAAGTTGGATGTGGCTTGGAGCAATCTGGTCTGGTGGAAGGTGTCCCTGCCCATCCATGGCAGGGGGTTGGAATGAGATAAGCTTTAAGGTCCCTTCCAACTCAAACCCTTCTGTGATTCTATAATCCACAGAGCACTGAGCTGCTGGTGGGTGGTGGGATGTGAATTTCCAGAAGAGAGGCTGAACCTTGTAACTGAGGGTGCCCTCACTCCTCAGGCACCCAAAATGCCTTTCTAGGTTCTACAGCCTGCCCCTTGCTAAACTGTAAATAAATAAACACCAGCAGGTTCTTGTGCCTGGTTTTCTCTCTCCTGGGGCAATGACTGACTCTTTAAAACACTCTGGTGCGAAGGTGAAATTAAGTCAGAAATTCAGAGTTCACTTGCTTGATTTCTGTCTCATTTTGAAACAGATGAGAAAGGGACTGTGGAGTTCAGCATGCCAAATCCAGCAAAGATATCCATTATGGGGGGAAAATGCAGAGCAGGGAGTCGGGGATACTGATCTCTAGCTGGACAGTGGCAGAGTACTCAGACTGCTCAAAGTCCCCCAGACAAGTTAGGGGGAAAAGTTTTAAAGGCTATTGCAACTTTCTTTCACTTGTAAAAGGTGATCAGAAATCCCCTGTTCAATAACTAATAGAATGGGATGATTTTAACATTTTTAACCTGCCTTGTGTAGTTAAAACTACGATGATAAGATGCTTCAGCAGGAAAGAAAGCCTTCATGACTGAACCTTGCAGCCCATTACATTTTCTGCTTGTAAACAGAATCATTGAATCATTAAGGTTGGAAAAGACCTCTGAGATCACTGAGTACAACCTATGACCGAACACCACCTTTTCAACCAGACCATGGCGCTGAGTGCCACGTCCAGGCTTTCCTTAAACACTTCCAAGGATGGTGACTCCATCACCTCTCTGGGCAGCCCACTACAGTGTCTAATCACCATTTCTGTGAAGAAATTCCTCCAAATGTCCAACCTTAACCTTCCCTGGCACAGCTTAAGACTGTGTCCTCTTGTCCTGTCCCTTGTTCCCAGGGAGCAGAGCCCGACCCCCAGAGCCTCCTTTTCTGTAGCTCTGTTCCCTTCCCTGGACATGCTCCAGCCCCTCACTGTCCTTCCTGAATTGAGGGGCCCAGAAATGGACACAGCACTCAAGGTCTGGCCTCACCAGTGCCCAGTCCAGAGGCAGAAGCACTGCCCTGGTCCTGCTGGCCACACCATTCCTGTCACATGCCAGGTGCCACTGGCCACCTGGACACACCTGGGCTCATGTTCAGCCAGACAGGACCACTGAAAGGGGCTTTGCTATTCCTCCTCAAACCATCTGAGGGAGAAAGGTCTCTGTCTACACCTGCATCTACCTAAAGGCCAGGGAAGGTACAGGTAGAAATCTTTAGTTGAAGGAGAATATGAGAAGATAACATCCAAATAACCCACAGACAAAAATACAAAACTAAAAGGGGTATGTTGGGAGAAATTTTCACTACCTGATACAATTTCATTGCATGTTTTTTAAACAAAATTGATACTTCAAACTCAGTATATCATATTTTACAGGAAAAAAAATCCCCACTTTAAAATTCTCCAATTTGTGCAAGCAAACAAAACAGTATTTTACTATAACAGCACTTTGGTAAAGAAACAAAACTGGGAGGAAGAAGCAGCAGAAGAAAAGAGTGAAAATTAAAAATAAAGCCTGCAAAGATTTCCTATTTCAAAAATATGCCTTTTTCACAACCCTGACAAGTAGTTTTAGGTTATCTGAAGTGTTCCCTCCAGCCGCAATTGGATAAATTGCTTAAAGCATAGATAGCTTTTAAATTACATCCATGCATTGAATTGATCTACCTTTTTGCTGAGAGAACAGAAAATTTGTTCTGAGAAATGTTTCTTGCCAAAAAATGTGCAGCAATTCTCATCTTGAAGACTTCAACTCTGTGTTTTTTCCCCCCATTAAATCTAAATTAGAGATCTTTGAGATAAAAATTATTTGTACGTTTGTAGGGGAACAACGCTTAAAGTTTTTTCTTAAATATCACTAAATAGTTTTAGTTCTTCACTATATATGAAGCATCCATTCTTGAAGGGTGGGGAAGTAACAGAAATGTAAACCTTTCTGTGAAGGGTCTGAAAAAGTCTTGTATAAAAATATCTCATTGAGATACAGTAGATAAAGCTTAGATTATTATTATATTAGCACCATATAACCCTGCTGATTCTCAAGTGGTTTTTTCAGTCATTCTGGGCATTTTCTTGAAATTCAGGCTGAATTCTCATAGTCTATTTCACACTGAGCTTCACTGGTGCTATGGGCACATGTATTTTCTTATGGGGCTGAGACTTGTGCTTTTAAGGGGGAGATCTGGCATTTAGTTATTTTTAGCAGACATTTAGAAGATGATCCTATTCACCTGGAAACCCTGTGAGATGGGCCAGGTGTTTTCAATCTACACTGAAGTTGTGCTGCTTGCAGGTGCAGCTCATGGAGTCATTTAGGTTGGAAAAGACTGTAAAGATCATCGAGTCCAACCATTGATCCAGCACTGCCAAGTCCCACTAAACCCTGTCCCTAAAAACCACGTGAGCTTGCAGGACCAAACCCCAACCCAGCCTCCTCTTCCCACAAAGGGAAGCAGGAACACTCAGCCCCTCTGCCAACCCAGCACCTGCCCACCAGCCGTCTGCTGAACTTTACAGTTAATAATTTCCCTCCTGCTTATTTCCTTAATGCCTGGGAGATTTCGCTTTATGTTTGCCGGGATCAGTTCATTAAAATACTAATTTCAAGCGGTAATTATCTGTGTGCGAGCGCTGCTGGTGGAACCGCTGCTAGTGCTGATATGCTCTCAGCTGCAGGAGACTTCACAGATGCTCAGGTCCCTGGAAGCTCCGGGCAGGAGTCACCGTGGTGCTCAGCTGGAGGCTGGCTGGCAGGGATTTTGGCAGGGGGAAATGTTTTAAGAATTATAGTTAACTCCGAAGGCTGTTTTGCGTGGCAGGGCAAGTGCGTGAACAGAAAACTGCTGTATCTGTTAGAAATGAACCTGACTTTACTGAAGTTGTCATGAGATTTTGTATGCCTTGTAAAGTTTAAATTAAAAATCAATTATGGAAGAGCCCTTAATCTCCTCTCTGGAGTTGATTCATGTTTGGATGCGAACTCTGAGACCCCGATGACCTCCCTCAGTGCTAAATGCGACACAGCAAAGGCTGTTTTTTCTCTCTTTCCACTCATGTGCCATTATTCAATTTTTTACTGCATTATGAAGAGGAGAGTTTTAATAATCGAGCCAGATTAAAAGAATGAAAGGATGCTTCTGACGAGTTAGAAACAGAGAGAAGCTGTGCATTTCTAACAGATTTCAAGCTCTGTATTATTACAACGCGTAAGAGATGATTAACAAAGAAAAATATTACAGTTATCTACTCCCTTTGAGAGCTTAACTAATGAACCTCTACCAGCTGCTCTTGAAAAATCAGTAACACTATCACTATCAATTTCAAGACAAAGCACAGCTGACAGATGTTTGAAGTGATAAATCAGGCTGCACAAGGATTAAAATAACAAGCCCCAAATGGCCTTTAAAAGACAAAGGTGCTGCAGTGAACTATTTTCAGCCACTTTGGATTCTGTCAGAAGTTAGATCACTGATACAATTATCTTGCAAAACAGTAATGACCAAATTAATATGTTATGAAAAATCTAACAATGGTGATACTTGAGCCAGGCTTTTGAAAAGAACAGGTTTGATAGTCATTTGTGCTTTTAATGGCAGAACTGAGAATGCCGTGCTTCCCTGAATACTACTTCTGGGAATGAGTGATGAAGCATAAAATGTAACTGAATGGCATTTTTGTACATTTTAATTAATCTTTTTTTAAAGCAAGAAGTTACATTTTAATAGGTAATGAACACCATTATTTAAATCAAGCACAAGATTTTTGTGTTGCTTCACTGCAGGCTGCATTTTCTAACAACCTGCCAGTGACATGATGGAGATAAAGATCCCAGTCCTGGAGAACAGCCTGTGTGCTTCCAAACTCCACTGCCTTTAAAGAGAGACGACTCTAGCCAGGGGAGAGTGACCAGAAACAAATCCCAAGTTTCTGGCCTTTGCCTCAGCTTTCACAGTGTGTATTGTCAGAGGGTGCATTTCCTCCCTAACCCTCAGCTGGGTTAGGGAGGAAATGCTCTGTTTAAAGCATGAAAAGGTATTTTTCTGGCACCACTCTTGGCTCAGGCAGGGTCACCACAGAGCCCAGCATGGAAAGCTCCCAGTGGAAAAGAGCTGCCCTAAATGCTTTCAGCACTGACATCCCAGGAAAGCTGTGGTCACCCCAAGTTCCTGGGCATGCTCCTGCTAAAGAACCAGTTAACAGGGGTTATCCAGTGACTCTTGAATTCCTCCTGAATCCTCCCGCTGTTTGAAGGAAGTGTGTGGATGTATCCAAGAGTCCATCAGCTGAGCAGAGGAGATTGACTAAGTCTCAGGTTAAAAGCTCTCTTCCAGAGAACACTTGTTCTTTTCTTCAGGGATGATGTTTCTTCCTGGAAATCCTGCTGCCCACGTGTGCTTTCGTTAATGCACCCTGAGCGGCACAGTCAGACCCGAGCTCTCTGGGAGCTGCTCTGTGCATTCGTGGCATCTCCCTAAGAAACATATTTCTGCTTAAAAGCTTTGTGACAGAAACACGTGGGAAGTGCAGGAGCAGGCTGGATTGGTACTGACAGAGGCACAGGGAGACCCACTGCTGCTCAAACAGCGCCTGGTGTTGCGGATCAGGCTGCCCAGGGAGCGCAGCAGGGCAAACCTGAGGCTGAGGCTGCTTTGGAAATGCAGCCCAGGGATGCGAGGGTCACACACTGGGGAGAAGCTCCTCCACATCTTTTCAGTAAGATGGAGGCCCAGGAAAAGCCTGGAGGTGAGCACTGCCCCAGGACTGCACCAAAACCCATCCCTTGCTGGGGAAGCCCTTTCTTGCTGCCTTCCCCCACCTGCTCCGGACGGCAGCACAAGTTTGGGATGAAGACCAGGCTGAGGGTTGTCCTCCTGCCCACCACACAGCCAGTGTGGAAGCTGGAGCTGTGCTGGAGCTGCCTGTTTCCATGCCTGCTCACAGCTTGTGTCCTCCCCACTGAATGCATGGAAGGCCACAGCAGTTTTCTAAATTAAATTAAAATTCTTTTTCCTTTTCAAACCACTTAGCATGAGGTAGCACACTGGGGCACTTGGAGGTATTTCACTGCTGCCTACACACATGCATGCATGCTGCTTTCCTAAATGAATTACTCTCTTAAAGAAGAGAAAATCATTGACCGAGGCTGCCCGATTATTAAGTTTTAAGGTGAAACAATATTAGCTTTTGCCTGGCAGGAGCCAGCCACGCCTGCAGCCATTGTGTTCTTCATAACAGTGACTTCATACTGTAAGGTCCTACTGAAATACAATTTTAATCCTTTTTAATTCATTCAGCCATTTTTTTTTGTCCACAAGAAGAGGAAAATCAGAATTCCTTTTCGGAAAAAACAAAATGACAGGTTTGAGACACTTTGAAAATGACAAGGTTCAAATTTGAAATCCAGTCACACCATGTAAGTTTTAACAAGGTTTAATTAGAAGTTGGTCAGTCATCTGCCCTGATACAATAAATCCATGAGTTGTGTTTAACAAAGGGAGATGAGTTTGACACCTAGTTCGCCTGGAAGAATGTCACAACATGTGCCTGGTTTGTTCCCTTGAAGGAATTTACCAAGATAATTAATATCTAAGATCTTTGTAAATGCACTGTAAGAACAGAAAGAGGATCTGAAGACAGAAGGGCTTAGATCAGATGAAAATGTTATATTCTAGCACAATAGGAGTTAATACAAATTGCTGTAATTTGCATGCAAAAATATAATTTCAAACCTATTTGCTCCACATCTGTATCAAACAAGAAGGGAGCACATTCAACACATCTTTACATCTTCCAATCTTTCACTGTGAATTACATTGCACATAACCCCAAGTATTAATTTGGTCTCATTCCATGACGCATTTGATGTATTCCAATTGGCATATAAAGAATAACATTTCCAGGTTGTGTAAAAGAACTGCACTAGCAGGGTGCTGGCAGTTGGTGAAACAAGCCCTGACAGCAGATAAATCATCTGGGGGGGCTGGGGCCAGGGCAATGGCACTTTAGCATGTTGCTGTTACAGCACTCGTGTCTGAAACATATACCCCCGAAAATGTACAGCCCCAGAAACTGGGCAGGAGGAAGTGCTCTCTTCAGAGGCACACTAAGGTGTTTTACAGGAAAGGCTGTATAAAAGCATAACCTGAGAAAGTCTTCCCTGTGTTAGCACACATAATGCAAACTGGAATGCAAGTATCAGTGGATCCAGCCAGCTGGATCCCAAACCTGAAAAATCCCCAAAGGGCTGAACCTGAGGTCAGTTTAGGTAAGCACTCAGTGAGAAATCTCAGCTCTGTTGGCTTGCTTAGCTTCACTTACAGCAGACTTTTTTTCCCCCAAAAAGTTTAGCTAATCATAGAATCACAGAATGGTTTGGATTGGAAGGGATGTTAAAGATCATCTTGTTCCAACCCCCTGCCATGGGCAGGGACACCTTCAGCCAGGAAGGTTCCATGGATACTCCTGTTCACATTCCCTAACAAGCCCTTTGACTGTTCCCTGCTCCAGGACTTGACCAGGCACAAAACCAAAGTGTTCCTTTCTTTTGCCACTATTCTTTTTTTCAATTGACTACAGTCTTGCCCTCCCTGGCAAATAATGAATTTGCTTCCAAAACAGACTTTGCTAATTTAAGATTTACTCGGAAAACTACCTCTCTGCAGTAGTCAGTTCTCACTACTATTTAAAAAGCTGAATAAACCAGTTCAGAAGGACCCATAATTGCTAATAAGACTTATGGTCACTGCTTAGTTCACACACTGACTGAACAGGACAAGGCAAGGTGTTTTTCACTAAATTGTCAAATTCTGAGTCTGTATAAGAAACCTAAGCACTGGTCATGCATAGGTTTGGGAATGAGTGTTAACAAGTGCCCTGAGTAATCTCAAACCCCAAACATACAGGGGTTAGGAAGAGCAGGTTTTTAGAACAAGAGATGTGAGATGCGAGCTGATAAAGAGAAGCTACAAGAACTGGTGATGTGTAAGTGATGCCAGGCTTCAAAAGTCACGCAGTGCTTCCTGTGTCTAATGTGTGTTTTCCCACAGATTGTGGAGATCAAAGGAAGAAACAAATCTAAATGTAACTGCCTAGACCAAAGCTGGTAATAAGTGTATGACAGACATAAAAGCAACTCTGCTGTAAATGTTTTAAACTGTCTCCTGTGGATACAAAAGGTGGTTCTACAGGGACAGGAGGTAATTCCCTGTATTAAAATTTAATGTGTTGCCCTATGTGATCAATTACAAAGCTATAAATATGTATGTGCGTGACTGAATCAGTAATAAAAATGTGATTTTATAAGTCTCTGAGTCTCCATGATCAGGCCAATAAACTTGTTACATCAAATTACATTGCACCTTCTGATAGCTACAGAAGTGCCAGTTCTTGTGATGAACCATTTCAGGAAGGGCTTGTTTGTCTGTCCTACCTGCCTGCAATGCTGCAGGGATAAGGATAAATGGAGCACAGCCCTGTGCCACTTCCCTGTGTGCCTGGATCAGCCACTGGTGCAAACCTAATCTGGACCAGTCACGACCATCAGATTCACCAGAGTATAAGCAAAGTAGTCTGCTACAGATTTTTGCTCAGAAATTGGTAAATATTGGTTTCCCTGTTCTACTTAGCTGGGTTTGAGGCTGGGAACGTTCCAGCTCCTGTTTGAGGCACTGCAGCTTCTCCTATCCACAAGCCATGTGTGGAGGAGAGCAGGATGGCTGTGCTCAGTGAGAAACAAGGATTGCTATCACCTACCTTTAGGGAACAAGGAGCTCGATTATGTTACTTCACTGAACAGAGTTAGTATTTCCAAATCCCGGTCCAGAAAAGGATGTCAGCAGATCTCCTTCCAGCCACAAAGTGCAACACCTCATTAGTGCAGATAAGTTGTATGTCCTATAAGATGAGCTCTGGTTCAACTTTGCTCAAAATTCTGCAAAAATTCAGACAGCTGAATATGGATCAAAATGTCCAAAACCTTCTGATGTGCAGTTCATTGCTGCTCAATGCTTGTGACGAGATGTTTTCTCTGGAGTGACAACAACATGCTTCACTTGGCTGCTTTTTCTCATCTCCATGGTCACTACATGGGATAAACAGGTTGGAGGGGGGAGGAAGGGTCACTATGCTGCTGGTTTGCTCCTCTCTCTGGTTCAGGATGCCGCTTCCCCGGCCTCGTAGCCAGGCTCTGATGCTCCCACCACTGTGTGGAAGTACTAAAAGGTCAGATCAGGTCTGATGGTCTACATTTAGAGAAGTAGTTGATTTCCTGTACAATAAGTCCAAAGCTAAACACACTATACTTGTGTCCTTTTTCTGTAAAAAGGTCTTGCATTTTGCATGACTGTACAAGGAAAATATTCCCTACCAGAAGTCAGACCCGTGCAGACACCCATGAGTTTCAGTAGGAAGTAACAGGGAAGCAGAGCAGCTGCAGGTTTAACTTTCCCTGTCTGACAGCTACAGGTTAGGAACACACAAATAACTGAGAGGTGTGGATGTGGCAAAAGTGAATTGTAGCACCAGGGAGGCCTGAGAGAATATCCTCTGTTGCAGAGAATGGCAAACCACTGCCTTTGGCTTTAATGGTTTGTAACATGTGATAAGTGAATGAACAAGATACATGTTTTTATTGCCCTACTTATGGCTTCAACAGAGCATCTCTTCTTTTTTTTTTTATCCTGTGGCCAATATTACAATTAACTTTGGTATATGGTCTGAGAATTGATAAAAAACCTTCTCAGCTGTTCTGCACAAAATACTTCTTACAGAACCATTCCTTTCCCGATTCCCTTCATGCCTGTATTATTTACAGAGCAAAAAACCAGAGGGAATCAAATCACACAACCTACAAAAAGAGTGGAAAGCAGGGCCTTACTTGCTCCCAGTGGTGAAGAAATGTAGTGTTAAGACTTGAGACTCATTTCCAATTTTCTGTGTTCTACCATGGTCTCTAAACAGCGCATTATCTTGCACACCAGATGTGCAGTTGTATCTAGGAAGTACAGGGTGGGATAAGTATGGAATTTCAGCCCTATTTCTTCTTTTATGTTTTAAGTAAAATCCTTATACTGATTTTAATTTAGGTTTTCTTGTTTTTTGCATGCTTTGTGGGGTGGGAGAGAAGTGGGGAGTTTGATGTTCAATTATAGAAATGGAAAAAGGAATCACACGGGACTCAGAGTATTTTAACTCAACAACACAATAAAATCAACATCCACACCTCTAATTTTATTTAAATTGGTGTAAAATTAGAGTATAGAAACAACTTAAGCTGCTGTGATTAACTCCACTTAAGTGGAATTTGCCCACAAGTCAGCAGTCCCTTGGCTGACACAAGCTGCATCTGGAACTGAAATAAAATGGAGAGATCTTGACAGATATTTGAATCACTGTCAAACACTGTTCTGAAAATACTACTTGGATATTAAGTAATTTGAACACATTACAATAGATGTTACTCTTATGGTACTAAGAGGTTTATTATTATTCTTATATTATTATAATAACAAAAATAATATCATAATGACAATGATGATAATAATAATAATAATAATAATAATAATACTGTTCTGTCTCAGCTGAGAGTTGGTGACCTCACGAAGGAGTCAAATGGTGTTGCAAATGCATGTTTTTCATGTGTGAGCAGCCATCCTGGAAATAGAGGACATAAAACTTTGCACCAGGGTGGATACAAGACCCGGATCCAGCATGCTAATTTTCTGGGATGTTAATAGTATTTGGAAGCTGGAAGGTGGAATATCAGCCCAAGGGAAAAGAGAGGCCACAGAGGGAGAAAATTAAGTTTCTTTCTTCAAGGGACATTTTTGCCTTGCTGTTTCTCCAGGAAGGTTCCTGTGCCTGCCAGGAGTCACAGAGCACTCCTTGGATTCCAAGAAAGGTTTCTGTGGGCTTTGACAACACCTGAACAGCAGCGTGGTGCAGTTGTTCCCTGGGTGTGAGCGTGGCTTCTGTGGTATCTGACAAGATTTGGTTCCTCACAGGATCAAATGGCTGCTCACCTCTCAGGGAGCCGAGCCTGACACGCAGTGCTTGCAGTCATCCACAAACAAATGAGCTAATTAAATTTTTTTTTTTTTGTGCTCTGGTATACTGCATAGTCCAATTAAGTTCCTAAGCCAATCATCTTGAAATAAATCAACCATATTGTTACATAATTCTTTTTAACAAACAGAGACATCATTATATGAACTAGGTTCTAAGGGTGCCAGATGCTCCTAAACAGGGAGTCTAATTTATTTTGTTGATTTTAAGAAGCAACCCATTCATGTGTGATAGCTTTTGTCATCCAAAATGCTAATTCTTGTCTGAGTTTAAAGTGTATTTCTGTCTTTCGCATCCATAAATGAGAGCACAGAAGAGCTAAATATGGACCCTCTTTAATTACCCCTCATACAATCACATAAAAATCTTGTCCCAAAACACTGAATAAATGTCCTTTTAAACACAGCTAACAGAACTGCGATAGAGGCCAAAACCACTTCTCAAAATTATAGCACCCAACATGAAGAAAAAACATCTGATCTCTGAAAACAAAGGTTTTGCTGAAGAAAGAGCACTTGCTGAAACATTAGCACTGTGTAATGGGAAAAAAGGGATGGATTGGGTTCCTGGGAAGCCCATGGTGCTGCCCAGTAATTACGTTCAACCTTAGAGCAGAGCAGAGCAGCCTGGCAGAGGGCTCAGAGGCTCTGGCAGACTGGAAAACCTCATTCCCTCTGTAAAAAAAAAAAAAAAGATTATGTGCTTTCGATTTGATTAACGTTTCAAGGATACTATTAAGGGAGACGGGCAGCAGAGATGTTCCCTTCCAACACTGCCAGTGACGCAGGCTCCTCCCGAGGAGAGCAGAATGCACACATCCAACCTGGTAATCAAGCAAGCCTCTTTTTATGTTTTTGCCCTTGGTTAATACTTCTTTTTCTCCCAGAGAGATTATAGAAAACAAAACAAAAAAAAAAGTGTTGGTTGTTTTTCTGATACATTCATTGGAGGGTTGAGTGAGTCACACAGAAGTCAAGGTATGCAAAGCAGCTTTGGTGGCAGCCCTCTCTTAACCTGCCTCTGAGGGTTTCCTGAAGAAATTGCTCTGGACCATTAATAACCTGCACCCTCAGAGATGCACAACAGCACTGAGGGGAAAGAAATGGGGATTACTGAATATCTTCTGTGCACCTGTGCTTACCATTCTGATTTGTTCCTGTTTATTTTGGACCACAACAAAACAGCCTTGCTTGGTATTTTCACTTGGCCAGTGATGATTGAAAGTGATTTCTCTGGATAAAAGCTGAAGAAAAAACCCCCGTGGTTTCCATTTGGACATTAGAAGGTTGATGTGTTTTGCTGTCACATTCTATTTTTAAATGCATGACACTGCACAGGTGTTCAGACTCCAAATCCTTAGCAAAATCTGTCATCTCTCTGCAGCTTGTCACTACATCAGCTCACAGACTGAGGGGAGAACAAAGTTCCTGTATGGCACAAAACTGCAAGTGCTCGACGACTGTGGTTAATGATAATTTCTTTCCATAGCTGAAAAATATCCCTACATTTGATAAGTTTTCAGATGTCATAACTGCTTTGAGGTTCATCTCAAATTATTTTTCTACAAGCCCTCGATGTGTAGGACACAAACTAACAAACTAAAAATGTGAATCATTTTTGCAGGAGCAAAAGTTGTTAGTCTGAGCCGAAGAACAGGCTGGAGTTTTACCTCTGTGCTTGCTCTCCATAAAACTCTGGGTGAATTCAGAAGGATGTGACTTACAAAGAATTACAAATCTTCTTCCCATGTCTGCCTTAAGCATATATTATTTCTGTATCTGTGGGCATTGCTAAAATGTAACATAGAAAAGAATTTAATAGTCAGTATTTTAAGAAAACCATTCTTGAGTTTTTACTCAGAAAAAAAATGGGGCTAACCCACACTAACGCTGTTCTTGAATTGTTTGTTGAAGTTTATACATTGCTAACGTAGAACAGTATACCACATTCAAACTGTAGAAAAAGGTGGGGAATGAAGCAGCTCTTACAGCACTACCCCAGAGTCATCAAGGAAGGGCACATTGCTGCCCCACCATGGGCACCCTTGTCCACAAGGAACATTTCCTTCTGCCTCTGTGGGGCAATTCCCTGCCGATATTGGAAGACCAAACTCAAGACCTACTCTTCCTAAAGAAACCTGAAGTGAACCATCCATGTCCTTCTAGCTAAATTAGAGACAAAATTTTGAATGAAAACTATTCCTTTGCATATGATTATTTAAATTTTGGCTTGATGATCATTTAGCACCCATTACTAAACAAAACCAACAGTGCCTGTCTCAGTGATATCATATTGAACTCCAAGGAATCCATTTGGCTCTTGCACAACTAATTCAAGTCCTCTGAAGTTTTATTCTATTCCCTACGCAATTCTTACTATCAGTCAGAGAGAGCAGGGAATTGGGGTCTCCTGAGCAATCTGAACCCAAACATGGCAGGGAGGGATGGCTGAGTGTCATTCAAATGTGCTCAAAGAACCAGTTGATGTGACTGTGGGGCTATTCACTATCAGGTTTGAAAGGTTTTGAAGTCTGGGAGAGGGCGCTGACAGCCAGGAAAGACCCCAAATACAGGGACTGTTTTCAAAAAGGCTAAAAACAATCAGGGAGATTACCAGCTGCTCATACTCGCTTCAGCCCCCTGGGAAATCATGGAGCACATCCTTTCTAAAGTCCTATGTGGTAAGAAAGGGGAAAATGATGACTGGAAATAAACAGCATAGATTTACCACGGATTTACTAAATTTACTGTGATTGACTAAACTGGTTGCCAAATATTTATCAAAAAAATCTGTGGATGAGGAGAGAGCAGAGGAATGTCACCTACTTTGTCCGGGTTTTTGACACAGCCTCCCAAGCACTTCTGCCTCCAAGCTGGGATGTTGCTGCCTTCATGAGGGGTCGACTGAGTGAAAAGCAGCTGGCCTGAGGCTCAGAAGGCAATGGTTAATGAGTCACACTCTAAGCAGACATCAGGAGGAAAGGGGGTCCTGTTCTTCTGTAAGATTGCGGACTGAATTCACAGATGGACTTTGAATCACTGCTCATAATCACTATCACTACTGAAAAGATTTGACGTAGTTACTGGAAATCACAGCATAACAGAATAACTCCCCCTGGAAACTAATCTTCCCAAAGATGATTTAAACAATCTTGTTTGCTTCCGATTTCATTAAGAAGTTATTTTCAAAATATATTGTTGACAGTTGTTGATGTTGGACCAAAGGTGATTATATGAACTATAGGCTTTGACTGGCAGCATATAATTGAATTTAGCAATTTTCTTCCCTTGTTTCTAATGTACACATTCCTTGACACAAGTCATATTTGTACTGTGTGGTAAACTTAAAGGACAGCGTTCACCTGCTAACTTCCCAGGATGTGTCCTACATATACATACTGAATATGTCACAGGATGAGATGTTCTTCCTTGCTTGGCAATACAGCCAGGACTGCTTCTTATTTGAGTTGTCAGGAGGACAGTGCACTTCTGGAATAGATGGCTCAAAAGCATTTTGAATAAAACAGAATATTTTCTTGCCTGGTAGGTTTCAAAATGTCACAGAGCAGACATACAATTAGCACCATGTGAAAGAAGAATTGAATCTCAAAGGTTAACTTATGAGATTTGTATTTATATTTTAAAAGATTAAAAATTATTTTAACCCTGTGATCTCCTGGGTTAATCTTTCACCCTACACTTGGATGCAGCACGTGCAGACCTCATTGCTTCCAGGATTATGACACACCACAGAGAGGGCTCAACCAGTTGGCCCCAGAACTGAGACCACATCACAAAATTAGCAACCAGATCAGAAAAAGAGAGACAATTATGGGCTTTTATGAGTTACATCAATCACTTGGATGTATTCATATTGTCTTACAAAAGATTAATAGATATATAGAACATTAATATACTTTTACGGCAGTGTAATTTATAAAGGGGAAAAAAAACTTTAAGGAAAAGCTGTGATGCAATCTACTATTAATATTTTGCTGAGGGGGATGAGACTGTTCAACCACTCACCTTGCAAACACTACTTAAAATTGACTAAGTACGGCCTAGGAAGGTTATTCTGTATCTTATCCTCCAGGGTCAATAATTCTATACTGGGAGCCTCCTCTGAACTGATTTGTCTATATTTCAGATAGGAACACACTTTGATGTTCCTAACCAAATTGGTGCATTTCCCCCACACATTTATTGTTCTTATTTCTAACTGCTGAAAGAAAAACTAGCACCTTCTCTAGCTCTTAATGGAAAGCTTATCTATTAAAGATGATGACTTATATGAGAAAAGGTGGTGGTTCCAGGCAAAAGCACTATTTTACAGACTACTCTAAATGTATTTCTTTCAGTAATAGGAAATTTGAAGCAATATCAGGTTTATATCAACAGAACATGTGATTCTTTAATAGCATATTTCAACAGCTTTTCTTACACGCTGACAGCTACAAAGGTTGTCACTACTTGCAAAGAAACGTCTCCCTTGGGAATATGAGGGGTATTTCTTTAATAGGAAATTAGAGACTGAGCAAAACATTTAGATGTACAGTCTGTTTATCTGTATCTCCTGCTGTTATTTTTCTTTTCAGACCCCATCAGTTTTACTCAGAGCACTGATACCCCTGAAGAGCTTGCAATGGAAATAATTCATTGGAGAGACTGGTAATGTTGTCCCTGAGCTCTGAGCTGACCAAAACCTCCCAGCTGTATTCATCCTGCTTTTTGGGCTTGTGCTTGTGAGCTCATGCATGGTGCTAATACAGTCACGTAGTTCACATCTTCAGAATATTCAGAGAACACACACAGTGTCCCATTCTCATGGGCTGGCTGCAGATGTCCAGGAAAAACCCAACCTGTGTACATCACATGCCCGTAAAAAAAAATTTGGCAGTAAAAGCATCACAATTTGAAGTAGAAAAAATAGTCCAAGAGAATTATTCAGAATATAATGCCTTCCTCCTGAATCTAGCCCATTTTCTTAACCTGAGAAATTGCCAAATCTCCAAGACTCCTCTGTGTTAGGGTTAAAAGATCTGTCTAAGCAAATTGGGTCAGCACATATCTTTCCAGTAAGATATTCTTTGAAAACCAACAGTAAAGAGGCAAGAAAAAAAAAAGTAAATTACTCCAAACACTCAGAATCAGTAGAAAAGATCAATAAAGAGGCAAAACTTGCTGTGACTCACAGTGCTAATGTTGCAGTTCTTTGAGGAAAAGGTCCCCAGGAACAGGCAAATAATGCAGCCTGAACAAAGTGTCTCAAGAGTGACAGAAAAGAAGATAGCTAAGCATAAAGGGAAGGAACTAAGAAAACTTTGTGCATAGTATTAGGAAAAACTAAACAATATGATACCATCAGCTGTGATATTTCCTAGGAATTATCATGGGACCTTCTAAAAAAACACTAAGAAAGAATACTAGGAAGTGTTCACGATCAGCAATCCTACATCACAGGAAGATACTGGGTAGCTTTTCCAGGTATCCATCTGATAAGGAGAACAACAAAAGCAGGGAGAGTTTGACAGACAGCAGATGCAGCTCCTCCCCAGTTTCATAACTGGTGCCTAAATCTATAATCTCTAAAATCACACAGTAAGACACATGACCCAAGTAGTCCTTACATTTTAAGACTGTAAATTCCCTTTGGTTTGTTTAAGGGCAGACCTCACCAAGCACCCAAGCTTCTAATCCATGTATGGGCTCTCCCAGGACACAAGCCCAGGCATTCCTTCCTTGATTTCTGTTGAAGGATCCAATCCAGGATGTGGTTTTCACACACTTTTGGCTAAGGTTGCAAAATGAGGACAAAAACGCTTGCAGTGACGCTCCCACCACTTTTTATTTTCTAGTGTCTCTTTGCAGGAACAAGAACATCCTCAGGTAGGTGAGGAAAAGTCACTTTCCTGCTCTCACGGAATTTGTATATATTCCACCTCCCACCAAAACAAATGAACAAATTTGTACCTATTGTGTCTTTTCAAAAGGTAGATCCAAGCAGGTTTCAGTTCTGTTGAGGGCAGGGACTGAGCACCTGCTGTACAATACTGTCTCTCCTGATAAATTTGATACTGTCTTGAGACATCCAGGCTCACTTTCCCTTCTGTCATCCTAATTAGGGGATGAGCACCGACTTATTTGCACGGAGAGAATGGAGATACCACCTGTTTATTCATTAGTCATTAAAAGCTGTTCTACCTTAAGCCACCCAACTACCTTTAAAAAGTCTGCTAGTCCAAGTGAAAGCAGGCATCCATCCAATCCACGTTCTGGACCTTTCCTTCTTTGTGGGGAGCTGGCTGAATTTCATTCTCTGGCACCATACACAAACTGCAGGTGTTTAATTCAAAGTCATGATATCGATAACCTCTGTGTTATCTTTTAATGACTGAATTTTCCAGAAGCGTGTGTAGAAAACTCCTGACCACATTTATTAAAGATGTTATTCTCAAACTGAAGAAACAAGGAAAAGAACCCAAACCAACTTAATTTATGTAGGTTTTCTTTGCCCCACTAAAATTGATCACCATTCCTTTTCAAGGTGAGTATTTTGAGGAGGAGTCTGAACCAAATCAATTATACAACAGCCTGTGTTTCCATTACAGCCAAGGAAAGATTAAAAGCTCTTTTGCAGCCTCTACATGTCTGCCCGAAACACCAAAATGTGGCCACCCCAGGGAGTCCTGGTGAACTTCTGATTGCAATGGAGGTGTATTTTGGCTTTCAGACTTGTTTCTATTTCAAATATTATTTTAGCCCACTTCCTAGAAAAATCAAGCTTCCTGTGATGCTGTTGCCCATCACTGAAATAACTGTTCAACAATTCTGCGCACTTCAGTTGGATCAGAGCTGGTGATCCAAGGATAATTAAATTTCTGTTAAATAATTGTAGTGGATGAGACAGAAATAGGGACATAGGGCACATGTTCAGCAGGCTTTATTAATAACTGATCACGGACTGAGTTTAATCTCAACACTCCCTGAAAGCATGGAAGGATATCACTGGTGTAGGACAAGTCAGTCGATGACTACTGAGTTGTATTATCAGGACTACAGTTTCAACATCTAAACAGAACAAAATTCCATCTCCCTCACAGTTACCAGCATTATTGAAAAAAATTAAAAATAAATCTAGTAGTTACTCTGGACTGGAGAGGATAATACAATCCATCAAAGCACAAGGAAGATACAATAACTATTGTATTTGTCCCCATATTAATCTTATTATTCCACAAAAAATATAACTGTGCTGTTCATTAAAAGAACATTGCAAACTCACCAGAAGGCAAATTTCTGCAGAATGGTGCCCTTAGTCATCATAAATACAAAGTTTGCTGCTTTAAATTCATTCCTTCCCTCATTGTTCAACATAAAGTATTAAAAACAGCAACACTGAACCCTCAGTCTAAGCAAGCAGAGTAACAGATCCCATCCAACACCCACAAAAAGGTTTTGTTAAATAAAATATGGAGTTTAAATTCCCTGGTTACTGCAGCGTTAGGCTGCCCATTGCTGATAACGCACGTGTCACACGTGTCTGAATAAAAGGATTATGGGGTGAACACCATAAAATGGATCTGAGAATGAGGTATGTCATGTTTTTTCATTCTTACATTTAGAGGCATTTTATTTAATTTAAATCAAATAGGTCCTAACTCAACAATGCATTTATTCTCCTGTCAGACACTCAACACATTGGTATTTTAAGCTATCCTAGCTTGGTACCAGGAACAGGACATTGAATTCTAGTGAGAAGAAAAACAAGAAGAGACTTGAAGAGTGAGACGGATGAGAATAGCATTCCCACTCTTTAAGAGCTTTAAGGAAATGCATTAACTATGAATTCACCAAAACTGATGTAAAAAAAAAAAAAAAAAATCTGGGATTATGGGTTCTAGAGGGAAGAAGAAAAAGCATAAAGAAACAAAAAACCTTCTGTGCCCCCATGATGGTAATGTGGTAGAAATGCAGTTTGTTGCATCTCTTGGTCTGGATCTAAGTTCTACACACCACAGCTCACTGTCACAAGATGACCTTCACAGGGAGAGGGCATCCCTACACAGAGGGGAAAAATATGCCCTTTAGAGACAAATGCTTCTTAGAGCAGAATCTACAACATCTACAGTTCTATAAAACTTGCTCCTTAAAAACCAATCCCCACATCATATTCCAGTCATGTGCTTTAAAAGTGGATATCCACTCAGACTTGGAATCGTGACAAATGAGTTAAAAAATGGGCAATTTGAAATGGAAACACTCTGGAAATACATTATACAACCTAGGACCCAAAGCTGATAAACCTTTGGATTGATCTGCTACCAGAGAGCTTGGACAGAAGACATCAGCAAAGGGTGAACGGATGACCACTTATTGATTCTGGAAAGGTAGCTCTAACTACTTGTTTCCTGCAAAAAAAATTCAAATAAAATGTTTTAAAATATATTTTAAAAAATATTTAAATTTTAAAAAATTGAAGGTGAGTAGTAGAAAGGAAGGCAGTCTTTCTACCTGCTCCTGGGCTGCTGTACTTTGGATCAGGGGGCAATCTCCAGGAAGGAAAGGAAAGCAAGGAAGCTGCTGGTTCTCCCAGAGGAACTGAGCATCCTCTGCACGGAAAAAAAACTTTGGGAAGATGGAGCACGGAGGGAGAGAGAAACAGAGGGAGCAAACAGGCAGCTCACAGCAAAATGCAGCTTAGAAAAGCTCCCTGGAGGGCCAGAAACTTCTTCACAGCAGTGAGCAGACCCAAGCCAGGGGAATGCGAAGAAGACTGATGGATTTGTCATTCAGCACAGAAGACAGTGAAGTTTGATTCAGAAGTAACTCAAAAATGGATGTTTCCAGCACTGGAAGACTAATTCGATGCCTGGAAGTCGACACAGCGGCTCAGCAGAGGGAGGCAGCAGAGGCTGGCACACAGCAGCGGCTGTACCGCAGGATTTGTCCCAGCCCCACAAGGAGTTTAGCATCGCTCTTTTCCTTGCCTTAAATGGTGACAGAATTTAAAGTAGTCAATGGGCAAAACTGAATTGGTTTCAAAAGAGCCAAATGTTTCAATCACCTAATTTAAAGTGCCCCAGGCTAACACACCCGGTAAGTCAGTGGTGCCACAGTAACATTATCTACTGCGAATCTTTCCACAAAGCTGATTAGCATTTTGTTAATGAGCGGAAAACAACACAGGCTTTAGCCCTCTCCCTGCCACACAGTTTCTATTGGTCCAGAAACTGAAGGACTGGGCTTCACTCCTGCCTTGATCCACATTATGTCACTCCAAAAATGCTCCTGTTGTCAGCGAGCTAAGATCAGATTCAGCAGCTCTTTGCCTTTGTACCGAGATGGGCCAGGGAAGGAGAGAGTCGGTTATGCAGAATATTCTTCTGGTCTACTGGGGTGAAGATTAAGAAATTTGCCTCTAGGCTCGATTTTGTTTCTTTGGTTTCCCAAAACAATGATGACAAACGTGTAACACATCTTGACTGTAAAGTGCCATGAACATTACAGTGCATTATAAAATTAGTTATGTGCCTATTCCTGTAGTACAATTTCATAGGTTTTCTTCTAGGAATCACCCAACTGCTTGGAGTAAGGAGAAAATTCAACTTGGGAACACCTTGCCTGGGTTGAGGCTCCCAATGGCAGAGAAATACACTAACTAGTAACAGCTACAGCTAAAGGATTGAGAACAAACCACTGGCAATGAGACCCTGAAATTCCCACTGGGAACAGGAATTCCAACTTTGTAAACACATGTTATGAACAACAGAATCAACCAGCAGGTGCTTGAAGGAAAAGAGAAACAGGCAGCATTAAAGGACAAAAAACTTCAAGGTCCCATATTTCACCCTCCTGGGTTTCACACACTCTGTTATTGTGGGAATATTCCTGGTTACTGTCAGTCTGTCTGTCCTTCTCATCCGGCAGGAACTTCTCAGGCTCACTCCACCTGCCCACAGGGCTCTTTTACATTCATCATCTTTCTCTCTCATATTCACTTCTTATTCTGTCAGCAAAGTCCCAGGGCGTTTTTTTACCCCCCAGGTCAGCCTCAAGCACAGCCAGCTCCTTCTCCATTAAAACCCCTTAAATCTACTTAATAGCAGAACAAATACAGAAGCACTTCTATGTACAGTGTTTTATTTTCCTACATAATGGGTGAAGTAAGATGAAATTAAGCTTGTGTTTATACTGGTGATTGATGATATTAGAAATATCTGGCCATCACCTAAAACAAGTACTAAAAGGTCAAGAAATTCGCAACTGATCATAAACATAAACCAAAGATGCTGGATCTGGAGAAGCAGAATGAGGGCTTTTGGAGTAGCCTCAAATCTGCACAGTAATGATACAATAACCATAATTGGCCCCAATGCACATAAAACCTGATTTTAGAGACATTAGATTCTTCGCTTTATTTTTTTATTTCTCCCTATTCTTTCATTTTCACTTCCCAGCTAGTAATAGCTTCTATTACTACCAGTCATTTGGAACAAAGAGAAAACCTATCTCAAGAACTACAGCTCTTACAGCTCTTTAAATCTACCTTAAATTATAATCACTCGTTCCAATTCTATATTTACAGTAAGCCATTCCAGGGAGAGCAGAGCATCACACCAGCACTGAAATCCCTGCTGCAAAGACAAAACAACTCAGTCTTAACTGCTGACCCAACTTCATAGCTGTTCATTTCCTCCCCACTCCTAACTTCTTTCCTTGAATCGCTTTGTTAGGTGCAACTGAGCTTACAGCCGACACAGAACTCCAGCCCACAAAGAGATTCCCTACAGGAAAGGAATTAGCATTGTTTTCCAAGTCCTGACCTGCAGACTGGACTTAATACACAGTAGTGATGCTCTGCTGGAAGCTAAAACTGCCTAGCAGGTCCACCCCTTATTTTCTTTAATTCTGATTCATTAAGTACCTAAACACACTACACAAACTATAGCTACAAACACAGTGGGAAATTGAGCGAATGGAAACATAATGGGAACGACGAATGGGGTTGGGGAAATAAACAAACATATTTAAGATTCGAAGTGAAAGGCCAAAGCTGCCTCAAAATAGGGTGTTTGGAAGTCACGTTCAGGATGAATTTATAACAGCCATGCGAATGGGAACTTTCACCTTCCTATTTTCCAATTCTGCTAGATTTGATCCAGTTCTCCAAGATATGATACAGGGAAGATTTTACAGCCGGTGTTTGTGCTTTATAATGGCTACAGTGAGGTGGTGTGTTAACGTGGGCAAAAATCAGGACAAGAAGACAGATTAGCAGAGCAAATGCACTGTCCTGTGAAGGGCGAAGCACAAACCCCAAAAACCCCCTTCCTTTTTTTGTCACTGCCTCTGGTTTTGATACATTGAGGAGTAGGTGTGAAAGATCCAAAGCGACAGGCTTCCCTGAGCACCAGAACAGCTCACTCTGTTTCTGACCAAGACGCAATCCCCACCTATGGAATCACAGCTTTTGTCTTAAAACCATTCAGCACAGAGTAGCACTGGTCTTCCCTTACTGCAGCTCTTTACCAGAAGCGCCCAAGAATTACCACGCCTTATTCAACACTCGGACCAAACAAAGGTCAACACCTCACCCGCAGACCTCAAACAACTTGCTGGCACCCCAGTGCAAATTTCCCGTGTCATGTGGAGCAGCTCTTGCTTCTCCTTGTGCAGTTTTGTTTGCAAAGTGTTGATTAAGGGTATCAATTTTAACAGTGCAGGAGGAATTTGGTGTACCTGGGGCAGAGTTGCACTTCTCTGATGCTCTTAATGTCCAGGTCAGCGAGTGTTTTCTGCTGCCCCCTTTCAGCTCCCATTCCTGAGTTCCCTTCTTGCAGAAACCAAAGTGCAGGAGGAAAACCAGAAAGGTGGGAGTGGTAAGAGCATCCTATTTTAGCACTGGGGCTTCATCAATCTTTCCGTTTCACTTTCCTGTCTGTTACACTTACAACACAGCTCTGATATCTCTCAAAGTGCTTTACAATGGCAGAAAAATTCCTTGCGTGTTACAGATGGAAAGATTGAGACTTGGATTTTACGAGCCCTGTGCTGGGGAAGCCTGGGTGTCCTGTGGCCTACTGGACATGAGTCAAACAAGTCTTGCTGTACAGATTTTACACAGGATCTGTAATCTTCCTGTGCCCCAGTCAACCTACAAACAAACTGAAAAATATCAGTTACCAGTTTCACAGAACTAGGTCAAAAGATGTGATGTAAGGACAGGCTGACTGGTGAACCTCCTGTGTAAACTAAACCTGGCCCCATCCACCTTAAGACACAACTCCTCGTTCAGGATAATAAATTCCCAATCTGCTGAAACCAGCAATTGTTGATCTGTCTCCAGCTGCAAATTACCTGTAATTCTTGGGTTACCTACATTACTTTATTACCCAAGAAAGAGACATAGGCTTACAATGCCTACAGCACCAAAAAAAATTACCAAAGTAAGCCAAATAAAAGGTTGGGTCCAATACATTTTATGACAAAGTTCTCCCTGAAATTAAGGGGGGGGATGGAATTTCATCTGTGCATTTCAAGATGACCAGAGGGAAGCATTTACCTTTCTGAAATGGAGCTGAGAGTCTTGCATGGTACCTATTTCTGATTCTCACTGCAAGGGCATGCTACCTGGACCACATTTGCAAGGCTATGGAGACAAAAATAAGTAGCCAGAAGGAACACATCTCTGTGTTTCTACACCTCACAGGGTACGTGTATTTTAAATGCAAAGGCAGCTTTAGCTCAGCTTTTAAGATATTTCTTCTTATGAAGTGGTATCTTGTACTATAGCAAATATTCTTTCAGCTCAAGTTGTAGCAGAACCTTAAATTCTGTTAAAAAAAACCAAACCAACAAAACTCTGCAAAAATTTTGTTTCATTGTCAAAAACTGTTTTGGTTATAGTTAATTTCAGCCCTTGAGATTCCAAGGCAAACAACCTGTCATTCAATTTCACTCATGTCAAATGCTATACTTCAAACCTGGGGAGAAAAATCCTAAATTAACAACCTTTGGGTTTTTTCTTTCCTAATTATTTCTCATCTGTTGGGGGAAAAAAAATCAACTGCATTGAAGGGTTTGTAAAATGATTGATTCCTAGGTTTCTAATGCAGCAACAACTCTGCCCAGCACTAATGTTAGAATAGAGTTTATTGATAGAATGCTGAAGCAACTTTGATTATAGGCACTGGAAAATGCTGCTGTGATCCTTTCTTAATTTCACACCACAGAGAAGCAAGAATAAACCCATAGTTACAGTGCCTGATTACCCTACAGAACCACAGGTCCTGCCTGGGAGTGTGTGTGTGTCTGTAACTACACCTTGCCTAGACACAGGGATAGGGACAGCATTTTTTTTTTTCCTCCAACAAGAATTGTTTAAAATGACAAATAATATTCCCAGGGAAGTAGAAGCAGCCCCCCTTCCTTAGAGGTATTTAAAGCTGACTTAACAAAACACTAGCAGGCATTTTATAAACTGCACTATCCTAATGCTTCACTCACTTCAATTCTCAACATGTAGAACTCCATTACTTCTGAAAAGATAACTAATAGGGCATTCAGCAATTATGTGACAATTGGAAAAGCTTACTGAAAATTAATAGTAAAGCAAGAGTACCTATTAATGATAACACAACACAGCAATTTTTCATCTTCTTATCAATAACAGCTCAGACATGCATTGACTGTGCATTGCAAATTGTTGTTTTGCTCCATATTGTCAACAGAAGGAAGGTAAACCTGACTTTAAAAATGAATGTATTTATACAGGAGCAAGTTAGCATCTTAACCTGACTCAACAGCAGCTTTCCTTACTGCTTAATATATCTAGATATGCAAAATATTTTAGGAAATATGTATGTGCTATTGTTGCATGCATACGGGTACCCCATCTAATGATCAAAATAATAATCTAGAAGCATCCTACAAAAATACATCTATGCTGTATTAAAAGTACTAAACATGAACTTCTGACTGAACATTAGATACAACATACAAAGAATCACCTAACATTGCTTTCAGAAATTCAGTGAGACACTCTGACATAATCTCCTCAAATTTATGAGGTTTCATATGGATTTCATCCTAATTTATACATCTTTAAGAAGCAGGTAAGTAGACAGCACACTTCAGTATTTGAAAGGCAAGACAGCATTTGAAGTTCAATCTATTAAAATAAAAAGCACTTCTCCCTTCACTGAAATGCAGGGCCAAAATATTTCCCATTCCAACACCTCTGATTTTATAAAAAATTAGATTGCCCCATCAGGAAGGGTTTGATGGTAGCATTTCTGGCTTACTAAAATGCTGTTGTATTGCAACACTGAAATCGGGTTTTTTTTTTTTTTCTTGGCTGAAATGCTGAGCCTTCACTGTAGTATTAATATTATCCATATTGATTTTTGGTTAAAAAAAAAAAAAGAAAAAGTCAGGAATCAGTAATAACCAATGCCTCCCTTCTAAACCTGCTAATCAGATTCCAGGAAGCCACCAGTGCCTCCAAATTCTGGCCAGAGAACAAAGAATAGCACAGACTTGCATTCAGTGCATTACTACCAACATCAAGTATTTCTTAATTTATAATAAGCTGTAACTTTAACCAGATGTTCTGGCAAGACCATGTCAAAATGCATTTACACAACTTTTCAGTAGTAGGTTAGCATTAAAAGGTACACCTATAATGCCTCAAAAATCTCACACATTCTCATTTTACTTTACCATTTAAACTAACTTATATAAACTATAAAACTAATTTACTCCAAAGTCTTGTTGGTTTGTATCTAAAGAATGCAGAAAAAAATGAATCCTTCTGGGTGAGCTGAGTGCCACATCCACCTGAGAACCTGCAGTGGCTATTTATGATTTTTGTTTGATTCAAGGCAGCAACTTTGCTTCTTTCAGTCAGCCTTCACTCACAGCATATAAAACCACAGCAAGCAACTTCCCAACATCATCCATAAAACGTTGCATAACAAACCCGATCCCTGATGGTACAAGTTTCAATTGATCAAAGGAGGGTGCGAGTGAGTGAGAGAGGTTGTAGGTGTGAGGAAGGAGTTTTTATTTAGTTCCCTTCTGCTCAGCAACTTTGTAATCCATTTGCTGCTCTCCTTTCCCATCTCTCACCCCTGCGCGTTGTTTAGGTTGGAAACGGGGCTGCAAGAATGTGAAGAATGTAAACAGCCTTTTATTGTCCAAAAGGATGGGAGTGTGAAAGAAATGTGCGCCTTATCGCAGGGCTGCAGCTCGCTACTTCATTGCTATGATAAAGTGCTGGAGCAAAAAACATTACACGACAAGCACAATCCAAAACCGGATTAGAATTTGACATAAGCTTCCTCAAAAACTAATCAATCACCTCACGCTGTAATACTAGACTCCAGTTCTTAAAGGAGGGTGTTTAATCCCTTCAAGGTTTATTACACACTCCCTATTGACTACTTCGTGACAAACTTTCGCTTCCAAGGCAGCTGGAGAAGAAAGGCATAACTTTTGCAGCAAAGGTATTTATGAGAGTAACACCAAAACTCCCCTCAAAACAGCAAGTGTAGTTAAAATGTCTTTTCGAAATAAAAGTGAAGATGGCCAAACTCTTTTGTAAGTACGTTTTTTTCTCTTTTTGATCTCTCCCGCCTCATGAACACGAGCATCAATCCATTTGTCTCCTACCATCAGTGCCCCACGAACGAGAGGCATTGCGCTGGCGTGGGAGAAGTTGAGCTCCTCGCCCGTCTCCAGCCGCGCACCTTTCTTTGCCTCCCTCCCTTTAGATCTCCGAATTTCGCAGTCTGCATCTCACCTTGCCGCCACGTCAGTCCCCGCATTCCCCCACCGCATGCAGAGGAATATTCAGCATAACACCAGCAAGTCCCACAGTTTCTGACAAAAACTAAGGAAACGCCTGGGGTGCGCTGCAGCAAGCCGAAATTAACGGGGGAGCTTCCCGAGCGCAGGTGACTCTACCTGCACACCCAGCTATGTCTTGCACACCAAAAAAAGGCGCTTGAGGCCAGCAGAAAACTTTTCGGGAGCGGGCAGTCTCGGCGATGCTCGGCACACACACATCCCTCCCATCCCTGCCCGCGGTATCATCCAGCTCCGCTGCGGCTCCCGGCGCATCCCGGCCCCGGGGCCGCGCAGCGCTCGGGCACGCGAATGTCCCGCATCCCAAAACGGGGCGAACAGAAGCAAACCCGCTTAATTAAAATAAAATAAGATTTTTTTTTTTTTTTTTAAAGAAGGAAAGGATGGAAAAATAAAGAGAAAACCAGGAATATGTTAGGGACTGTGGGAGGCAGGTCTGGGGGGTCTGCTCGGAACCGGGCTCCAGAGGGGACCGCGCCCGCCGCGCTCCCCGGCGGAAAGCACCGGTGTCCCCCAAGCCCCCCGTGAGAGTCGGGGGCCGCGGGGATAGAGACTTACGAGCTGGAGGACGCCCTGGACCACGACGAGGGGCAGGGGCTGCAGGGGCACCATCCTGGCTGCCGGTCTAGGCGGCGACTCCCCCGGCGCGGGTCTCGCTCATCGCCGCTCCGGGAGGAGGACGGGGGGCAGGACCGAGCGCAGGGACACGCCGCCCGCTGTCCCCGCTCACGGGGCGCTGCCAGGCAGCGGCCAGACCCCGGCACTGCCGCGGCGCTCGGCTCGGCGCTGCTCGGCTCCGCGGGCGGCCATGGCGGGCGGGAGGCGGGATGAGGCGGGCGGGAGGCGGCGGCGCTGCCCGGCTCCCCCCGCGGGGCACGGCGGGGCCCCCTCACAGCCAGCGGCCGGGCCCCGCCGCCCCGCCGCCCTCCATGCGGGAGGGACCCGCAGCTGAGGGGAGCGGTGCCGGGCTGGGGAGCGGTGCCGGGGTGGGGGGCGGCGCGTCCCCGCCGGACGCAGAGCGGACCCCGCTGCCCCGGGCGGGGCGGCCCGGCCCTCACGGCAAGTTTAAAGAGGCGGCGGCCCCTCCTCCGCCCGCGGCCGCCCAGCCGAGCCTGGGCGCGCCTCTGGGAGCCGCCCTGAGCTGCCCGGCCCCGCCGCTGTAGGGAAGCGGACGCGGCTGAAGAGACACTCGACGGCCACCCCCGGTCCCGGCTTTATAGTGCACCCCTGTCACAGCTCCTTCCTCTGTAGGGATCTGCCCCCGGCACCCACAGGCGGCTGGGCAGCCACGGTCCTTGTGGGGAAGCCAGACGTGTTCTTGCTTTCTAGATGTGAGTAGACACGGCGGGACGGCCCGGGGGCACTCAGGCTGCCCCGGGACACTGAACCTGTCCTGGGGGCACTGAGCCCGCCCTAGGGACAGCACAGTCACCTGGGGCCGGCGTTCCCTCGAGCAGGCACAGGGTCATGGTCAAATGGGCTCCTTGTGCAGGGCCGCGGGGTCTGGGTAATGGTGTCCGAGCTTGCGGGGAGCCCAGACGGCTGCAGGACCCATCTCCACAGAAGTCACTGAGGTTACTTCCATTTAATAACATGATTTAATGAATACTCGCCAGATCCATTGTTGAGATACCCATGAGCAGGCTGAAGCACTTGTCCCTGTGTTTTTGAGCTGCAGGAGTGACAACCTTGTAAGGTAGCAACCTTGAAAGGGGAAATAAAGTTTTGGGTGCAGAAGGCTGGGTGGGATGGTGACCCCAGGCAGGTTTGGAACATGTGCCATGCACACCGCCTGGACTGAAGCAGTGCCACCACAGCAGGTACACCTGTGTCAGGTGTGGCAGTGCCCTGTTTGCTTGTCAGTAATTCCATGATGTGATATGTGAGCTCTCTGCCGCTGGCTGAAGTGCAGGTAGTGGTTTCAGTTTCCAAACCCTGCCTGTCATTTGCAGATTACTTTCCTCTTAATTCTCAGCCTCATCTTCTTACTAGGTCTGTGTTCAGGTTACATTTTGACAACCCTTGTATTTTCAACTGCTAAAATCCTTGTCAGTGGAAACAGCTGTGCAATCCCTCTTGTGGCACTTGAGAGCAGCCATGATTTTACCAGATAGTGATTGTGGTTGTTTGGTTATATCCCACCGGTTCCCTTCTTAGCCCTGCTGCGAAGTGTCTTGTAAAATGTATCATGTGGGTGTGATTGAGCCACAAGTCACAATCACTCATTTGGGTTTAGACAAGATGCTTTATCTATAACAAAGGAATCTACCTATAAAGGGAACAACTTCAAATGAGTTCATTTGCAGTAGATTCAAAGATTTAGAGAAAACTGAAATAGTTGCGGTCACAAGTCAATGTATTATAATGGAATTAATGTAGTTACTTTTTGTAGCAGTATTCAAAAGTTTGTTTTCATAGAATTATAGACTCTCAGGATGGTTTGGGTTTGAAGGCACCTTAAAGTTCATCTTGTTCCATCCCCTGCCACAGGTAGGGACATGTCCCACTACTCCAGGTTGCTCCAAGCCCCATCCAACCTGGCCTTGAACACTTCCAGGAATGGGGCAGCCACATTTTCTCTTGGCAACCTGTGCCAGGACCTCACCACCCTCACAGGGAAGAATTTATTCCTAATCTCTACTCTAACTCTGCTCTCTGTTAGTTTGAAGCCATTCCCCCTTGTCCTGTCACTCCAGACCCTTGTCCCCAGTCCCTCTCCAGCTCTCCTGGAGCCCCTTTAGGCACTGAAAGGGGCTCTGAGGTCTCCCCAGAACCTTCTCTTCCCCAGACTGCACACCCTCAGCTCGCCCAGCCTGGTTCCAGAGCAGAGCTGCTCCAGTCCTCAGAGCATCGTTGTGGCCTTCTCTGGACTTGCTCCAACAGATCCGTGTCCTTTGTACCTTAGAACACAGAGCTGATGTGATACTGCAGGTGAGGTGTCACCAGGGTGGAAGGGGGGAGGATCCCCTCGCTCGACCTGCTGCCCACGCTGCTCTTGAGGCAGCACAGGACACGGGAGAATTCCTGGGCTGCCAGAGCGCATTGCTGGGTCATGTTGAGCTTTGCATCAACCAACGCCCCCAAGTCCTTCTCCTTGGGGCTGCTTTCGACCCTTTCTCCGCCCAGCCTGTACCTGTGCTTGGGGTTGCCCCGAGGTTACTTTAGCGGTCTTCGATCTGTTGTGCCACCATTTGATATCCTGTTTAATACATACTGACCAGAAAAAAAACCATGTTAGGATTTACCCGTATAGAACATAAAAACGCTGCTAAGCGTATGTTTAATACTGAGAAATGGTACTTTCTGTGGGGCCGAAATCGCGTTTTTCGCACTCAATCCCGGGGTCCTGTGGCGAATGGACACAGCTCGGGCGCCCTCTGCCGCCCGCAGGCGGTACCGCGGCCCCGCTCGTGGCGAATCGCTTTGTGCAGCGGCTCAAAAGGCTCCTAAGCCATTAGTCAGAATTGTGAAGGCTAAATTGGGATGAAGTATTTAGATAGATCTCGTCTTTAAAAAAAAAAAAAAAAAAAAAAAAAAAAAAGAAAGAAAGAAAGAAAGAAAATCTGCGCTCTATAAATTCAGGGAAAGCTCAGTTTCTGTAATTGGCTTTTAATGGAACAATAGTGTTTAAACTAAAGTACTGCAGTTATATCCTATTAAATACAAACGGAGTCGATTCAAATGACATTAACTTTGTCACACAAGCTACCAGAAGCCGGCCTGAAATCATACTTTTTCCAGATTAAGTAGCAATAAATAATTGTAAAGCGCTTTGAAGATGAGAAGCATCATGCACAGTAAGTGCTAAGTATTATTGTTATTTGCATTACTTTGCAGAAAAGTCACAGTAGTCTGGCTAAGAAGAGAATGTAAGGCCTGTGCTTTGCATTCCCTGCTTTGCCGTGTTAGCATGATCTTCAAATATCATTTAAATGGGGATGGACAAATTTTCTGGTCTAATTTTAAGGCACAATAACTGATAGTTGTTTCATCTCAGGAAATAATGGTTGCATACTGCAGGAAGTAATCCTAACCTCTCTAGAAATGGATTGATGAGCCAGCTGTGGAAAAAATAAACTACAAGCTCAGGATCCTGCTAAGCCATCTTGGCTGCTACAAGACAGTGAAAAATATCTGATTAGCACATGATCTCTAATGCTTGTGCAAAAAGTCAGTAGTAATTTTTATTGCTTTATGAAGTAATTTGTCTGCACAAACAAGTTAAACCTCTAGTTAGCATCAAACCCATCTGTTTTCAACCTCAATTCAAGTCTCAGATCTCATTCCTCTGAGTTAATTTAAACCACTGACATCAGCTTTTACTTCTCTTAGTCCTAAGACTCCTCACTCTGTTTCCAGCTACTGGGAACGGTGGACTGGAAAGAGCTGCCTGTGTCATTCAGTCCATCTTCCTTAATGGCAGACAGTGAAGTGTGGGGTTTTTTGGAAACTCTTTAAGATCAACCTTTAAATTAGCTAGTTAGGAGTAGGGGAGTTTCATGCTCCAAAAATTTAACACCTCTGGCATTTGAAAACCTTTTTCTAACCTTTAGTTTTCAAATATATTGTGTTTGATATCTGTCTCCTCTCACAGTCAACGGCTTTATGTTAATGAGCTCCTCTTCCTCCTTATGACAATGTGTAACCCAAAAAATTTATAAGGTATAGAATCCCTCTCAAATTTTATTAATCATGTGAGCCAGGCAGTCTCTCTCAGGCAATAGCACTCCATTTCCTGTGTTAGTTGTGGGTGAGCATCCAAATTTAGATGCTGGAGTCTTGTGGAACATCATTAATGCCTCATTTTTCTATGTTGGAAAGAGAATGTTTGATACATGGTGTGGCTGTATTTTCCTTGTCTAGAATGCATCCCCATCGTATTTTCTCTTGATTATTCCAGTTGTTCCAATGTGTTATCCATTCTACTTCACACTACTGCCTGCCTGCTGCCTCTGTGTGAGTAGCATATTTCAATAGCAAGGTCCTACCATTTATTCTGGAATTGCTAATGAATTTATTGAATAGCTAATTAATTTATTGAATAGTAGTAGTCCCAAAGAACAATCTTTGAAGAACCCTATTAGTTGTTTCCTTCCAGACCTCAAACACAACCTGTTAAACCATACCTTACTCTCTTCACAACTTTTTCCTAATCACCCTCTCCAGCCTATCTGTTTTGCTCCATGACATCCAATCATATTTTGATTGAAGTGCTGATAAATTACTCCATTTCTTTTGTCTATAAAATTAGTAACCTAATCAAAGAAAGGTAAGGAAATATTTGTCATCCTAGAATAATCTTCCTTTCTGAAAAAACACCCTTAAAACAACCCAAAACCCAGATGAATCTATCCCATATTCTATTTCTGTGTTTCCAAGCCTTTTTTTTTTCTCCTTCAGGTTGCTTTCAACAGCTTTGCATATTTCTAAAGCTCATGTTTGCTGATACTGTGTTTCTCTTCATATTCTTAGGGATTAGATTTGCATTTGCTGTTCTACATTTATACCATTCCTGATTTCATAGCTTTATTACTGATCTCCTCTGTCTGACTTGCAGATTCCTACGTTGGTTATTTCAGAGTTCAGAAGTGAGGATTGTCCCCTTCCACATCTCTGCTTGTCTGAGCACATCAGCCTTTGGAATTCCATTTTACTGGGGGTTGTAACTTCCATTTTCTCCTGCTCTTTGGTTAGTAATATCTGCCCTATGATTCAGGATATTCACTCACGTTGAAAACTAAAGTTGGAGTTTAATTTGAGGGAGATTGATTTCCTTCCAAAGAGAGAATGCCTTGGGTTTTTCCCTTTCCATGTACTTTTGGATGAGGCTGAAGAGTCCTGGCTGCTTTTTCATGTGATTTTTTATGGCTCTCAGTTTATTGCACTTTCTGACTTCTAATAAATCCATTAACTTTGATTGTCAATATTTTGCCTTATTTTGGTGGTCTGTGCTTATCTTTAAATGCTAAGCTATTTTTTTATCTAGTTAGGACCAGTGCACTTGGCACTGAGACATTAAGAACCCAAATTAAACTTCCAAAGTTTTATAAACTATTCTAGAAATGTCAGAACAGGAAAATGGGAAAGATTTTGGAAGGTACATTAAAGAGAAGAAGTAATGATGAAAAGTCTGCTTTCACGGAGAATGGGTTGTCTGTAACTGGTTAAAGAGAGCTATTAAATAAAATTGTTTTTAAAAGTCATACTAGCTGGAGTTATTGCATGCTAAATATTCACAGAAAGCAATCACAGCGTTTGAGGGCAGGGTGACTGCATTAACACCCTTGGGGCTTTTTCTCTACCTTCAAAATATTTAATATGTTTTGCTCATCAGAAATTGATACATTATTTAATCAGTTAATTTCTTGCACAGGAACATTTTCTCATTTAGAATGAACCCTCATGTGAGATTCATTTATGCTGTGGCTACCCTGTTTAGTTTATCTCTAAGGTTCTAAGTTCTAAAATTGCTTTAGTTTTGAAGTTCTGTTTTTGTTTTCAGGGTTTTTTTGAGAATCTAATTTTTTAACTATTTCTTTTCCCATAGAATATGTATAAACCATAAACCTGTACCATGTGTTTTATATTTAACCCAACAGATAAAAGATGCAAATCTGCATTATGACAAAAATATCTGCTGTGTAATTCTATTAAAAAAATACAGCTTTATAATATGGGGAAAAAAAGTCTCAGAGCTGTGCTAAAATTTTGTCTGTGACTTGAGAGATTAAATTTGCTATTGCATTCATTTAGTACTGAAAAAAATACTCTTCAGTAGATGCTTCCAAATCCACTTCCCTTTCATTTTTATTACATTTCTAAGTCATAATCTCTATATAAAAAGATGCTTTTTTTATTGGTACCTTTCATATAAGGAGTGATAAGAAAATATTGATATAAAACATGTAGAATTACTAATATCAAGGTGAACACTGGCTCGTTATAAAAGACAACTCAAATATACTATTTTTAACATAATTTGTGCAAGGGATAGAAATAGCTTAAAGGGATGATAAGATGCCCAACTAATTTTTTTCAAAGATAGAGAAAAACATATCACATTATGCTTTAAAGAGACCCCATGTGGTTTTTAAACCAAATTGGCCAAAATAGGAATGCCTTTATTTACATAATTTCCAACATAAGTGACTTGAATCACTGATGAAGACGTTGTGCTCTGCATCTATTTTCACACTGTTTATCAGCAGATGTCAGATTGTGTTACTCTTTTTTTATTGTTCTAAACCTAGCCAGGCTAGAGCACAGCACATGTCCCAGTGGCCTTTCGTGCCTCGAGAGATAAAATTGTTCATAAAACATCCAGAACGTGCCTTCTGTTATCAGAACAATTAGAGCAGGTTGACAAATGCAGGAGCTCTTAGGCTAACTACATAATTGGTTATTTTTGAAAATTGACACAAATTCTTTATTTTCCTTATCATCTTCCACAAAGCCAAAGCAATTATTCACAAGACATTTTTGTATGCTGGAGGAACAGGGGATTTTTTGAGATTTCCTCCTGTCAGGCCACTTTGAAGGAATTTGTGTTTCCCAGATCCTGCCTGTAATCTAGGCAGCTGAGGTGGAGAGTCAGCACAATTCCTTCCACCTTCCCTTTCAGTTGTGGCCCAGGTGGAATCAGAGCTGTTGGGGGAGGAGGGAACTCTGGAAGGTTTGTTCAGGAGTGGGGAATCCAATACAAGCTTTTTTTTTGTTTAGAATCCAGACCAGAACCACTGAGGATCTTTGGATGAAGCAATGCTTTGACCCTCTGGAGAAACTGCTTCCCTCTAGGGATGAAGAGTGCAGGAAAGGCAAACTTTAGTTTCTGGCACAGTTGTTTTGGAGAACTGGCAGAGATGCTGCAAAGGTTTGTTCAGCATTGGAATAAATCAGAGGGCCTCTGGAGTCTTCCCTGAAACAAGGTAGTTTATATTGTTGTTTTTTTGGTTTTCATTTGCTGGGATATTTTTTAAAAAGTCTGTGATCTCTGGAGACCAGGTGCTTGAAATTAAAAAAAATGGGGGTTTAAGGAAACCTGGCTTGGAGAAATTGTTTTGGTTTCTTATTTGACCAGAAACTCAGGGCAGGGCTGTGGGTTTGCAATAAAGTTTGGCACATATTCCAGTCAATGCTGTTTTGCTTTGCCTTTTGCTCTGAAACTCATCTCAATAAGGGCAAGATGTCTAAAAATGTTATAGTGAGACCAGCTGGGTTATCTCAGGAAAGCAGCAGTGATTTATGAGGGACCTGTGGAATTCTTGTATAAGGTCACACTGAAGTTCTGTGTTGATCTCAGACTTCACCATCCAGCTGAGGGCACAGACAACCTGTATGAAAATTGTAATACAGCAGGGGATGTTACATAACCTGTGAGAGAACTGGAGCAGAGTAAGTTTCCCCAGTTCTGGAAAGTGTGGTAGAAATCAGCCTAGGATGGCCTCGAGGTTACAGGTGTCCGAAATTGCATCATGGGGTATCAGCAATATCATCAGGCCTGATGCTGCTGGACTGAACAGGACATATCCTCCCTCTGCTCCCTGGAGACAAAGCTGTAAACTTGGTGTGACTGGGGGATGAGGAACACAGTGTTCCTGCTGGTGACTCTGAAGAGCTTTTCTTTCACTTACAGCAGAAAGAGGCATATATATGTCTTGTTGCATTCATTTTTATCCACTGAATCTTTGACAAATCTATCATGCTCTCATTTTTTTGCAGAGATCTGTCAATTTTTTATGGTTGTAAAACTAAGTTGAAAAGACCTGTGAAAGCCTGTGCCAATTTTAAAAGTTTCAGAGTTATAGAAAGAAAGATTTGACAGATCAATTTTTCTTTTCTTTTGAGAGTGGAATCAGGAGGGAAGAAGACAAGAAAATATCTAGGTGGTTGAGAAAAGTTAGGTTCAAATCAAAAGACATTCTTCAGAAGTGTTACCAAAATTAAAACCCTAACATCCATCTTTGATCTGATGATTAGTGGAGGCAAGAGCTACTGTAACTTTTCAGCCAGCAAATGTCATCAATAAAGTAATGGATTAAGGGAAATAAACTTTGTGGGATTAAATTATTTATAAAGGATTGGGATTTCTTTCAGTCATGCTATTCCCTCCTTATTCTCACATCACAGAAAGCACTTTGTAGCCCGATTGCAAATATTTAGGTGTAGCAAGTGGAAATTTTCAATAGTGTTTTCAAAATTCCTCATAGGAGTCAAACCCATTGGTATAAACAGGTTGTGCTCTGTTCTTTCTCATCAGTAGTGATGCTCCAGTCATTTCAGAGCAATAGTGGACATAAATATAGACAGGTGGAATCTGACATACACCGACTTCCTCAAGGTTATGTCAGAAAGCTTTGAAGTTACCAGGGATCCTTGTTTAGTAATTGCAATTTCCACAAGCTGACAGCATTTGTGACAGTTTTCTAGAAACACTTGCCATAATTAATTTTCTGTGACAACCAATATTCAGGATAAAATCAATTGATACAAGTGCTTAACAGAATAGGTTTTGCAAGACAAACCTTACAGTAAAGAGTAGATGGGTGCTGGGACGTTAAAAAGAGAAAAAATAGTTTTGGTGAGGAGGCTTATGTCTGCTCTGTTTGTCTGACCTGTTGTCCAGAGATTTATGTATTTCTTTTCAGGGGTCAAGAAGAATAGCTGGGATAACATAGAAGTTATATTTAGAAGTTGGCTTACATTTACGGTGTCAAAATATTGGAACATTTTTAGAGCTTTCCATCCGAGAAAAGGTGGAAAACAATTTTTTAGCTGTGCAACTGAACAAAGTAGTGGGGTCATGCAGTTAGATGTGATTACATGGTAGGATAGGGAAATTTCTTCATCTCACGAGAGAGAGAGTGTCACACATAAGGTTGTTATATCCATGATGACTTTTTTATTTCCTGTGCTTTTCCTGTATTGTCACATCTGGCACATGTTGCCTAGGCTGTTTGCACACACAAAACTTTTCTTGCTGCTGCATTCTCAGAGTGTGCAGGTTCTTATCCATGAGGGCTGGCAGTGGTTTATCCTGCAATTGCTCATCAGGGCAGAGAGAGTTAGCTAGTGCCTCTTCCCTTCCATTTGTGACTACCTAATGAGACTCAAAATATGATCAGCCACTCTGTAGATTGTGTTCAGTATTAAAAGCAAATCACTGACTGTAGGCAGGAGGTCATTCAGCATTGCCACTAACAGCTTTTGATATTTCTGCATTAAAACCCAAGCCAGGCATTATAGGCACTGAACCATCTGCAGGCCTAAGTAGGCTTATTGTTGCTTAACTTCTTAGTGCAAATGGAGAGGTCTGTTATGTACTTCAGTCTGCTTTTGTGTGATCACTGCTCCCAAGCAGTGAATCCTCTGCTGCTCTCACTGCTGTGTCAGAGTTGAATGAGATGCAAAGAGGTTCTTTTATTTTATTAAGTGTGTGTTGCTGCTCTCTGCTCCCTCGCAGCAACGGGATCTGACAATAAAAGTGATGGCTCTTCATAAGAGAATGTCAATCGTTTTCCAGAATAGCCTGTTGTCCCTGTAACCCTCCTCCCAGCGGTTCAGCTGTCTGTGATCCAAGATCCAGCATGCACACAGCAATGTTTGTGCAGCCCCAGTTCAGACTTCTGAGAAACCTGCTGACCTGATGGCAAGAGCTGGAAAAGCCTACACAGAACAGAGTTGTGCAAAGAAACAAGGTGAAACTGCAGAGATAAGGTCGGTGAGAAGGGTATAATTGGCAGCTCAAGGATTCAAAAGAAAAAAAACATGGAAAAACACACAGTTCTAAGAAGAAGACAAGGAGACCTAAGATGGCAGCTCTGCAGCACCAAGGTTCAACCTGTCCCAAGGACAGAGAAAAGCCTCCTCACATGATCTACCTGGCTGGCAAATGTTGTTTGGAGCAGACATCTGAAGCCATCTCTGGAGCAGTGAAATTCTCAAGCCTTGGATTGGTAGCTCATTAATCCTAGCAATCATTTTTGTGTATCAGACAATAAGGAACTGGTTTGTACTTCTACATGGTGTGTCCCCTGCTTCCCAAATCTCTTTGTGCCCGTTAGAAGTTGCCTAAAGTGACCCAGAGTGTGAGTGTTACGTTATGTATAATTTGACTGCAGAGCAAACTGAATCAAATCATGCCTTTGGTTTATCTAAGCTGATTATCTCATGCCTCATCTTTTTTCCTCCTTTTTAATTCCTATTTCTCCTTCAGGATGAGGCCAGGTTATTAAAAACAATCTTCAGACCTTTTGTGGTTTTGAAGCTTGGTGCATCACCGCTGGCTTCTGCATCTGTGCTGCCTCTTTGTAATCCAGGCCTGATTTTTGAGGTGTGGCTGGATTTCCAAAGCATTGGTGAATGTAGGGAAAGTACAAGAGGGACAGATGCCGTATTTGAAACTTTTCTGGCAGTGTCAGGACTGAGAAGTTGCTTTATAAACAGTTAAATGAAATAATTCTGTAGGTACAAGAACTTGCATAAGGACAAGGGCTGCCTAATGCAGGCGGTGTCAGATAGTACACTGTGAAAGACTGGATGAAACCTGAGACATTTTATTTAACAGTAAAGTTATGAAGGCTTAAACAGAAGAGTGAAGTATTTTGTTCTTGATGTGGAACAGTTCTAACCTTCTAGCTGTGGTAATGTTGGTTATATGGTGTATAAAGTGCATTTCCACCTCCAGCACTGCCACAAAAAGCAGGTTTCCAACAATTTTCCAAGGTTGAATCTTGCCTGAGGTTTCTGTGTCTGTAACAGAGACTTCATCAGGACAGCACTCACTACTGGGTCTGGTTGGACTGCTGAACTGAAGGTGCTTCATTGCCAAAATCTTCCATGGATGGCATCTGGCACAACTGTGGAAGCTTGCTGAAGGTCTGGTACACTGTATATGTTATTAACCTAAACAAATTATGAGGACTGTGGAGCTAAAGGATGCTTATAAGGGAGCAGTCATATAATGCCTCTTGGGTGAAAAAAGCCCTAACTAAATACCAGCTTGTCTGAGTAGAATTTAAGAGAACTTTTTAATGATATCAAGCTTCTTTTGCTGAAGGTCTGAAGGAAAACTGGGAGATACAGGCACAGCAGGCTGCCAGAGATTTTGTCCCAGAAGGTTATCCAAGACAAGACTAAATCCTTTCCAGACACAGACTCAGAAAAATGTTACATGTAGTAGCCTAAAAAAGCTGATTTCAGACACTAGAAGTTGCACATCCATATGAATATTGCCAAAATTAAATATACAGATTCTTCCTATTCACATACTTCTCTAGAAATTCATTCTCTTTCTAATTTGTAGATCCTACTTTTGCTTCTTAACAGTGAGGTCAGAGAGTGAGAATGTGACTCCTCATAAATTTTGATCTGTTGTTTTCTAGCTGCATTTAGGTACAACCTAAACATTTGAAACTGTCTAGATCAGATATCATTACCTGCAGCTCAATGGCTGTTCTTTTAAAACTGGAGACAGCACAATGATCTTATTGCCTCTGCTAGATTGTGCCTTAATTTCTTGCATGTTTCTAGGTCCAGAACTATTTCCCCATTACGGGTTCCCATTCAAATTTATGCCAAATTCTGCTTATTTTGATGGTATCATAGTTTGTCCCTACAGAAAATATTAGTTGCATATCAGATTTATGATATAGATACATACTTATATCTATATAAATATCTATAATATGTATATTATATATACATACAAATATCTATACAGATATATCTTCCATATACATATGGATATCTGTGAAGAACCTTCTTCTGTTATGCAACTTCATCAACTCTACTTCTGCTGTGTTAGTTTTCTGTAACACTGAGTTTAATCTTTGAATTTCTAACTCTACAGAAAACTCTCAACATTTCTGAGGGCAGATGAGTTAGACTGGTTCTAGTGAAGGAGGTTTTACAAAATCTATCTGTGCTATGTTCCAGCAGAGGTTAAACTGGGCTATAATGTGAGGAGGCAGAAAGCTGGCTTGTACCTTTAGGGACAGCTGGTGAATTCTGGCATGCCTGCTCAGGCACTATTAGCACTATTTAAATATATAATGACACTAGATCCTGTTGCTCCTCTTTTAACCTTCTCTTTGTTAAATGCTGCTTCAGAGAAGATTCTTCCCTTTCCCCAGTGTTATGATACATTGAATTTATTAAGACCTGAAGAAACAGGGGAGAAAACAACTGTAATGAGAAGTCAGGTGGAAATAGAGATTAATGGTAAGGTAATAAGGAAAAAGAGGTCATAAAAAAGAAATCAGAGGATGGGAAGAATATTTATCAAAGACATAAAGAATTGTGTTGTCAGTTGCCATGTTGAGTATAAGGTGTGCTCAGAAACTGCAAAGCAATAGTTGCAAGTAGGATATATTATGGCAGCATTGGAACCTGGAGAAGTGGAAAATGTACTGTATTTTCCTGTGTTTACAGTTTTAGGTTGATGCAGACCTTTTACTGCCATTCTTCCCTGTAACTGATGCCTTTTAAATTGTCTTTACCTTGGGATCTTTAAATCCCATCATCATTTTACTCCATTAATACTGCTTAGCAATACAAAGGATTTTTGCATCCTTGTTTGTAGTTCATCTGTTGCAATTCAGAGCACACTGAAATTCAAAGGCATATTGAAATTTGGACTTTTTGAGATAATCTGTGGCAATAATTGCCTAGTGATGCTCTCCATGGATGAGCAGCTGGTTTCAACTTCTGTTCCTTGACAGATGGACTTTTGGAGATTAAATAATCTGTGGAGCTGCCAGGGGAAGCTTGGGGGAGCACATGCTCCTCCTGACAGACACTGAGAGTCCTGGGGCAGCAGGACTGGGTAGGGAGAGGCCCTGATCTGGGTGCCCAGAGCTCAGAGGCTTGGAGGACCCTGTGGCTCAAGCACATGAGCCCACCCAGGAGCACAGGATTCCCAGGCAGTGCTTCCATCAGTGCTGTGCACTCCAGCTATCCAGCCTCCGGCATGGGAGCCATGGCCACTCCCCTCACAAGCTCAAAACAGATGGACTTGATGCTTTAAAAACATCTATGAGCTCTCACTTGTCGGAAGGCCCTTCTGAGGCCTTGTTTTATTAAGATTGCTTGTGTGATATATTGTAATTTGAAAGCATGACATTGTTTGACAGAAGGGTTTTCTTTCCCCACAGTGCTGAAGCAGTTCATACTTGCAACATGGAAAAAGTGGATTTTTAGCTGCTTCTGTGGGACAGAATAAGGCTAATGAAATCAAGTCAGATAAGAAAAACACACCAGAAACCAAAAATAGGTTCTTGTTTCTTTAGCATTTATTTTGAAACGACCAAGTAATTCTGGCTGTAGAACCAACAGGACACAGGGGATGAGTGAGCTGTTAGTGGATTCTTTGCAGTTTTATAAAATTTTCAGAAAAAATACACTGTTAAACTTCTATATTGTCAGAAGCTGAAAGGGATTTATCAAGGTAGGAGAGAGGAGGCTTCTATCCACTGTGAAAACTGTTATAAATACACCCTAAACTTCCTAACCTGAAAGAACCACATCGCATAAATTGAAATAAACCTTGCATACAGAAATGTACTTTTGTTATGTTGCCCACAGCATCCAATATACTTACTCAGAGAAGGAAACTGTAGATTGCAAGTGCAAATAGCAGTGCACATTTTCTCAAGCCCATTTTCGTTTTCTGAATGTAAAGAATTAGGAATTTAGAATGGCTGCAATCTGTATGTGGCACTTACTTGGAATTTGTTTCCTTTTAAATTATCATATGAAAACCACTTGAGAGAGCAGTGAAATTTTGGAATTCATTATTTTAAATTTTGTTAGTTGCAACCCCTGGAAACACTGCTGCATCCTTTTATACAGGGAGGAAAGTGAGAAAATATTGTGTATGTGTGTGTATTATTTGATAGCAGGAGAAAAGTACCTTGTGTAGTCAAGAACTGTGAACAGGCAGGGATAAAAGAATTGGTTTTGTTGGTAGAACTGATGTCTTGAACTTCAGATACAGGGCTGGAATTCCAAATTTACAAGCCTTTCTGAATATTTGTACCAAGAGACTTTGTCCAGATTATCTCTGCTTTACAAAAATCTTTTAATTTCTGCTACACATTTGTTTGGGGAAAAAAAAAATTCTCCACCAAACACCAAACCAAGAATCAAGGAAAACGTCACAGTTTGAATCAGGCCCTGAAGGATTTTGTTGGAGACATCAGTACAGTATTTTGCTGGGAAAGATATGTAGGGATAAGGGCTTACAAAGACCCAGCTGTTTCTGTCTGGAAGTTTGTTTCCCCTGTAAGAATTTTGGCAGAGTCTGTGAGCTACGCAGCCACATGCTGCCATCTACTGACAACAGGCCTCTGCAACAAATACTGGGCACAGAATTCCAGAACTTCTGTAAATTCATATGCCGCAGGAGAAAACCCAGTAATTGAAATAAAAACTCGAACAGAACCAAAAAAATTGTTTGGAGTAAAAAAAACTTTAACGAAGGTGGGTGAAACAAGTGCAGTAAATCACAATTCTACACAACTCCTCAATATGCAGGATGTAAAATTGTATTTCACGTGGGAGGAAAAATACGGGAGAGAAGAAACAATTTCTTTATGAATAAGTTTCGTGTCTCTCCTAATGCACTAAAAACAAGAGAAATATTCTGCATTTCCCTCAAGGAAGGTACTTGAGGTTGAGATGGTTCTACGACTGTGCAGCCAAAGGCGACGGTTGTGAGAACGTGTACAGTAAACAGGACTTAGCTTGGAAGGGGTTCAGTGGGAAAAATGACATTTTTAATCCCCTCTGAACATTTTCAACTTCTCATACTTGGATGAGTAATGTGTCTTCCCACTTTTAACTCTCTCTTGGGACCAGGTCTGTAAGGAATGAGGGCTTGCATATATGATGTGCAGTTGACACATCATCTGGGGAGAACATGAAAGCAACAAGCACTCTTCAGTGCTTTTAATGAATTGTTCTGAAAACTGTTTTTCAATGCATGATCTGTTTTGGTTTCCCAGGCTGCTGTACAAGATGCTAAGGCAGGGAGCAGGAGGGAAAATGCTGTGTTTCTATGACAGTTTCCTGCTAATTTTTCCTAAATATTTTGTATGTGAATGAAGAAAAAGATGCAAGTCTTCCTTAATTTCAACGAAAAAGGAACCTATATAAAAATCCTGGCAACTGGATGTTGACCAGAGAGTAAAATCCTTCTGTTTATGATCACTGCTGCCATCTGCCATTGGAGAGCTGATGTAGTTGCATTTGCAGAAGAGGAATCTCTCTCCAAACTGGTGAATGTGAAACAAGCATTTTCCTAAAACAGCTTAAAATCTCTGTGTTCATTTAAATATTTGGTGTCATGAAGGTCACATTCTGTCCTGTTTCTTGTTTAGGACATATCCATTTTTGGAACTTCCTATCACGTGTGAATGTATGTTTTTGAATGAACAGGTGCAATGCTGACACAGGTTCTCCTATAATTTGAAATAATGAATTTATTTGCTAAAACTTACAATTCTGACCATCAAGGAGCACTGGCAAGCACTTTCATGAGTAACCTTCAGTATTTTTTTCCTTGTCTCTATCAGAATACCATTAGAAACACTAACTATTTTAGACAGCAGTAGATAATATCTGTGGTTGGATAGAGGAGTAAATTGTTTGATGCAGATAAAAGATTAGGAATAAGACTTGTAGGCTGACTTTCCTTTGATGCATGTTGGCTCCCTTTTAATTTTTTTGGTGTTATTTTACCATGTCAATACCTGGATTTTGTAACACTACTTTACAGCTGGGTATTGATAGTGTCCAGTATGTAGCCTGAGACCTGGGCAAAAGCTGGAGAATTGGAAACTGGACTTCCATGTGCTCAAAGTTTGGTTGGGGAAAGGCTGAGCAGAAAGAGGAATGTGTTCTGTGGTTCTGTGTTTGTAAATGCTGCCAGCAAGGTTTGTAACCAGAGCTGTTTAAATTCCTGACACTTCTGGCTGCCTACAGACTGCCAAATCACAGCAGTGATCTGGGGAAGGTGTTGGTTATGGAAGGTTCCTCCCTTTTTGGTGGCTTTCTCTTCCACCCTTGTTTGGCTAAAGAAGCACAACAATTCCTGAATGATATCCAGCTGCTTATCAAACTTTTCCATAGAAACTCAGCACTGCTGTGATGGACCAGTTATCCAAGGCTGTGTCCTGATTCAGTTTCAGAGTAGAATTGCACAGGACGTGTGGACTGGTCAGCAGGCAAACCTGGTTGCCATCCAGGTGGATTTCTTTCTATGTATTTGTTTGTATCTGTTTGGAGGTTAAAGGATTTGGCTCAGAGATGTCTGAATGGGGGCAACCTGCTGCCCTCAGGCAGCAGAGGGCTGCATTGCTATGGCATAAAAAGACCAAGCAACCAACGGACCCTTTTGCTTGTCCACCCCTTTGGGCCCTTGCTTTTCTTCCTGCTAGAATCTGAAGGTTGGAGCTGCCTATATAAAGTTTATCACTTTGTTCAGACTTTCAGGGTGAGGGTGAGGACATATGAGTATCTTCCCTACTCTTTTTGGGTGAAGTCCAAAACTGGGTGGCACCTGTTTTCTAGATCTGGATGGGCTGCAATCCAAGTTGATAGTTCATGGAAATGTCATGAACAGCTGATCTGGAAGCAAGGACTGTCAAAACACTCATGGCTTACAACCTTAAGCCCATTTTTAGCACCAAACAAATAGTGTTCTGTTATACTGAGCAACAGCAAACCTTCTGTTTTCTTTCTGTGATTTTGTCTTGAAATTTTGCTGTGAGCTGTATCAAATACTGCTGCTTTTAAATGTCAAATGCATATACTGGTACAGTCATAAAATTAAGCCTTGATCTGAACCTGCCCTACACCTGAACTCAGGTCTGATTCAGGCTATTTCTGATGAACAAAAATAGTAGGAGTTAGACTATGAAAATGATACAAGCTTGTTCTAAATTGACCTCTTACTGAAGAACATTTTGAAAGAAGTTAAACTCTATGCCATGATTTTTGTAAGTCTTGCTATAAAGGTACAGATCAGCCAGGTACAGAAACATGTAAGGTTTTACTGCTGTGCCCAGCCTGGTGGGCTTCTCTGGTAACAAGACAAGCTCCTTCTAGTGCTAATCAGGTTTTAAGCTGAGGGTTTGGTTAAATTTATGGGGCAGAGTGTTTTATTGATAGAAGAGCTTGCCAGACCTCTTTGGCAATGCTCTCTTTTCACTTAAAGACCTTGGTGTAAATCTTTTTAATGCTTCGGCTACAAAAAAAATCTGAAAGGATCTTTCCCCACTTCTTACCATTGCACTATCATCTGTGTAAATCATCTTGCTTACTCATTCTCTTAGCTACTTTAGATTGTTAGTCTTAATGACAGGACTGCAGTAAAAGTAGGGAAAAAAAGTATTTTAAACTGTCATTAGTCCATAAAGCTTTGATCATTTATAGTAAGTGGGAATTCATCTTGGACTTTTAAGAGAAGGGAGAGGTCAGTCAGAGCATCCCTATTCAGTTGTGCACCTGTGTAGTGAAGCACATCTCAAGGGAAAAATAGAAGGTGGAAATGTAATTATTAAATGTCCTAAGACTTGGATACAGCTAATTTTTGATTTATAAAATATAATGCAAGAATAAGAACCTAGGGTTTTTCTCCTTGAACTTTTCCTGTACTTGAGAATTGCATATTTAGAGTAAGAGTTATTTTAGTGAACAAAATTTTGCAGTAAATAATTTCAGAATTATGATTGTTATCATTCAGCAATTCCTAAAATGTAAATGCTGTGCTTATTGTAGTAGTGCAAAAGGACTTTTTGTTTTATATTCATTACTTGCATTTATGTTTAATATCTGTGACAATGTGCGGGAAACTCTTGCAGGGGGAATGTGGGTGCAGTGCAGAGAAATACAATAGCATTAGCATTTTTCTAGTTAAATCTTTAGAAAAGCTTTTAGTGAGACAAAAAAGCTTTTTTTCCTGGACCTTGTGCTATATTGATATGAACTTCAACCACAGCCTCTGTGTTTGCCAGACTTTACTGCTACTGATAAACTGCAATGCATGACCGGACCAAAAGTATTCTAAAAAGAGATTTTTGTTGTAGTTTTTAAGATATATCATTTGACAGGTTAAGAGTTGGCCACTTGAAATGCCAATACTTTATGTATGAATCTCTTTGAACTTTCAGATGAATTCTGGATTCCCTGAAAACATTTAAGTACTGCTGAAGTGTGCAGGTCTCTTTCAATTAAAAGACCTTCAGTGTTCAAAGCACTGCATAAGTATTTAGGAACTTGTCTCTTAAAACAGAGAGAGGTGCTTTGTGATCATTAATGAGTATAAGTTGTTTTATATGCTGAACTATTGGGCTAGAAGTATATGTGTATTCTGGTTGGTTTGTTGGTTTCTTTTCTTTCTAATACATATATTTTATAGCAAACCTGTAGATTCATTCCTGCCGTTCTGTCAAGCATTACTCCAGTTCACTCAGTGACTTTATCCCACTCTTTCCAAAACCCATTTAGACTATTTTTATAGTGCTCAGTTTCAGCACAAAGAGATAATTGTAATAATCAGATGAAAATCTGATTATCCCTTTTAAATTAGTAGAATATATAAAATACACTGTTATACCTGCTACAAAATGTTAATTTTGGTATACTGCTGGACTTTGTGTAGCTGCTATATTTGTGAAGCAGTGCAGCATGAGACTTTGGTGTTCTGTGCTTTCAGTTTGCTGTTCCTCTTACATAAGAATCAGCAAGGTTTAAGAGGAGTAACCATCCATGCAAATGGAACACAACAGCACGTGAACTCTCTTCCTTAAACATGGCCACAAATTTTGGGCAAATGCAGGCATTGTTTTGAGCAGAACAGTACATGGTGTGCACTATGCTGAAGAGCTGTGCCATGTTTCTCTTTCCCTGATCGTTTATGAGAAGTCAGGTTGCACAAAAGAAGAGGCAAGCACTGGGTAAATATCCTTATTGAATCTCAGCCTGGATTATGAATAATTATTTTGAAGTATTACAACTCAGTTTACAATATATGCATTTCAAAGGTCTTGTTCCTTGCTTGCTTTGTTTAGCATCCTCACAAATAGTTTTTTATTATTGATTTTGTTGTTGTGTTTTCCTACAAGGTTTACTAGATGTGCTGGAGGTGTCCTTTGTACAATTTCATTTTCTTTTATTGTCTCCCCTAGGACATCATTATCCTTCAAATAAGCACAGAAAACTGTGTTCTCCTTCTCCTCTTTGGATTTATTCCATACTCTTTATTTCTATTTGAATGACAAGACTGGTCAGGGAATTCAGAATCAAGACTTTGTTTCCCATTCTCTTCTTTGTCTAATGGTATTGCAACAAATATTGTCCTCAAGGTATTTAATAAAGTGAGACAGGAATGCATCCAGACAAAACAGAATGCCACATGTGAGTGGCTGGAATGCATCAGATCACACATGATTTGAAAATGTTCCTAAACTCAAAAGAGATGGTTTGAAAAGGTTTGCAGTCAGAATTGCTCTATGAGGAGGAAACATGTCAGAATTCGAGTAAGATATCCACAAAGTAGGAGAAAACTCTTTTGAAGTTTATTCTTCTTGTGGATCCCTTATTCTTTTCTGTCCTATCTTTCTATGAATAATACTTTGCATTTATTAAGAAAACCCCTTCGAAATGAAGGTTTAATCCAGTGGTGCAAGCAATTTCACTTCAGTCATGGGAAAGAGAACAAAAGAAAGTCTTCTTTCAGCTTGTTTATCCCAAAGGGATGGATGGTTTCTGCCATGGTTTCAGGAAAAAGAGATACTTGGATGGCACATTTACTACCGACCATAAGATTGCAGTGAAATAAAAAAAAAAAGAAAGAAAGAAAATTAAAGCACAAAAACCTTTAAATTAAAAAGCTGAGCAAGAAGAACTTTCATCCTCATTTTATTTGTTCTCTAAAGCTTTGACTGCTGGAAAGAGAAAAAAAAAATCTGTATTTCAGCTGGAGTAGGAATGAAAGAGAAAATTGTCAGACCTTTCAAAAAAAAAAAAAAAACCTGAAAGCAAGCTGAAAGTCATCCTCTTAGTGCAGGATGTCAGGGATGATCTCTGCCTTAATTGCAAGGATGCAAACAGCAAATTGCAGAGCTGCTTGACTTTGGTGTGTCACATAAAAGCAAAGTCAGACTGTGCCATTGCAAAAAGTATTTTCTTCATTTTTAATTTTTTCTAATATAAACCAGGTGTACTCAAATTTAATTGTTTGTTGCTAGTCTTGATTTAAGCCATGAAGTCCTCACTCTACTGGAAGCATCAGAGAAAGGTTTAAGTGAGAAGCACTTTTAGTAAAACTATTGCTGTTCCTCTGCTTTGGTATCGTGTCAAACCCCTAATGTTTACTGCTTTATTATGCATTTGTGTTTGAATGAGCAGCTTAGCGAGGCTCCATCTGCTCCCTTCTGGCGGAGTCCAGGAGGATGTGAAGGATTCAGTTTCAGTGTTTGAAGAGTAGTAGATGACTCCAGTGCTGTGGCCAACACTGCCTTCCCTCACTCCATAGCTCTGCAGATTAACTGGCATTAGTGTGAGCATTCACAGCTGCACATGGAATATTACAGAAAACACCAGGGCTCCATCTTCCACTTCCATATGCTCTTTTGCCTACAAATACGGGTAGAGTCTTGTTCTGCTTTTCCTTTTTTCTTCTTCTTCTTTATTTTTTTCCCTTTGTATTTTCACTCTTGAGAAAGTGCACAAGGAAAAGCTCTTCTGGCCATTGTACAGGACCATCCTTTTTGTCTCCATTTGTCTGCATTATATCTGCATTTTATAAAACCTTTCAAAGTGTGTTCTAAAGATTCACAAACTACTGAGGTCAGACTCATGAATTTGTAGCTTCCAAGTGATTCCACTCAACCTTTTAAAACACACACAGTGTGTTTTCTCTTTTCAAGCCTGAATTAGATTTATTAGAGAAATCATGCTATCAGACTTTATTAATGGTGACTATTGGACATGTTCAATTTGAGAACATCAATCTTTACGTTCCCTTTGGAACATCCATTCCTCAGTCTCATTGCAGGTCAATACCTTTACTCAGACCCTGAGTATGGCCATGCTGGTGAGTATTCAGAGGTTAACTTGGGTGACTCAACCTAGAACTCTAAACTGATGCCTATTTCCTTGTTCTCTTACATATTACTGAAGAATATTTCTAAATTTTGCTGCAGACTCTCATTCTGTGTAATTTTTTATAGTTTTCACCATTTTCTCTTGGATCACATTTGATCCTGAGGAGGAAGCAGCTTTCTTTGCTGAAAGAAAGGTCTTTTTTTGTTTTTATTCCCCGTAGCCTCTGCATATTTATAACATCATTCTGGGGTGGGTTTAGCTCAGTGTGAGACTCTTTTTTACCAGCTTTTAATCTTTACTTGAAGCAGAAGTGACAAGTATATTTTGAATTTAAACCCCTTCTAAACCTAAAAGATGTTTTTGGCCCGGTAATAGGCAGTAGTTTCAAAAGGTTAAGCTGCCTGGAAAATATGACAAGATGTACTTATAAAATTAGGGATGAATCCAGCCTGTATAAATTCAGGTTTTTGATGTACATTTTAAATGTACCACATCATGCAATTTTAAATCAGTCTTCTATGCTGGCATCCAGACCTGGCATAGATGACAGGCAGCTGCTGAGTCCAGCTCTTGTTTGTACTCCTGCAACCTTTGCAGAAATGTCATGGCTGGGCACAGTGTTTGGTGACTTTGAAAGAACCCTTCTTCCTCTGAAAGGAAGCATGAAGAATATCTCAAAATTAAGTGGATTTTCCCACTTTGGACCAGGCATAACTGATGCTGTGATATCGGCCTGAGTCTTCAGCCAGTCTGAACCACCAGCTCAATGTTGTGACCTGCATTGCACAATCCCTGTGATATTGGGGTGTCCTGCTTGCTACCAAGCCAGACATCCTCCACGTGCTGCTTTCCTTCTGTCATTTAATTCAGTTCTTCCTCGGTGACGAGGGACACAGACCTCTCCTCCCTCTGTGAAGGACAGGCCACCAGCAGGGAGTCACTGCCCTGCACGGTCTGCAGGCTTGGTCCTAAGGCACTGTAAGTATGTGAGTGCTGGCTTTGAGAGAGAAACAGGAATTCAACTATCAGCTACCTAATGTCATCCTTTGGCTGACTTGGCTTTGTCTGATAGCACAAGGAGAGCCAGCAATGTGTAGTTTTGCAGCACGCTGAGACACAATCCTATTTTGGATGGATTCTGTGTACTGCTGCAGGGAGCTGTCGAATTGTTGTGCCATTGCTGGTTGTACTATTTTGCTTGAGGATGTGCACAGATTCTGTCTAAACAATAATTAAATTTCATTTGCAGGGGATGGCTGAATGTGTGGAAAGAGAGATAAAATAATCAAGGACACAATTATTCACAAAATCAATAGAAATTCTAATAGTCTTATAAAGTACCTCTTCTTTCATAAAGCTGCTGGGTTGTTCATATTTCATATTTTTCTCCTGTACAGGTCAATTAAATTTTAGGTAATTAAATACACTTTGTCACTCTTACTCGCCTTCAAAGGCTACTGTACATCACCAATTTATATAAACTCAACTTGCACAGGCTATTTTTAACTTTCCATACTTGAACAAAGTGCCTGGCTGTTGACCTTTGCAGGGTCACACCTGTGCATACTACTGACTAATAGCCAATTTGTTGCTCTGATCTGTGTTCTACATGTTTGATTAAACCTGCAGCCTAATCTGAGTTAATTTTATTTGAAGATAGAGAATTATTTTTGCTGGAAGATCAGGGAGGCTTGTGTTAACAAATAAGAAATTTTTGCTGGGACTCAAAAGTGCCTGACAATTTTAAGAGGAAATATCACTATTCTATTATTTTGTGACTTTTTTAATACTAAAATTTATTTCAGAATTGCAGTACCTCCATATATATGAAAATCTAAAACAGTGACACTCTTAATTTAAAACTATTAAACCTCCATAATTTCAGTGCAGTATAAGAGATTAAAATTTATCTTTATGCATGAACTAATGATATCTAATTATCAAATACCTGCTGATATTGTCTTCATTCACTGAAAGTCAATGTCTAAATGGATTATATAATATATAAATATTTTCAGATCATCTATTCATCTGTGAATCCATCTCTTTCCACAGGTCTACTTGCCAGACAGAAACAGGCCCCAAAATAAAAGCATATAATTCAATTCCTTCATTTTAATTACATATCCAATTATAAAATGCAGAATGATACAAAGATTAACATACAGAAATATATTTATTTTTTTCATGAGCTATTAAGCATCAAGTTATTTCATGAAATGGTGGGATATGAAGATGGGCAGAACACATAGTCCAACTAAGGCAATAGACTGCAGCACTGCTGTTACTGTCAGTCACAGGTTTAAAATACTCCTCATCACAAGCCTTTCTGTCAGCAACCTTGAATTAAATTCCACAAAGCTCCTAATTAACAGAGAAATGTACAGTAGTCTCTTGGAACCGGAGATTTGTTGCTGTACGAAGGACTTGCTAAATCTTGCACTGATTTCATTTGGAGATGAGCTCCTAAAGTAAGAGCTGCAAGTTAGTGTGTGTATTATTATTACTCACGTTATGCTGCCTGCATTAGAATTATTTATTTTGGCAGCGTCAAAGAAAAACAAACAAAAAAAAGCCCTCACAAAACCAGATGATTTCTTTCTGCTAGATTACAAACAGCTATCCAAGAGCCATCTGCAGAGGGCTCAGGCACCTCAGAATATTGAATGCTTCAATTTCCTCTCTGTTACTACATCACAGTGCTCAAGGCCGCTTCAGTGCCTATTTGTCATGCTTGTGAGCACCTGAAATCTGATTTTTCTTACTCACCGTGCAGCCTACGCAAACACCAATATAGAAAGATCCATAATGGGATTGGAAAGTTTAGTGAACACGACACTTAATCAGTGCCATGAAATTTGTTTTAGCTATACTTTCATATACAATCAGAACAAGAGGTACTATTTTAATTTTCCAAGGTGACATAGAGTTATTAGAAACCTATCCTTACATATTGAGGCAAACTGGGCTGTAGGCTTCCTTTCTGCCTAAAATGGGAGAATAATGGAGTACCACTCCTGGAAAAAGTATTGGGATTGAGACATTACCTGGTGTAATATTCCAATTCTGCTTGGTAGTTGACCTGACAGGGATTCACAAGGAAGCTCAAGCCATATGTCATCAAGTAGCCAAACAGAAGGGTTTTTGTTATTTTCTCTGCACTGAGATTTCCCTTCTCTTTCCAGGCTCCTGAGCTCTCCCTTTCCCTCCCAGGCCTGCGTGTGGCTCAGCTGCTCTGCTGACATTTGGTTGTGGAGCAGCAGTTGTGCGTTGGGGACCCGCTTGGTGGAAATGGCAGAACGTGCTGTTTTCAGCTAAGTTACTGAAATGTGCATTTCAATTCTGTGTCTTGGGAGTGGAAAAAGGAACAAACACACTGAGCAGAGTGTCTTCTTTCCCAGCTCCTCCTCCCTGTGCATGGCTGGTCTCGTTCAGCAGGGATGCAGTAGTGTCAGTGTCTTTATGGAAGTAAGCTGGTAGAAAAAACATATTCTCTGTTCATCCTTCTTAGCTGATGTTCACCCCTATAAATTATTCTGCATTAGTTGGATCATTTTCTCAATTTGGAATACACAAAGATGATCCCTCTGTTCCTGCTCCTCTTGTGTGGTTCAGGTAACGGTTGATCTGGAAGTACAGGCACCGGAGGGTGTTTGTGTGAGTGTAGATGTTGATGCTTGTATGCATTGTGATTTTTATTCAGCATCTGAGTCCTAGCAAACTTTCCCCCATAAAGCCTTAGTTTCATTTTCAAAGACCCAAATCTTGTTGAAAATCAAATGAATTTGGATATTGAGAGGTAAGTTCCAGCAATTCCCGACTGTACAGTTTTAGAAGGTATTGTCTTTGCCTGTGGCAGACTAAGGGACTGGCAGAGCTGGCAGAAGGAATCAGAGCTTTAACCACCAGAACTGTCTAATGCACTCTTTGAAACTGCCAGGGATATATTTTAAGCTGGTTTATCAGCCCAGGAGCAGTGGTACCTACAAGATTTGATCTGTTTCTGCTGGTACAGACAGAAACTTTCAGCAGATGGAGGTGGTGAGCAACAAATTCTGAATCACTGGTTCAGCAATTACCCAACCTTGTCTTTTAACAGCTTTGATTTTCTGCATTACTTTGACTCTTAATCTTTCTTTATTTTTTTTTTATTTTTAAATTTTTTTTAATTTTTGACATCTGTTAAACTACTTGTGAAAGAGAAGCAGATCTGGAGGGTAATGGAGTGAAATTATTAGCCTTTTAGAATCAGATGATAATTAAACCAATATAAGAAGATCACTAACTATAAATAATGCCAGTGAAAATAAATTCACTAATTCTTATTTACATTATGGAGACTTTTGGACCCCTTTGTACTCTTTGAGGCCATAAGATCTTTAAAGTCTGTAATGGAAATGAGAACAGGCCTTTTAAACAGTTTTAATTAAGCAGTTTAACCATCTTAATTAACACATTTCAAGAGTGGAGGTGTTTTCCTAATGGTAATGATTTTTCAAGTAATTTTTCCTGTGTATTTCCCCTCCTGGGGAAGGCTGGGCCACTTGAGTTTAGGCAAACACACCAAGATGGCAGGGAGAAACAATCTCTGCAGAAACAATCTCTTGCAGTGCGTTGGTGACAGCTGCCATGTGCCAGAGGATTGTCTCGTGTGATGGAGGACATGGCAATGCTGAGGCATTTGCTGGAATGCAGAGGCTCCCCATAACGTACAGTTTGTTTCTGCTCCATCTCGTTGCAGAGGCTAAAATAAGCACTAACATGTTTTATGTAGCAGAATAGTGGTCTTTGATTTTTCTGCTGCCTCTGGCTGGATTCAGCTCTATTCGGTGCAGTGCAGGAATGTGGTGGTTTGCTGTGGTTGGCCCTTTCCCTTTGGGTCTGTCTTGCTGGCCACTGCTGGTGCTTCAGTGGGCCTGACCTATGCTTGGCTGCTCCAGGGTTGGTGTTTAACACTGTTGTAGATACTGAGCGTTCCAGAGACTGCCTCTTACATCAGCCAGAAACTCTCACTTATGCTGTTATCTTTCACAGCACCTGTTATTAAAGCCTGGCGTTTCCACTCAGGTTTTCTTTGAGCAGTGTGGCAAATAAAAATAATCGGTTGCAGTGGTAACAAAACAACACACAGTAGGGCCTTGCTCCCTGCAGCCTGGCCCCTGTTTCCCATGGATATATCTTGAATCTCTTTTTTATACCTCTTACCATGATGCTAAAACTTCTGTTGTGCTTTTCTGATATTCTAATTGTTGCATATGCGTGTATTTAGCATATTCTCAGGCTCCAGTCACTAACAACACCACAGGTTCTTTAAATGTTACCCTTGAAAATTTCAGGGTCTCATAACTTGTTTTTATCCAACTGCTGGTGTCTTTGGGAGACATTTATTTGTTAATAAGTACAGATATCCTCTTTCACTGTTACCTAGTTTGGCTTTCACAATCTCAAGTCCCTCTCCATCATTTAATTTGCACAGACACTGTAGTTAATATACTCCTCTCTACTTGTAGCATTCTCCAGGTTACAACTTTTAACAGATTTTCCACCTAGCCAGACATTTCAGACAGAACTCAGGGAAGTTGTAATAATTATAGAAAATATTTCCAAAAGGGGTCTTAGTGAAATATGCACCCAGTGTGGGCTTTGTTTTTCTTGCAAAGGCTTGTCATGCTTGTGATATGCAACACCTCAAAAATAATTTTCTGCCTGTCATTTTCCATCATATATTTGTGTGCTGTGGTATTCCTGCCAGGTGTGGCACTACCTGCATTTCTACATTGAAATGCATCTTTTAAAGAACATTTCTTGTTTTATTTTTCTATGAGTTAATCTCTGATTCTAATCATCCCTCCAAAGTTGTCACCTGTAAATTTAACCATCTTCCAAACAAATATATAAAACCTCTTTAATAATTCAGATTTGAGAGGTCCTTCTGATAGAAACAGGCCCGTGCCCCTGATTGTTTCTATTTCTGGAAATCCCCTTTATAGGCGTGTTGACTTTCTCTTTTCTCCAGGAATCTTTTTTGCTCTCCTCTTGATGTGCATATCTGGATGTCCCTCATCTTGTCTGGAATAATAGATCCTGGCACTGACCAAATGTATAGGTTTTTCCTGTGAAGTCCTTGCATTTTTCAAGTCATTCTTATAATTCTGTTCTAAAAACTTCCTTTCCATGCAACCCTAAGCTCATAATTTCATAAAATCATGGGAAAAACTAGATTGAAAAGGACCTTTTGAGTTATTCAATACATCTTCCATTTTCAAAGCAAGGCTGACTTCAAAGTTAGATGAAACTGGGGCCTTGTTCTGTGAAGTTCTGAGACTCTCCAAGGAAGAAGCTTCCATAGCCTCCCTGGATGTCCTGTTCCAGTGCTCCACCGTGCTTGTGGTGAGAAGCATTCTTTCTTAAGTAAAAGAAAATAAAGATTGCATCACAACCTGTGATTTATGCTACTTGTACTTTCATTGTGTGTCCCTTGGGAAAGCCTGGCTCCACCATCCTGTTGTGATGTCCACCTGCTTGGCTTTCTTGTCTCCATTTTAACCACCCCTCTTCCCACAGCCTGTCCTGGGTGTCATGTGTTCCAGCCCTCTTACTGTCCCAGTGGCTCTCTGCAGTGATTATTGTTGCTAAAGTCACCTTTGTTTCTAATATAAAGGATTAATTTGGTTGAGACTAAAGAGTGAAATGATCCTCCTGCCCTTTAGTTTTTACTGTTGGGTAAAAGGTGTTCTCCTCTCATCTTGCATTTTTTCACCTGGTATAGAGTTGCTATTTTAGATTAAAATGAGCTCTGAGAGTTCATGTTTTCTCTACTTATTGGTTTGGAGACTTCACTTCATTGCTGCTTTCATGCTGAAGATGTTATTTCCCTAGGAAAACTGAGCTTCATGGCATCCTTTCAGGATAGAGCACAGCTGTCTGATCTTATCTGGGCCTGACAGATGCCTACCCTTCCCACCAAGCTCCACTGTCTCATTGAAAGAATTACCTGTTTCTGCAATCTTTGTTTTTAAAAATGATCTGCATACATATGCTTGGAAAGTAGGGCTTATTTTAATAATGTGAAGGAAGCACAATAAGATGTTGGAGAGAGATGCCATAACAAGTAGAATTACTTTTATCATTTCCTTGTTTCATCACCCATTTTGGTGTAATTGTCTTATTTGTATTGGCTTCTCCTTTGGAAGAACACATAGCAATTTCCAAACGTTAATTAAAACTTCACAACACTACTCTGATGTGAATGTAGTAAATGAAAGAGAGTAGATAAGGCCTTTCTAAAGCAACTTTTTTCTTAAGTTTATTTTGTTACATTTTATCTATCGCTTTCTTTGTGCACCATAGTTTACTTGCATCAAGATGTCAAATCCTTGCAAAGAGGGAGATTTCTTGGCATCACAGGGAATATCCTCTGTGGTGGGCTACTGGTTACTCTTCTTTATTCATCCATGCCTTCTCTTTCTCTTTTCTGTCCTGAGGAAGCATGTGTTCCTTGCTGTACAATGTCAAGTGTGGGCTGAATCTTCAAGGTTTCTAAAACTCTGTATTATGTTGTAACAGCTAAAGGATTTCACTTGAAATAAGAACCTGGGCTGACTGGATATGAAGGTATATTCAAATTCTGAGAAGGTTTTTGAAGAAATATGTCCAGAGCAGCCAGCTGAGTCCTTCTCACTGTTAAGTAATGGCTTTTTTCTCCCCTAAGCTTTCATGAAACTCTATGGTATTTTTTATGCCAGTAATAATTTTCTCTTCTTCCCCCATAATCCTCATGTTGATTCTTTAGAAACATTTTTCTTCAATCTTCAAAGGATTCCTGGTGTAAGAGATCTTCCAGATCTCTTGCTTTTGTAGCATGCTGTCTATTTCAGGTAATTTTATATAAATTCTTTCTCCTCACCTTGTATAATTCAGTAGCTCTTACTATTAATCAAGACGTTACTACTCTCTTTTTGAAGGTGGTATTTAGGCAGTCAGTTTAGGTTTTATATAATTTATGGTGATATTCTTTCAATGTAGTGCCAACAGTCTCACAGTGCACCAGACCAAAGCACAGAATCATGGCAGGGACTGCTCACACTCTGGGCTCTTTTGCTTGTCTGCCCTGATGATCTTCCATTGATAAATCAACCTCTTCCTTTCTTCTCCCTCCATTTTGCCTCCATCCTTTCCCTCCCTCCAGCTCCTCTTGTATTTGGCACTTAGGATATTGCACAGGCCCTGAGCAGAGAAACTCCTTTTTCGTTTTCCCAAGCTTTCCACCCACTTCCCTTCTCTCCTGCCAATGCACACACATGGTGCACTCATACACGTCAATATGCTGCTGAAATCCTGTAGAGATAGATTTGAAAAAGGTAAAGGAAAAGATTAAATACTTGTCTCTTGAGATGGCTATAGAAGAGAACGACCATCTTAGTGTTTGCACTTTATTGTTTAAATTAGTAACAAAAATATTATTTATTTTAGCAAATATAATCACATTTTTCAAACAAATACAGATTTTTGTAAAGAAGCAGATTTTCCACGAAAGGAAACTTCTGTTTTGTAGAACAGAAATGAAAATAGAAGCCAACATATGAAACTACTTTGACTTACATTATGATTAATTCATAAATAACCAAGAACTATGTTCAAATGCTTCTTTAAACTTAACCAGTAAAATCAAACAACATGATTTATTCACTTTACTTCGTGCTGTTTTTATACAGTGATGTAGCAGGCTAAGTACAGTGATTTATACAAAGTACTATGCTTGGATTATTTTAACTATAATTTAATAGGATCTGAGACCAAATGGTGTATATCTCACAGTTTCTGCTTTACTCATGCATCATGTAAATTGAATAGCCAAGTGTTTACAGGAAAACAAAGCTGCAATTGGTGTCAGGCATGCTTCTGTTTGTACACTCAAACAGAATGCACTCACAAATAAGTCAGAACCCCAGTATCTGCAGAACAAGAGGCTGTTTGGCACCTCTGGAAGAACTCACATCATTCCAATCTCATCATCAAGAAAGGTACTTGCTCTCAGACACCCTCAAGATTTTGACTTGTATATTTGTGCATGCCATGAATAACGCTGCACCATGATTAAAAAAATAGGACTGAAAAGACACACAAGCTCATACAGTAAAAACTCAATAAAACACCTAATGATGATGAGCTCTTTATACATGCAATCTGAGCCCTCAATTCATCTGTGTCTCCAGAAATTAAATTATTTTTCCCTTGATTTATAGAAAACCCATTACAGAGTAACAGCTCAATCCTGTATCTTTTTTTTTTTTTTTTTTTTGCTCCTGGGGTTAGAGAAGTTTTACATTACAAATAAATTTCAGCAAAGTTAAGGATTTGTCCCCAATTTTCCTCATTTAAATACACAGAGTTACACGTATATATAAATGTTCCTCAGAGAAATCACTGTTATAATTAGATAGATATTATCTGTCTATACCACAAATATTTGGGCCACAGTGCTCTGGGGTCTAATTTCTGCCACGATCAATCAGTGTTACTGAAATTCCTGAATTATTTAGTAATTGAAACCCTGAGAAAATCTTCAAGCCCAGCTGAATTCAACAGTTTATCCTGAGTAAAGAGAGAAGAATTTAACATTACACTGAGCCACATTTAAACAGGGGAGGAGGCCAAGTTGCAAGGGCCTGCTCCTGCTCTTGTCATTGAAAAGCATTTTGCATAAACCCTTTACAAAACTGGGGAGATAAAATCACATTTAAAGGGAGAACACCAAACTCCTAGAGGATTGTAGAAATTACTCATGAGAGTAATGAGTTTTCAGCTCATACTTTGGTACAAAAATGGACCTCACATTTTGTACTCATTTCCTTTAATAACTAAGTATAAATATATCCTATTAAATCCAAATATACTTCATTTGCCAAGAACTACACTAAAAACTCTTAAAACTAATAAAATATAAATAAATAATTTTATTGTCTTTCTTACAAATTTCAAAATTCAGAGCATACTCAATGCAAAATTTTCCTAAAATTGTTTGGAACTGCTTTATGTTTTGGCATTTTAGAGTATCATATGAAATGATTCAGCTAAACAAATAAATTAGTGTTAATTGTCTATAAAGACATCAGATGCTTTGGTTTAATGAGTTCATGAGAATGCAGGGCCTAAGTGCAAGATCAGTAGAGCAATTGTAGAGCAAACAACTTTTTAAAATACAAATGTTTTCAAATAATTAAAAAAAAATCTAGGAAGATGTTTGTAAATCTCTAAACCCACGCACACAGGCTGACACAACACAAGAATTAAAAAATGTTTTGTATGAAGCTGTAAAGAGTTCCAGCTTCACGAATCAGTGCCAAAGCAAACAAAGACCATAATCTGGCAGCAATTTAAAGTTCCCTGTTAAAAGAAGATTGATGATAAAAACCTTCTAAGAACAAAAAAACTCTCAATCCAGGAAAATACACCTTGTAGCTTTTAATAACTGAAGGGACTGACGTGATGTGGGACTTTGCTTGGGTGTTTTTCTTTGTTAGAATTCAAAGGACAAGTTAATTGCATTTCTGTAGGTACAGCAGATTTTTCCTCGTTGTGCTAAAGGAAAGGTGGTCACTGTGCATTGGGGAGGGGAGAAGGGAAACTAAATACATGAAGTTGTGTGAGCAGTTCACCACAGCCTTGCTCTTCCCAAGTTCTTCATAATGACTGCCAGAATTTCCTTTGCATTTATGTAGGGGAAGAAGAGAAAACTCTGTACAGAAAAGAAAGTGGACAGCACAGTGCTGCTTGTTCAGCCCTCATGTTTGACTAAAGCAGCAAGGCAGGAGCACTGCACAGAGGGCACCAGGGGAGGGAAAAGGAGACAAGTTTTCTTTGCAGCACTTCTCAGAGTGGCACAGCACCAAGCTTTTAAAAGAGTACAGAGTGCCTCCCAAGGTAACAAGTTAAGATTAATTAAAGCCTAATTAATTATATTATAAATAGCTATAAAAACACTGCAAAATTAACCTATCTCTGTGTTTCTTAGAATCCAGCATTACTGGGGTTTAAGATTTTAGCCTGCTGTTTCACTAATGTCCAAAACTGAAAACATAACATGCTTATTTGCCTTTCAGAGTTACTTCTGAAAAAAATATGCAAGTTAGTAAACTGAGGGGAGATAAACAACCTCAGTGATGTACAGGCACAATTTGGAAACGACCTGGGTGATGGGTAAAAGCCCTTGGGAAACCCTCCTACCCCGTCCTTGCCGGACAGATTTAGGAGTATCCCGTGCTATTTAAAGGACTGGCATGACTCGCACTGTTAATAAGAAAAGAGCTTCGCTTACACTGCACTTCTCCCCTTTCCTCTCCTGTGCTGGCTACGTCCCGTGCCGCTGGGCTGCTGTGCCTGTGCACAGCCAACGATGCTGCTTTCACTGGAAGTTTTCCGACTTTCTGTGACCACCTCAAAATAATCTTCCAGTATCGTTGAGACCTCTCAAGCATGTCAGCTGTCGGCATCAGCCCCTGTCCCCAAGGACTGGCGTGCGGCTGGAGGAGTGGGCGGCAGCGCTGCGTGCAGCCCGGGCTGGGCTGGAGGCGTAGGGCACGGCGTGTTCATGACAGCTTCCCCTGACAGGGGACACTGTGTGTTTGGAAGTTCAAGTTTCATCATGCGACACAGGTTTAGGAGGCATCAGGATCAGGGCTTGGCTGCTGAGGTTTAACATTTCTCGCGCTAAAATAGCTGCCGCACCAGGTGCAGCCGTCTCAACAGAGGCAATGAATTTCATTTGCAAAACACCCTGAATAAACCTCTCACCGTATGAAACAAAGTGCATAGGCTTAAAAAGTAACTCTTTTAGGACTGTGCTATTTAAACGTAAACATGCAGCATGAGTGAGGCGATGTTACCCAGAGCAGTGGTACAGTCAGAGCAGGAGCGGTGAGAGACCCTCAGCCTGTTCAGAGTCCGGTTACGGCAGGACCAGTCGATGGTTTCTCTCTTTCTCGGTGCTGTTCGAGGGACAAAAACACAGGTTAGGAGGCACCAAGGACAGCACTGAACCGTTGCTTGGGTCAATCCCAAACCTGCGGGGGCCACCAATAACCACCCTCCCCAGGAGAGAGCTCCAAGAGAGGCGTGCGGAAGCCGGCCCTTACCCGCTGCCGCTGGTCGCTGAGGCAGAAGGTGCAGATGGACCGAGGCGCGGAGGCGCCTGGCGGCGAGCAGGGCTGCGGGGGCTGCGGGGGCTGAGCGGGCTGCGGGCAGGGCTGCGGGCAGGGCTGCGGGCAGGGCTGCTCGGTGGCCGCCGCCCCGTCCTGCCGGCGCTGCTGCAGCAGCAGCACGTTGGCCAGGTGCGAGATGTAGCTGGACGCCAGGCGCAGCGTCTCCACCTTGGAGAGGCGGCGGTCGGCCGGGCGGGTGGGGATGAGCCGGCGGAGGGCGCCGAAGGCCGTGTTGACGCTGTGCGTGCGGTCCCGCTCCCGCGCGTTGGCCGCCGCCCGCCGCCCGCCGCCGCCCCGCGCCCGCCGCCGCCGCCCCGCGCCCGCGGCCCCCCGCGCCTGCCCCGCGCCCGCCGCGCCCCCGCCGCCCCGCATCGCGCCCGCCGCCGCCCCGCCGCTCCATCACTTTTATGCGCGGCAGGTGCCGCATCGCCCCTGCTCGCCCCGTGTCCCGCCGGCCGCGCTTGGCGGCTGCTCTCGGCCGGGGGCCGCCGCCGCACCTGTCGCGGCCCCGGGCTCGGCAGCGGCTCCGCGGAAACCCCCCGCTCCTCCTCCTCCTCCCGCTGCCGGGGGTGGGGGGGGGAGGGCCTTGTCTGCGGCTCCCCGCGGGAACAGCGCGCCCGCGACCACCGGTGCGACCGATCCTTGGCGGCTCTCGGGGTGTACAAACCTCTGCAGTTTTTATCCGTTCTGCACCCCCGTATTCCATGTCTGTTCCAGCCGTGTGTGTGTATGTGTGTATGTATGTCACCGGATCGTTTAGTCTGGAAAATACCTCAGAGGTCATCGAGTCCAACCTTTGACCACTCATCACCTTGTCAACTAAACCGTAGCGCTGAATGCCATGTCCAGCTGTTTCTTGAACACCTCCAGGGGTGGTGATTCCGCCACCCCCTTGGGCAGCCCCTTCCAATGCTTGACAACTCTTGATGTGAGGAAATGCTTCCTGATGTCCAGCCTGAACCTGAAGGCTATGTCCTCTTGTCCCTTCACTAGTTGCCTTGGAGAAGAGGCTGACCCCCACCTGGCTACAACCTCCTTTGAGGTTATACTTTGGCTGGAGTGGGCTAATAGATCAAGCATGGAGGTGGATTTCATCACCTCCCCAGGCAACTCACATACAAATCCAATTTCTCATTCTGTTCAGAATGAGTGTCTGCCTCAACCATTTACTTATTAAAAGGTCATCATAAGCACTAATTGATTACACCTCTTTTCTTCATAAAAATTTGACATCCTGTCTGAGCTCAGAGACTCATGAAAGGTCATGGCACAGGTTTACTCAAATGAATCATCTCTACCTGATTAAGCAGCCTTGACTGACTCTTTTCTTGTGGTCCTGGAAGCTTATTTGTGGTGGAGCCTAAATATTAATCCTTCTTCCCAAATCAGGGCTGGATTAGCAGAGTCGTTTCTCTCCAATCATGGGTGCACACACTAAGGATAGGCAGCTGCTTAGACATCTTTGAGGGACTCATGCCCTCTCGAAATACAGCTGGTACCAACAGGAAGGGCTACAGCTCTTCAGTACGTTCCTCTGCTGGGATGGGAAAGTGCTGGTTTATGTTTGTTGCACTTTCCATTTGGGCAGAGATTGTAGGAAAAAAGTGGACAAACACCTGTGTCAGCCAGTTGCAGCAGTATCCTATCCTGGCCTATTAATGAGCAACACTACTTCCACAGGATTTTCCTTTATATTACTCAGTAGAAAGAAAGGAAAAGTCTTTTGATTTCCCATTGGATGATGTTTTGGAGATTTTTGTGATTTCCATAGCAAAATATTGCTGCAATAAAATCAGCTTGAGGTTGAGGTGTTTGATAGCACAGGCTGCAGAAATGCGAGGCTGGATGGGCAGGTGTGTGCCATGCTAATGATCCAAAAGAATTCCTTTGGGGTGAGAGCAGGATGTGTGGCCCTTCTTCATCAGATGCTGGGGAAAGCTGTGTTCAAAATCATACAGTTTTCCTAAATTTTGTGAATATAACCATATCCTACTCTCACAGTAGGATGTTCTGTCTGCTTAACCTTTCAAGAAGTAAATGATCTAGAAAATTCTGGAGTTGAATTTCTGTACTTGGAAGTGCTGCTTTTATGAAGTCTCCGGGTAAGCCTGCACTGCCCTCCATGTAGGTTTCTCCCTTTTAGTCACTTGCAATATTTTTAGAGTGAAATTCCTGTCCAGACAAAGTCAGAGACAAAACTCCCATTGACTTTAATGGAAGCAGGATTTCACCCTTGATATGTTCTGGTAGCTGAGCAGTGGAGATAATTGATTCTTTGTCAGACTCACTCATTTGCTTACCAGTGTTTTCCTGTCCTTAGCATCTCAGTTTCTTTGTTTTTTCTTTTTTTTTTTTTATCACTGAAGGTAAACCAAAACAAAATCAAGCCCCTTCAACAAAAAGAACCCTGAGACAAAACCACTACTGGTATTATCAGAGTCAGAATTTACAGCTTATTGATAAACCAAGAATGATACTCAGGAAGAAAATGATGCTGTATCTGCAGAGGAAACCAGAATGATTTTCTGTGACATTACAGCAATAGTTAATGTGGGGGTTAAAGACAAAAGGGGTGGCCAAACAATTCTTGTTCTGTTTCCAAGGCAGTTTGAAATAGTAATGCAAGAAATGGAGTGGGGTTTTTTTGGGTCGGATAAGGAGTCTTGTAAAAAGGCCAAAATGCTGGTGACTTTAATTACTAGGTTATTGATTGGGATAACATTTATGCAAGTGCTAGGGGGAGCGTATTCCTCAAGGAAGGTGCAGCAGGGCAGCAATGCTGTTATTTTACAATTTGCTGAATTGCTAATAGTGAGCAAGAATGGGGCTGCATGAATGCAAAGCAGAAGACTGGGCAATATTTTATATGCAGTGATAAGGTTTTGCCTGAAATTTGCCTTCGTGCTACATGGAGAAAGTTATCAGATATCCATTGTAAGGAAGCATTCAACAGTGTTCAAAAGACTGGAAATATGAAGTATCTCACTGATTAGTTGCAGTCTAGTGGCTGGTATTTCTTTAATTTGCCTTTATTTTTTGAACAGTGTTAATAGGAAATAAAAAAAAAAAGAAGAATTCAGAAGAAGGCAATTTGGGAAAAGCTATACCTATGAAAAGAGCAAGTTATTTAGAGGATAACAAAAGAAACAAATCTAAATTAGCAGCACTGAATGTCTCTGGTCACAGCCAAGAAGCCTTCCAAACATATTTCCATTAAATAGGAAGTATAGCACAAAATTGTTCACTTGTTAAAAAAAGAAAAGACATTTAGAGACAAAAATGCCTTTTAAAAAGAAGTACTTGAATGTTTGTGCCCTCAATCTGTGCCTGCAGGTCACACTGACTTCAGTGAGACACTTGTTTATTCAAGAGCAGAAATATGGCAGTATCCTATGGACAACTTTTTTTTTTCAACAACTGTTCATATTTTTCTGCCTCACACCATGGTGCTTTTTGCCACACACCGTGTTTTTTGAAGGATTACACTCTGTCTTCTCCATCAAAGCCATTACACATACACATATATTTTTAGTTCTGCATACAGTATTGCTCACATGTGTGAGAAGATATGTCTGTGTTGTAGGCAAAAGCAGCACAGATCCCGTGCAGATTCCCAAACCACTGTTATTAACTTTTGTTCACCAGGATACTCCTGCTGTGCTTACCTGATGAGGCAGGTGCATGCTGTATTTCAATCACATTTGACAGAAAGGAGAGTCCAGCTCTAACAAAGAGAAACAAATACAGGATGTTGATGGCTGGAAATGTCCACTGAGCTGAAAATAATATATTTGACAAAATGTTATCAATTATGTGTCTGTCTCAGACTTTGGCTGGCTGTGACAACGGCTTCTGTCCTTCACAAACCTGGGCGATGGAGTTGTCTTTTTTATTGCAATTTTTAATAAATGTGACTGCCATAAAATACCTGTTGATTGAAGAATCTTTCAAATGGCATTTTACTCTATACAGGTTCTGTAAGGGAGTGATTTTAAGGAGAAAAGATTGAGGAGTAGTCAAAATATTGGATGGTAAAAGAGAATTTTTTGGAGAAGGAGGACTTGCACAGAGCATGTTAAATGAGGAAAGGTTAATCAAGAGGTGGATTTAAGGCTTCATGTGTTAAAATCCTGTCAGGTAGGATGGTGAACCTTCCAGATTGTAATAAATATCCTGCACACATTTTGAAGTCTCAGTCTGCTACAGCAGTGCAAGCTCCCAGGCAGGGGAGGAGCAGGAGCAGCTCTGTCCTGCACTGCTGGTAGTTGATTAATGTGGGATCTAACAAGTCCCTTCTTGATATTCCAGCCAGCCAGATTTAGCATGACACTTATCTCTTCACTTGCAATCTCTTCACTTGCAATCTCTGTTCTTCATCTGAATTGATCTGTGCCATGATTCTCCGGTGTGTTAATGAGTTTTCTGTGTGGTGGAGTGCTAGAGGCCTTGTTAAACTCCAGGGACATCCTGCCTACTGCATTTTATTTATACACCCACTCTGATACTCTTGACAAAAAGAAGCTGAGTTGTTTATCTTTAAGTTTTTGACAAAAAATTTGTCTTACAGTAATTTTCTCTGCTCTGGCTGCCCACAGAGGCAAATCCAAATATATTATTCACCTGCTATTTCAAAACCATTTAAACTTGCCAAGTCTAAGTGGTGTTTTACACGATTGTGCTGATACTCTTGAAGTTGTTATTAACTGCCTCAGAAGTAATTTTTGATTGTGGTTGCATTCAGCAGAAAGATGACAAGGCATGTTCTTTTCTCTGTCAGGCTGAAGTGATATAAGGACAATATGCCTGCCCTCAAAACCAAAATGTTTTGGAAGCAGTGTTTCTGCAGAGTCTGTTTTGTTCATTAAAGCTGCCAGAGCCCTCCCTTGCCTGCTGCCTTATTTCATTGCTTTTTAAATCCATTTTAACAGAGCTTGGTTGCTGTTTGGGAAGATGTTGTCTAGAGCATTCAGCTGTTGTGTGTGGTTTGGGAGATCTTTTGCTAATCCATTTGGAAATCCCTGTGTTGGTGAGAAACCAGACCTTAGATGAAGCTGTGGTTGCTCGTGTCTTTGTGTAGCTGGCTGGCTGGCTAGGAGGGACTCTTCCACTCTCCTGTACTTTGCCACATGAATCCATGCCTCAAGCATACACTGCAGAAGTGTGTTCAGCTTGGTTTTATAGGGAAAAGGGACTGGAAGCACCACCCAGCAAGGTGTCGTGCTCTTCAAACTCTTCTCCTGACAAAGCACCAACAGCTCGTGCTCTCTGTCCACTTCCAGATGCTGTCATGTGATGGTCAGTCTGTGTAATTTCTGACTGCCCCACATCCCATGTTTTTGCTTTTTCAGAGCCTAAGGGTTGCTGGGTCTGTTTTGCAATGTCTCATGATCCAGGCTTACCACCTTGGATCACTGATGGAAATCCAGCTTTTCTGGAGTTTTCTAGGTCACTGAGAAGCAGAATGTATAGTATTAAACAGGCATTGAATTTTCACACAGGCTCATGTTTGTTTGGGGTTTTTTTCTTTTTTTTTTTTTTTAAATAAAGGTGGAATGGTGCTGTAGAAATGCAACTGAATTTTAGTTATAAAAAATACTCAGCTACTGTAATAACGAACAGGAACATGAGATGTAGGATCATCCACTTGTGTGGAACAACTATTGCAGACACTTCAAAATGCTTATTGCAATTTGATTTGTTCCATCTTCCCCTCCCAATCATAGTTATATCTGCCAAAAAAAATCTTTTTTCACCCCATACTTTTAGTTTTACAATATCCTTTTATGAAGAGCACTATACTGCACAAGATTTTGTAGGTACTTTAAAGAATGTGTTTCCAACGATATCTTTAAAGTGCTTAGAGCTGACAAATCCAAAGATATCCCAAAGCCCATGAAAGAAATATAATTGATTGTATAATTACCATAGCTTCTGCAATACCACTGCAACTGAAGATGTTTGTATGGTTTCTGTCCCTCTTCTCAGCTTCTAGAGTATCCTCCTGTGAAGATACTCAAAATCTGGCATTCTTTAGAGAGTTCACTTTGTTCTCCTTAGTGCTGCAATTCCACACGAGCATTGCTGTTAGCAAAGACATCTCTGATGAAGATTCTATAGTGCAAACTAGATTAGAGGATAGATTCAGCTTCAGTCATGCAGGTTCAGGTCAGAACTGACTCCACTGCCACCAGCTGAGTTAATCTGTCCCTGCACCAGTATAGCTGGTGGCATCACCAGAACAATAACCAGTTTTAAGCTGCTGTTGGGAGTACTTAATTGATGTTAGAGGCTGCATGAAGGTAAATTCCTTTATATTCTCAATTTTTGCCATAGAAGTTGAAGTGGAATATATGTACCTGTGTGTGTATAAAAACAAAGCCATTTCAGTTTCAAATGTGTGTTGCAAAGAAGATAGCCAAATTTTTAAGGCCATGTGATCTTACAGTTTCTAATAAAATTGTCTCATCCCTGACCTTTACTCACATTTGAGGCAGTGGGAGTAGGTACTTTTATCTTCAGATAAGGATGGGGAAAGTTTCCTAAAAAGTTCCTTGAATCAATCACCAATTAAACCTGAGAGTTTTAATGGGATAATTTCACAAGTTGGAAGAAAAACAAAAACAACAAAGCAATGATCTACTTAAAATAGAATTGACTCTAAAATACTGTAATTGAAGTAGTATTTTGGAAGCCTAAACCCACAGCTGTTGGTGAAGATGTATTCAGTGGTTCTTTGGAGCTGAACTAATACAGTTTAATAAATTATAGTTGAATTATAGCAAACAAAGAGTTTAAAGTCTGAAAGTTTAAAAGAGTATTCTGTTATGCCAAACAAACATGGAATGATGCCAGTATTATGCTTTTGGGATGAATTTCTAGCTCTATCAGAGTAGATAGTATCATGTAAAAGAAGTCTGGCTAAGCTAGTTAGATTAGGGATCTGTTCAGACCATAACAATCTCATGTGTACTGCAAGCAAGAATTAATTACATTCTTTTATAGTTTTATACCTATAGAATCTTTATCTTGATTCTCTTATGTGGTCTTTTACACATATTAGAGATTGTGCACCAAAGATCAAGCTCAGAAAACCCTCTACAAAGATTATTTGACCTTTCTTGGGGTGTCTACGGGGATATCACTTGGGAGAGATAAATAATTCTCATTAAGAATCCTGCTGACAGTTGGCAGACCAGGTGGTCCTGAAGAACACAAGTGCAGGATCTCTCATCTCAAGTCTTTAAAGATTGTGCAGGTGTGAAGAGGCTTATTGGTGCTCTGAATTAAACCCAACTCTTTGTTTTAGTTTCAACAAGAGCTGTTTGCCTTGTGTTTTCTGCATATGCCCTGCTGTCTCCCTGAAATGTGCCCAATTTGCTCTCGACCTTGCAGCACATTTTGGAGTCTTGTAGAACTCTTCTTTTGTGCTTCTCTTTATTTTGAAATAACCAGTTTCCAAGCTGCCTTGTGGGGTCCCATTAGGCTGCAATGGCCCATTGCCCACTGTCCAAACCAGTGCTCTTCTCTCACAGTGCTGCTGCTGAATCTTTCCCAGAGACATACAGCCTTTCCTTGCTAAGAAATGCTGATTTGTGTCACAGGTTGTCCTTTCTCACTTCAGACCGTCTCTAACCACTCTCTGCCCAAGATTCCTGCTTCACCTTGGGCCAGCACACAGTGCCAAGGTGTTTCAAACACTGTCCCAGAACTATGGCTTGTGTGTGATCTCAGCTTTCATGGGAACAGTGAAAATGCAGATAATGTAGGAGAGAAGGAAACTTGCATTCCTGAATTGAACGTACCTGATGGAGAGCTGCCTGGATTCAAAAATAGACTACACCTCTGTTATGTGCAAACTAAGCCCTGCATCTTTGTTAAAAAGCTCTTTAGTTACGTGAATAAAGTTACGGCTTTACTAAAGCCCTTCCTGAATGGAGATTTTAAAAATTTTTAATCATTTTGAAATGAATGACATTTAAATTCATTTATTGATTTTGTCAATTCTATCTAAACCTCCACTGCAATCATTGATGTTACTTACAGGCAGAGACAACAGTAAACCAACATCTGTGTTTGTATGGGTAGAGTACACGAAATTTCTTAGTGTGTCTACTGTCAGTTTTAATTTTTCCAGCTGTACTTGCCTGTTCTTTTGGACACTTTGCTCTCCGTAGTAACCCGCTGCCAAACCTTATAAAATAGCATTTCCTTTCATATCAAGAATACTACCAGAACCTTGTCGAAAGGAATTCTGTTCTTGTGCCTGGCATTAAGAAAGTGTGGTTAAAGAAACTGCAGTTTGACATATCCATCAACTACACTGCAAATTATTTCATACAGGAAGTAATGGCTTTCTGCTGAGATCATTAAAATGAAATTCTTGACTTGTCTTGGGATCTTTGAAGGTGTGGAGAGGCAGACTTGCAGAGTTCCGTGCCTGTTAGGCATATCTGCATGCTGACCTGCCTTCCAGGCAGACCTGAATAAGTTGCTTGCCTGAAAGGTGCTGTACAAAGGCTCATAACTCACTTTCCAGGCAGACAAGCACAGGTACCTGTCTAGGAGACAGCTCTTTGTTGATAACCTGCCTCCAAGGCAGATCTGTCTAGTTATCTGTGCTGTCTTTGAAGCAGCTCCACACAGAGTTGTGTGTCCTCAGCGGGCTTGCTGCTGCCTGCCTGGGAGGTACTGGGGCTGATCATCTTCCTTCTAGAAAATCCTGAGCAATTAGTTACCCCAAACATCATCTCTCCAAAAGGGACATTTACAATATGAACTTGCAGATGTGTTTAGTTCTGACTGATCACTGTGTCTGGTATTCTCTATTAACCTCCCATGTATAAGAGCTGTAACAAACATTCCTCTCCCACGTTTAGAAAAATAAAGAACTTGTCAAAAATTTCTGCTAATATAGCACAGAGCTCACACATGCTGGTTTCTGTGTCAGTAATCAGGCTGCCAAACTTGCTGAAGGGAAGGAAGGGAGTAGGGAGACTTTTTTTTTTAAAATTCAAAATTGCTATGCTGTGTTGAAGGACTAATGGGAAGGAGGACACTGTATATTTCAATGTTCCATCTTAAAAATGGCATCTAATTATTATGAGGCAGGGAACCAGTTCTCAGTCACTTATACAACATCATAAGTGCTACATGCTCATTTCTAATCAGAGAAATGCTTTATTTTACTTGGAAAAAAAGGAGTAATTACTAGTTAACAGTAAAATACAATTTAGTTTCTTTTCCTTTCTTAGAGAAATTGAGATTGCAAGTCAGATATTAGACTTGAGAAAAAATATTCACATACCTCAAGGCCATAAAGCAGCAGCAGTTAAGTCACCTGATAAAGGATAGACCAGATATTAAGCATTTTTATGTTTGGTGCAATATTGTTGTGTAGGTATATCAGTGTAATTCTGCAGTAGGTTGGTTGCAGTTGGTTATAGTCACTCTGGCAGGCACGGAATGAGCCCAGAATTAGGCTCTTATTTTAGGTCTGCTTGTGTTTTGTGGAGGAAGCACGCCTTTTACTTTAGATATGTTAGTCCTGGATACAGTGAGACACATCCCATGTGTTTGGAAAACATTATGTTAACTCAGGAAGTGCAGCAGTTCACAGGAGGTACTGCAGTACCTGTTGGTGCTACTCTGTTTCTTCCTGTAGTCTGACCCAGTTCAGTTCTGGACTAATATCTGCTGTCAGGGATAACTTCTCCCTCTTTCAGTCCCCCTAAATCTCTCAGCTGGGGCGCTCTGCATGAAGAGCACTTAGGGGTGGTGCTCTTTGTCCCAGCAAAGGTGTGTGGCCACCCTCAGGCAGAAGGCAGGAGCACTTTGCTGTAGGGAGACACAGGTCCAGTGCAAGCTGTTCCCAACTTGTGGCTGGCCCAGTGTGATCTATATCATACCCCTGGATGCATGGAATGAGGGATTTCTGCTGCACAATTCTGCACGTGGGCTGGGGAACAAGGAGGATTTCCCCCCTCTCCTTATAGGCACCCTGGTGCCTCTGTATCATAGAAGAAACATGATTAAAAAAGACAGTCTTGTACTTGGAAAGGAAAGCAGTGAATTTTATATTAGTGCTTTAATTCTGATCTAGGCTAGTTTCAAAGTATGGAAAGGCTTTCTTCTCCCTCTTCTGCCCAAATTAATTTCATTCGTAGGGCATGAGGAATAGAAATTAGGAGCCTGAAGTCACGCTGTGATATCCAGAAATACAGGTATGATCCCCTTTGTTTTTTTCCTCATCTTTCTTTCCCTCAACCTCTTTCACCCCATCTTTATTCCAGCATATTTTGACTAATGATTGTGGCTGAAGAAATTGAAACCTGCTCATGGGTATTTCTCAAGCAGACTAAGTTTGTCAGCTAAATTATTCATTGTGAAATAGCTCCTCAGAGGCAAGGACTATACTTAGTGTGATGGTGACCGGGCTGGACCTTTGGGTACTGCCACAACAGTCGGATGCAGTGTTGACAACATTCACAGTTTCAAAGGAGCACAAATGACAACACAGATCTCTCCATCACACATGGGTGGTGTGCAGGGGCTGCTCAGGAGAGGAGACTTGGGTGCTGACAGGGAGCAAATGCCCAGTTACAAATAAAAAGTTGCAAGTGCTAAAATGTAATGAAACTGGGTATAATGCTTGGGTGTAGGATATTTATTAAAATTCTGCCTTCGTGGGACATAGCTGTATCCAATCACTTCCCCAGCATGTAATTAATCAGGGTTAATTTGCTGTTCATAAGCCAGACTGAGATTGTTTCAAGTCACCAGATGTCCTGGTGCTATGTGCCACTAACTGGGGTAGCTGTTGGTCTGCAGGAATGAAACCATACTTATTTGAGTCCATGATTTGCTTTCTGCAAAACCTGGAAATGCTTGTAATAAAATTATATGCTGTTACATATGTGTCAGTTGATAATAGGTGGCAAGTTACTGGTCCAAATATGTTTAAATAATTTTTGAGGAGTAATTTGAATAGTGCATTTGAAACATCAAAGTTTATTGAAGAAAATATACAAACCTGATGTTTTTGTCAAAAGCTTTGTAGGGATTTATAGGAAGAAATTACTTAGGAAGAAATTCTTCCCTGTGACGTTGGTGAGGCCCTGGCACAGGCTGCACAGAGAAGCTGTGGCTGCCCCATCCCTGGAATTGTTCAAGGCCAGGTTAGATGGGGCTTGGAGCAACCTGGGGTAGTGAAAGGTGTCCCTGCCAGTGGCAGGGGGTGGAACTAGACGAGCTTTAAGGTCTTTTCCAACCCAAACCATTCTATAATTCCGTGATTTTCTTTTTATAGATGCAGGGTGCTTTTCTAACTCAGCAGTTTGGAGTTTGCCAAATGTGTTGCACAAAAATCCTCTGATGCTCATCCATGTATATTTTGAGAAACACCAAGCACTAAAGAGAAGACTTCAAAAGACATGGACAGAGGAAAAGAGATACTGAAATCCAGTGGCTGTGTTAGAGAACTGAATTTGCAGTAGACATGGGTAACCAAACCTCTGAACCCTCCAAGCTTTAGTGAATCCAATAAAGGGGAACACAGATCTGAGCTCTCCATAGTTATTAGTTTGGGTTTTGTGATGCTGAAGTTCCCTGCCAGGCTTTTGCTGATACTGTCCATGTTCTTCATCTCTATCCTGCATAACAAAATATCTCCTCACACAGTATGCCATGGTCTCCTACATACAGTAAGAATGATGAGTGCAATTACCAGCTGGGAGTGAAGTGGAAAAACCTCAGCTTGTCCTCAGTTCATAACCCTTCACTGGATCAAATCAGACACTCAGGGCACTTTAGCAACTCATGCCAGCTTCTTATGCACAGCATTTTTTACACCTTGGTCAAGGTTACTTTGTGGGGTGTGAATACCCATTCTGATGCACTGGGTAGAGAGTAAATTGCCTGGAAGTGCTATTTTAGACTTCAATGGAGAATATTTGCTTCCACCCTTTACTTGGGCCAGACTTTTTCTCAGGCACCATGTTTTCAGGGTGAGCTATGACCTGTTTTTCATTTTCTCCTGGCTGTTTCTCTCAAAAAATGGGTCTATCTCTGTGCTCCTTTCCAAATGAAATCCCACTGCTCATCCTGTTTTTAAATCAAATCAGCATTCCACCCTATCTCCTTTTTTCCACCTGAGATGTAATAATTTAAATGCATTGGGAAGGAAAAACAGCCAGTAAATTTAGTGATGGAGAGAAATGTGTTAGAGTAAGTTTTAGTCCTACAAAATGCAGAAGTCCTAGATTCTGGATTCTTGTGATTTTGTGCCTGTTTTGGAGATGGGTTATGACTGAGCTCTGATTCATGCTGCAGTTTTTTCTTGACAGGGGTGTGAAGTTTATTATCTCTGTCTAAGTGTTTGTATGGATAAACTGTGTTAGGCATACATGGCCTTTGAGTCTGCTACTTCTCTGCTGGTTTTGGTTAAACTAGCTCAAAGGTTTAAAAACCACTGAGTGGACTGCTAGACACAAGCACACAAGCAAGGTGCTTGCATGCATTTTTTCCCCCTGAAAATCCATGTAGAAAGCCTAATGCATCTCACCCCTCCTTGAACTGTACACATTCCATAGGCCCTGTTTGTCCCTGACATCCCTTTAAAGCTGGAGCTAAGCTTGCTCTGCCTTTGCTCCATCGATCTGACTGACATCATTCGTCAGTCTGACTTTTATCTACACAGCCTTTGCCTGTCCTGGGGCCTTGAAACTGCTCCCAGCTGGTTTCTGTACCTTCAACAGAGCTCTGGTTTTGGCCTTGCAGCACCTTCCTCTGCTGCATCATTTCATTAAGAGTGGATCCATCCTGGTACAACGTGTGGGCCCATTCTTCCTATCCCTGTGCCTCTTGGCCTTTGCTGGATTTAAACTCACCAGAAACACACAACACAATAGCAGGCAAGCAAATCAAAATGTATTTTTCTGCAAAATGATTAAAGCATTCACCATTTCTAACACAGCATGCAAGGAACATATTTTCCACATCCATGTGCTGAGTTTGTCTCTCATCATTACAGCATCTCCGAATTACGGGCTCTCTTCTCTTGGTGCATGTCCAGAAGTGCACCTTGCCCAAAGGCAAGATGGCAGCTTTTGCTCACTCTGAGTTTACTTGTAGATCGGAGAGCGTGAAAAAAAATGTGCTACCGGCATGGCCAGCAGCTAAATGTCAAAATTTGGCTCTAAGACAATACTACTTAAACTATTTCTCTAAGTAAGTGCTCCTTACACAAGGAGGGATTGAAGGATCAGACTCATAGCATTGTAAAATCACTCTCTTAGGAATATTCAGAATTGCCTAGAACATTTTGAATCTAATTCTCCAAACCCTCAGGCAGCTTTGAATATCTCAGCTCTAATGCATTGAAATAACAGACACTGATAAAAAAAAAAACGAGAGGGTGATACTCTGTTCTACCCAGGCGATTTCCCCCAGGGATGGCCGGGTGACTGCGGGCTGTGCTGCCGAGCTCCGCCAGCGCTTCGCTCCCGGGCAGGGCTGCCCAGGGGTCACTCACCGGGCACCCCTGTGCCCACAGAAGCCCAGGGTCACCCACCTGCCCCAAACCCGTGCTCTGCGGCTCTAAGGGGTTTTTTGGCGGCAGGTGTTGCTGCTACATCAGCAGACAGACCAGCTTTCCCTGCCCAAGCTGCCGCTGCGCCGCCACTGGAAACCTCCCCGTGCAGAGGCAGCGTCGAGGCAGCGCAGCGCAGAATTTCACCCTGATCTCTGCATTAGATGAATTTTTAAAGGTCTTTTATCTTACTCGGTCAGATGTATTTCCTTAGGGAAATTTTTATCGCTTCCAAAGCTGCCGGGACTTGCTCTTCCCGCTGTCTGTGTGCAGAGGAAGACGATGGCTGGGATGCGCTTCCTCCCGGCTCCCAGCACGGGCACCGCGAGATGGCACTGCGTTCCTGCTCTTCACAGCAGCTCCAACTTTAACCTTGCTCCAAGTTAAGTATTTCATCAGAAGGATTTCTTCTGAGCAAAGATTGTACTTTCCCTCAAAAAAAAACTGAACGGGGAAGATTGTTTTTATTGTCTTTAAAAAAAAAAAAAATATATATATATATATAGAGGCTGTAAAAGAAGCTGGTGGAAACTTCAGGGTTTAAAGGGGCAACTTGAAGGGAAAAAAAAACCTTTTTCTTAGTATGTCACCCAGTCCACCACCTCAGGTCACCCCGCAGCTGCAAATCTTGCAGTTGTGCAAGGGGACTGCTGTAGAAATGTCACGCAAGCATCAGAATCTGGTCACCGGGTTGTATGCCAAATTCACATTTTTGTGATGAGTTGTTTCCTTTTGAAGAAATGTTTTTCACCTAATATCTCTTCCTGTTTCTTTTTTCTTACCTTTTTCTTTCTTTTTCTTTAATTCCAAAATCTCTAAGGGGTACAGCCAAGTCTCTGATTGAGAACAGGGATGAGGCAGTGGGGGCAGGATAAAAGAGTAATTTTTCCTCTTGTGCTATCAACTGAAGAACACCTTGGAATATTTGAAATTAGATTATTTTATATATATTGTGTTACAAGACTGTAAACACTAAAATAATCACTTTGTAAATACCTTTTTGTAAGAATCACGTGTATAATTCCTTCAGCTGAGAGTGAGGACAACACAGGAATAAATCCAGAGCAAGTAGGAAAAACTCCCTATGCCATCAGTTTTCTCCAGTAGTTAATATTACACTTAATGATGATAATGATGGAAATTATTTTGGAACAAAGTGCTATTTGAGATTTTTGGCATTTTATAAATTATATTTTAATGTGAACTTTGCTGCCTTATGTGAGCTTATATTATGCGTGTTGTTGCAACAAGAAAAATGAAAGAGGAAAAAAACTCCTTGAGAACAATTTCTCTAAGGTCAACAGATAGGTAAAATCTTAATTTACATTGCAGACATTGCTTGGGACTCAGAAGGGAATAAATACATGGAGACAGCCTGTTCCAATCCTTTCAGTGCTCCACAGTACTGTCGAGAGCTGCGAGTCCTGCCCTTCCAGTCGTTGCTGGTGTAGTTCTGTACAGATGAGTAGGAAATGCTTCTTTATTTCCAAAATGAATTTCAGTCAGAGGTAGGCTAAAAGCACCATTCATTTAGATTAAAGATCTTGAAACTATCATGTTTGCAACCATTTGTCACAGTTTAAGTAGCAGTGCATAAATGTCGTGCTGTTGGTATACAATTTAATCTCTGCTGACAACAGCTCCATTTCTAAAGTTTCCTCAGCATCTTTTTTAATGGCTTACATTTCTTATAAGCAACCTCTGCTGCTTATGCAGAAATGGGACAGCTCTGTAGGTTGCCAGGCCTGAATCTCCTCCCCATGGGGAAAAAATGGTAAAGCATGAAGGGCAGTGTGTGTGGGAGCATCAGGCAAAGGGTCTTTGCACCTGATTCCATGTGCATCCCACTCAACACGTAGGGTTCCATTCTTCAGGAGCATTTAAAGGCTTTTTGTTGTTTCAGATCAGAACATGTAGGCTAGGTTTTGTTTTGTGACTTTTTCCACTGTTCAAAGCAGGGGAAAGATAACTCACAGGACAAGAGGTGGGTTTTTTTTCCTCCATGATCTTTCCTGTACCTGAAGGGAGCCTACAAGAAACATGGAGACAGTCACCTTGCAAGTGCATGTAGTGACTGGACAAAGGGGAGTGGCCTCAAACTGAAAGAGGGTAGATTTAGATTAGATATTAAACGAAAAATTCCTTAATGTGAGAGTGGTGAGACACCAGACAGGTTGCCCAGAGAAGCTGTGGATGCTCCATCACTGAAAGTGTTCAAGGTCAGGTTGGATGGTTCCCTAGGCAATCAGGTTTGGTGGAAGATGCCCCTGCCCCCAGCAGGGGTGTTGGAACCAGCTGATTTTTAAAGTCCCTTCCAAATCAGTCTCATTCTATGATTCTAAGATATTTGGAATTACTCTGATAAAAATATGAGCAATGATTACAATTTTATCAAACACAAATGCTTAGCTTCTAGTGGATGTCACTCTCATTGTACTGCTTGCAGAATGTTTATAGCTGTAGGCCTTTACTTGCATTAAAGCATTGGCCCAGAGAGAATAGGTTATAAATCCCAGTGTCTCTTTCGAGGGATAATGTCCTTTATAGACCTTCTATAGATCTTCTGATTCTGTCTGTGCTTGAGACTATGCCCAGCCTGGAGCAGGTGGAAGAAAAGATCGTGAATTATGAGCCGCCAAGAAACTTTGCTGAGCTGTGTCATTGCAACACACAGGAATTTTATGGGAATATATCTTCAATAGAGAAAATTAAGGTGTTGGTACACGGAAGACTACACTGATAGAAACATAAATTGCAGAAGCCTCATTGCTTCACACTTGCAAACAGAGATGCAGAAAGTTATTTACAGTCTGAGCATGTTTTTACTAACCCGAAGTGGTAAGAGGGTACAACTGAGTTGAGGATGTCCTGAAGGACCTGGAGGTCTGTTTTAGTGGGATACTTTTGATACAGCTGAAGGTGGCTCCTAAAGATCAGGGTTAATGTTCTTCTTACAAAGCCACTGATGAGAGTGGTTCATATCAGTACTTCAGAAAAGCTCTCCAGTGAGTCCTGCCAGGCTTTTGTAGTTATCATCCACAGCTTTTGAAATGTGTGCAGTTGTTCTGGGTAGGAAAAGAGCAGAAATTATTTTGGATTAAAGTATGACCTTTATAGCCACAGAACTCTTATAACCATTTATAACCAGAGTAACCATTATACCCACAAAAGAAAAGTTTCAAGCATATGGAAACAGAATCAGCCCCAGCTGACAGATTTAAGCTGTGCCAGTGCTAAAAAACATTAGAGCCTCCTGAGTCTGCAGGAGAAGAGCTGTCTCTTGACCACAGGTCAGTTTAGCTGGAAGTTGCTGTGAATAAGCAGCAGCATCAAATTCAGATAAAGGAAGAGGAAGTATAGGTTGAAACTGGAGCTGGTGGTAGGAATTAGAAACCAGGAGCTGGGCAGCAAGAAAGATAGAAGAGGTCAGGGGTTATTATATGCAAAAATCCTCATCCAAAATGCTATGAATTTTAATTTTCATGGGCAAATACTACATGAAATTTGGGAGGGTGGAAAGGCAGTGCTACATCTGGGTTTGGCTTGTAGTCTGCTAGAATACACCTCATGGAAGGTAGCTGTCCATCTTGTGGGGTTTTAAGGAGCCCGTGGTTCTCAGTGGTACTCTGCACCCTCTCTGGCCCTTTTGGCTCAGTTACTTTGCAGCGCTGGTTTTCACAGTTGCAATACTTTTATTGCACCTTTTCTGGCACATGACTACAAATGTTGGATCATCTCAACACCTGCTGCATAAACAGTGTTTTCCCTTCTTCATTTTCATCGTGGATCTTTTTTCACTGGCACCATGGTAAGTCCTCTTTGCCATTTGCCTTTGTGCAGCTGGAAGCCACACTGGCCCATTTCCCCACCCCAGCCTGCTCCGCCCCACCAGTGCTGGGATAAGTCCTCTTCTACCTCCTTTTTTTTTCCCCTCCTAAAACTTCCTTTTTTAAAATCCGGGACTTTTATTTCTTCAAGGTCACTTCAGATTTAATTTACCAATATGATCTATTTGAAGATTCAATTTAATAATCTAATATGGCATTTTTAAAAATTGCCGTACAAATATATTGTAACTATGATCACATATCTCTGAAATGAAAATCAAGACCACTCAGTGTCCTTTTGTCAAACTGATTGTATCTAATTAAAAAAGAAAGAAATCCCAGCGATGCAGCTTTTCTTCCCATTAGAATGCACTGCACAGGTTACTCCCTAATTTGATACAGAATGCTGTCTTGCTTTGCTCCATTCTTGATGAAACTGCTCTGTTTAGATGAAGTTGAGGGAAATTGTGAGTTAGCAAAAGAAGCAGCAATCCCCACCCTAATACACAAAGATATATAATTTGACCATTTATTTCCTTTCCTCAACAAGTGTATCCAGCTATGGAAGCAGATGGACTGGCCCTTGGCCTCGTACCACTGCTAGCCTGGCACTCTGAATTCTTGGTAAATAGATAAACATGCCTATAAGATTAAGTGACAAATTCACATCAGCACCCAAAGCTTTGATCAATACCACTAATCCATTAAGGATTACAACAAAGCATCTTATGTTTCTGTCCCTTCTCTCTGGAATTAAATGCGAAGCAAAAAATAACAGAATAAAATACTTTTAAAATTAAATGAGAAAAGAAAATTACTCTTTGCACATTTTAAAGATAAAGAACCCTCATTAGTGCATCTGCTGGCCTGGACAGACTGCCTTTGAAAGCAATTTCAGTATAACAAAGTAATTTTCAAATTACAACAGGAGCGGCAGGTGTATAAAATGAAAATGTAACAGGGGCAGCCACACAGCCAGATCCAAAATCCAATCCATCTCCTGAATCTGACAACAGTTAATTTGACCAAATGGCAACTGCACCTGAAGGAGAGGGGGCAACAGCTGAAGTAAAGCCAAGGCAAACAACTGTTGAGAACTTAGCAGAGAATTCAAAGTCTGTTGAAGTAAGTGGGAACTTTTCTATTGACTTCAATTGCCCAAGTCAGGCTTTCACTGCTTTGAATTAATAGGAGTTTATGATCCAGTGTATCCTCTTTCCCAGTGGAAAGAGCTCCTGCAAGAATCTTCACAAGAGTGATGGAATTACAGGGCAACAGGACTTTGCTGTAATTTATTTAAAGTTATTTTCATGCCTGAGAGTCTGCTTGGAGAGTCAGGTTCTGCAGTGATGGAATTGGATAGGATGCTTGCTAACATAATGCTAAGGTGACCCATATGTGTCCCCTGCTCTCTGTGACCTGTAAAATAGTTTTGAAAGCACACCTGACTGTAGAGAGAGGTTTGTTTATTGCTTGTGATCCACTTGCCTCTGATTTCCTTCTGTGTTCTTGCTTTTATTTTCCGTCTCTCCTCTGCCAGTCTTTTGCTTATTATAATTGAAAACTGGTAAAAGAAATGTAACTTTTTATAAACATTCTTCATTCAAACATTTAAAAGTGTAGTGCTTGATGAGCCATCTCCTGGGGTTGTTAGATCAAGGTCGTAATGAGTTGGTGTGTTTGCTTACTACAATATATGGGAGCCTAATGGCAGCTGCAATCATTTACTTTCGCTCCCTGGCTCTTTGAGAGTTATTTGCTTGGTTACACGAGGTGTCAACATTAATGCAGATGGGGATGAAACCTGGAGAAATTAACATAAATGGTGTCAACGTGCTGTCGTCTGATGTAGTGCCACTTTCTTTAGAATTTCGTTTTATTGCTATCAATATTTTCCTCTGATCATCACTGCCGCAACATAATTTCAACACCGAAATTTAATTTCATCCAAATGTGCTGTCCTGTTCAATCAGCAATGGAGAGTTCATCCAGTCACTCCCTCCTCCCCATCTTTTCCCACCTACTGTGTGATTTTGCTGTTTATGGCTCGTTCTCTGGACTTTCACACCCCCAGAATTTGAGAAAGACGGAAAAAATGCCATGGCATTTCATTTAGTCGCTGTTAACTCCACTCCCCTGGGTTGTGAGAAAGTGAAAATTACTTTGTAAGATAAGACTTGGCTAACATAGGAGCAAATATCACTAAACGCTGAATCTGAAAATCCAAGTGTAGACAAGGTGTAGACATTGAAGTAATTCCTTTCATGATCTTTAGCCATGTCATTTCACGACCAGGAGCTCCTGAATGCTGCTGGGTGCCTTGAGCCTCTGTTGCTTTCCTTTTCCACCTCTCTGTGGAATGTTTATAACACAGTTACAGGTTTCTGTGGGAGAGAAAATGGCGTTTCCGTAGGGCTCGTAAGGAAAATTACAGTAGGGTGAACACCACAGAAGAAGGATAAGATTGATATCTTTGCTTAAAGTATACATTTAAATCTAGTTTCTGAGTGGAATTCTGTATCCTGGAGGAAGAAGGAGAAGAAGATATCTCATAGTGGGTAATAAAGTTCACAGCTTCCAGATATGGGGTCAGGAGGGATGGAAATAGCCCTGGGTGGAATGCAGGGGCTTTACACTTACTGAGATTTGCTTTTGACCCTTTTATGGGAGCAGTTACAAATTCAAGGTCTTCTCTTTCTGCTCAGTGCTTCCATTCCTCTAACTTGGAACTATTTTCCATGATTATAGGGTCTGCCTGGTTCTGTGGGGTGAGTTCCATCATGTGAAGTGAAATATGTAAGAGGGAGATAGGGGAACAAAGAAGAAGGGAAAAATCAGGCAAGAAAACCAAAATAAGGAGCTAAAAAAGAGCACTTCAGAAGTACTTGAACGGAGTGGTCATATTTATATCCATGAGCTGCAGCTGCAGAGTTTTAATAGCAGCAGCAGGGCTGTCTTGCTGAGAAAGAGCAGGAGGAGGCAAGAAGACCCTGATGTGGAACAATGCTGGAGTGTTGTAACCTGGTGGAGAGAGAGCAGGCAGCTGCCACGGGCTGCTGGAGGTGATTGAGAGCCACGGGCCGGGGCAGCTGTGACAAGGTACCTGAGGGAGCAGTGGACATCAAGGTTAAATCACATCTCCCCGGAGGCTGACGGTGATGCCAGGCTGTAACAGTATTGCCTTGGGCTCTGCCATTTTAACTCCATTTGTCTGAGTGCTGTACGCCTTTTGACAAAATAAATCATACTTTGTTTTGAAGAATTTGTTTTCTGCATCACAGCTTTTTAGTAGTGCTTCTTGTCTTCCACCAGAAAAGACCCCATTGGAAGGAAGTCTGTCAGGCTGCAGCAGCAATTATCAGCCAAGGGGATATGATTTAGAGACCCATATCAGAGAGGTCCTGGGAGCTGATGTCAAACACAAACCACTTCAGGGAGGTGTCTGAGAGATGCACTCGACAGTCTGTTGGAGAATCTGAAAAGGGGCAGGTGCCTGCTCCTACAAACACAGGAGTTTTTCCTTCTCCTCCTGCTGGCACCCAGCAGAACAGGGAAGATTCACCTATCATTAATCTGTATTATCATGAACAAACTGATGCCTCAAGCAGCCCCAGAAAGATGATTTGGGCACCTAAAATGGGACATAGGGAGACCTGGAATTTACTCTTCAAGAAATTCAGTGCTCAGATTTCTGTGTGAACAAACCCTGCAAATGACCAAATACTTTTGGATTCTGTGCTTTAGATGGCAGCTGCTGTGTATTCTTCAGCTGGATATATTCTGCAGTCTTTGTGGTAGGAGATGCTCTGGCAAATGTTGCCCACCAAGGAAACAGCACACGTTTGAAAGATAGATTCTGAATTTTTTACTCTTTGTTTGCGGAAGAAGTGGCAACAGTTCTGATTATTTCTGAGTGATAATGATACTTAGAACACTGTTTGCTGATAGAACAGAAATCACCAAGCAAATGGAGATGTTAAATGCATATATGGTTGCCTTTCTTACTCTTTTGCCTATGTGGGCAGGTGACTTTGACATTATGGGTCTGAGCATTTCTCTGCCTGGAGTCACTCATTACAAGGACAGTCATTATGCTCCCTCCAGACAGATTTTCTTCTATATCAATTTAGCACACCTTTAATTACAACAAGGAACCCTTTAAATTTCATCTGTGTTCTAGGGGGCTTTCTACATTCTAGTCTGAATTCCACCCAGTATCATTAAATTAGTCCAATTTACATAAAACTGACCTTGCCAAACCAATACTAATATTAAGGGGGAAAAAAAAAAGCTCTGAGGACAAAGTCAAGTAAGTCAAGCACTTAGAAGTCCCAGGATCAAAGTCACCTATGAAACTTTAAATCACCCCTTCCTAGTTCCAGATAAGCTTTTCTTTGCTCAGCATACAGAGTTCCTACTGAATAAGTACTTGGTCAGTATTTATTTTAGTCCTTTTTCTTTGGTTATTTACTGAGTGCTACTGAAGCCTTGCACCAACAAATCAAATAAATAGTCTTCTAGTGCTTTTGCAGCATGCTTTCAGTGTTGCAGCTAAATTAATTAGCATGACACCCCTGCAAGGTGAGGCAGTGTTGGTCCCTTTGTGAATATGACCTAGAACACAGATTAAAAGGGAGTGTTGATGCTGTAAACCCAGTTTGAAATGACTCACATTTAGTTTTTGCAAAGTAATGTGTCTTCAGTAGCATGCTATATGTTCGGTCTCAGTTACAGAGGTGTGTGTTTGCTTGTTTGCAAATCAAACCCCGGCTGTCTGTGCTTGAATTCACAACCTTATCTTCTGAACAAGGTGGAACTCCTGTCTTTAAAAATTAATACAGTCGTGTACATAGAAGTTGTATCAGGAGATCAAAGTCTACAGGAGCTAAAGAAATGTCCAAGTGCAGTTCTCATTTTGACATTTTTATTTTTGGAGAAATCGATTTTTACAACCCTAATAATTTTTTTTTTTTTTACATAGTGTCTTGTCATAGAGCTCTCAAAGGTATTTATAGATGTGTGTGTATAGTATATGTTATATGTAGAAATTAAAAATTATTTGCATACATACATTTAAAACACATATATTTACAATTCCACCCTGCATCCCAACCCGGACTCTTTGACCCTTTTGCCCTTGGACAGGGTGAAAGCACTAATTGTAGAGAAGAGGTGAACTGACTGCTTTCCATCCAGCTGTGTGAGGGTTGTTGACAGAAGAATTTGTCTTCTCCAAGGAACAGCTGCATGGAAGAACACACCGAGTTCCGACTGCGCTGGGATTGCTCAGGGCTTGCTCGAGCGTGGGCAAGAAGCTCTGCAGGCAGTGTCCACTCACACTGAAGGAGCTGTGAGGGTGTAGGGCAGTGAGCTGAGAAATAAGCTATGAAATTCCAGTGGGTTTCTAAGTGAGCAAATATTTTCAGAGCCTGAAAATGTGGCCAGATTTGAATAGTTTAATGATATGGCAACAGGGTTTTCCTTCTGTGCAACTTGTCCCTCTGCTAAAAACTCAGTCTCTGCTTCTGAGCAGGAAAAATAAGACTTATTAGATAAGACTGTCCAAAATGTTAACATGCAAGAAGCATGGTTTCACCAGACCTCTTCCCAATAAAGCAGCTCAGCTGCTTTACTCAAGGTGAAAAAAAAATCAACCAAGATCCAAAAACAAACATCCCATTTGGAAATTTTCCATTGTTACTCTGAGAGAGATTTAGGTGCAAGGAAAAACGTGGCACTGAATAGAAAATCCTAAATATGCTTAAATACAGGCATCAATAATTATAAAGCCAGTGTAAAGACCTTCCTCTGGGTCAGATACAAATTTTTAGGTCACATTTAAATACTCCAATAACATACAAAAATTGCCAACGTGGCAGATTTCCTCCTACTTTTTTCACCAAAAAACCTTCCAGTTATCTGCCCTGTAAGGCTTCTGAGAGATTCCATTTCCCCTTGAATTTAGCTTGGATTAAAGCTTCCCAGCACAGCCATGGATGATGCCAGGAGACAGCCTGGAGTTCTTACTGGTGTGCTGGACTTCCAGCAGCACATCCATAATTCTGCTGGCCTTAGGCTGCTCAGGCCACTTCCCACTTTATCTGTTCTGAGCTCTCACTAAACATGGATGAGTTGTGACCTTCTCTTTGCCTTTTTCTCTCTGATCTTGCACAACTCTTCCCCAGCCAACCAAAATCTGCTTCCTTTCTAAGTGGTACTTAAGATGATTCGTTTTAGTGGCGTACCTATGCCTCCAGAGAAAAATATAAATTAGCATTAATTAATTAATTGGCTTTGCATTCTCCCCCTATGTTACTCTTTTGGTATTTCCTCTCTTTTAACTGGGAATGAGGTACCAAGGGCTGATCCTGTAAAGTCTTGCATTTCCCAGTTCTATCTTATTTCAGGGGGTGTATAACTCTTGCAGGACCTTGACTCAAGTCTGGATTCAGTCACTGGATTACAGAATATTGTTCAAAAGAAAACTGTGAAAATCTCATTACTTCAAACTCTTATGAATGAGACATTAGGAAATACACCACGAGAAGCAATTGCACATTATTATTTAAATGGCCTAGAGATAGATCCTCTTTTTCTTTAATAGCATCTTTGACCTCCCTTCTTCTTGTAGTCAAGCCACCCAAAAATTACATTTTGTAGCATACATTTGTACACGGAGCTGTCATTTGGTTATTTCTTTTCCAAGTGAAAACTACTTTCATCCTCTTTTTTCCCCCCACCAGCGAATAGAAAATTGAGCTTCCAGGAACGTAATGTGCAAACTTCACTGTTACGTCCTGGAAAATTGAGATTGCTTAATGGAACCAGAAAAGAAAGATTTTTTTAATATGATCAAACTTAAGCAATTTTAGATAGTCTTTTGTGGTCTAGTGAATGCAGGGAACTAAATCCAGAGTGAATGCCAGCAGCAACAATTACAGTTTTTTTTTCCTAATTGAATTCTTTGATGATTTTCCCAATTGACTTCAGAAGCCCAAGTACTCAGTCTCCAAAATTCAGATACTTGGGACATTAAAATTATGAACTTGTAGGAATATTACAAGTGTATTTACAATATTCATGCCAGCTGAATAGTGCAACATGGTATACAGTTGATTTTCTTAGTAAAATAAGGAAACAGTGGAGCTGTGATTCTAAATTTTATTCCTACTTTTTTCGCACTCAAACTCGTAAATGGTAATCAAAACTATCCTTAGAGGAAAGAATGGAAAATTTCTATAATTTTTGTGGAGTTTTGAAAAATCATCTGTGAATGAAAAATTGCCTGCTGCATTGGAAAATATTTCTGCAAGCTTACCCATACTGGCTGTTTCCATCTGCACTCAGAACAAAGTAATCAGTTCCTAGAAAACTTCAGTGGGAAATTCCTTTAGAACTAGAAGATTGGTGTTTGGCAACAAAGAGAAAATGGAACTTCAGTAGCTCATGGGAAGCTGCTGCTCGTGCTGCAGAGCTTGGAGGGAGCAGTGCTGTGTGTGGAGCAGAACTGGATGGTGCTTTGCAGCTGATGTGTGATGGGAGACTGCAGGGTGCAAGCACCCAGCCCTGATGGAAATGTGCTCTGTGTTACCAGAATAAAGAACATTTTGAGTGAAGCCCAGCAACCTGCCTGCTGCACTGGATACAGGAATGTGGGGTGTCTGAGACCAGTATGAGGAAACAGCCCAGACACTGCATTTGCTTGGTAGCTTTAATTAGCCATTCTTCTCTCTCTGTTCTCAGGCAGGATTCTCATCCTTCAAACACATTTTAAAAATTCATAATGTTTACTGCTTGTTCTCATTGCAAGCCATTTGATTTTTTTTTTTAACTTAAATTTTTATAGTCTTGCTGGAAAAAAATGTTATATTCTTTCTTAAATCCCTTTCTGCCCAGTCTTTCTTAGTCCAAGTTTCTTGGTCAATTTTTATATATGTCATAGAAAGTCACATATCCTTTGTAACATTTTCCTTCTCTCCTTCCTTTAGAACAACTTTATGCCTCAAAGAGTTTGATTCTTTATTTCTTCCTAAAGAATCTCAACCTTATGTCTCTACTAAATCACTGGTGCCCTCACTTTACTGAATAACTTGCTCTCCTTGTGTAATGCCTTCCTTATCTCTCTACATCATTTGTATAAAAATGTGGCAGTTAAAAAATAAGGATTGTTCTGCTAAAATTCCTTTAAGAAGGGAAATTGTGCAGCATACCCTGAAACTTTTCATTCACATTTAAAAGAACTCTCCATACTCTTTATGAAATAAAGCTGGGATTTGTGCTTTTAACATGGGTTCCCTGGAGCTGAAGGGGTTTTAATGTAGAATTTTCTCTAATATTTTTCTTGAAGTGCCACATTTAATGAAATATTGTCATCCTCTTTCCATGACTGAGAGGAACTAAAGCATTTGGACAAGTGGGTGACTTGCCCAAGGTCAGAAAGGAAACTGGAACTGCTGCTGCATCTCCCCAGCTGCAGTTTCAGAGACTTAAATGCTTGCTCATCCTCCATGTGAGTTTCCAAGTGTGCTTCAGGCACTTTTCTTCAATAAGAATTTTGTGGAATATTCAGGTTTGGTTTTTGTTTTGTTTTGGTTTTTTGGGGGGGAAGTAAATAGACAGTAAAATTAAAGAAAGAAGGTGTAATGAAAATTATTTTCTGTAAAATGAGAGTGGGGTAGAAACAGATGGAAATAAAAAACATTCTGGCTTTGATTGCATGATAATCTATAACCTCTTCCTTTAAGAGTGTTAGAAGATTATGAAGCTGAAGCATAGAAAAAAGAATATAAAAATCTGCAGTTAGAAAGGACTGATGCTTTAGCTAATTTCAGAAGAAATACTTTCCAGGGGTAGACCCAGTTTAGCAAAAGAAGGATATGTGAGTCTTTTTCTTTTCAAAGTGGTCTTCTACTTCCCAAAGCTTCTCGTTTCCTGATCAAATGATATGGAGGAGGTAGCAAGGTCCTTTTCTCTTGTAACATTTCCATGCCAATGGATGGTGTGAATCTTTTTCTATCTTCCCCCATCTATTTTGTTATTTTTTTTTAAATTTTTTTTTAAGTATTGTAAAAGAGCAGCCTGTTGGAATCTGAAGGTTTCAGACCATAATCTGCCACTATACAAATGTAAGCAATTACCTATACAGCTGAGCTATCAGTGAATTAATCACCTAATAGGCTATTACCTAATTATATTTATTTTTCCAGATTAATATTATTAATTTCCAAAAACACAAGATCATAATGGGAAACATCAGTCCCTGGGGAAAGGCAGAGTATGATCCAGCTGGTGTGATTACACTGCAGCTGATGTATTCCTGTAACATGTGAGACTTCCTAACTGAGCATTTTAATTGTTCCTGGAGGTTTATTAAATATTGTAATTTTATAGTTTTGTAGGGGGTGTCTGAAAAGGAGGTGCTGGCAATGCAAAATAAACAGTGCAGCAGAGTAAACAATGTGTGTGGAGAGGATGACCGTGATTCCTGTGTTTCACTGGAGATTGGGAGTGACAAAAACAAGGACAGCCTTGCTAATGGCCTGATCCCTGGGAATAAGGAAGCCTGTGCTGATTTCCAGAAGGCTCACTGAGTCTTGAGCCAGTAAAGCAAACGATTCCTTGCATTAAATCTCCTAATCACAAGCAAAGCTACAGCAAGCTGTGAACTATTCCATGTGATCATATTAGAAGCTGCGCGGGACGAGGCGCTCGGGCCCCTGGTGGGGGAGCAAGAAAGAGAATCCAAACCAATATGGTTGATAAATGAACTCTGGTTTATTAGCAGTCCAAAGGCACTTATATAGTATACCAGCTTGTTAGCTCCTAAGTGGCTTAACTTATCAAGACACATTTCTATTTCTACATCATTGGACTCACATTGGCAAGTCTCCACAGTCTTGTTATGATCAAAAGAATTTTGTGCTCGTCTCCCTCGTTTCACTCCCGGATAGCACAGCTGTAAGTTTTTCACTCCCTGTTTTTTCTCAGGCTGTTTGTTTCCTTCACACAGGGGCTTTCCCATGGAAAGTGTCTCTCACACACGAGCCTAAAAACTTCCAGCCCTATTGCTTGCACAGTCCTTTTATTGATCCCAATGATTCTATTTCCCAACACGATCAGGCCCTTTGCTCCCAGCCAGTGTGGCTGGAGCCCATGGGCTATCCCATGGGATTGGAGTGTGTGTGACCATAGCACAGGTGCCCTTTTTTCAGCTGTCCCATGCTCCACCTTCATCCAGGATTCCTTGTTAGGAAAAACTCAGTCTACAAACTGCTTCTTTTGCTGTTGTTTATTTTTTCCCTCTGTCCCAATTAGTTTGTAATTTAAAGTCTCTTGTTACTGCTAATGTGCCTATTTCAACGTTTTAATTTCTTTCATAATTTCTACAGATTTTGAGGGAATAAGGAAATTTATAGTAATTCCTGTCAGCAACACGATCTACTCTCTCATCCTGAAATTTAATAAAATAATTTGCCTCTCTAAAAGTTATTTAAAAGTGTATCTGAGGTAGGTGATTCTGATTCAGCTACATTCCATAAACAGCTACTTATGCAAATTCAGTTACCCTGAGAGTTCAAACATTCAATTAACCACAAGATTGATATGTGAAATATTCACTTGCATAATCATTGGATTTCAAAACGCCTTACAGAGGGGGCTGTCACATATTTCCTGTTTATAGATGGGGAAGGGAGGTGATTCACTGATTAAATCAACCTGTGAACCGCTGGCAGAACGGGGAGCAGACTGAGCCTTGCCAAGCCCCATCTGTTGCTCTGATGGCGACAACAAGCTCATTTCAGCTGAAGTCTTATCTCAAATAATGAACTTATGCAATGCTAGGAATACTTCAGACAATTATAGGTGATGAGTATAAACATATATAATACTTAATGTAATGACTATTTCAGAAATACTCATGCATATGCTATGAAATTAAATATATCACATGGGTTCTGAATAAGGATTTTTTTGAAAATAGGATATGAGGATTATTATGCATTTACTCTAATAATTTACATAATTTTCTTTTATTTGTTTAAAATCGTCAAAATAATTTCTTGAGGGTCTACATCCCGTGTAGTAAAAACAATATTTAAAAATAAGAGTTCTTTATCTCAAAACTCTTGGCAGAGTCAGGGGACTTCATTAGCTTGTGGAGCTCGTTTTGTTGTCACAGGAATGGTGTCAAACTGCAACTTCCACTGAGTTATAGAGAACTTGTAAGTGTGGTATAAATGAAATTAGAACTGGGTGAGAAAATATGACTTCCTCATAAATCAAGTGATATTTCAGGTGAAACAAAAAATACATGTACAGGCAGAATTATGTAATTGAATCACATTCAGAAATATTAAAAAGCTTGAAAGTGAATAATTGTTTCCTCTGGTGAGCTCCTTTCCAGCATTAAAGAACACGTGTAATATTGAGATATTGCCCCAGTCACCTGAAAGACTCCTTATTGCTGGAGTAAACGAAGTCACTTTAATATTTTTGGAGGTTTCTCTGCATTATAAGGAGCATCACGGGAGCTTATTAAGTTCATTAGAATACTGAAGAAATGTTAACAGCAGTCCTAAGTGCTTCTTTACTCCAAAACAAGTTTTGGTTTTGTTTCTTTTTATTTTGAGAAGAAAGATACAGGCAGTGAGCAGTGCAAAGAGACCCATGTTGGATGAAATGAGGAGTAAAAAACATAGAAACTGTTGCTGTCAGCAGTTGTGGAATCTTTTGGGAAGCTTTTGGGTTTAGGGAAAATGTGTGTTTTCACTCTTAATGCTTCATTTCTTTTTTTGCATCATGTGAAGAAATAGCTAGCAAGAGATAAAGCACTAAAACAAAGCTTTGGTAACAAGATGCAGCTTTGAAATATCTCAGCAGAGAGATCATTGGGGTGTCTGCGGCATCTGTTGATCTGACAAGCTGTATTATATACAAACAAAATATATACCTTGAAAAACTGTTCATCACTCCTCCACCAAGTGTTCTGCCTGCAGCTGGTGCTTCAGACAATGAGACTGCAAAAAGTTATACTGGTCCAGAGCACCATCTGATTTCTTTCCACACTGGGATCCCAGATGAAAGCCTGAGCATGTGGATGCACAAGAAAGCCTTCAGATAAGACAAAGGACCTCCTGGAATCACCCTGGATGTGAGAAGCAGGGATAAGTCAGAGATGATGCACATGGGCTGGGCATGTGAGGATGCTGCTTGTATCTCTGTTGGATGTAAGGGTCCTCTGGGACTGAACTGAAAACTCCCTGGCCTTTGGATGACTTCTTGGCAAGTGGAGGATGCCAGAAAGAGCATGTCTGGGCAGATCTGTCTAAGCTGGGAAGCAGTTCTGTGAAGCATCAGCCTGAAAGCAATAACAGAGTTTGTGGTTTTGATGGCATTATCCAAATAAATAGTGAGATAGGAACAAAAAGGGTGCAAATGGATGTAGCTCTGCGGAACCACCAAGGAAGCTGGAAGAAGGGTAGAAACATTCATAAAAAAGTAAAGAAGGAGAAGGACTGAAAACTTGGAGGTGACAGGGTCACAAGAGAGTCAAAGGAAGACAAGAATTCAAGGGAAAGGCTGATTGCAGGACAGAGACATTCACAAATGAAGAATGGAAGCTTTTTAAGGTTTTTAGAGACCATGTTAAAGCTATGTTAATGGCAGTTAAGAGCTAGATTGGACTGGTCTAGTTTGAGACATGAAAAGAACAACTCTAATCAACTGTTGTAGGCAGGAAATTCAACTTAAAGAAATGATCAGCTGAGAAGCAACGGGACCAGTGAAAGTGAAATTCTCCCAGGTTTGTACAGGGAGACATGACTGCTCCATTGCAATGGCCAGAGGAAAAGGAGAGAGAAGGAAGTGCAGACAGTGGGAGGGAGATCAAGAGCTGGGATGGACAAGCAGATGAGAAGATTAACAGAGTAATTTATGCACCTCTGGCATGGAAAAAGGAGAGACTTGAGCCTGGCTCTGCAAAGCGAAATATGGTGCCAGCAGAGGTGTAAGAATCCCTCCTTCACCCAGTTCCTTCTGTCTGCTAAGGGACATTTTAAAATTCTTTAGTTTATAAGGGGACCCAAAAGTGAGGACTCTGGTTTAAACAAAGAAGGGTCAGTGTAATACACTGAATATAGAGAACACTCCAGCAGGAGCAGTGTAGGAACAGACCACAGTCAGGTGAGGCAGAGTTTGCTTGGTTCATGAAGAAACTGAGGTATTGCAGGCACCTACAACAGCAGAGGGTATGATCTGACCCTCGGATATTTTCTTCAGTTCATCCTCCATTTCTGAACTGGTGTTGTAACTCTTAGCAGTAAAACTCAGAAGTGGCTGGGCTCAGGATCCTCCCAAACACCCATTTTCTCCTTGGGCACCCAGTATTTCCAGACACTGCGAGGGATTTCAAGGTAGCTAATTGCACTGGCCTTCTTTCTTTTTCTTTTATTTTGTTTGCTTGGAATTTTTTTGGCTTCGTGCCTGTTGCGAGGAGACATGAAGCAGACTGAGATCTGCCCTGTTGTGCCTAACTAGAAAGGAAATCTTTCTCATCCAGTCATCGTTATGTAAGTGTTTTGAGTCCTTGTCGAAATGATGTATTCCCAAAAGGCACTGGTGCTAATGTGGATATTGAATTATGAATAGATTTTTATGACACATATATCAGAGTTTTTAAGATCACTAGGGAAAAAATTTCTAGCGACTGCAATTTGATGAAAAGCACACAAAGCCCAAAATAGCTGTTGATTTCGGATGCTGTTGCAGTTACAGGTATTAGAAAAAACCAAATCGGTAAAGCAACATTTTTCCTTTGTTTCATGTGTAAGTACTAGTTGCACTGTGAGATTTAAACAGCAGTGATTAACCCTCAAAATAAATAGTTTTCGGAATAATAAAAAATAAAACTCCTTTGGAAACCTCAAATTTGACCATTGATTTTGGCTGACAGTAGGAGAAATTTTGGAGCAGTTATGACAGTAGATTCACAAATCTGTGATGCAGAGTTTAAACAAAGCCCTCTTGATGGTGCAGAGGCTTTTATTTCTTTGTCTGCAAAATGTCACAGAACAAATTGAAGGGTGCCTTCATAGTAAGACATTTTGCTCTTTGATTTCAGCTTTGATTCTCTTCAAACATACACCATTAGCACCTTTATTTAGATGTACTCAGTATGAACAGAAAATAGGTGAATTCAGAGGGGTCCTATGAAAGAAGACTGCATATGGGAGAAGGATGTTTTCATTATTTATTCTCAATTCGGCTTCCTAAACATTGAAATGCTACTGTTCTTGAAAGAAAAGTTTTTCTAGCAGAAACTAGTGTAAAAATGAGATGATGTAGTAATTACTAATGGAACTTAGTCTTGGGATGTATTAATGGAAGTTTCTGTTAGTAAAAGGCAGTAAGTTTTCGGGTGCACTTGTTCTTTATTGTCTCCTTGCCTCAGTTTTCTTATCTGTAACATGGGGATCCCATCCCTTAACTGTTTGTTGTGATTCTTGAGTGATGTGCTATAAAAATGCACATTTTGATATTTGTCATTCAATTATGGGTTTAAAATTCCTTAAAATTCCTCTAGTCATAAAGAGAACCATTTTAATTTCCCTTTGACTTTTAATTCAAAGCAAAATAGTCATTCAAAGGATGGTAGTATATGTGGCCAGCTAAGTTCCCTCTCTAGCCTGCATAATTAATTTCTAGAATAGCTGAGTCAACCATTTATAAGTCTTTAAAGTTCTTGGTAATAAGCCAGGAAGTCAGTCTTCAGAAAGGTCAAGAAGACCAAAACATGATCTTTCTCTGAGTTGTCGCTGCTCTTGATAAATCTCTTTCCTTTGTAATGTATTGTTTGCTCTCTTTGTGCCTCTCCAATGCCAAGGCTTCCCATGTGCCCAGGATAAGCTGTTTTTTCTTAAGCTGAGTCTGCAACTCAAGTGCCAGGGGTAAGTTTGGGTAATAAAGGAATTGAGACAAGTGGGTTTGATCTCATGAATTCCCTGAATATCTGCAGAACGAATAACCTGCCACCAGCAGATCTGTCTGTAGTGGTTGGTTAAAGATGCAGAATCCCTTACCTGTGGTGGCAGAAATGGGGCCTGTAATGGTCCACTCTCAGAGGTGGGTTTGAGCCCTGGGTTGCCATGCACACATTTAAGAAATCAGTAGAACCCCTATGGTGCCCCAATGCTGTGTAAAATAATGCTGTTGAACCCTTGTCCTTGCACGCATTTTTATTTGATTTTATATTTCCTAACACACTGACAGCACATAACAAATAACAGTCAAGTAATACCTGTGGAGGTATTATTTTTTATTAGTATAAATAAATACATTCAATCAGGCATAATGGTTTCATTTATTTGAGAGACTAAGATTTATTGCTTTATTTTTTGGTCATTTAAGTAAATAAATAATATTCTGTGTGGCTCATAATCTTATATGAATAATTTCTTTATTTTCTTTCATTCTAGCAATTCATAAACACATTAAGTACAATTCCATGTTTAAATAACATTAAAATGGTGGCACAAGTTAAAGCCACAACAGCGTAAAAGAAGTACAGGCTGCCAAGATAAATGTGAATGTCCTAATTCTGATTATTTATGTTGCAGTCTAAATGCTGAACATATTTTTATAATGAATATGTTTGCAAATTTCCAGTGGGATTTAAATTTTTTCAAATACAAATTTACTGGGGAAAAGAAAATCCACGATGACTATAATTTGCTTGCTCCTCTGCTGACACAAACAGCTACACAAACTTTAAAAGTATGTTATCAGAACACATTTAAGCAGTGCAGCACAATGGGTGGTGTTGTTATGGTAAGATAATCACCCCCCGAGGTGTACTGAGGCACAGTGTGGCTGATTACCCCTAATCCTATTGGGATGTAATTATTTCATGGTAACGATATTCTTGGAAGTGCCTTATTGCTGTTATCAAATTTCTTTTAGCTTTGTATCTAAACACATTAAACAATGACTTTGTCAACTTCTAGTCCTTTGAGATTAAACTATCTTTTCACAACATTTAATTGGCAGTTGAAATATTTTTTCCAAGTCTGGTTTCGATTTCCTTGTAAGACTCCAGCAGAATTGCAAGCAGAAGAGTAGAAGATTCTGATCCCCCTAAATGAAGACTCAAAGCACAAAGAGTTTTACAAAATTAGAAAAGCAGTCCTGTTAACTAGCAGGGATTTCGAGAAGATTAAGAATACTAAGAATTTAAATAATATGAAGTTATATTTGAATTATTTTTAAATTATATTCCAATTTTATTTAAATAATATAATGTTAAGGGGTCACTGAAGTCACATCAGCTCTGCAAGCCTGCTATTTCCAGTGCAGGGTAAGATATTTGAGTGAGTCTGAACTGTGGGTGCTCACTAGGAGAGGCAGCCTGGAGGTCCATTTCTCTTTTTATCTTCAGTCTTCATCTATCATCAAGTCAAGATATTATATATATATTATATATATTAAATATTCAAGGAATATTTGATGTTATATCTGATTTATGTGGTCAGAGGTTATACTTAGACCACAGGGCAGAGGTTTCACAGCTGAACTCTTTTACTTGAATGATGCAAGAGTAGTCCATGGCTCTCCTCCAGCATCCTCCTGGCTGTCCTGTCCAGAGGAATCAAGACACAGGAGACCTCTAATCCCAATGATGAACCAAAAAAGTGAGTTGAGGAGAAGGAAGCATTCCATGCCATCTATCTCAGCCAAAGACACTGCAGCTCAGAAGCCTCTCCTGGTAGTCTGTAGAACTGAAAGGTGGATCCAGGAGTTAGAATGGATTGAGCTGAATTTTCTGTTTTAGTGTAGGAGAGGGAGAAATGCAAGAAATTTGTCAGTGGATAAAGGTATATTGTTAAGTCATCACATTTTGAAACTATTGAGCCCTTCCTAGAGATGAAGAATTATTCTGCTAAATCCTTGGAGCCCTATTAACTTGAGCAAGGATAAAGAGTTGAAGAGTCCCTTTGGGGCAGGAGAGATTATAGAACGGAACAGGAAAATCCCAAAGCAAAAACCCCTAGAAACAGTTTTGGGGAAAGGCTTATAGTAAGATTCATGTCTTCTTGTTGCATAAATTTATGGAAGCAAGGCTCCAGAAAGCTGAGAAAGTTGGACCACTGTTTATATACTTTGTTCAAAGCAGAGTTAGGATCTTTTTCCAGCATGACATGATTGCAAAAATTCAGGCAGCTTATTTTTATTTATAATTAGTGTATATGTGGATGTTGGCTCTCGGGGATGATCTTATTATAAAGAAATGAGGAAAGGACCAGCAAGATGTAATGTTTTCTGGACCTCTGCCCATTCCACAAATCACATTCTCCTCCAGGCTTTCTCAGCAGATCATCTTTGTTTTCTTCTGAATGGAGTACTCAAAGATGAGTTTCATTCATTTATTTTCTAAAGTAGGGCTTGTTTGCACTCTATTTGAAATAGATTTCTGTCTTATTATACTAATGCACATTCAGCCCTAATCCAATAATCTGATTGAGATTACTAAGTGCTAACAGGGCTGTTATCTATCGGGGTGAGTTTATCTCAGTGAAGGCGATGATTTCCAAAGGGAAGAAGTCAGATTTCAAAGTATGTCTGTGAATTATAAATGAAGACACAGGTAGAACATTTCAGTAACAAGGAGGTAAAATGATAATTGACTGGCTCAAAACTGCTGTGATCTAAAGTAGGTTTTAATTGATAGAGATGTGCAAGGTGCATGACCTTTGTGCAAGTTAACTGTGTTGAGCTAAGAGGACAGGATACTTTAAAAATTATTTTTGCAACAGAGGAGGTTCCATCTTAAAGGAATTCAACTCAAGTTCCACCTGGTATGGTTAAATTCTGCCTGTCTGAATTCTCTTTGGGGTTTGACTGTAATATTTTATTTTAATCCTTACATACCAATTTCGCATAAAGTAATTGAATTTCTCATCTGAGTCATTGCAAACGGTTCTTGGAGCATATTTTAACCTCAATAAAAGCAATTTTCATAATAAAATCAATTACTAATTTTTCTAAAATGCTCACATCAGGTCCAAAATCACACGTTTTGATGGCAGTGATACCACTTCTGCAGAGTAAAATGTTGACCTTTTGTTTTGGAGATGTTTTTTTTGTGTGTCAGTAAAGCAGTGGGTCTTCTGTGACCTAATTTAAGAGTTCAGCTTTGATCTGTGAAAGTTTTGTTTGAGATACGAGACTCTGATCTCACGTTTGAGTTTTGCTTTAGTGAGTTTGCTGAGTTGCTGAAAGAAGAGACTGATCAGGTTTAAGTGCTGCAACAACAAATATTTGAGTAATAAAATAAAGTAGTTAATAGGAATATTTCTACTGGGAGTTTAGGTTCCCGTAAATCCCTTTCTTTGTGTCAATGGTAAGGAAGGAGAAAGAATGGACAGTTATTTTGGCCTCTACGTGACATTTTCTACCTGTCTTGAAGGGAGAGAAGACTTTGTTTGCCTGAAATGTAAGTTTGTACTTCTAATGGAGAAGATGGCGTGTGATCCTGACAAATAAGTGTCTCCAATTCCAGGCACCAAAGCTATTGAGGATTTCTTGCATCCACAGATGTCATCCATATAAAAGGAGGTCATATAGAAGAGGGTGGAGGAATGAAATCAAGGAGAGAGAAAAATCAGGAGGGGAGAAAAGGAAATGTGACTACTAAAAATGTATCCGTTTCAGAAGTAGAACAATCTGGAGGCCGCCTTCAGAGCTGAAAATGTCACATTGCACCAGGGTTCAGAAAAGAGGATGAGTGCTCTGCAGGATGCAGAAAGTAGGCATATAAATTATGGGCAAGGAACAAGGTGAAGGACAAACAAACAAGACAAGGCAGCAGAAGACACTTTCGGTAGGGGTTTGGCCAATTGAAAATTGCACTTCACCAAACATGATGGCAGGGGTCTGGGGAGAGAGCAGAGGGAAACACCTATCTGTTCTTAAACATTTTTATTTTTTCTCAAATCTTTTCTGTCCCCTCAATAGAAGAGGAAAGACAGAAGAAACCACTGAAGATGAACGATGCTGAGCTGTGCCTGCTTCCTGTTTTGGTGGTGCATTGAGGCAGGTCTTGTACCAGTTTTTCTGGGTAAATTTCTGTGTGTTTCCACATGACACACCAAGAGAACAAACTTGCTTATGAGGATGAATTACAATAACAAAGAAACAAACCCTTTGCAGATGTTCTTCAACTCGAGTTTCAGTGTGGGAAAGTTTTAGTGGCAGGGCAGCTTCTATTCCTCCTTTGTAGTAAGTAGGGAGCATCTTCATTGTTGGAAGAACTCAGAATTCCAGCCCTTCCATTGTCTCTCTTGCGCATGAACAGCAGGGTCACAGGGCTCAGAGGAATAATCACAATATCTATGAGTTTCAAAAAGCTGAAAAGTCTTAAAAAAATCCTTAAAAGGCTGTACCTCTCTTGCAAATAAAGAGAAAAAAAAAAAAGAGAAAAAAACCAAAACTGCCAAACCAAATATCTCTGTTCTTCAAATGTTGTGAATGCAAACGTTTAAAGTCACAAGATAAAGTTACTCTTTCATTGTGTTTCCAGCAGCAGAGTGTGGGTTTTGGCTGGAGACCCTGATGATTGCTTTTTAGGCCAATACCTAACTGAAAAGCAAAGGCTTTTCATTTCTAACTGTTAATTATGACGACGGTTCCAACTGAAACATTGGTCTGAGTAGGCTAAAATGCTTTTAATTTTCATTCAGAAATGCAATTTGTCTTACAAAATGGGCAAAGTTTAAGGTCTGAATGATTTAGTATAGATTTTTAATAACTGTTCTCTTAGTACTAGATAATCCCTGGGATAGTCAGAGTATTATTCTTAATGCAGGAAGGCAGAGTGCCTGCTTTGGAGAGCTTATTATCTTTGAGCAAGAGCATTAATATGGTTTAAATCCTATCAGGGCCTGGAGGAATCCCTCATCAAACCCTGCCTCTACCAACTTCCTATTAAACTTGTTCCTCAGAGCTGTTTCTTAAAAATAAAAAGAATTGTCTGTTTTACAAATGAGCTGAACAGATGCATATTTATGAAGGACACTGGTGGTGCAGAAGCCTTGAAGACCAACATGTGTTTTTTTTGTGGGAGCAGAACTGGAAGTGCCTGGCAAGGATGTTGCATGATAGCTGCAGGAAAGTGAGGCTTGGTGGCTCCTGGTGCATCAGCTGAGGAAGGAGGAGTGCTGGCAGGGGTGCTGGGCTTGACATTCTTGGCTGCCCTTGGAGGTTGTCAGCAGAGTGAGTCTCCTTGCTGGCCAGCCAGCAGTGGAGTAATAGGTCTCTTGGAGAATTCTTGTCATCTGTCTGCAGTTCATTACCATTTCTTTTTTTCCTCACCTTTGGCATTCTGATCCCTGTGGCTGGAATGTTGTGGTTCTCTTTCTGTGACAATTTCAGTTCTCTCAGGGAGATAAGTATTCTTATTGTGAGAGTGTGAGCTGGACAAAAAGGGTGAGTTAGAGAAGTACAATTTTACCTCTGCCTTGTATGCTTTTGCACCAAATTACTGCGACTATTATCATCCACCCTTCACTTATCTGTTTGATAGAACCTCTGTGTGTGCAGTACCTCACATTCAGGACCTAAACTTTGTGACCTGGGCCTTTACATCTATAACTCAATGAGCAGACCTCAAATCATCTACCATCTTGCTGATGTCTAAACAAGGTACTGCTAGTGATGGATGAAATGCCTGTGGACTATGTGCCCTGCAGAAAGAAGGGAATCCTGCTGGCTTTAGTAGCAGCTGCTGTAGAGCCTTCAGGTGGAGGGCAGTGTAAGTGCTTGTGTCAAAGTGGTCTGCTGCAGAGATGGAGAGTCAAGGCAAGGATAATTAAGAAATTGGTAACTGAAATGTAAGTCCCAAATGCCCCTTCCTCATTTTTACAGTAGCCTTATAGAGGATCCCAACTGCATTCTGAGTTTTTTAGTTGGGATTTTGATTGCTATTAATTTACGAGTAAATTAGGTGTGGACTCATTATTTACCTCTTCCCACTCTTAATCTCTTTCTCTCTCTTCAAAACCAGAATCTCCCAAATGAAAGTGAGACTGCGCACTTTAAAAATGTGCTCCTTTTCCAATCTCTAATGCCCTTTAATTCTTTTTGAGGTAATTTTCACCCTCATAGCTCACCTGACTCATCACTGTCTTTGCCCCTTTATATCTTTGTCTGCTATTTTCACACTTCATTTTCTATTCTTTCATTCCCTTTTTTTTCCCCTCAAGCTTCTGACATCCTTGGCCCAATTTCTTTCTTAAGTGTTCCTCATAAGACCAGCAGTCAGGATCCTTAATCAGCCCTGATGCACGAGGCTGGCACTGTGTCCTGCCTTGAGCTGCAGGGGCTCAGGAGGCTGGAGCACAGATCAATAGACCATGCACAGGATGCTCCTCATTCTCCCTGTGCTCTGTCCTTGGGCTGAGCTGATATTTAAGAAACTCAGTCTCACAGCCCAAACCAAATGAGATTGTTTTCATTAGCCCAGGAAGATCTCAGCAGTGAGACTTACTTTATATCAAATACGAACTGAGAACCAGATCCTTAGGCAGAATTAACCAAAATGCTGCTCTGATGGGAGGGAGGGAAATGGCTCTGGTTCCCCACAGCAGCTGATGTGGAATGCCACGGTTCTGTTTTGGCTGTTATCTTTCCAGGCACCTCAGAATGCCAGTGTTTTATTATTTAAGGATAGAACACGAGCAAAGAATATAAAAAAACCTCTGCCACCACACTGAATAGTAAGCTTATGAGGCCAATATGAAAAAAGAACAGTGGAGTAAAAAGGGCAAAAATTGCACCAAAAAGATTTCCAATGACATTCTAAAGCGAAACCAAATCAAGAAATGAACATCTGTACCCTAAAAAAGTAAATACAAAAGTGTTTTTGATCACTGACAATAGTTACAGCAAATTTCTACATTCCTGTAGCACATATAAGAGACAAAAATTCTTTTATTTCTGTTCCATTTTGGATTGGGTAGACATGTAAACTGGAAATCTTGACCTGCTTTTTGTTCTTTAGAGACTGAGCTGGGTGCTTGTTTCTGTCAGGCACTCTCTGGTTCTTTCAAAATGGTGGAAACAAAGGAAATACTTTTCTTTTATGTGCCATGTTCTTAGCTGGATTCCTTGGATTTTTCCCTGTAAAATCTTTATTCTTCTGCTACTGCTATTTGAAAATTATTTCTTCCTGAGGAAAATGTGATGGAGCAGCTGGCTAGGCTGTCTTTGTAGATTAACTATTTGCAGATAGGGTTCTGACTGTATCTCACCTTTTTCCTTTATATTAATTTGGATGACTTTCTCCTAGAGATAAAACCATTGCAAAGGTATTGCAGGTACTGAAATCTTCAATATTTAGAAGCCCAAGGAAGGAAACACCCATTTTGAACTGTTTTTTATGGACATGTGTGAGTTTGGGTGCTGGCAAGGGAGAAATTTGCATCCATGGTATTTTGATATGCTGGTGTATCTCTGGAGAAGCTGGAGATGGTAGCACAGATTGTGGATCTTCAGCCCCTGGAGTGGCCATTTCCTTGTTTTAGGGTATTATTGAGATCAAAGCAGGACAAAGAGTTGACTTCCAGAAAGTCTGGATTCAAGTATGGCTTTGAATTTTCTCAAGTAAAGGAAATTGTGCCCCAAATATCTGGGACAATTCTAAAAATGTCTTCTGTGAACAAATGCTCTGGGGTCACGAGCTGTCGCAGGTATGTTAGCTGACAATATGTATTTTGTTTCCTTTTACAATAATGATAACTGAAAATGTCACTGCCATTATACAGTACATTTTATGCTCTTTGTTGAATGCCCTTAAGCTTCCTGTCCTGCTAAACAAAACTGCAAATTACTGGTCCTGGGTAATCTTCCCTCAGTGGTTTGATATTTGTGTTTTTAATTGTCAAACCAATTACCAGGGCTTTCTGCTAGAGATGCTAATATTGCTTTGTGCTTAGCCAGGGGAAAAAATAATAACCATCTCCTAGGAAGTCATGTTTTGAAATATAGGAATCTAAAAATACATATTTAAAACTCAGGGAAAAAAGTGAAAATATTGGTTTTATTTGGCAACTCTTGTGTGCTTTAATCATAGCAGAATTAATATTGTTTTTCATTTCTGGAAATCTCAGTGCAGTAGTGGAATGTTTAGAAGGAACTTGTAAAAGCTTTGGTAAATGTAACAGCCTGTGTTGAAAATCATTCTTGAGTTTCTTATAAACAGGGTCAATGTAGGTTTACGTTGTGTCAATAGGATCCATTTTGTGCTGGGCTGTGAGGTCTTTTAGCAGACTTTCCCTTGCACTTAAACTGTGATTCTAAAGGCCATGGGCTGTTTAAAAGGCCCTCTGTAAATGTGAGCATTTACACTGATTGCAAAGAAGTGCCTCTGATCACAAACCTCACCTCTGCAGATGCGTGGAAGGACAGGGGCCAGGAAAGGTGGGAGCTTGAGGAATGTGAGCCAGTCCTTTAAATCACAGTTACACTTTTTGGGGTTTTTTTTTTTTTTTTCCTCTCCTATAACGTTTAAATTACATTAAAGACCAGAAACTTCCCTGGGAAACTTGTACCTGAAAAGGAAAGCTGTGTTCTTCCTGCATTAGTGTGCTGCTTTTCTGTTAAACTACACAGAAACATTTTCTTTATCACTCAGTGTTTTCAGTTGGTTTGCACAGAGGGGGAGTAATGGGCTGGGCTCCCTTGGAATAAACTGATTAGTGTGAATGAATCTGTCTAATTGTGTGTAATCCAACCAGAGAATAATGATGGACATAGTGACAAGAAGGATTCTAATGGAGCATAGCCATGATTTGGAGGGTTAGGGGTTTGTTTGGGGGTGAGCCAGAATACTCTGTGATACAGACACGTGCTCTGATCTTACCCACATATTTCACTCTCAGATTTTAAATAGTGTGACCTAGGCATAAAATAAATCCTTTTTTAATGATTAATACCTACATGTCCTTTGTCATCCAGCCCACCCAGGTTTTCCTGCAGGTTTTCCTGCAGGTTTCCAAACTCTGTCAGGTTACACTTGATCCCACCTTCCATATCACTTATGGAGATATTAAACAGCATATTGTCTATAAATACTGAATAGATGCTGACTATACTCAAGGTATTTAGATACCTTACTTGTACATTTATTGATAAATCACCGTGTTCCCCTGCTGATAGCTCTCTCCTGAGCTGCTTTAGCTGCAGTGCTCTTTATCAGCTCTTTGCCAGCTGAAATCTCTGCAGAGATACTGAATGAACACAGCACAGGTGACCTGTGGGCAGAAGTCCCCTCAGACCCACAGGGTTTGGAGCTGGTGTGGGCAATCCACCCTGGCAGATGGGTCCCACTGCACTTTCACAGAGTTCTGCTTCTTCAAGTACCTCGCAGTGCCTCGGGAGCTGTGGCCTCCAGGGCAAACTGGTCCAGCTGCCACTGAGGGCACTGGAGTGGTTTTATTAAATCAATGTTTTACCCATGATAAAGAGGAAATTTGGGTCTTAGCCTGGAAAAGACAGGGAGTTTGAATGAGATCAGCCTCGCGACCCTGTTGCTCAAACTCTGAGTGTTTGTTCTGGGTGAGAGGTACCAGGAGAAGGATTCTGTGTGAGCTCAGTAAACAGGGGGCAAAAGCCCAAAGAAAGCAGTGCAGGTAATCAAAGCAGTGGACATTTCAGATTATTGCTCTGTTTGTATCCTGGCTTTCCTGAGAAAGAGAGGGATAACTGCTTTCTAATAGTAGATAGTTTTTCTCCTTTATAACAGAAAATACAGGTCTCATTTTTTCATATTTTTTCATCTCTTTCACAAGAAATAGATATTTTTTCTCAAGCCACAGCAATGATAATTACAACTAGATGAAAATTTTCATCCCTCATATACTTGGTTCTTTATTAATAGTAAATGTATTTTTTTTTCCCAAATACTTTTTTTTTTTCTTTTTAATTGGAAAAATCCAAAGACAGCGACCTGTTACAATTTTATTTGGATCAGTTTCATATTAACTCACCACATGGGAGAGGGAGAAGATCAAGTAATTGGTAGAATGCTCCTGGAAAGAAATGTGGAGGGATTGTTCACATGCTGGCACGGAGGCCCATGCAATTAAAAATAAACATCAGTACAGAAGAAACTTTAATGCTAAGTGATCCTGAATATTGAGATGACAGAATTTTACCCACCTTTGCAGTGTTAATGGAGGACACCTTCCTCTTTTATGCCCTTGTGGTGAAATGTAATTAGAGAATGATATGATATAGATAGAGAATGTATGGCTGAACATTATTTTTATACTCATAGTGCTGTAGATGTTTAAGAACAGCTTGCAAACTGATTAGTTTTAAATCCCGTAGTGTGGATAGTTTCTGTATTAAAAAAGGAACCCACCAGGTGGAAAAGATATTGCTGGAGAAATCTGCCAGCAATGGAGCATTGCTTCTCCACAGGAATGTTTTTGTGGTCAGATAATTTTTAATACTGTCCTGCAAAAGTATTTTGTAGTCTTGGGAATTATGTAGCAAAAATTTTCCTATTTTTCATTGGAAAAATATAATTTATTATTATTCTCATATATCCTGTTAAGTGAAACTTTTGAAGTTCAGTGCATACATTGATTGAACTGAGCAATGAGTTTCAGTCTGGCAACAAGAACAAGATTCCTTCCTTGTCCCGGAAACTTCTGGAAAGACAGTGCTTCAAATGGACCTGTGATGGAATTCTGCTGCCATTTTTCAATCTGCAGCAGGAGCAGGTTTGGCTCAGTGTGTTAGAAACCATCACACCCCAAAATCCCAGTGCCTTTGGCATAAGGAACAGCATCCTGATCTCACAGGCAGCACCACAGCCTCTCTCGTGCTGTGGTTCCTCTCCCAGTCAGTGGCAAAGGTTTGGCCAAACCAGCTCACTGCCCAGTCCTGCATCGTCCCCTCTGCTTTTGAGTTCCAGGAGTCCAGTACAAGCCTTTTGGGGACAGCCCAGCTGGGACATTGTCTCCAGTGAGAGTTTGTGGTTTAGCACACCCATGACTGAAAGCAGCGCCGCTGTGGCTGTGTCTGTTCTTGCCACTCTCCCTTTTCCTGCTCAGGCCATACTCATTTGCCCACAATGGTGGTGGTGTGGGTAATGTTGTTTTTCTCACCTTCATCCCCACGTATACATTTTGATGTTTTCTTATTTTCAAACTCTTAAGTGAGATTTTCACTAGAAGCCTTTTTTCATTATTCCAGACATGAAAGCATTTGTTCATCTGGGGTCCCTAAAACTGGTGCTCTGGAATCTGAGAGGACCAACAATCAAGATTCTTCATCTTTTTCCATTTTCTCCTTTGTTCTTTTTTTTCTCCCTCACCCTCCTGCCCCCCCTTTTTTTTCTTCTCTTTTTGAACCTTCTTCCTCCTCTGCTCTCTCTGAATGCAAATAACCTGTTTCTTCTAACTAATGTTTTCTTTTCTGATTGTGGCACACTGTGTCAGATCATCTTAGTCCATCAGAGAATAATAATTTATTTAGATTTACTAGATTACTAGGGATTACTAGGGAAAGCTTTTTTCCTAGAATCTCTCTTGTGGATGTAACTGCCCAAGTGAAGATTATTTTAAGTGATGAACTATGTCCTCATATTTATTTTGGCAGATGCCTTGGAATTCATTTATCATTTTTTAAGAACAGGACTCTGATGAAATGCCAAACCTCTCAAGGACCCAAAAATTAATTCAAATTTTATTTCGTTCTTTATTTTTATAATTGTGTTCTCTCCAGGAGGCAACTTCCTCAAGATTCTTCACCTTTCCTGCATCAAAACACCTTACAGTAAACTGTACCCCTCTTGATGTTCACTGGCCAGTGCCAATATTTGCCCTTTGGTTCTTGCTCTCCCATTTCCATTTGCATGGACCTACACGATGAAAAATCCTTGTTCCTCCATTCAAAGTTCTTTTCCACATATCACAAACAGTTTAAAGTTTGTTCACTTCTTTTCTCTCCATTACTTATGAAAATTATATCATTATGTCATGAAATGTGCATGGGCAACCCTACCTGTAAGCTTCAGTGAGGGTTAAACCCTGACTGTGGGAGGTGGCAGGTACCTGTGCTGTGTATGATCTGTCCCCCCAAAAATTCCTACACTTTCAGCTTTTTGGCATGTCTACTACTCACCTTAATCCTAAAGGTGCATGTGATTACAACAGCGTGATCTTTATGGCTTTTCTCCATTTTCATTGCTACCAGGTGTCATGAACTTGAAATTTATTCAACTACTTGTAGAACTGTAGCAAAAAGGGATCTTGCCTACTTTTTATTCCATTTTCCTTGTTCGTCAGCTGGAGCAAAGCCAGCTCATGTCACTGTGGCCCCTCAGCTTTACCTATATCAAAGGAAGGGGTTTAAATCTCATTACATATTACATTTCCTTGCACAATACTAAAATAAAAAACAAACAGAAAACTCAGAAAAAAGATATGATTTTAAACATCAGATGACTGGAAGTGTTGCACAGGAGTCAGGACAGACACCTGAACTGCAGCTGTCACACGCCACTGAGATTAAAGAAGATCATGCCTTAAAATACTTATTTAAAATACAGTCTTGCTTAGAAGTAGCAAGTGGGTGTTCCACTCTCATCCCTGTGAGAGATGTTTTAATGATGAATTTGATATAATTTAAGAATTGCCACTCAAAAAATACAGCAGAAGTGCATTGTCGTGACTGCATAGGGAGGCTGGGGCTCACAGCAGAGAGCCAATGGCCCTGAAATGGCAGAGCTGGGCTCTGTGTAGGCCAGCCTCCAGCCTAAACCCCGAAGGATGGATCTGTAAATCAGCCCAGGAACATGATCAGCACAGGTTAATTAGACAAAAAGCCATTTTTTCACACGATGAACTTTATCTTACCTGTGTAACCTGCCTCTAGATAATCCTCTTTGCTGAATAGTCATCTCCAGAGCAATTTGGCCACAGCCCTGTTCACATTACTCATTGTCTTGAGGACCTCTGTGCACAGAGAGGGAAAGGATGGGGTTGGGATGTGTTGCTGCCTCATGTCCTCCAGACATGCCAAAGTCAGAAAACAAATACACACCATTTTTGTTCAGGGGATGCAGAAATAAAATAAGAATAAAGAGGAAAACTACATTTCTACCTGTCTGAAAATCTGTGTTTCTACCTGAAAATGTACATTTCTACATTTATACCTGGAAATCTATGTGAATTATGTAGAATGTTCTTGAGAATCAAAACACGCATTTACAAATTTCATCGGGGCATAAGGTAAATATATCCACAGGCATGAATTGTTGAAAAACTACCTTGTCTCCCACATAGTGTGCTTCCAATTATACTTTTGGCAAAATACCAGGAGACAATAATTCACATATAACATCCTGCAATATTTAACTATCAGATATGTCTTTCTAATTAGGAATTCAGAAGGCATTAAAAATCATTAGAGGAATAGATGAGTGAATGCAAGTGACCTGTTGTAGTTTATTTTTTTTTTTTTGCCATGGATGTGACTTTGCAAATTAATTCACTTTGAGGATACTTCCACTTATAGTTTTAAATGCTGCAAACGTTTGAAGAACTGGATTTTAGTAATATGATCAAGAATAGGAAATAAACCTCAATGTTTAAATCAGCATGGATATATTTTGGGTAAAATATGACAGCTTGCTTCAGGACAAGGCATAGAAAATCCATGTCCAGCACTCTGCCACAGAAATTAAAATGAGCCAGATGTTGCCGCTTTTGTTTAAAAACAAATGAGTGTTGAGGAATAAATTCAAACTTGTGGCTATTGGATCTCATCTGGGATCTGAGCTTTGCAGGATCTTGTTCCATGTATGCAAGTGTACCCTCACTGCCCATCCCAAGTACATCGGATCCCTTCCAACAACATCTCAGTGTGTCAGAGCAGGTTTTGGGGATGCTGCTTCTCTCTAAAGGGAGCTTTAGTTAATAGGGTAAAAACTCACAGGGCTTTGTGTCCTGACATGATTCTGCTGTTCTAATACTTGGCAACCAAACTTTTGTCACTGCTCACAAATGTCTGAATGTCTCCAGGTCTGGTTTGGCTTATTCTTGCTGGGGAACCTCACCTAGTTCTCCAGTTATGCTTTGGATTAATTGACCACCTGTCTTTGTGGTCTAAATTGCTGTTTCTGTTTGCAGAAGGCAATTTTCAAAATAAACAGGCAGTTTCCAGTTCCAATTTTATCGTAATGATATCTTAAGTTCAGGAGATAATTGTTGCCCTTCCTACCATGTGTGAAAATACCATGAATTCCAATAAATTAAATCTGTATTTTCCCTGTCTGGAATTCAAATACTGAAAGTTCCTTTATTAGAGCCAAAGGGAAAAAAATGTATAATGAAACCAGAAAAAAATCCCTAAAAATCTGCTCAAGCAGGTGACGCAGCAAAATTACAGCACCATTTACTTCTCCAAAATGTGTGTCACCAGACCCTGTGTTTTTGCTTTATATCTTCACAAATCTCCTTTCTGCATTGTCAGTGCTCCCAGATATATGTGCTTCCATCCTTCCAGCTAAGAGCTTAACCCTCTACATTTGCAGTGTGGGGTTTCTAAAGAAGGGAAAGCTGTCCCTGAAATCTTTCATTAATATGTAGTCGTGGTAACAGATCTCTGAGAAAACAGCATGTGTTGCATCTCGGTCTAACTTTGCAGGATATTGTGATGTAGAAAAAGAATCATGTCAATAGGAAAGGAGTTTTTATCTGTATAGAAAAGGGCATTTTGCTTGCAAGGTGATATTAGAATGCTACAGGCCTACAACTGCCAACGCACTTGTTAGCATTCAATGGAATCGTAGTAATAGAAATGGAATTTAAAGATGGACTTTTAAAGGAAAATTGAAACTGTTTGGAAAAAAAGCCCCATGACTGCAGCTAGATAATCCCCTAGAAAAAAATCTCTACTGTAACTTTAGAGCAATAAAAATTGTGTAGAAACAGACTGAAAATTAAACTATTCTGAGATTTCTGACAGAGTTTGGCTTGAAGTAAAAATTAGTGGAAGGAATAGCACAAGATGTGCCCCAGTGCCAGCAGGGATGGCATTTGTTCCCTGGTGGAGGGCAACATCTTGCTCCCAATATGGTCAAACTGAATCAATGGCTGTCCTGATTGAATGGTTCATGACTATTGAGGAAGGATCTTCTGTTTGGACGTAGCTGCCCTTCAGTCTGGGTAGGTTTTTGGCATTCTCTGCAGAATCTTGGAGGTTTGATCTTTGGTTAAATGTGGTTTGAATTTATGGATACGCTATAAGTAGATTACACAGACCCTGAACACAGGCCAGTGGGATCTCATGCTGGTTTTAGGACAGAGAATGACAGGAATTTCACAGGTTATGACACCTCTTTTTATCAACTGCTCTACAGCTCTTGTCTTAGGGGCCAGCAGCCTGAAGTGAGCATGTGATGAATTGCTGGTGAAGATAGGTAGAGGAAGGACTGAAATTTATCTTCCCTGCCATAACTCAGACAGGTGGCATCACAGGGGGTCCATCTGATTGCCTGATTGCAGTGGTCCCTTCTGGAGAGTGTACAGCCTATATGTGAAGTGTTCCTACAGCTCTGTGTGTCTGTGCCCGATGCATTTGTGTCTGTAGAGCTCAAGCCGCAAAGGTTTCCAGCGGACTGGAACAGACAAACCCAGTAAGTCTGAGGACATCTGAGAACCTCAAACAGCAGGAACAAAGCTGCAGGGGTGGCAGAGGAAGTGTGAAGGTTACAATCACAACGTGGAAGCTCCTCAGGATGACTTGGCACGGACAGCTCGTTGTGTTACCACAGCCAATAAGTCATGTGAACATAACCAATTCCACCCTGAATAATTCCAGGCCTGACAAAGGGCAGTGGTTGTTCATTCAGTTTAAAGGTTCTAATGAGATTTTTGTGCATCAATATTCTTGGAAAACACCCAGAACAGTCTTGTCAAAGTGAAAATGGTATTTTATCTTTGAAATTAGGGTTAGAGAATTTCATTGCCATGAATATTCAGCACTTTTCTCATCCCAGCTCTGCTCATTGATCATGCATGTAAAACACTAGTGGCATGCTGGGTACTGAATTAAATTCAGTCCTTGCCATTTGCAATTCTACTCACTTTGGAGGTCACTGAATGTGGCAAGGCTGCCTTTTAGTTTTAAAAGCCGTGTAAACATCTCCCTAGCCTGCTGCTACCTATCAGCCCAGAGAGCACTGCTGGATGTCCGCTAGGGATGAAGTGCAGGCCACAGCAAATTAGCTGGCTTTGAAAAAAAAACCTCTCTGTAAATCCTTTGAACCTGACGTACCAGCTGGATTAGCAAGAAGAAACTGCAATATAAACTATCCATGTGGCTGCCACAAGGACTGAGGGGTGAGGAATATCAGGGCTTTCCTAAACATGAGTGCTTTCCTGTCTTGCTTCCAGATTTACTTCACCAATATTTTTCTTTTTTACCCTTTCAATCCTATTTCTTCTTGTTTTTATTGTGGCCAGGTAAACCAGCACAAAAGCATTTCCTGGAGATGACGATCTTTCAGACTGTGAACATATTAAACTCAGTTATGATTGTTATAAATAGCAATTGCTATTAATGTATAGTTACATGCATATCTGAAATGTTTCACATATAACATTTCAAGGTAACAAAAGAATCAATTAAAATGATGAAATGGAAATCTGCGATGTTAAATATCCTCACATGTGTCCTGTGCTTGGTGTACCTTTGCCTAAAGACATATTCCCTTCCTTCTACTTTTAGCTATTTTTTGGGATATTCATGAAAAAAAATGACAATGACATCCAAACCCTCACAATGTTTCTTAATGATTCAGTAAATGTAATAAATTGCCCATATTTCCATGTTTGTATGATGCTACACTTCCTCTGAACTCTCTCAGTCTTGGCTCCAACCCCAAAAATCCCTTTTTCTCTAAGTAAAGGCTTCCACTGAAGCTGAATAGAACACCATAACATTAATTGGAGATCTTCCTGGGCAAAAAAACTACAGGCCCAATGATCCGGACAAATCAGCCACGCAAGAACTGCAGTTTCAAATTGTGCCAATATTTGTCCTGTTCACAATAAGGCAAAGCATAATTACAGATAAAATGTTGGAAAGCAAAATTCCATAGGCCTGTGGCAATAGGCAGACAATACATTTTATGTGGTACCAAATGTGCATTTAATTGTCAGCACAAGGCAATTCAGACATGGAGTGACATGTTTCTTAGAGGATTTTAGCTTCCTCAGAATATTTTAGAATATTTTGCCACCACTATATTTTACAGAACTATTATTTTTTCTTCTTCCCAGGCCCAATACAAAATTAACCTCCTTGTTGCTAGAACTCCAAATCCCACAGCAGGTGAAAGATATGCTTTGTTTTAATCAGATTCAAATCTTCCTGAGGTCAAAGAGGGATTCTCAAGTGCTCAAAACTAAGGAGAAGTTAAGTGTTTTGCTGGAGTGAGTCAGAAAGAGCAGCACTTTGCTGGATCACGGCCTTGTGGATTCACGGTGGGATTAGTTTTCTGATTACAAGTAGCTCTTTCTGTTTTATTAAGTTAGAACACAGGGAAAATGTTGCAGAAGCTCTCCAAAAAGACCTTTGGCTGATCCTCTCTACAGATTTATGATTTTCTTCTTATTTTAATTTTTTTACATCATCCTGATGTTTATGCATTCTTTCTATGTACGTTCTTACTGTGCTCTTTGCCCTTTGTGTGCGTTTATTGTTGCTTTTTTCCCTTTATGCATCCCAGAAAGCTAAATAGTAAAGCAGGATAAACAAGCAGGAGTTATGTGATAATTGAACCCATAATGTCAGCGTTATGATGCAAGAAATGCAACTCAAGGTCTCTTATCCTTCAGTAGCTAGACTGTAATTGCCAGATGATAATCATGATAACTACACTCCCTGGAGTTACTTTACTGCTGTTGAGAAATATCTTCTGGATCTCATGCACAATCATGATGAAAACCCCCACATTCAATTATTCTACTGAAAGTTGAATGATGATGATGCATGTTCCCTGACACGGTGATTTACACAAATAGAAGTTTTATTCTACAAGGAGGGATAATATTTTAAAGTAGAAGTAATTAAATCCAATGTGGAAACTTCATTCACTGCTGAATACAGGGTCTGCTTGTTTGCAGAGCAAGCATTTTATTACCTGCACGTTACCCACATTACACCCCTCAGCAAGCGGGGATGTAGCAATGACTGATTACATCAAGTGGCTGTTTTTGAAAAATATGGCTGTGAGGAATAATCAGTTCAGGTCTGGCACAAGGGATGAAGGGAGATTACATCCTCTTAATTGTTTTGGCAAGTTTGTCATTGTGTGAATGATGGAGCCTTGTTACCCAGCCCAGCTACAGCCAGGTTACAGCTACCCACACAGCACAACGAGGGTGCATTTGTCCATCACAGCCCAGTTGTTTAGACCTCCTAAGCCAGGGGCAGCTATTGGTGTGCTCTGAATATTAGTTTACTATGAAAAATAGCATTTACATGATAGATATCACAGTGGGTTGTGGATAATAAGATTTGGTTTCTTATGCAAATTATCAGAAACATCTAAGTGTTGGAAATGGGCAGAAATATGCCAAAGTGTTTCTTATTGCTTCCTTGGGAGGTGAGGAGTGCTGGAATACAGATGGTGGAAGGCTTAGAGGACTTTTGTAGAGAATGAGACTCTTTTGTGGCCCTTGAACAGCTTTTACTGTAATATTTGGTGTGTCCTTGGGGATGATGTACTGGATGTGGTGATGGCAATGGCTGAAGGCCATGGAGGTGATACTGCAGCACCTCTGCTATGGAGACAGGCTGAGACAGCTGGAGTTGCTCAGCCTGGGAAGACATTAGAACACCTTCCAGTGCCTAAAGGGGCTACCTGAGAGCTGGAGAGGGGCTTTGGACAAGGGTCTGGAGGGACAGGACAAGCAGGAACAGCTTCAAAGTGATGATGGCTGGTTTAGATTGGATATCAAGAGGAAATTCTTTACTTAGAGGGTTGTGAGGCCCTGGCACAGGTTTCCCAGGGAAACTGTGGCTGCCCTGTCCCTGGAAGTGCCCAAGGCCAGGTTGGACGGGGCTTGGAGCAACCTGGGATAGTGGAAGGTGTCCCTGCTAGAACAGTGTCCCTAGATGATCTTTAAGGTCACTTCCATTCTGTGATTCCATGATTCTTTGAGTTAGATCATGGGTTACTGAAGAATGCACATCCAGCTCTTTGGGAAGTCCTTGAAGATGGTGATAATTCCAAGGACAACTGCTCAGTTGTGGATCCCTTCTTTGGAAGTCTAAGGCAGCCTCACAGACTTTAGACCACATACTTCTTATTCTATTTTTATAATGGAAAATGCATTTCTAAGGCATGACAATGAGTATGTCCTACAGCTGGATTTGAAAAATAACTCCTGCAAATCACCCTGTTTTCTCTCTCCCTCTGTTTCTTTTTTAAAACCGTTCATATAGAACTATGTAAATTATTTTAAATAAACCCCAGGCTGATGCCACTGTTTTAAATGTGTAGCAACACCGTGAAAGATGTCAGCACGCTGATTAATTTATTTGCAACACAACATCAGCATTTCTCATATTTTCTTCTATTTTTTTTTTTTAAAAAAGGAAAGATTGAATCCATGAGAGAGCAGCAGACCTTGCATTCTGCTCAAGGATCCATGTCCCCCTCCTGCGTGGGGAGCACTGGGAAGATGAGAGATACACTAATAATATTTTCCTACCATAACCACCTCCATTTTCTTCTTCAGATGCTTTGTTTCCTGCACTAATATTCCAGTTCTCTCAACATAATGAATGAGCTTAGGGACTTGCAGGAGTTTCAGTACCATTTGTTTTTTATCCTAAAGGAAAATACAAACTCCTCTGTCAGATAGATCTCTGCATAAAAATAAGTGCTTTCTGTAATACAGAAGTTGAAGGTGACCTATGGTAATAACTGGCACAAACTTTTTTAAGATGAAAGCATTCCTCCCTAGGTTTTATTTGTTCTAGATAACATTTCCTCTCATGATTTAGGGAGTGTGTAGTATTCAAAGCACGCACTTTTAAATGGTGATAGATAATTGAGCATCTTAATGGACTGTCTTTTAGCTATCAGATATTGTTTACTGATTTGCTTGGTGGGAAAATGAAATCGAACTTGGATAAAAATAGATTTCTTCATTTGACTTTTAAAATCTGAGAATGAAAGCAAGTGCTTTTCCAAATCAAAAGCTGTTAAAATCTTTTCTCCGGTCAAAAAAGGTGTTTGTTTCCACCCTATTAAAGAAAAGCTCAGTAAAAGATCTATGAAAGGAATAATTTAAAATGAGAACAAAATCAAGAGATTCTATTTAAAAGGTAAGAAGCTTGTGTGTTTCTCCTGTTTCTTGCATGTTTTTCTTCCATTTCTTAATTCCATGTTATCAACAACTATTTTTATTTAAAATTTGGGTGTAAATTTCTTTGTGTAGCTTTACCTCTTTATGAGAAAGAACATGTATTTTAATATGACTTGGTGCTATTGATCAATATTTATGCCATTAACCAAGCAGCTTTATAACAACCTGTCTGTTCCAATACTGAACTAAAATATTTCTTTCTCCTTTGTGTCTCCAGTTTATTGAGAGAATAAGTTACTGTATTTTTTCAGCAATAAAAGCCAACCTCCCACTGGAAATCTTTGGGGAGTTGACAGCAGTTGGGGCCTGGAAAAGTGACAGAAAGGCCCCAAGCAAAGACAAGAAAGGAAGATATTATTCTCCTTCATATCCAGAGATGTCACAGTTGGATTAGGAGCTGCCTGGTCCCTTGAATTGGAATTTTCCCTCAGTTTCCATAAAGGCAGGACCGAGGCCAACAGAGGCACAAAGCTCTTAACAAGCTAATTAATATTCACAAAAGTGAGTCAGGAACTGGAAAGATGAACTAATGAGAAATGATTAAGAGTTAAATATGCATGGCATGGCTTAACAACTACTAAAGCAAAGGACACAGTAGTTGCCTGCAAATACAGAATGTAAATAGAAGGGGCAGAGGAGTTAGTGAGGTTGGTTCTGGAACTAATGAAATAATATGCAGTAAAGTTGTTGTCTTTTGCTTATTAAACTTTCCCTTAAGCTCTAATGCGATAGGGCTTACTGGAAAGAGATGTGAAAGAGAAATTTAAGAATAATAAGATAAGATTGAGACAAATATCAGATTTTAATGTCACTTTCTACATCTGAAATAATTAAAAAATGCAAGAAGGGGGACCTAGGGAGTCAGAAGGGTGTCAGTCGCACTCCAGTGCCTGAGGAAAGCATGGAGCAAATTTCCTGGAGGGATCTGAACGGACTGGAAAGACTGGCCAGTGGAAAACTCACAGTGCCCAGCAAAGGCCAGCCTGAAGTTCAGCACCTGGGGATGGGGATCCCCCTCCCAGTGGTGGCACTGGGGCAGCTGCATCCACAATGCTGTGTCTGGTTCCGGGAAATGTACACAAAAAGGAGGATTTTCTGTGGAGGGAGCACCTCCTCAGCTGTGAGGAGAGACTGGGATGCTGGCTTTGCCCAGCCTGGAGACGAGAAAGGGAGACTCAGACTGGACATACAGAAGAAAAAACGGCACAAAGCATGGTTAAACACCAGCACAGGAGCCCAGAGGGGTTGTGGAGATGTTCTGAACTTGAGTGGATGCATCTCTGGGCACACTGACCTCCCTGGGAATCTGGCCCTGCTTTGGAAGCAGGAGGAGCTCCAGCCTGCATTTTCCTGTGATTTTTGCAATGGCCCAAGGATCTGATTGTTGCTGAAGGAGGGAGTACAGAGAGACAGGGTGAGCATGGAGACAGGGAATATCCGGTGGATTAATTGTGTATAAGGAATGTTTCTGAGTGGAGTGGACAAGTAGGTTGTGGTCAAAGGCTGCACATATTGTAGCCAAACTCCAGTGTATCCCAACAGAGGTTTGAGGGACTCTGTGGAAAGCTGGCAGCTAACTGGGATGTCCTTATGAGGAACCCAGGGCCCCAGCTGGGTGTGATCTGATCCCACAATGCCCTCGGAAGCCATTTGTGAGAGATTTTGTGTTGGTAATTGTTTTCTATATTGTTTTAACCAGATTAAAAATGCAGGTCTACTGCATGATTTTTTTCGTATTTATTGTTCGAGTTTAGTTGACAAATTGATGCTACTATAAAGCCAATGTTCTGTTAAATCTGGTTTGCTTGAAACAATACAGGTGAGACAGCAGAATAATTGAAGTGTGCTGCCTATTATGCTGTTTAAAGTGATTCACCTGCCTTTGCACGCATTCAGCAAGATTTACCTTAATACCCAGTGCCATATAATAGAACATTTGAGAACAACCTGCAGCTTTAAAATGCTGCAACTCTCTTTGGCAAGCCAACTAAACAAAGTGCAGGCTAACAGAATGACAGGGCATGTGCTTCCCAAGCCTGTCTGAGTTCTGCAGCCCCAGTTTGTTGGTGGGCTGATGGCACAGCTGGGGCCTGGTGAGGTTCAGAGGTGCAAGGTGAGCCCTGAGATGTGGTTTCCAGAGAGCATTTAGAAAATATACCAATTTAGAAGTAGAATTAGAACTACACTGAAAATCCTGATTCAGGTTTGCTGATGTAGTAGACATCTATCATCCCTAGAATTTATTTTATTTTAAAATTGAACTATATATCCCAGGTAGCTTTACTTGTGAGGATGTGAAGGAAACACAGGTTGAAAAATTGAAGATTTCAGTCCAGCCATAGATTGAATATTGTTGATTTATATTGTCAGTGGTGATTTCTGGGCTTAGAAGTTCAAGAGTTCCTTTAAATCTGTATCTTACAGTAACAATATCAGGTCAGAAAGCATCAACCTCATCTAGGATAAAAAAACACTCTTTGCCTTTCTTACAAGAAATAGTATTATTGCAAACTTGAGGTATGGAAAAAGCCCATTATTGCCTCCAAGGTGGTATGCCATCTTAATAAGACTTCTCTTCAAGACAAGAAAAAATGCACTTTTCAAATCCCACACGCATTATAAACCACCACTTACAAAACCTTTGTTTTAAAGTGCTGGCAATTTTACCTGGGGCAGACATTTTACTGCACATAAAAGGTCTCTGCAGGATACTAGTAAATCTAAGGTGAACCATAAAGACCTATGGATACAATGAAATTTAAAGTTTTTGTTTTTCCAAGTTTGTTGGTTTTATTCTTTTTTAAAAAAAAGTAACTTCCATCCTGCCAATATTATCTCAGTTTATATTTAGTATCACTTTTTAAGAGAGAAGTAACTAGTGAAACAAATAAATTGATGCCTTTTCTAGAAACATCATTAGAAAACATAGCACTGTGGCAATTAAAGCAAATAGACATTTGAAGTAAACTAACAACATAACCAGCAATCTATCTGGGTCATGAGCCAGAAAAGGCCATCTGGCATTCCCAGGGATAGCATGAACAAGAGCTGCCACTTTTTATTGTGTATTGATAAGGTCTGGTAAGTACTGGATTGTTCCACCTGAATGCAAAATTGCAGATGTTGTGGGTAACAGTTCTGGGCACACGGCCTTTCCAGTTGAAATCTGCCTACTTTGTTCCAAAGACCTGGAAGGTGAAATTCTGCAACCAAAATGCTTGAGATAAAAAGCCCAAACAACTAAGGGGCTGTTTATTCAGGAATAGATCCAGTTCCTAGGATGTCTGACTGACTGTCAGACCTGGCCCACAGACTGGACCTCTGCAGCAGCATGGCAAGAGTGGGGCATCATCAGCAGCTCCACAGGGTTAATCATGGAATGATGGAATGGTTTGGGTTGAAAGAAACCTTAAAGACCATTTTGTTCCAACTCATCTTCTGTGGACAGGAGTGCATTTCACTAGACCCCATCCAACCTGGCCTTGGAGATGGGGCATTCACAGCTTCTCTGGGCACCCTGTGCCAGGGCCTCACCAGCCTCACAGGGAAGAATTTCTTCCTGATATCCCATCTAACTCTTCCCTCTGACAGTTTGAAGCCATTGCCCCTTGTGTCACTCCAGGCCCTTGTGAAAAGGCAAAGTCAAGTCGTACTGGAAGCAGGCATAAGATGACAGACTGAGTGTGAGGGGGTTTTCATTGCACCCCTAAAAAATTCAGCCAGGGAGGAGTTTGCAAGCTACATCCTGCACTTCCAGCAACTTGGATTTTAAATAGCACAAAGCTTAAGTGAGAGGATTTTTTGTGGACAGGTAAAGATAATGTTTGGAAAATGAAGTTTTATGATTAGGTTCCTCTTTAACTGAGTCAAAAATCTCATGTTTGGATGACACTAATTTTACTTTTACCAGAATTTTTTATGTAATTGGCAACTGCCAAATGTTTTCCATTGAAAACAAGGCCTAACTCCTGAATTACAATCCCTCAATTAACTTTGCACTGGTCACTCTTTAAAACATTAGAAATATTAATATAATTTTGTTATGGTTGAGAGCTTTCTGTGTAGTAACTGGAAGGCCCATTTTTCACAGCAGTATTAAAAAAGAAGAAAATGATGGTGTCAGAAAGGTTTCCTATTCTTCCTTACCAGTCATTTTCCTGGCATGTATTTGGATGTCTCTCAACCTTTTATACCTGGGAGCAGAGGTTATAATAATGGCTTTAAATGTGTAATCTTGTGCAATAAAACCCCTGCCATTAATGCAATGTTAAGTACCTGATTTTTAAACCTGTGAAGGTCAGGAAGCAAAGGGGATAAAATTACCAATGCAATTTAGCTTGGAAGCTTAATGTATTAAACAGAGTTTACAACTGCACAGTGCAGTGGAGGAACACCTGTCCCAATACAATGAAAAACATGTTTATAATGACTTAACTGCTTCTCTGACTGATCAGGAAGCACAGAAATCAATGCTGAGCTGAGGCAGGACCACACCACAGGGAAGCTGCAGTTCCTTGGGGCCAGGGAATCATCAATTGTGTTCCCTCACCACTCGCCTTCCCAGGAGCAGCAGCTTCTGAGGCTCCACTGCACAATGGAATATATGGCTGGCAGTGGCTCAGTTATGTGGACAGAGAAGAAAAAGGCCTCTTCCATCAATTAATCAAGTTTTAACCTCAGGCTTTAGACCAGTGTTTTCTGGTGGGATTTCATGCACCATCCCAGGCAGAAGTGTGAAAGAGCAATTGGAGAATGGTTGCAAAATACAGACCAGTTATTTTTGGAAGGTGACAGCCTGTCTTATCCAATTTTTTTACAGAATCTATAAAAACAGCAGGAAGAAAATTGCCTCCTTTTAACTTTCCTCTCTGTTTTTTTGGACCTTTACAAAGCCCAGTTAAATCCTTCTGTCTCAGAATTCTCCCTGATCATTTAGCCATACTGAATTTAATGTCTTTTTGAACTTGATCTTGGTCAGCAGCATGATTCCTGCCTGATAGTCTTTACTTATGTGATGCATTTTGCCTGTTATTGGCTGTGAAATGTTATGCCAGAATTCCATACAAGAGTTTCCAAAAAGTTTTATAGTTCCTTTGCTTGCAGTGTGTCCTGCTACAGCAGTATTTAAAAACAGAGAACTAGGTGAAAATCTCCCCAAGGATTCAGTGCAATGATTTTAGTTTGCTTTTAATTAAGTTTCCTTCTTTCTCCCTTGAAGCTGAAACTCCTCTGAGGCTTGGCACATGCTTTGGAAATAGTCACCACAATTCTCATCAGCCCAGGGAATACTACAGCAAGGCTCAAATCGCAGCTGAGCTTTCAGAAGCTCAGGACTCATCTCTGATGGGTGCCAATTGTTTGAAATGAGTCTAAATTCAGCATGAATTTAGTCTCAATCAGACTTAGATTTTTATTCCATGGACCTAATATCCCTAAAAAAAGCGTGGGTAATGATGTGCTAATTTGATGTGTATCAATTGGATGTGAGATTTTGAGGAAGCTCACCCAACGACTCAACTTATCAGAGGAGAGAAGCTGCAATTAAATAGAAATAATTACATGTCCCTCGGGTGATCATTGCAACTGCTGCTTTTCCTTTTTTTTCTCTTCTTTCCTTTCCATCCTGTCACCACCAGAAACAACTTGTCCTTACCCATCTCCTTGCTCAGCCTGTTCCCTTCCCTTCTCACACGTTTGGTTTTGTGTGTCCACGTCCTCCATCCTTACAGCTGTGAATGGTGGGCAGGTGGGCTGAAGCAATAAGGAAGGATCACTCCTTTTCTGGGTTCTTGCACACGTTATATTCATGCCAGGGCATTTTTTTGCCAATTACCTCGTGGCAGCTCACATATTGGCAAACAATAATTTGGACAATCTCAAAAAAATTATTCCAGGCTACAGATGTTACTTGTTTTGCTGGATGACTATCAAAAATAGCAGGGAGGAGAACTGTTGCCAGAGTGGATTATCATGTGCCAAGAATGAATCTCTACTCATGGCATAACTCAATTTTAAAATCAAGACTGTACTACTTATGTGGTCTAAGGGCACAGGGGTTCACAGGGGTTTTGTTGGTGAGGTTGGTGCATCACCGAGACCTGGAGGATTCAAATACTGGGAATGGTGAAGAGGGTGGAAGGAAATAGAGGAATACAGGGAAGCAGACGTGTTCCCTGCTGATCCTCAGCTGTGTGTGGAGCTTCTGGAGGGACTGTTGCAGCAGGTGATGGTGAGACGTGCCCAGAGGTTTTGTGGGTCGTGAGGGATTTATTCCCCATTAATCCTTTCCATGAGGTTATCCTTTTAAAGGGAAGATTTTCTTTATACATCTTAATAATGGAAGTTACTGAAGTACAGAACATTCTGATGCCTTTGCTGAAGGTCTATGGTGAATTTGTGGCAGATTTGGGATTAAAATTGATGTTTTCTCTCCCCCTAGTCCTAAACTTAGTCTCACACAGACTTAACAGAGTCTTTCTGACTCAGTTCTGTCTGGCAGGATCTTCTAAAAACTATGAACTGTTAACTCATTCCTACGACATATTCTGCTCCCTCCAGTGGTAAACAAAACCTAACCACATATATTTGGAAATGGAAGGATGGATGATAATCTTAAAATGGCAAAAAAACCCGTGGAGGAGAACAACTTAAATGTCAACAAGCTGATCACTTTCTGACCCTTGGTGCAAGCAAGATGTTGCCAGAAGGTTACTACTGCATAAAGGTCTCTTACAGAAGGCCAAGTAGAAGAATGCATCCACTTAAAGAATATTTCCAACAGGTTCCTTCAGCTGAGCCTTGAGCCTGATCTCTCAAAAATAAATAAATATTCAGCTACATGGAGTATTACTTAGTTTATTGCATAAGTAGGCTGAAAAGATATTATTGATAAAACTAGTGATGGCAGTAAGAAGGAAATTAGTATAATAGATGGGAAGAGATGATAGTTTATGGAAAATCTGTTTATAACCTCAAGGGGCTTGTTCATAATTGGTACTGCTTTCCCCAGGATGGTTGGAGAATATGTCATAGCCTACATTTTTTTAAAGTGCAGTAGCTAGAGTGCACTTTCATGGTCTATCTTTATAAAAGCCTTAAGATTCATAATAAAATAAACCAATCTTGCTAAAGTTTAGTTACATTTGTTTATTTATTTATTCGAGGTCAGAACATTTATATTAAAATATAGGTATCAGTGGGAAAGCATCTTATAGCTGTGATGTATGTTAATAATGGAAATGCCAGCAGATTTCAGAATGCTCTTAGCACATTTTTGCCTGAATTGTTTGTCATTAGCCTGTACCTGAGTTTAATGTGTGTCTGTTCTGTGTGTTCAACACATAGTTTGAGAATTGAGTGATAGATATTTAAGTCCATTATGGTAATGGACAGAGAGCTTTGGAAAGAGTGAAATTGAACATTATGCATTTTATTGGAGCTTTGTGAAGTTGCAGACTTCAATTTGCTCCAAACCAGTGGAGCTAAACCAATGTTCACAAAGATGAGTAATGTTAGAGAAATAAACCTATAGCTTTTTTCTGTCTTAGAGGTTAAAATTCTCTAATACTTTGGAATAAGAGTAAGCTTTATTGCATGTATTTTGTGATATTTCAGACTATTGCTGCATTATACTGTTTTATTTTAGCATTGATGCTAAGATGCCAGCTTCCATGTGAAAAAGTTCTGAAGGATTAGTGAATTTTATACCTCAGTGGAATCTTCTCTTCCCGTTGATAGGTTGTATTAGACATAAAACCACGCTAAGCTACAATGAACTCGAGGTTTATTGATACTTCTTTTCTTCAGCTCAGGTAGAAAGCAAGTGTGCATACCACTTTGAGAAGTCAAAAAATGTGTGAACTCATTATCTATGTAAATGTCATCTATAAGTAGAATTAAAAGTGTTTTTCATCAATTTGAAACACAGTAGAATTATTAGAAGAAAAAATAAATAGTAATGATACTTTTTGCTAAGCCACCACCTGAAATATCATTTATTTAAACCTCTCTCCTTAAATTCTTGCTTTTAAACTTAAAAGTTTGTTACCGATCAACTTTGCATTTACTAATGATAAAAATTGTGGAATAGATTGTTCATCCTAGAACAAATGATTTAGAAATAAAAGGAGGTATCTTAATGTGAATATAATCAGTAAATTGAACAAGTATTCATTACTGTGACATGCATATCCTGTGAGATGAACACTGGATCCTATTCTACCATGGTAACAGTGACAACAGTATTTACCTTCAACATAATCTTTTACTTTTAACATAATAAGGTTGTCCAACTTCTAGAAAATAATCAGATTTTAACCAGCATAGCTCTAGAACTTGGATTTGATAAGTTTTTTATCTATGTTTGACTGTTTTCTTTCATATAACATAATAGATGAAGTTCAGTTAATGAAAATGATGTACTAAACTAGTAAAAGGCCACCTCACTCTTAAAGCTTTTCTTGCTTGTAAAATTGACTTTTTTTTAAGGGGAAAAACTTCTATCAAATATCCCAGCTAATTGGAAAACTGTACTTGTGATTTAATGGGATAGAAAGCAGCCAAGACAGCTGAAAGTCTCTAGGGGACATTAAAAGGTAACAAGTCCTGCTTATGTGGAGCAGACAGCTGCACTTAAAATTCAAAAGATTGGTAGATAACACTTTATTATTACAGCCTGATTATCATAACTCTATATTTTATTTATATATTTCCAAGTGGAGCCTGAAGGTACCGAAGTTTGTAATGCTCCTCACCTCTTCCTTATTTACTTTATCTACATCTCACTCATTCCCCAGTTTCTCCAGCAGAGGTTATTTGCACAATCTTTTCTCATCTTGATGATAGAGTTAGTGCCAGTTTCTTTTAGTTTATCAGTATTTAATCAGGGAAGGTGCCTGACTGAAGAAAAGGAAATCTGCTCTGTGCTGAGGGGTAAGAAATGCCAGATTTGTGGCACTGTGCAATCTGAGTCTGACCCCTTCCTATGTCCACATCGTGCACTGGATGAGGCAGGATCCTACAGCAAAGCACGTCCTTGCAATTAAAACCCATATCACTTCATTTATGAGGGTCTTGTCAAGGTTTACAGGATGAGTGTTGGTCTGGCAATATCTGACAACGACAGCCTGACACAGAAACTTTTACAAGGTAAATGGCCTGGTTTTAGGAGAAAAACAGCCTTTGGGCGTGGTTACAGAAGATATTGGTAGAGACTCTTGCACTTGCAATCCTGGTTCCCCTGGTGCCACTGCAGGAGCAGGGACATTATGTGGCAATCCCATGGCATTGGTTCCCAAGGTGAGAAATAAAGTGCTCATGGGACCTGCTGCCTGTGGTCCCTAGCATCCAAAGTGGCTTTGCAGACACAACATGACTCTTGTGAGGTTTTTTTCTGCCATGCAGCAGTGCTCCTGCCATCCCATGTCTTAGCCTTTGCCAGGCATAATTTGCCCTTGTTGCTCCTGCAGTTGTATTGCAGGACCTTGACGGATTCCAGCATTTTGGGATGTTGAAGAGAGACCTAAAGACATTTCTGCTCCCACAAGCCGTGATCCTGGCAGCTGAGGGCTCACAGGGCACAGCGAAGCCCTTCTCCCTCTGCTCCCACCAAATGCATCAGACTTCTCTGATTGGGCTTCCTGTAGAACTGTGTTAGCATGAACCAGATTTCCCATGGAAAATAATGTCCCACAGCCAAATTAAGTTGTGTTGCAATGACTTAATGAACCTGTGTTACTGAATGCTCCCTGCATCCTTCTCTTTTCTTAGAATGCCTTCTGCTGTATGAAATCACCAGCCAAACAGGCTGCTTTGCTCAAAATAAGGCTTGGCAGTTTTAAGAATGTCAATGTTGTGGGTAATGTGTGTAAGATAGCAAAAAATTCCCAATGCAGCTCATCAACAGCTGGGTTTTGTGTGAACATTTCTGTCCGCAGCGCTTGCTACCCATGAAAATGAGACTGCTCAGTCTCTTCATAAATATCCAATGAGCTGTAATGTCATCAGTCTTCCTAAAGATAAAATATTAAACACTGTAAATGGTATTTGACCTCTATTACAGTGTCTGGAGGATTAAAAATGCTCCAGTTTCAGGCTGTGTGTTGTCCCACATGGCTCCAGCCCGTGCTGTGTGTGCAGTGGTAGGGAATGTGTGGAAGGAGAGCAGCCTGAGTAAGCTCTGCCTCTCTCCAGCTCTTTTCTGTGCTTTCACTTGTGTTTTATATATTTTGTTGGAAATATGGGAAATGTGCTGTGGGGACAGCACTCCAGACAAGTTTGCTCACAATGCTGAGCTGTGCAGTGGGGTCAGCTCTCAGGAAGGGAGGGATGCCATCCACAGGGACCTTGACAGGCTTGAGAGTGGGCCAGTGTGAGCATCATGAATTTCAACAAGGCCAAGTACAAGGTCCTGCACCTCTGTCAGGGCAAACCCAAGCACAAAGAATGGCTGGGAGGAGGATGGATTGAGAGTATTCCTGAGGAGAAGGGACAAGGGAGAATGGCTTTAAACTGAAACAGGGTAGGTTTGGATCAGATATTGCAAAGAAATTCTCTGCTGTGAGAGTGCTGAGGTCCTGGCACAGGTTGCCCAGAGAAGCTGTGGCTGCCCCATCCCTGGAAGTGTCCAAGGCCAGGTTGGACAGGGCTTGGAGCAACCTGGGATAGTGGAAGGCATCCCTGCCCATGGCAGGGGGTGGAACAGGATGAGCTTTAAGGTACCTCCTAACCCAAACCCTTCTGTGATACCGTGATTCTGTGACTCTCTGACTGTCAATATGGGATCAAACGGAATTCCATCAGTTTTGCCTTCAGTTTTTCAGAGATAATGTCTTTGTAAGACTATTTTAAAACCTATGCTTACAGCTCCCTTCTGAGCACTGATAACATATGTTTAAAAATGAGGATGAATTTGCCATCAAGAACTACCATATTTTTCTTTAACAGCCAATAAATAATATTTTATGTTGCTGAATGAGTGGAGCTGAACTAGTGCCTTAAGTTATTTGAGAACACAGGATTATTATGGCCTAATGTCTATTCCCATTTCTGTCAGAAAATCCATCATACTTCCATTTTGAAACCAAAGATAAGGAGCAAGGAATATCATCTGGCTCTAGGGCTTTGAGTTACAATGAGAACTACTTAAAGAAAGGAAGGCAAAAAGGAGGAGCGGGTTAATGGTGAGGTTTTTCTCTATATGTACAGAGGGCACACTAACAAGAAGATGAATAATAGTCAAAATGAATTTATTAAGAAGAATTGATGTCAAACCAATTGTTTTCTGTGCAAAGCTGTGTGTGCCTGGACTTCAATGCCTTTTGCAGGTGTGTCAGAATTCTTTTCTCAAGTCAGCTGTGGAAACCTGGTCCAGGTGTATTTACTGTGGGGTGGGGAGAGGAAGGAGCAAATCTGAGGAGCTACAGGTGATTCCCAACACCTGTGTGGACACATTTTGCCAGCGAAATTCCACTGGCTGTGCCCTGTGTCTGGTGACAACCAACAGATTTTTCAGGTATAATTCATCACTTGGTTATGAAGTACTGGTAGACTCCAATTTTAACTGTTAATCCCTTCTTCAGCTCTAAACTAGACTTTTAGCTATTTTCTAGTTATTTAAGCAGTTTATAAAAAGGAGCAGATAGCAACTGAGGTGTATTTATTGGTAGAAGAAATACAAAAATAGGAAATGAGTAATTTCACCCATGTCTCAGGTAAGGCTTTCAATTTTGAGATCTCAGACTGGTTGAAAAAAATAATTTATTTTCCCTCATTTTGAAGATGGATTATGCAATTTTTCTGCCTCCTTTTCATTATATATTTTGATCCAAGTCCATTCAAAGTTTTGGTGCTCTGAGCAGGCATATTTTGTTCACTAGAAATTATTTACCTGATTAGAAAGATAAAATGTAAATATTTTCATTGTCTTGGTGGTAACTTTATAAAATAATGATAAGAGACAGGAATGTTAAATTAATTTTTGGAAAATCTAACAGCCAAACTTGATCTGATTCTGTCTCTTTGAGTTATACATTATTTTACCTATGAACTACTAATTAAAAACTAAGTACATTGTGCTCAATAAATGTCCACTTGAATTTGTGTCCCTAGTAGTTACTTATATCAAAGAGAATAAACAATCGTTTTATAATTTTTAATGGAAGTGTATTATTTAATAATGCTTTAGCTTTTGTCTTCGATAACTCTTGCTGTAATTTTGTTAACGTAAAGTAATCTCTGATTAGTTTGTATGGCATATTAAACAATGACAATATGCTTTTCAATAAAGATACCCTGGGGCATGGTTTCAAATCCCAGTGCCTACTAGTCATCTTTCTAATTTGCAAATAATTTCAGGCTTTTCTTTTGCTGTTACTGCCTAAACTCACTTACAAGCTCTTCTTTTCTCCAGGTTTCTGTTATGTAGGTTTTGAATTCTTTATAGATAACCTTTTGAAATCAAAGAAATTCTCTTTTTTTTTGGTGAGGATTTACTTGCTTGTTAGTTCACTGCAGCTCTTGGGCTGGGACATGGGGTAGTTCCTGCTACCTGTGTGTTCTGTCCTGAGGGAGCCCAAGGAGAAAATGCAGATGGTTTTTGGGCAGGTCAATGGATACACGTTAAATGTGTGCTTGATGTGATCCACCTTGGCTGAGGGAGAAAGAGAGAATCCTACAGACTCTTCCTGGGGCGAGAGAACCTGGAGCTGGGAATCCAGCAGAGATTGTGTGGTGTTGGAAAGCTTGTGGAGGAACTATGGGGAGCTTTGCTTGTATAAGACTGTGAGCTTGACCTCAAAATTAGCCAGAAAACTTTCTAAACCCCTGCCTAATTTGTTTTGCTGCTGTTTTAGGTCCTCCCTCCCTCAGTTGTGCTATTAATTTTGTATAAATTTTGACCAGATGAGAGCTACTTCAGCAGCCCACTACAAATCTGTGAGCGCCCCTAACTTGCATAAAATCAAGTGTATTGGAGTACTTCTTAACCAGGAAAACTCAAAGCTACTGACTACAAATCCAAGCATGAAATGATCCAAAGTGAAACTTTATCTCATGTGGCCTTTTCTCCTTCATCTAAATTTAGCCCTCAAGTACACAGATGCATTTTGCTGTGCCCTTGCACCCAAGGACAGGACTTAGCCCAGAGCTTCCAGGCAAAGCACTCTGCAGTGCTCAGGCAGTAACAGATCACAGCACTGTACCCTCAGTGCAGCATTAAAATTGCAGACTAAGGCTTCTTTTCATGGGCACAAAACACCACACAAACATTGGAAGCACTTTGTGGTGTCAGGCTGCTGGCACAAAACTCTTCTTTTTAAGCACAGGGACAGTTTTCCCCCCTGTCTGTGGAATATTTATTAGTTTGCAGATTGCTAATTAACTGGGATGAGTGTTCTAGTGCATTTAGGTTCATGCTGTAACTTAGCTGTTAAAATGTGTTTAGCTTGAAATTTACTTTCTAAAGTTTAATGCAGTTGAAATATGGACTAAACAGTGGCAGCCAGGCCTTGGAAACATTTGCCTTGATTTTGATTTGTCTGAGTTTTGGCTTCTCTTTGTGGTGCTCTGTGCCCTTAAACCAGTCATGGACTTTGAAAGAGTTATGGCTTTTGAGTAGCACTATGTCCAGCTGAATCTTGAAAGTGTCCGACATTAGGGAATCCACAACTTCCCTGGGGAGATTATTCAAACTCCTGATTGTTTCCATTGTGAAAAATTTCCCTTATGTCTCTAATCAGAATCTCCCAGGATTAATTTGTACCCATCACCTTCTGTCTTTTCCACACAACTCCTCGTAAAAAGGGAGACTCCATCCTCTTTATAAGACACACTTTAAACCCTCTTTACATGTAAATATTTTTCCTGTTTAGACCATAATCCTAGAATATTTTCATGCTATTTTATGTAAATGTTCTTTACCTTTCTTTTCTAATCCAGATAGTCTCTAATGTAATAGTTTTTAATTCAGATCCTATCTGCCCTAACCCCTAGCTTTTTTTACTTGCTGCTGTAACCTTTCCCAGTTTATTTTTTTTTCTCAGCCCTTGTGACTCAAAAATTCACCTTCAACTTTTGTTACCTTGAGATTAAGCCTGGCTTTCCTCTGTTTATTTTGAATTCATTCATCTCCTCCTATTCTGTTGTTTTTTTTGTTTTTTTTTTTTTTAAAAAAAAAAAGGAAAGGCAAATCAGTGCTTTGGGATTACTTTGTAATATCTGTATATCCTTATGACATTTTTATTCCCTCTGCTCTTGCCTTGTTCAGATACCACCCTACTTATTCCATTGCTTTATTTTATAATGTCCTGAACCTTGCATAATTTAAATAACTGATTATTTTCCTTATTGATCTTCCCAGCTACAATCTAAAACACTTTTGCTTAGCTCATTGCTTATGTCTTCACTTGTATCTTTATTCTCAGGTGTTTCCAAGTAGAAGTTGCAAAAATAGTTTTTGTTCTGTATGAAGATATAGTGAATAGAGCCAGGTTTGGATTTCTTTTTGTGTGTGAATAGAACTTTGGTCATTTTTATCTCCTGAAGGAAATCTCTGCCTTCATGAACCTCCAATCTTCTTCAGTAATTTGGTCTGGTAAAGTGATGGCAGGTCGTAGCTGTCGAGGGGAAAATGATTGCTTGGTTTAGAAGGGCATAAGCTTTTAAAAGTGTTTTAATAGCAGGAGAAAGATTTTGAAATGGTCTCTGTATTAAAGGGCAAATGAACATATGAGCTTGATAATGGCTTGTGGTACTAAACAGATAGGCTGCTTCATCTTGTGTACGCTGAAATTCTATTTCACTCCAGCAGACTTAGTTAAAATGTGAAATAAACAGGCTTGGTAATCACAAAGGTTTGGATCTTCATTCTCTGAGAGGTCTGTGTTAGTGACAAACCCTTTGTTGGCTCTCAGAAGCTTGACACAGAGTATAGGAAGGCATGCAGCTTTTGAACAGGCTAATCTGGGTTTGCTGCACCCTTATGACAAATCTGTCGTACACCTGACATGGACTCTAACAGCACTGACAATCTAATAAATCAGTCATGGGTAATGCATGCTGAAAGCTGCTTCAGGGAAAAGAAAAAGGAAAGGAAAAAGGCAGGGACTTGAGAGCAAATCAGGAGCAGGTTTCTTTCTTCCCATGGCTGTAAGGCAAACTGATTAAAAATCTCTGTATTCTCTTAGTAAACTCATCACAAGTTATTCCCATCTTCCTGATGCAGTACAAATGCCAGCAAGTTACATGTCTAGATTGAAATTATTTCTAAACAAAGGGAAAAGAAATCTAGCCAGGTGTCAATGAAAGCATCTGGGAAATTGGCTGATTCCACCCAAAACACTGTCATGACAGAAGAATAAAATTTCAAGAGCAAAGTTAGTACAAAAGAAATTTGACAAAATTAGGATCATCGGGATAAATGTTCTTTCTGTTTCAGAGTTTATCAAACTAGGGCTTTTCCTTGGAGTCACTTTCCAGTTTTAATAGAGAGGCTTCTCCAAGCCAGTTTAGCTGCAGAGTTTGGGAAGATGTGGAGTTACCTGTCAAATGGGAAAGTAATAACAACTGGGTCTGACACAGAGAAGAGAGAGAAGGATGTAATTCTTTGAACTCTGAAGAGGTCAACTAAGATGTCAATTTGGAATGGAGTTGCCTGGGACTCAGGCAGAGGCAGAAAAGAAAGGCAATTTGTGTCTTAGTTTAGGAGCAGAGACAGAACACGTCCTCTTGGATATGGGAGTGGGCATGGAGAGAAGACAGGCACAGGCTGCGCTGCAGGAGCCAGACTTCACCTCTGCTGGAGGAGCTCCTGCACCTCTGCTCACAGTGCAGGGCCTGGAGCTTTTACAAAAGAACTGCACAGTGCATCTGTGTGTTCCTCTTCCTGGGAGAAACTGGCTAAAATCCCCCAAACCTCAGCAGAAATAGATAGGAAGCAATAGAGAGGACAGAGGAATGTCTGTGTCCTGCAAGGCAGAGACCTTCTTCCTGTCCAAACCTGCCCCTGAGATCCTGTTCTCTAGCATAGTGAGGACTTGTTCTGAATAATGATCATTAATTTTGGATGTGGCAGCTCCTACCTAGAGCTCCTGAGCATGAATTAGTTTGCCCAAGTATAAATAGTAATCTTAGAGTTATAACATAATGTTATGCATATTTTGTATATTCTGGTAAGTCCTGCTCCTTCCCTAAATGATATCAATGTTAAAAAATTAATTGAGCATAAAGATGTAGTATAAAGTCCACAGAGCATATCGTTAACTAAAGCTTTTGTAGTTAAATAATTAAAAAGAAAAATAATTCTATGCATAATTCCATGTTGCTTTATTTATGTATATGGAGTATTGCAAAGTCTTTCTCATTTGAGATGTGATTATGAGTTGGCAGATCCTCTCAATGTGTCATCAGCTTGAAATGAGCCCCAAACTTTCCTCATTTCAATCCATCCCTGTCTGTTGTATCAGTGTTCCATGTGGAACAGGGTTTTCTGGTTTAAATAACCACAGAGACCAGCTCATGCTTCTCTCCCTATGGGTGGTCTCCCTCAGTCAGAGTTAGTGGCTTCTGCTGCTGTACTTATTCACGGATAAATCAAGGAATGACATCTGCAGGCCCCCAAAAGTGGGACATTTCTGATGCAAAACTGCTTATTTTCAAAAGAGTTAAGATATTGTATCTATCTATTCTACAGGGAGAACATGCACTTCTTTAAACTTAAAATGCACTTCATAACACGAGAGAAAAAGACCCTTTTAAAATGAAATGGTACTTTCCCTTATGGAACTCTGAAGAACATGGCTATTTTTCCATTACTAGTATTTTTTTTTTTTTTTTTTTTTTTTTTTTTTTTTTTTTTTTACTTCAAAGCAATTTCTACGAGGTTTTGAGCTGATGTACTCTGGTGATGCACATATGTGCACAGGTACCTATGTTCAGTGGAACTTGTACCTGTCCCATCTTTTTGACAAAGGTTAAAAGTGGCAACACAGCCCCCAAAAATAAGTCCTTTATACATTTTGTAGCCTCCTGCTCTCTAGGCAGAAAAAGTGTAGGGGACACCTTCTGTCTTGAAAATAACACAAACCCTAAGCAAATACTTAAAGAATAGAGACAGTGACTTAATGTTTAAACATCCACATGAATGAATATTATAAACCATGGACGAGTTAAATCTGCCAATTACTGTGCTCTTAAAAAGTTTTATATTAAGCAAAAACCCCTAAAGGTCCTCGTTCTTCCTAATGGTTCTGTTTGCTATTCCCATAAAAAGAGAATATGATTTATTGTACCCTATTTATTCTGGGTTTAATAGGATTTTGAAACAAGTCTTCAGCAAACAAAGAATATTGGAAGTCCTAATGACAATTAGAAGTTAGTTCTAAGTAACTCATAACTTCAAGTACTGAGCTGGTACAATATTTTTGGTGGAGTGCAGTTACTAAGACTTCTGCCTTTAGCTCCTTTTTGTATTTTTGGACATATAACAGAGGCAGTGGCTTATAAGACAAGGTTTAGAAAAATAAGACCTTTTTTTTTGCAAGAAAATGTCCCTATTGGATAGCTTTCAACAAGGTGTAAAACATGTATGAAATTCTAAAGAATAATTTTTCTCTTATCCAATATCTTGTTTAAAACACATTTAGGGAGTAAAGTAATTGCCCCATCTAGGGAGTTTTTAGCAAAGAGTATTGAACAATCGAGGGAAGCAAATGAGTTAAGTGACTGTGAGAAAAGAAGAGTGTCAAATTCATCCTTCAGGAAGAAGAGTTACACTGACAGGGCCTGTGAGCCAAAGTAACTGTAGGTTACCCGTAGTATCAGATACCAGAGCTTGAGTGTTGCTATTATTTAGCAATTGTTTCTGTTTTATAACCACACATGAACACTCCTCAGTGACACAAAACCTTTTTGAATTGTCTGAAAACAGATGGGGATGAAGGTTGTCTCAAATAGTCCCTTCCAGAAATACAGTGAGACTGCAAGGTGTGAAAAGCTGTTTTAGATTTTCAAATCCAATCTTGGCAAGTAGTTTTGATCATTAGCATTGTCTCTGGTAGGCAGGGAGGCAAAGTAATAGAAATCTTTTTTATTGATTGGGGCTGTACTTGAAGAAAGGTGTAATTGCCACCCTAAATTTAATCTTGTGGATACACATCAGGTGCCAATGTTCTGTTTTAGTATTAATGTCTTCCTGGAACTGCTAGAAAACTTCACTTCATATTAACATTGCTGACTGTGGTCTAGATCAGAGTGTATAAGTAAAATATAGGAAGGATTTTTGAACACTGATCCTTTGTCTAAGTGTTTGTAGGAGGCTTTCAAGGAGCATCCAGCGTAATTTGCTTTTTTAATCTTTTGTAATTGGGACACTTTTTACACTGGAGCGGTTGCTAACATAAAACAAAACTTCAGAAATAAAGAATAGAAAATCATTTATTGGAGAACAGAATATATAGTTTTAAAAACAATTTGCTATATTAGTTAAAAATGGGGAAAAAATGCTTCTCCTAGAAGAAGGGAAGGAGGAGTGTTTTGGTGAATTATAGTAGCTGCAGTTTTTCCAAGCTTTTTTTAATGACTTAATTTGGAGTATTCAAGCATGTCACAGTACGTTTTTGATTCTTATAAATTGACAGCAAGAGTCAGATCAAATATTACACCTAGTTACTGTTACAGTCCTGAAGGTTCAATCAAAAAGTCCTTGCTTGTATCATTGTTCCCCTCGGTTTCTTCAGGAAGAATGAGGGAATATCAAAACTCCTGTATTCCTCAATCAAGGCATCCAAGATTTCAGTCTATATTTGCCCTGAATCTTCCAGTGAGACAAACAAAAGCAGAGGGTGGATACCCAGAGTGTTTAGGATTTACCTTACAGAACCTGAGTTGTCCAAGGTGACAGTGTAGGAATCTTTTTTTCCAATTGAACTTATACTTGTTTTTACTCCCTTCTTCACACTCCTTTCTCCTCTTGCAGTTTTCCACATCAGTACCTCTGCTTGTGATAAAACACCCGGTAGGTGAGACAATTTTGTAGAGTAAGCTGCAAATTTCAGAGCCCACCTAGATTTTCCACTATTTCACCAATTGTATGATTAGAAGGATGGTTTTCTAAAATGCTTCCAGGGATTTGGGCTGTTTGGCTACGAGGGGCTTTGTGAGACCTTAGCATATCTATGGTTGACTGACCCAGGAAAAGCCTTTGTTTCCCAGCTGCTGCACTGATACCTCCCCAAATAAATGCTGACACATTAACAACTCAGAAAACAAAAACATTTGGCTTTAGCAGTTACTCAGCAGAAAGACACTGAGCTCGTGTCAGTTAAACATGATTGAAGTATTTTCATTTGTAGTCACCGAAATATCCCAGTCAAATCGGGATCTTATTTATTCATTTATCTTTAGACTGTGGGTAAACATATATGTTTATTAAAAAATTCCAAAAAAAATAGAGGAAATTCATCTGTGCCATCAGTTTTTAATGAAAGCAGGATAACAGGGCACTAAATTTTTATTATAAAGTGCTCTGTACCATTGTAAAATCTTCTTGTCAGGCGCAGTTGTGATGGTGTCACTACAGCAGCAGATCATAAATTTGAGTCTTGCCATGGACAGATTTGAAAATAAATGCTGGTTTATTGACATATGAGAAAGATTTTGGCTTTTTTCTTTACTCTTCTGTGCGATTATATAAGGGTAAAAGGGAGAGAACTAGCAATTTCTTCACACTGCATCTTCCCAAACAAAAAACGTGCTCAGTGCCAGATTATCAATACCCAAATGATTGCCTTCATTGTCCTGCTGTTCTCTTCATCCTACGGGGAGCTGCAAAAAAGAAATAAGGATTCAGCTGCTTATGGGACTACAGAAGAAACAGCCTCATGCATGGGGTGTCATGTAAGAAACATTACGTGCAAGTACTCAACTGATTTATTCTAGTTGCTGTATTTTCTTTGGAATTTATGTAATTCTGGCAAAATCGCAATCCACCTTTTCTTTCCTCCCCCACAATTTTGACTTAGGTAACCAAAGGTTTTATTAACCTGGGAATGAAGAACATGTTTTTGAAAGGGCTTAAGCAGTGGAATGATGGATGGAAGCGTTCCCAAAGCATGCACATAAAGTGCCATCACGGAGCTGAGGCTGGTTTCTGCTCCATCGCCCCAACAGGAAAACAGCAATATTGCTGCAATGATTCCGCTTAGGCTCTATTATTTGCGGTGGCGCTTGACAGTTATGGAGTTGGAATTCAATTTCTTTCATCTAAAACAGGTGTGCCTTAAAGAAAAAAAAAAAAAAAAAAATCACTCTGCCACTTTTGTATAACGCACGGAGATTGTTGGCTTCTTGCCTGAAAGCGTTTCAGGGCACTTATCCCATTTTCATAGAGCAGAAGTTGTCCATGAATATCATCCCGGTTTAAATACATGAGTGAATTTGCTTTATCTCAAAGCAAGATAATAGATGATATGAAAAGCTTTGTTTTATACTAGCATATACATTTAAGAACCGTTCTGAAGGGCATTTTTGTAGAAATCTCTATTACAAAGCACATAAAGAGGTTGATGTTATTTTATTATTCAGGACAAGAAGAAAGGTGTTTCTTAATCTTGATATACCTGTATTTGGTATGACAGGTTAACCTTGATATTAGCATCATGTATCCAAATTTTTCTCCTTCATTTTTGACTCTAATATACCCTTCCTTACTTTCAGATAGTGAGGTATCTAAGCATTATTTGTGACTAGTACATGGCACATTTATTTTATATGAAAAGGCTCCTACAAGTGCCCGCTGGGATTTAGACAGGTTTAGTTAGGATAAGGATTTGAGAAAAAAATGTGTAATATCTGCAAGAGTGAGATATGTTTATTGAGGTCAGATAAAAATATTTGTGCATGTCTGTGTCATATTACATATTTCCATGTATGTATATACACCTTTAGATGGAAATGTCTATCTGGATTTTAAATGTGCATATTTTTATGTCTAAGTTTATAAATGTATATATAAATATATGGCTATATATGCACAAATAGTCTGACCAACAGACATGTGCAGCTCGATGCTGCTTGTATTTGACTTTGCCTTTCTAATCTCATATTGCTTCCATTTACTTGTCAAATAATTTACAGAGAGACAAGCTGTATTTTCAGAAAACTCCACAGATGACTTACTTGTACATTGACTGATGCTGAATGCAGCTGGGATAACTTGAGCACCCTTGATTTGTGGTTTAATGTCTCTTAATGTATAAATGAACTAAGTAATAGTGATGTGAAGGTCACTAGTTGCAGCAAAGGATTGCCTTAATACGAGAAATAGTTTATTAAAGACAGTGTGTATTTTCAGGCTGTACTGAAATCAATAGTGTGTCTAATCTTTGGGAGGTACTCACTGGGTTCATTCCTAGGGAATGGATGGCCAGTTACTGTTCCATTCACTGGTGAATTCCATAGATAAAAATAACTTTTATAAGATTTGCCTTTTCTTAATTATTGTTTTCTGCAACAGGCTACACTTCTCAGGACCTTTCTGCCTTAGAATAAATATTCAAGAGACAGACAAGTTTAGCACATTCATATTTAAACTCTTATTGGGAAAATACACCATCACAATTGCTTGTAGTGTAATATTATGTACCATTTATATCTAACCAGATAACATTGTTTATCTTAAATTAATTCTGTTGGCTTAATTAATGCTATTACTTTAATCCATTTAGGAAGGCAAAAACAACAAGGAAAGCGTGATGGTATCAGTTAGGACAACAGATACGGTATCAGTTTCAACTTCCCACAAATTCCCTGTTGTACAAATGATGCAGTGATTGCCTCATTCTCTGTTGGGACTAAAGCTTCCATTGGAACCCAGGTTTGTTGAGCCTGTTTTGTCTGGGCCACCCCTTGCAGCCCTGAACAAAGGTGCTCTAACGGCAGGTTTGAACGCAAAAGTCAGCGCGAGCATTTGTCTTCATGTCTGCCATGGAACTTGCTAAATTATCTGGATCTCTCTGAGTCAATACAAATTAAAAATATGCACAAGGCTTCTAAGAGAGTGATTGCTATTCTAGCAAGTTCATTAGCCTTCTGAGGAATGCTGTTGGCAGGCTTTGTTTAGCACAAGTCCAAAACAAAGTAAAGCAAAAATGTCACAAAATGAATTGCAAATCAATTGACAATATAAATGTGAGAAATAGGATGTAGATGATGAATAATTTAGGGAAATGTATATTGTTCCTCCAGGAGCCTTAACTGCACAAATGGGAACAATACTAAAGATTACAGCAGAGAAAGGGGAATAACTTGATTAAACAAATATGGGCCATCCAGCTTTTCCAAGTACACTGGCAAAACCAGACTCCAGGCACTGTTTAGTTTGTGGACAAAAAAAAAGAGTTCTTCAGGGAGGCTTTTTTGTTTCCAGCTCTCTGCATCTATTCACATCAGACAATTTGACTGGGTTTGTGACGTTTCCACTATTTCCACAGTAAATAATTCTTGCCCTGCAGATGCTTGGTGCAAAAAAACCCAAATCAAAGACACAGGGAAGATGGAACTAGATGATGTTTAAGGTCCCTTCCAACCCAAACCATTCTGCAAATCCATGATTCTCTTTCCTTCGTGTCTTCAGTCTGTACTTTGAAAAAGAAATGCTAAAAACGAATATTTCACTCTGATTTTATGAGAATAAGTTGAAGACCAAAAATTAAGTTTACAGGAGGAAATCAGTCTCCTAAACTGGATAAATGGCAATTACATTGCATTCCTTCCCCATTTAACTTCAGGCTCAGTTACCTAGAGAATCCCTTGTCAGCTGCTGCTGAAGGGAGGGAAGAGGCTGCTCCTCTCCATTTTAATCCAGGTTTTTTGACAAATTTTATGTGTCACTGCTACTGTATTGTTCCCATTATTTGAAGATTCATAACAGAAACAGAGCAAACCATGAGTTTTAACTCCCATAGCAAAACAGTGGTAAATCCAGCAGGGAGGAGAGAAGATGCAGATGACACAGGCAAGGCTGATGTGCTCAGTGCCTCTTCCTCACTCTTCACAGAAAGGTTAAATGTGACAAAAGCTTTGACATGATCAGAATTAGCAAGGGAACATGAATGTAAGGGAGAACAGGGAAGGAACGGAGTATTTAGATTCAGAAAAGTCAGATTTAAGGTCTGTTTACAAGGTTAAATGGCTGGGCAATAAACTGGGATTTGCATTTATGGCATGCTATCTGCTGTGTATTAACTCCCCATAAGGAACATCTCAGTAAATAAGAGGGTCTTTACATGAAGCAGCTTTTCCAGGTCAAGAGATCCTCAGAGTTACCCCAGCATATTTAAAGATGCGGTTTCTAAGCCAGCAGTGATTTGCTTTGAGAACTCCCAAAGGATATAAATAGTCCCAATAAACATAGTACATGTCTTTAGATGAGAAAAAAGAAGGAAAAGCAAGGGAATGACAGCCAAAGACTCAGACTAAGTTGGTATCTGGGGAGATGCTAACATAAATTATTAAACAATCAATTTATAAGCTCCTCAAGCTTAGTGAGGGAAGCAGTCACTCTGTCCACAAAGAACAGATGTTTTTCACTTTAGGGAGCTTCTGATGTGACTCAGACAGTCATGCCAGTAAGTATGATTCATAATAAATTAGTAAGGAGCAAGGCCTGTTTGAGAAAGCATTATCAAGGAATAATTTTATCAATAGTCTGTAGGTCCTGATTCTTCTGCTATTCACCACTTTCCTTAATGTCTCAGGCAATGAGATGTCACATTTTTGAACAATGTCACACTTGGAGGCAGTGCAAGCAGGCTTAGAATTAAAAATCTGTTTGATAAATGAGTGAAGCAGCTTGAAATCCATAAGACAAAATTAAGTAAAGATGATAAAGATGGTGCTTTCAGAGGAAAAGTCAACTGCACCAATGCCAAATGGGAAACGAGTGATAAGGTGTCAGGACTGTGGGAAAGACAGAGCTTGTGCAGAGCTGTGGCAGAAAAATGTAAATCTCTTTCTCTAAATGTATTAATCAGAGACAGGAGCCACTTGGGGAGGGAGCTGCCACTTGGGGGCTGGAGCTCAGCCACAGCATGCCAGGAAGGACGTGGGGAAACTGGAGTTTAGAGAGAGAACAGGGCTTGCACTTTGGTTGTTCTGGCTCAGGAAAATGGGATAGAATCAGGCAGCAGAGGCTCCAGTTTCCTTCAGACATGTAAATGTTGCCTCTGAGGGATCTGAGCTAACTTTTCCCTGTGACTACCAAGGTTGCACCAAGAAGTATCAATTTTACTCACAGCAGATTGGATGTATATTCCATGTCAGGAAAATCAGAACTGTGCTCTAATAATGCAGTTAAATACTTGAACAATTACTCTGATATCCATGACTGACAGGCTTGGAGAAGAAGTTGATTAAAGCCTTTGCAGATTGTTCACTTACACCCAATCCAGTGTGATAAATGAACTCTTGGGACACCTACCATCCCAAGTTTTTACAGAAATGTGGGTACGTGTACAGTTTACTATAATCTATGCTAGTAAGTCAGCTTTTCATTTCAATATCTCTCATAATTTTGATTTTTTGGAGAAGTAGCTCATTTGCTTTCATATAACATAAGCCATGTAATTTTTATTAAATGCCATGAAATCTGTAATATTAATTACTAGCTGAATTCAGCTTTCAGCAAGGCTCACAGATTGAAGGAAACCTGTTAAGTTGCTTTTATTCAGAACATTTCCTTCTTCACATCAAAGCAATTCATGTCCATATCAGAGTGGCCAATCAGGATTTCTGCAGAATAAGCCCTGAAGCTGAAGAGTGCTTCAAAAAGTCTTAAAAACTGTGAGATGAATCATTGCTAGGGAGACATGTGTGTTTGTATGTGTCACTGGTGACTTGGCATTTTGGACTTACATAATTTGCAAAGTCTTTATCTGCTTTCTTTTTCTATCAGGACTGATTTAGAGTGTAATAGTTTATTCACATGGAAAAGGAAGCTTGATTTTTCTTTTTATTTAATATTTTCTGCTAAGTGCAATAGACTTCCACTTTATTTGTGAAATGACAAATATCCTACTTTGCACATTCACAGCTAGAATAATGCTTGAAAGCAATCCTGGTCATCTTGGTCTGATAGATCCAAAAGGGCAACTCTTGACCTACCAAGGGAGGTCTCCTGAACAGAAGCACCTGCAGAGAATAATTCCAGTTTATCTAGTCATATCCCTGCTTTCATTTCGACTTCTTCTCCTAATTATTTGAGAAAATGTGCATCTTACTTTCATAGGCTATGGCCAACCTGTTTAATAGATTTTTTTTATATATAGAAAATTACATCACTTACTCATCTTATCTACATCATCGTATTTCAGTATTGATGTAGGAGCTGTAGTTTAGTAGGAGAATGTACTTGTTAAAAAATCTATACAGGACTTTGTGATATTAAAATCTAATCATCATTAACAAAATTAAGTGACTATCTGAATAGAGTTGCATGCTCTCTCTTAGTATGTTATGTAATTGAAATGAAAATATATTGATTTTTGCCCCTGGCCTTTCAGTACAGGTAAATGATGGGCAATGTTGTGTTTTGAGAGCTGGAGACTGGGCCAGCCAGGACATCTGTCTGGAATAGTGTTTGTGATATGGGCAATGGCTGTGGCCTAAAGAAAACCAAACTGTTTTGTCTTAGTGGTGATGCAGGGGATGAACTGAAGACCTACACTGGTGTGATGGTCAGGTCAAGGCCATCTGCCAGATGTGCTATAGCCTTGCAAACTATTCTGGTAGTCAGACACGTCTCATTCAGGGTAAAGCAAAAAAAAAAAAAAAAAGGAAAAAAAATAAATCTAGAACTTGGATACAGGCCTAGTTTGCAGCTGAGCAGTCATTAAACCTCCTTTCAAATATTCTATAACCTTATTTACATCTTCCATAAGGTTAACAGGACTTTATTCCATTTACCTGTAAACTGTTTCAGTTACATCTGGTTATTTTTGTCGTTACCATGAGGATCAGTGGGTTTGGGCCTTACCTTCTTTTCACATGCTGAGCCAGTATAGCCACTTCTGCAAGCACAGACATTTGGTCTGATGCATCTGCTTCCAAACAAACAGTTCTGCTCACAAAGTGCTGCAAATGAAAGATAAAGGTCTTTAGAAATACACTTATTCTAAGTCTTGTAATCAGGATGTGAATATTTAGAAATATTCACATGGTTTGTCATAGATTTCTTATGCCTCTGTGTCTCTCATGTTTACAATTTTTAGTTTTTCCTTTTTTTCCCAATGATGGGGAAAGGGAAGACTGTGACAAAGTGATCACCTTGGCTCAGCTGGAAATGCACCAGCACAAGACCTAATTTTTAATGCCAGGGTACATTCTGGGCATTGATGGTTGGGCATCAATGTGTCAAAATTGATTTTCTTTTGTTCCAATTAAAAGAAATAACAGCTGTTAAAAAAGCTGACCATGAGCTGAGATGAAAGAATATGTTAAATATGTACTCCCAAAGGTGATGCTATCACAATACATAAGTAAATGGGAAAATTTGGTGAACTTCACACCTCCGGAAACCAAATAAGAACCTGTGATTTTATGGTCATAGAGAACCAGTAATGAGCTACTTATCCCAAGGAAAAAGAAATCAGAGAAATATTTTATCTTTAATCTAGAGTGCCACTGCATTTATAAAGGCCCATCAATTTGAAGATATTCTGCTAATAAAAGAATCAGTGTTCTATTATTTTTTAAGAGAGAAAAAAGCAATTAGTCAGATTTCAGCCAGTTTTTCATCCTCATTAGCAGTTTCTATTGTTATGACCTTGTTTTGGCATAGAGGAAAAAGAACAGCCAATTCAGAGGGCACCAATTCAAGAAGAACACACGTGTCACAGTATTTTAATTATATCTCATGAGTTAAACCTTCCATAAATATTGCCAGAGTACTGTATCCTAGTTACAGGCAGTCAAACTAATGCTTTCAGAACTGGTCAGATGGGACTCAACAAGTGGTTTCCTACATTTTCTTGTGTGGCAGAGGCATAAAGGAAGCTGCCAGCAATGCACCATTAAGACAGAGCTGAAAATGAAGCAGACACATGTCTGTGACCAACCTCCTTCAGGATGGAGCAGAATGTTCCATCAGATTTAAATGAATTTGCTGTATTCCTATGAGGAGTCTTTTTTTTTTTTTTTTTCCCCACAGAAAATCAACTTTAACAAATTCAAGAGTTGAAGGATCAAATCCCACAATTTCAGTTTGTTGCACTTAGGTTCTGATTTTGACACGGATTTAAGTTCATGCAAAGTCTTTGTGTTGAGATCTGAAGTCTCAGAGACAGACCAGGTCAAACTTCTTTAGGAAACATATTGTGGGATCCTAAGCCTTCCAAAAGGGATTCTCAGAGTTATAATAATTGTTATAATGACCTTGTGAGGCCAATGTCATCATGTTTAACACCTGGAATTTGTATTGGGTTTGTTCTATCAGGTTATTATGTCAGTGTGGAGGCTGAGGTTTTGGCACAGTAGGGAATATTAAAATCTAAATATCTATAACAAACTGCACAGCTATGGGGCAGAGGAGCAAAGAACCAGACTTACTGCCACTCTACACATCTTAAGGAGGAGAGGCTGTAACCAGCTTGGCAAAAGGGTATTTTTATAATCAGGTAGTGAGGGCTCATGCTGTGTCAAAACCACTGACCCAGTCCATGTCCAGAATAAGAACACACACAGACCTGCATGTGCTGGTGACCTTCAGGTGCTCCTTTTGGAAAAGCCAGCTCTGTCAGTGGCTATTTGGGGAAGGAGTCCAGTGACCTGGAGCCAGGAACATGTCTTCCTGGTGTGTGAGCTTGTTGATGCATTCCTGTCACTTTGAAAAGGTAAAGTGCTCTTTTCTTGAAACAAAGTTTAAGGACGAAATTTGGTTTTGTTCGGTGTCTGTTGCAAAATTCTCCTTAAGGTTCAGAACTGTGAACTGCAAACTTTTGAATTTCTCTTTCTTCTGAGAGGGCAGGGGCAAGTTTGAATTCTGGATGTGGAGGGGGCAGAGGAGGAATGAAATCACACTCAAGCTAGAGTGGAGCTTATCATCTGCTGAGTGCTACTCCAGCTCCTCCATGAACCTTGAAAGGACAGATTTATAATTGGAAAATCCTTAGAGTTTCACTCACTGGAACAAAACCATTTCCCAAGAGGGATTGCATCGTCAGTGGAAAAGGCTCCTTGTGCCCAAGCAAGTTTTGTTCCGCTGTGTGGTAAGCAGGGAGAGAGAGAACTGTGTGTGGTAATATTATTAAAAAAGAACTGTGTATATTTCTATTATTTGTTTGATATGAACATGGGCTGGGGAAAAATGGAAGCTGATTTTCCTTTCAGCTTGGTAGATAAAAGATAGATAAAATAGGAACAGGTAATGCAAAGAGAAGTGGATTTTTCTGCAGATCCCTATAGCATCTGGGGGTGTTCTGGTTCACATGGGCATTAGATGAGGTACTAGGAATTTTTTTCCGTCTGTGGTTTCCCTGATTCTCAGTGGATGCAAATAAATTTTAAAAGGGGAAAATATTTCCTCCTTTTTTTATTCTTTTCTTCCTATCTCTCCCTGTTCATCCCCCAGCTTCTTTCTGTAGTGCTCAGAAAAACAAGAGCTCAGTTAGGAGAAAAGTTAAAAACATTTTGGAGGAAAATTGGAATTGACATCACAGAGGATAATAACAGAGCTGAAGTTCAAATGAGTATTTCATAAATGTATTTACAAGCCATGCTAAGCCACTAAACACTAAAAATGACACCAGCTATGTATGCATTACCCTGTACAGATTCAGCAAAGTCATTTAACAAGCTAAGCTTATGCTAAAATTATAATCAATAAATGCTAATTACAGAAAGAGTTTTATCCCTGCATGTTAAAAGAACAGAGCTATAATTTGCATGCGAATGACATTCTTTTCAAAATTATTTGCTTTTTTTTTAAGGTTTGGAAGGGTTACAGAGGAAAGTTTGAAGAAATCCTGCCTGGGATTGTTCAAGGCAGAGAGAGAGAATAGGGAAGAATATTGAGGAAATTATAAGGCCATAAGCTTGACACTTATAACATGCAAATAAAGAGAAGTTATTCTGAAGGGCAATGAGGAGCCAGTATGGGTTCAATAATATTAGAACAGAAGACAGCAGCATGAATTTTAATGATGAACATCCTTCACAACTATAACCTTCTTATACTTTATAATTAATTGTTAGAATTGTACCTTGATCCTGCATTCAGAGCCTTAAACAACAGATTTGTACCCCTGGCCAGAAGGCTTCTGACTTTACCGAGTTGTGGTTTGGGTGTATTTGTCAGGGTAATCAGATTCTGCTGCCATTTCTTTGGCCTAATATTTCTTTCTGAGCTCAAGAAAAAGAGAGGTATGAGGTACCAGCACAGGAGTCAAGGGGAAGCCACAAGCATGGAGCTTTAAACAGGGTGTCTAATATGGAATAGGAAGGAAACCACTGATGGGAAAACATGGTGACCCTGAGATACCATTTCCTTCTTTTCAGAAAGGGAAGGTTTCAGATCTTTTTGCAGCCATGAAAGCTAAAAATGGGGTCAGACAAAAAACCTTTTAGTGGAAGAACCCTCATCTATAAAGCTGCTCTTTGCTACAGCTGAGACACATTGAATATTTCAAGTTACCTTTTTTTTAATGCGTTCTTCCCAAAGGTTATTTCCCTACATTTGCAGTAGAGTCTGAAAATTGACCATTATTCCTTAAACTATGCCCCTCAAAGTCATAGGTATTTATCAAGGATAACGTGTGTATTCCACCATACACCTTATTTGTTGGGACAAATGACCTATTTTATCGATTCTCTTTCAGAAGCCATTCTGTTCAGTTACAGATGAGTGCGGAAGAAAACTACTCTTTTGACTGAGCTCTTTATTTACAGTCTGCTAAAGGAGAACTATTGTGTTTTATCCATTATCAATGTCTACTGAAAGTCTCTTTTGCTCTTGCTGAGGGCTCTAGCTGCAGCCAGGAACTGGTGAAACTCTAAATAAACTTCCCTGCACAGATGTCTCTGGAACGTCATTGTGAGCTTGGCTGATTGGAGCATTAAGAAATCATAATTCACTGCATGACATGGACGTGCAATTCCATTGTGCATCATTGCAAAAGAGGCAGAGCTTTTGCTTGCGTGGTTGCATCTCCAAAATATAGCAGAGCTGTTCCAAATTAGATATAAGCTCCTTAACATACAGTGGATAGCTCTGATATTGCAGCCCATTCTAGCTCTCTGAGGCATTTTCAAAATATTTTAGAAATAAAATTATTCTGACTTAGACTTTGCCAATCTTCATTGCAGTAGAATGGAAAATCTGTACTAGGATATTGTCAATGGCTTTGTCTGCTGGAAGGTTGAAGCATTTTGGGTTATCACTTGTGATGGAGATCTATGTCTTTGCTCCTGGTGAGAGGTGACAAGAAGATCTGAGACATCAGTATTTGAAATTGTAAATATTTAAATTATTAGCGACCTGAAAGTAGAGAATGTTTTGCGTTTTCTGGTTTAGAAGAAGACTGAAGAAAGAAAATGTTTAGAGAGGAATTATTGTGGCAGTTGCTGCCTCCAGTCATCTTCTTGAATGGCCCATGTAGGCTCAGGCCTTTGTGAATTAGAAACTGAACAGATGGAGGAGATCTGTGACTTCTTATTAAAGATAAATCAAAAAATAGATGTCCAAGATGATTTCTTAATATTTGTCCATTGTCCCTTTTGTTGGCTTAAGGGCCTACTCTGGCTGTCTCAGTACAATCTCTTCCATCTGGGAAATGGCCAGAAAATAGTAGTGGAAGTCTCTGTGCATCCTGTGGTTTAGTTGCCCTCCTGAATGTGTTAGGAAGTCAGTGAGGAAAAAATGAGGTTCAGGGTGTAGATGAAACCTGTATCTGCATTTCCATCACCATCATCCTAATAAGGGCAGTTGAGTGAATTCACAGGCTAAAAGCAAAGAATGAAGCTGGGATTATCTAATCTTCTCCTACCCTTGAAAAAGCCCCTGAGAAACAATCCAGCCCTAATGGATTCTGGATTACAGAGAAATTACAGTGATCATTGAAAAAACCTTTCCTCTGGATTGTTATTTGTAGAGTGAGACAGAATATTTGCATTATGAAATGGGAACTATTGAAATTAACTAAATGGAAACAACTGAGATGAATCATATAAAACCATAGAATTAATATATAGTATGAATTAATATATTCAAATATAGTATAACAAACAATATTTATTGATTTAATATAATATCATAGAATAAATAAATAAAAATATGAAAATATTTTGATATAATGAAAAATATGTGGCTACTACTTTCTTATCTCATAATGTGAATATTTTGCTCTGTTATTGAGTTTAATAGCCAAAGTCTGTAGTTAAAGTGGTGCAAATCTAGGCTGAATTCATCTTTGCTGATACTACAGTGGAACACAGAATTTGGGAATACACATCCAAGCAAGACTGGGGTGCTGAGCTCAGGGAAACCTCAGGAGCTTAAATGTGACAAAGCAGTTTTGCACAGGGGAGTGGAGTGATGAACCAAAGAGCTCCTTGCCAGAAGCACACGGGTTCTGGCAGAGCCTGTGGGTTTGGCCCACTGTCCCTGTGCCGCTGGGAGATGGGACAGAGGCCAAAGCAGTACAAGAGCAACAAAAAGAGTAACCAGGGGTTGCTTTGAGGCTGCTGAGCTGCTGCAGCCTGAGCGGCGCTGCCAGAGCTGGGGAGAAGGTGAGCGAGGGAGGCACTCAGGAGGCTTTTCGTGGATAAATACATTTGTTTCATGGAGTTCTGGGTTTGAGGGAACAGCCTCCCATTAAAACATGAAACATGACTTGCTTTTAGGGTTACACTTCTGTGCAAAACTTTATACCGAACATCTGTGAGGATGAAGACTTTCCTGTTCCCCTGCTTCACCCCTGCCTCACTGTGAATACCCTGGAGCAACATTGTGAGACCTCACCATCTGCTCTCTGACAATAGTCTTCTCTCTTTCTCTTTAAAAAATCAGAAATTTGGGGTTGCTGTGGGACCTGGGAGTTTCAGCCAGATCCTTTTGGACAAAAAAAAAAATGATTTAACCTCCCACTATGGGAAAAAATAGTAAAACCAGAATGACTAGCAAATGAAGGGATTTGGAGCAAAGTTTCAAAGGTTAGATAAATCTATAAAAAATTACCTGGGCTTGTGTGCCTGAATAAGACAGCAGAAATTTTTAATGTTTGTCTTCCCTTTCACCGGAACAAGCACTTGTTTAATTATTTTAACACTTGTTTATTTATTTCATAAACTGAGTCAAGAATATGCCATCAATAACTTTAAACATTCCCATGTTTGAACCAGAAGGCAGCTGGCACAAAGAAACAATTACACAGCCATTGGGAGTTGGCTGACAGAAGATTTCTGTAAGTAATTATGCTCTGTGAGTGTGAGGGGAGAGGAAGATAAAAGGAGATAATGCCCTTTAGAGGGGATAATGCCTTGATATTTTCCTCATACCCTTTTGCTGTAAAGCTAATAGCAGGCACAAACTGAAGCGACCCTGAATGTAATTGGCAATAACAGATCTCTTCCCATTCCAGATCTTCCAATCCCCCCAAATGCAAATACTTCCAGCCACCTTGGTCAGTCTGAACAAGTAGAATTTACAGGGTCAGGCTCGAAGGTTAGCAGACACATAGAATTTCTTTCTGTGCTTAATGCCACCTGGGTATAGAGAATGGGTTCTCCATGTCCTTTTCTCCTCGACCTCTCCTTTTTACCTTGTATTTCAAATTATTTAATCTAAAAAGTACTTATTTTGCCTGACAGGTTGATCTCAGCATCCAGAAAAGAGATGAGTCAGGCCTCTTTCTTATGTTGAGTCTAGAAATGTCTTTGAAAGTACCAGTTTTACTGGCAGCACAGGACAGTTCTGACAAATAAGGCAGAATTTAGGTGCTAATCATGTTTCGGTTGACTTTTACACGTAATAGAAGCAGGGAATCTTTTAGGGTGGAAAAGACCTTTAAGATGATTGAGTTCAAGCATAAACCTAACACAACATACACACAGCAGAAAATGTAATGTGTAGAAATCTCTGGTGGTTACGAAGCCGTAGCAATTAAGGGAACACTTACGGGTCTGGCAGAGCATTCCCACCCATCCTCCGGAGCACTCGCAGATGTTGGGACCAACACACTCCCCTCCATTGAGGCATTTCTGCAGGCAAACAGCTGAACAGGTTGCCATGAAACAAGTGAGAAGAGGTACATGATGTATCTGTGTGGTCAAGAGCTGTCTGAGAGGTGACCTGCTAGGCTTTATTCCATATGGCCAGCTTCCAAAGGAATGGATGTGTTCTGTTCATCACATAAGCAGGATGCAGGATTCTTTGACATTTTCTTCTTAAGAAGTTTATTTTTGATAACAGACTACCAGGAGACTTCACATTTCTAATGCTTAGCTCGTCATCAGCTAAGAATAATCTGTCTGTGATACACTCATGCCTGTTATATGCCTGCTACATGTTCCATGTAAAAACCAAATATTTTCATAGTAAAGTTTGATATGTTTATTGCATGTATTATCTGTTCAGAGATCCTGAAGGAGTGAGTGCACGATCTGGTATATATGTATGAGAGACACTTCCTTCCTCCAGCATTTCTGAATAAATTATTAATATTATAAATTCAAACCACTGGTTTTGAAATCATATTTACTAGCAGGACCCAAAGGGTAAAAAGCCAATATTTTAATCGGGTTTGCATACAGTATGTCATCTTGATTATAAATTTATTCAGTTTATCTGTCAACTTCATGGTAATGAATAGCCATGTATGGAAAAATATTCCTTGAAAATATTTTAGGGTGAGAGGTTTTTTTTTTTAATTACATTTTTATGTAACGGTAGTCAGAGTTACAGAGTAAGAACACGTCATTCTCCAAATTATGCACCGATGACCTTGAGAGTACATCAGTTTGGAAGGCTTTTATAGCAGGCTTTAGATAGTTCTGTACTTTGAAATATATGACATTTCTCTGCAGAGTATAACAAAATATGTGAAGCTGTTAAAACATAAAATCAATGCTTCAAGTTTAATACTATAAAAATGAATTTCCATAACAAGATGTATAACAGAACTGCATGAAGCAGAACCAGGGTTCCCCCACACAGCTTTTTCTCCTTTGCAAGCATCAAGTGTTTATAGCGTTTTGCATTACCTGTACTTAAAAACGTTTCTTCAAACTGCTGAAGTAGCAAAACAGATTCTATGTTGGTTTTTAGTATTGAAAGATTGTAAATTGTTGTCGACTGGACTAATTAATATAATCTGTTTGATGGGAGTAGAGATGCTTACGTTTGTTGCAGTGCTTTCCCCTCCAGCCAGACGGGCAGTCACAGACATTTGGGTGGACACATTTCCCCCCGTTCATGCACGTGGGGTCACAGACACCTGCAGGAACACAGCAAAGGGAGAACATGAGAAATGGGAAATGGGGGAAATGAGGGAAGACTTTAGGAGAGGCTTCCTTGCAGAAGGTTAGTTTGCTTGTAATTAAAAACCAGAAAAGTAATTTGGATTTGAGTGTCTGAAACACAGAGGCTTGAAAGCTCCCATAAATCCTTAGAGGAAATGCTGTGCCATGTGTAGAAACTCTTGGGGGGAAGCTCCAGTAAGAGCTGCCTCACCAGACAGAGCAGAGAGGCACTGATTACAGAGATTCCCAAAAAAGCAAGTGGACAGGCCAAAGATTGTTAGAGCTTTCACTTCCTCCTGGGAAAATTCCTCCTTCATGTTCTCAGATGTTCATTTGGATAAGAAAAGCCTTGACGAAGATGGATTGTTTTCACGCTATTTTGGGTATGATTTTGCATACTAAGCATGAATCCTAAAGATCTATTCCTCCATTGCCCTTTCAAACCATTACTTGTTAAAGCACTTACCTTTTTACTTTATTCTTTTGTACAAATAAGATGTGAGAGCTGAGTTGCTCTGTCAAACACAAGAAGCCAGATGGGTTTTTTGTTGATTTCATTAAAAATCTAATAGCTAGTTTTTGTGTCTCAGATTAAGCTGTATTTATCAGTGTTGTTTTAGAACACCCAGCATTAAAATCTCACATTTCTGAGAACTCAAACATCTGTAATCCCAACCTGCTTTGATGTAGGGAGATGCCATAGGCAGCTTCCCGAATTCCTCCTGTCCTGTTTCTTCTTGCCTGTTATGGTAAGTGTAGGAAATACCTATTAGGGGCAGGGTAATTCAGAAACATGGCAGTGCCGGTGTGGTGGGAGTGGGAATGATTTGCATTTTACATGGAAAGAGACACTGGATAATTGGGTGGAGTACAAAGAGCCATGTAACACAGCGAGTGGCTGGACTGCGGCAGGAGAGCCAAGTCAGGAGGAGTTTGGCAGTGAAGGTGTGAGAACACATTTGTGTCCAGAGGCTCCTGCCATGTTCAAAGCTTTACATGCACAGTGGAGCCGCCAGTGACTCCTTCCCATCCGTGGGAATCGGTGTCATTCCTCCCTGCCTGCAGGGATGGGTGGCTGTGGGACAGCCAGCTCCTCCCCAGCAGGGGACTCGAGGGGCTGGCAGCTAAAACGCAGCAGTGCCTTCACCAGCCTCGAGGCTGTGCTGCCTTTTAGCACATCAGCAGCACGAACAGAACGTGAATGCTAATGCTGCAGCGATCCTGACTGTCGGCTGTCTCTGCATACAGCACTCTGAATGACCACAGCCCTCCCTCGGACCTCTACTGTAGGAGGTGGGATCCTGAAAAGAGCCTCAAAATAGGGATGATTACTAAAACATAGCATGCAAAAATGCAGCAACTTTTATCTGATGGGAGAATAACCTTCTGTTCCTCTCTCAGGGATGATCAGGCATTTTTAAGTAGGCAGATTTACTTTCCCTAATTACTCCTCTGATGTAGTGAAATATTGCTTTTGTGGCACTTCGTGTGCTGGCCTCTCCCTCCCTTCAGTCCAGATGCTGCTGCACTGGCAGCTTTTAGAGCTGTATTGCTGCTCTTGCTTGGCTGCTACATTTACATTTCATTCTGTGCCAAGCCTCCTGGGTCCCTCTGCATTGTGACCTGCCCTTAGGCAGGGCAGACATGGCCATGATTATAGGGGCTACTTGGAACCCAGCCCTCAAACTGCCATCCTGCATTTCCTTCTTTCTCCACCTCTCCTGATCCATGCTGTAATCTTGGCCTCTGCTTACTAAGGCTAACGGGGATCTACAGTTCTTGCTGAGCTATTAAAAAAATGCTGCGACCACTGGTTAAAACCTAGGCGAGTTCAAAGAGTCATGGCATTCATAACTCTGAAATAATTTAATCTCTTATTTTCCCTCTTCCTTTTACTCTCCCCTTTGATGTCACATCTCCGATAAGAGATTTTTGATCCACAATATTACATTGTGTTGTATTTGACTTCACATTTCAATTATAAAACAGCTCAGACATTCAGAATTTAGAAAAGATGAGCTCAAACAATAAAGTTTGGTTCTAGATTTAAAATCACCTTATGCTTTTTGATATTCAGGGACCACAGTGTCCCCAGCACTGACCTGCTCTCCTAAAATCAGTTGAAAATCTATAGATTTAGTTTTGAGACCATATGAAACTTGGACAATATTTTCCCACCACCTCTTAGAAAGTGAAGTCAAGAAAAAGTAATGAGGACAGTAGCACTTGTTTAGATGGATATTTCTCTTTTTCTCTTTCTTTTGTTGCTTACATTTTCTGTATATTTTTACCCTTATACAAACAATCACATTCCTGTTTTTCTGGGGATTTTTTTTGGTGTTTTTATTTTTTTCTTTTTTACTGACAGCAGACTCTTCAACTGTGGGGAGTCAAATTAGTAATTCAGCAAAAGTTTCAGCAACAGGTGAGGTCCAGTCTTGATCTGAATAAAACACAAAAGTTCAAACTGACTTTCAACTTTCCATTTCTCCCTTTCTTTGTCCAGCTGCCTTAAAAATGACCAAGTAGCTATGAAAATATAGTATGAACTGCCTTCATTACTTATGGCATCTCTGACTTCAGTGATAAATCCAAAGGAGTTCAATTCAAAGTGAACTAAGGGTTCAAGTCAGTACCAAACCCGTTCTGATCTGGAGGAGAACTTCTGCCTGCCTGCCCTCTGGGGAAGAAATTCTCTTTTTGCCAAGGAATTCACAAGCACCTTTAGGTAAATTAATGCAGTGTTATCTCTCCTCTTTTCCTGCCTGACATCTCCACCTTGTCCTCCCTTCCTTTAACTTTCTTCAATACGACTCCATCTCAATACCCGTCAGGCAGACTTCAACATTTGTTAATGATAACTAATTTGGATCCTTTCTAGTCCCACTCCTTGGCCTCTGTGGAGGAGTTCCAATTTCAAAATAGCAAACAAAAATGTTAGAGTCTCTCACAGGAAAACTAAATAAATTATCAGACACTAGGAGAGCAAATCAAATTATTGCAATCCTCCCAGGTACTGGCATGACTTTGAAAAGACTCACTTTTTTTTTTTGCCCTCCTCTTAAAAAAGGCCTGGCATCTTGGTCCTGAGACAGCAGAGGTTTGCTAAGTTTTCCACCTCTCTTGGGGACTAGTCTAATGCCATGGATATAACCACATTTGTGTCTTCCCTTAGCTCAGTTAGGTAGGATATACCACTGGGAGTAGGGGGAGTCCCATACTATCCACAGGTCCTGGGTACAAGCTTGCTGGCAGTCAGTGAGTATCACTAAAGCCTTAATCATTCCCTTGCTGCTAATGTCGACATTTCCATGCTCTTCAGCAAGAACCAAAGCACAGAATTTCATATGCAAGGGTGCTACTTGAGTCTGTAATGCTCCACAATTCTGTAAGGCCACCATTTACAGCTAGGAACCACCTCCATGATCTTGTTTCGCTGAGCTGGTGGGTTAGATAAGGTAAGCCTACGCTGAAGGTGATAAAGCAGGTTGAAGAAGTGTGGTTATGTGTTGCATTTCAGATGAGGGGTGATTTCGATAAGGTAACAAGCAGCTGCAGGTGTTAAGATAAAACACAGGTGTTGCACAGAACATCACACAAAACGTGCACAGTTCTCCCAGGCGCTGAAAGGCATTCTCAACTTGCTGAGTTTTCTGTTTCATGCAGCAGCTCTTTCTCTTTGATGGCTTTAATGTGTTTTGACCTTACAATCACTTAAAATTTCCTGTGACCCTTTTCATAGCTTATCCCCTCTAGGCTCACTTGACCCAGTGAAGTGCTTCTTGCAACTCTTTTTATCAACCTCCATGAAGCTCCACACTGAACGCTTCAGCCCTAAAATCTTTAAGGCAGTCAGACCTTTTGCTTTGTCAGCCAAAGAGAGGAATTTGCCTGCAAAATAAATATTTCTGGAGATTACTGAAACCACCCAACACCTGAAATGTTGTGTGTGATGTGAAGCCTGTCCTCCTGCTGTAAGTAGCACCAGCAATAGACGCCCATAATTTCAGTGACTTCTGCTGCCTGCCTTTGTTCCCTTTGATCTACAGTTATATTTCTGCTACAATGTACACAGTATTAAGAAAAATATCCCTGTTATGCAAAGCCAGAAGGGACTGGGGGCAAAGTGAAGCACTGGACATGCTTTGCTGCACTGCAGATACTAGGATTGACTCTATCAAAGAGTCACACTATTAACCAGCTGTATCTGCTGACCAGAGACAGCAATGAGAAAAAGCCAAACATGTCCTCCAGATCTCCACTGCTTCTGTGGATTATCAGACAAAAACTTTTCCAGTTTAATCTGAGCCACCTTTAGACACAAGGACTTCATTACCCCTTTTCTCACTAGAAGGAGATAATAATAAGTAGTGAAAAGCTTTTAATTTTGTTGAAATAAGACAATCTTCATCACCAGCCTCATAAAGTCAAAAGAGAGGGAATATTAAACCAGGGTCCTAAAATCTTAGCAGAGAGCAATCCCCTGCAATGCTTCAGGAACTGAAACATCCTTGGCCATGAGACTGCACAGACTATTTCTTTCTGAATCAAAAATTACCTGTCATCCCATATCCTGAGCCATGGCTCTGATGAGGAGACAGTGCATCAAGCTGCAGTGCTGATTAGAAGATGCAGTTTTCAAGACAGCTTCTCTTTTTCTTTCTTTTATTTTTTTATTTTTTTGTTTGCCCTGTAGAAGCTGAGTAAATTGACCTGCTTCTCGGTGCATCCTGCCTTTGGATGGAAGAGAGAAAATAGCCTCAAGCAGTAACATCTGTGTGGGCCAGCTGAGGCAATGCATCAGGCTGTATCTTGCTGACAAAGAGCACAGAAATGCAGCCAAAAGAACACCTACTGGTAGATACATACTTCAACTTATCCCTTAAGTCACCATCCCTGTGCTGACATTTCTGGGTGATTCACAGGCATTGTTTTTATTTCTGGCTGGTGCTGGTTTTGAACTGATGACTGCTCTGTGGGTCCAGTGCATAATTCAACTTGTTCTATTGCTCTTCTGAGGAGCTTGATCAGTCTCAGCTTTGGTTTTTCTATGGGTGCATGTTGTTTTAATGTTTGTTTCCTCCTTGCTGCTTAGTGGTTACCTTGATTTGGTGTGACACTCTCAAAAGCAGAGAGCTGTAGCTGGGGAGATACAACACAGTACGGACACGGAGCATGGGACAGGTTTAAAAATATCACTGACTGGTCTTGTCAGGAAAACACAGCTTACAGAAGCTGAGCTGTGGACAAAAATGAAACCAGTAAACGTTAAAGAAGTGGATTTTGTGTTAAAGCTGGCACTTCTAGCCCTTTGCAGTGTTTGTAGGTAAAATAAATCACCTATTGATAAAACAAGGAGGACTTGGAGAAGCTCTGTGCCAGGAATGACACAATCACGATACTGCAGCCTTAAAGTGTGGGGATGTTGCTGATCCTTTTCACAGGACGTGAACTGGAAGGTCAGACCAGCAGTTTCACAAAACAGCACAGCTCAATTGATCGACTGGAAGAAGGTTCCCCATCTCTCTGGGTGCGTTGTGCACCCAAGCAGCACTGCTCAGATGAAACATTATCCTGGCTGCAGAAAGGAAACAATTGCTTGGATGCTTCTAGGCTCCAAATAAAGATTTGATCTTGCTGAATGATCTTCAATCCTTTAAAAAATAAAAATAAAAAAAAAAATCCCCAGATGGGTGTGTTCTGGCCAAAAAAAGATTTTTCTAACAAAGGGCACCATTGTTTGGATTCTACTGGCAGAAATTAGTGGAGGTAAAAAAATGTCATTCACCCCTTTAGAGGGTATAACTGATGCTCAACAGATCATTAGCGAGATGGATGTACCAATATATCTGCTGCTGTGAAGGTCCCAAATGCACATAGCTCTGAAAAACACGTTATGGATTCGGGACACTGGCAATTTCTAGTCCCCTTTCTTCTGCTTCCAAGGGCACTGAGGAAATAGTTTTGCCCATGCTGAGTTTTAGGCACATATGCTGTTCCACAGATTGATTTTATCTGAAATTCCTCATCTGTGTTGATGTGGGTTTGTAAATAAAGAAATAACTTTCTCTGCAAGCTCTGTCTGAGTAACCTCGGACGTGTGATCCGCTGAATGTCAGTAATTATAGCCACAGATTAAATTTTAGGGAGAAAGAATATTTGTCATGTAACAAAATTGCAAATTTTGTGCAATGTTCTAAAATTTGGATCCTTATCCATATCAAACTACCAATCATTTTGAGGTTTGCTCATCCCTATTTCTTGCTTCATGTACGTCTGACGGAGATGCAAAGCACTTCTTCAATAAATTACCTTTCTGAATAGTAAAAAAATAATCTGATAGAAACCTCTGAGGGATGCAGTCCGGGAGAACAAATTACTACAAGACACAGAGGGAGCTGTAAATGTAATTGTGATGGTTGTGGTGACAGTTTGCATTTCTAATATATTCACTTTACCACAGAGCTCTAGTAATAAGAGTTACTTTGCATGACCTAGCACACATTTCAGAAGAAAAAATGGCCAGAAAAATTGTAAACCATATAGATAGCAGTGCAACGACAGTGCTTTGTCTAATTATGTCTGGATCTTCATTCTGATGTGTACTCTGATATACTTATGGGGCTTTTTAGAGATATTAAAGCAGGAAATAAATCTAATTTAGTTATTAGCTCAGTAAAAATGAGAAAAATAATTACTACTGTATGGAAAAACTACTGAGCTGCTAGACTGCACTCCTAGAGTCAGTGTGTAATGCACTGCATTGCTGTTTGCTGTCACGTCACTCTCAGCAGCTGATAACATTTTTTATTAGCTGAGGAGGATCCTGATCTCTCCACCTGTATCTCCAAAACATTCCCTGGTAGCAAGTGGTGGGCAAAACTCCTAAACCTCAGGAAACTGATGGGGGATCATCCCTGCAATACAGGCAGGGTACTCCCCACTGTCCTTGGACAGAAATGTCTCTCCCTCTTGGTCTCATGATCTTCATTTTTCCTATTGTTTGTTGTCAGGTGAAACTCTGGACATGCAATGGTATCATGTTCCTGTGAAATACTTCAGCATCTTTCAGAATGAAACCACCATAAACAAAATAAGCATGTGTAGGTGCACATTTGGATGTTTGGGGAATATTCTGCTAGGAACCGTGGGATTTTGAGATCATTAGTAAATCCTTTTTCTCATTTACGGACTGGTTTTAGTCTGATTGCAACACTGTTAATTTGAAAGAGACTATAGATCTACTTTATTCTCATCTTTGCAACTGTTAGTGTAAAATTAATGTGGGGAATTGCAAAGTATACTCTCAGCACAGCTCGTATTCCCCAACTTGTTAGGGGCTTGAGTTTGGTAGCATTTTCTCTTCACTGAAGAATGCTCTGAGTTTTATTAGGTCAGTGAACTATTCCAGCCTGTGTATAAAGAGTTCTGTTGAGCTGCTTTCTTGTCATGCCTGAATGAGAAGTGAAAGAGGACTCATACACACCGTTTCTCCTTTGCTGACTGTTTTTGCAGCTCTGTGCCTGAGGATGACCTGCAGTTTAGGCCATTTCATTCTCCTTGCCCTGTCTGGGATAAGCCACTGCCAGTGCTTGGTGCAATTTGGTTCATTTTCATCTGTGCAAAGGGAAAGGCAGATTCAAGTCTCAAGAGAAGGACAGCAGCCACAGGCCACAGTGGTCTGGCTGATAACCCAGCCAAAAAGTAAGGACTCGGTCAGGAAGTTTGGAATAGGACTGCTGCCTGCACTGGCACTGAGCTAATCTGTTCATCACCCTGGTATTATCTGCCTCCAAAAGCAAGCTTGAGCTTACATGGAAATCAGTGCTGGAGAGGATTGTCTTGCCAGAGTCTTTTTGTGGATAAACAGACAACATTAATCTTCATGACCGTCTGTCCTCTGGGCTTTTCAAGTGGTAGATCCATTGCTCCTTTTAAAGAGAGATTTACAAAATATTTGGGTCAAAAATAGATCCCCAAAATGTTTCTTAAATCAATTAGTGGGCAAAAAGCACTTATCCTCACACAGAAGCCCACTGCAAAGAGAGATGCAGTAATTCAGGAACTCCTTTTCTTTTGCTTTAGGCATGCTTTTACATACAGCAGCAGATCTGGCACATTTCTTCGGTACCTTTCAGATACAAGAGAAGAAATATTCTATCAAAATTTAGATTTTTTACTCTAGTAAAATTCATCCTGTAGTCTGGGAATGTTCTGCTCATGGAATGAATAAAAAATTTAATAAGGCTTTTGGGCTTATTTGGGAAATATATTCAGTTCTTACCCAGATGTATCCTTGTTGCCTTCCTGGAAAATAAATTTAGACAGATGCATGTGCTCAAATCCCCTATTAAAATAAATGCATCAGCTACATATATATGAAAAAAAAGTAGCTTTTAAGAAAGACCAACTAATGATTTTGTCACAAATCCTTACTAAGAGTGAGCAGAGAGGAGCACTGCTCTGAGAGCAGACCAAAAACCAGGTTATGCCTTGAGTCGCTGTCTCCTGTTGGGCTCTATCCCTTCCTCTGGGAAGCCACAGCTCTCCCTGCTCCCCCAGTCAAGATGCATGGATGCATCTTGTCCAGCTGAATGGGAAAGACAGCAGTAGCCTGATTTTTTTTTTGCTCATCTTCTATTGTATTTCCTGCCTAGGGATGAAAGATGACATCTAATATGAACCAATTCTGTTGCATAGACTGGAAAATCAAAGACTGAGACCAGTGTTTCTTTTTCCTGTGTCTCCAGACTGGATGCCAACCAGGCCAGCCTGAAAATCTTTGTAATTTTATTGCATAGGTAGTGCTTTGAACAGGAAGTTACAGGTCTCTTTGCTGTTTGTTTACTTCCAAACACCCACTGTTCAAGGATATTTTCCATCCAAGAATCTTAGACAAACACTTGTTGCTTTTAAGTGCATCATTGCCATATGAAAAGCAAGTCTGATGAAATGATTCCTCCATCCATTTGGAAGAGATATGTTGTTTGTTCCCTACTTGTTTGTGTGGGAGGGTTTGCTGGGCCTCTGGCTTGCAAACTGGCTGATTTTAGATAGCTTAAGTCAATCTGGCTATTCAGTGAAGACATTCCAGAGAATATATCACACAGTGTCAAGATGACAACTCGGTGGGAGTCTGATTTGTTGAGCAGTAAAACTTCCTGCTTATGCAGCTGGCGAGGCAGCAATGTACAGAAACATTACATGGGAAGGCTGGAATGTGGGAAGTTAGTGACTTTCACAATATGACATTGCTTAGCAAAAAGCTGCCTTTGAAACCCAGTGTTCACATTTCCAATTAGTTTGCCTCTAGCTCTCATGCAAGGAAAGTCCTCATGCTGCCAGGAAGGGAAAAGAAAGGAGGAGGGAAGAGGAGCAAGCAGAGCTGGAGGAATGACTGTGAGTTATATTGCACACTGTGAATTGGCTATAAATCCTGGCTGCAGGAATTACTGAAATGGAGAAATAGTTATCTCCTAACTTTGAGATCCAATCTGCAAAGTCCCAGTGTCAGTGTGATGATTTATGTGATACGAAGTCGTCAGGATTGAGCCTGACACAAGGAAACAGATGCACACAGAAACACGTTCTCACTTCTAAATGGTGAGCAAACCCCAGGTCTCTGGCTGTGTTTCTTGGCCACGGGGTAGTGCCCAAAGAGGGGCTGAGGTCAGGCTCCAGGTGTGCCTGGTGTGCTGGGAAAGAGAGGAGGATGGTCAGCACTGTTCTCCCATGACCTCTGCTTGCTGATGAGCTCCAGAGGGAGCTGTGGCTCGCCTTTTTTCACTCAGAGATGCACTCACAAGAAGGAGACAGCCGAGGAAAGGATAAATGTGTGGTCCCATGAATCCCTCTTCTTGTCTCCTTTTCTTCATTCCAACCTTTCATAAGAAAACTCAGCTTTTATGGGCTTTCATTTTTAAAGGCTGTTTGTAGAGTGGTCCTATGAAAATACACATAGTAAATAAAGGAAACCTACTGTGTTGTCTTTGTTTATAATTTTTGTAAGGATGCAGGAGAAATCAGTCAGAACCCTGCTTTAAAGCCTCGTGAAAAGCAGTGACATCCCAGGATTGTTAAAGCTGTGTTTTTCAAAAGGGAATTCAAACCACTGCACAAACAGTTTTTCTTCAGTGCTGGCGCCCGATTGTGTTTGTTACATGCAAAGTTGATCCAGAAATATATTTTATTTTGAGGTGCTGCCAGCATTTGCCTCTTCCCTCTCAACAAGACTGATTATACTGGAAACAATCCTTCTCAACTGAGGCTACGAGGCTGTAGATTGCTGAGGCACAACCACACATTTCCCTGTCAGCATGCGTGCCCGGGGTGTGGGTGTCTGCCTTGTATAATCACCAGGCACTTATTGCAGCTGGCAGCCAATCAGACCTCTCTGATTTACACATTTTGGTGTTTTGGAGTGATGTTTATTTAGATACAAAACATAAACTTTCAGGCTGAATGCCTTTCCACACACTCAGGAAACAAAGGAGAGCGAGCCTGAATAGAAAAGATGTGGTGCCACCACTCTACCCTGCCTGTTTTTGGCTGGCATGCAGACAGTATTAGAAATTCCAAACAGTACAGGGATGAAAGTGAAAACCCTAATCCATGTTTCTATGTATTGAAAATAAACCAATAGCCTGTTTGGGTTCAGTTCAAAAATAACGTGTCTTTGATGGGTTGCGTGGCTTTTAGTTTTAATTATCTCCTTCAACTGAGAATCTGAAGCTGCCAAAATTAAACAGAAGCTTTTCATTCTCTGTCCATGCAGCTGAGGTATTAAGAAGGGAAGAGTAAAGTCTAAAAGCAGTGGAAACAATATCAATGTCTCAAACAATGACAACATTGAATAAACTGCCAATTTTTCTGCCTTAGTATTAAGTTTACTCACTCTATCTCGATAGGTTTTGTTAGGCAGGTAATAAATCCACCCCAAATTTCTAAGATTATAGACTCAGTGTAAGTACATAGTAAAGCTGATTTGCTATCAGAGGTGTTTTAAACTGTAATGGAAGTATAAAAGTACATAAGGAGACTGCAATTTCCTATTGAGAGTGCAAAGGACAATTAAAATAATGACAAAACCCTTCAAAAGGATTTATTTTTCTCCAGGGGTCACCTGGCAGCAACTGCTGAGCTGTGATTTGGGCCACAGGTTCACCTTAAGCAGTCTCTCTGACATGTTCCTGGTGATTTGGAAATAGGAGATTATGCAGTGTTAAACTTCCAGTAAACTTCTATATCTGATCACAGCTTTGCTATCCCGATGTGTGTATTTCTTTTCCTCACTTTTTGTGTGTATATTACAACTCTGCACAAGCCAAAATGTCCTGTGCAACTCAGGGCTCAGCTAACTTACATGGAGTCCTTAAAGCCCAACAGAAAAGATGCTCAAATCCAGAAAAAATATCTCTGTACAGTAGAAATCTACTGTTTTTTCCTGATTCCTTCTTGCCATACCCTTCCCTACTGGATTTCTCAGCACTCAGACACACAGCCCATGGGACTGTCTCACCTCTGCACAGTCAGCTACCCCAGGTGGGCCCAGGATTATCAAAATAACTTGATAAGTGTATAAATACAGATATGTTTACTGCTAGTGACACTGCAGAATGAGCTGCCTGATGTATCAGCTGTTTTTGGAATTTCAAATGGACGTTATGGTAGTTTTAATATGTCTCATTAAAGAAAAAAGGGGTTGGGTAGTGGAATTTCTCCACTCTGGGGATTTATTCTCCACTTTTTCATTTGTCTGTAAGTGAGTTAGGAACACGTGCTTGTGTTTACCCTTTTAGCCGCTCAGTGTATGCCACACATGTCAGCTGATCCCCCGATCTGGTCTATGCCCAATGGAAAATGATGTGAAGTCATGCTTAAAAAAGGGGTGAGATGTGTTCTGCACTTGAACTCTGAGAGGTCTGTAGGACAGAGAGCAGCCTCCCACTGCTGGGAGCACTGGTTTTCTCCATATTGTATGTAGAGGAAAGTTTGCAGAGGTCAGCTGAGACTGACTTCTGCTGTGCCCTGCAGTCCTCTGCTCCAGAGGAGCTGCAAAATCTGGAACCTCTGCCAGAGGAGAGAGAAGTTGTTTTATATAACAACAAGAAGATGTACAGCTCTAAGAGAAACTGCTTGTTATAAAAGCTTGTGAATAAACTCCTTCTTTCAATGGATCTTTATACTCGTCTCATGTGCTGTTGATTTTAAGCAAGAAAAAAGAAACAGTACTCAATATTTTTCACCAATTAGTAGTCAGTGACTGGTAAGAGTCAGCAAAATGTAGTATTTTCCTTCTACTTAATCATGGTTCTCTTCTTTCATCACATTCACAGGCCCTTTATTTAAATTTTTACAACACTAGGCTAAATAAACCAGACTAAATAGCAGGTATTGAAGTAGAATGGAGGCTTGGCTCAGACAGAACAAAAATATTTTCATCATCTCAAAAAACATTTCTGCAAAAGATGAACAACAAAACCTCAGAAACTTTTGGAAAGTGGAAAGAAACCTGCTGTGAGTTGGTGGAGTTTGGAAGATTCCAGGGAGTGCTTTGCTAGACTGCAATCATCATCAGCGCGCTTCCCTTTGATCTGCCTGGAGATGTGGCAGGGTGTTTAAAGCTGGAAACAGCACTTTTCTAATGTTCTCTAACCTCAAAAACAAGATGCCAAACATAAGGTTTTTTGCTCCTTTTTTCTCCCTCCAGCACATTCCTGCCAGAACAGACTATTTGATTGTGCACTGTGCATCACGACTCTCCCTGCTGAAGGAGGGGAGAGCTGCAGTGTGGGGAATGAGAGGGCTTTTGTTGCTGCAGGGAATTTTTTACTGGCTTTTTTTCCTCTGTGTGTGAGAAACATAAAATGCTCTGGAAATGTACAGATTCTTCCTGCCAAGAATGGTTGTTTTCACAGCTCCCCTCTTGCCAATTTCAAACTGATTAAGAAATAATAAAAAAAGAAGTTTTCACATACATATCCTAAACTCCCTGGCTGACAGATATTGTTGAGCAATTGAGTCTGCAAAAGTGACAAAATAACCTATTTCCCCAGAAGAATAGAAGAATCAAATATTAATACTGACGATAACGTGAAAGGGGAGTTTTCAGTGACAAGAACAAATTCAAGGTTGAAGTGCTATTAACCAATTACCTTAATTAAGCTGGGACTATGACGTTCTAATATTTTTGAGGGTCTTAGTCAACTTCTTGGCCTTTGGCTTTAATTTTTCCCCCAAAAAATCTTTCGTGCAAAATAATTAATTCATCTCCAACTATGAATGTTACTCATTTTGAACGCATGAAATATTTAGAGAGGATTCCAGAAAAATGTTCTCCTGCCAACTTTGACTTGACTTAATGCTATTCTAATTAACAAGTTGGTTTTGGGTATAACATAATGTTATACGGGCTCTGATAGAAATATAGCATAAGTACAGGCTAAATATTCTGTGGAACGTGCACAAAAAGGAGAAAAACTGTTTAGGAGTTGGAGAACTGTTGGAAAACAAAGGGAAATGTGTAACTCACTTTTCTGGCACCTTCTCCCAGTGTAGCCCTCGGCACAGGAGCAGACGTTGGTCCGGACGCAGTGACCACCGTTCTTACAGGGGGGAATGCAAACAGCTGGGGAAAGGAAAGCAAAAGTTCTGTGCACCAAAATCACATGGGGACCAAAACACAGGCTCCCTTTGAGGTGCCTGGGTTGAGAGAGCAGCTCACAGAGGTGTTTTTTTAGCTGGGGTAGGGAAGGTGTCTCCCTAAAGGGTGATTTGGGCAGATACCTGGATGGAAGCTCCGATTCTGTGTTGTTTGTGGAAAGAACGTGGGACATGATTCCTAGCACCCAAGGGTCTCTTAGATACTTGGAGTTAAGTGGTCAGAATATCCCCAAGGGTCTCAGGTTTTTAAGTCTCTGTCAAAGAGCTTTCTGCCCTAGAAATATAGGTCCATGTTTGACATTTGCTAACTTGGCTTGGTGTTGTTTCTTCCCCCTTTCTCAAAGAAGCAGAGGAAGGGCTTTGCTGTTCTTCAGCATCCATCCACTATATCCTCATGTCAGTCCCAGATCCCACAAAAGCCGATACTTATTTTCAAGTTTTAGCTCTGTTTAAACCATAACACTTAAGGGCAAAAATTTCAAATCACATAGATGTTGAAAATCACCCTGTGTTCAACTCGAGAGCAAGATCATCAAGTCACAATCAGTATCATTTTCACTCTCTCCTTCACCCCAACCCCATAAAAACAAAGAGTTTCCAGCAAGCTCCATTTGCAATTAGATTTTTTGTGTATCAGTCATTCACTTGCAAAAGTTTGCATCAGGACCACATTCATCTAGGAGCTCCAGGGAAACAAAAGAGAGAGAGTAAAAGCAAAGAACTTTTAACAACAAAGTAGTTTTGGTAATAAGGATGCATTTATATTCCCAGATTCAGGAGGAGTTAATAGAGCTGTACTCAAAAAAGAAAAGTGAGCACAGGGGTCTTCCAGGTACTTGGGCCCTAAGTTCTCTTTCTTGTATGTTCTGCCTGAGATTCTGGGTCATTAAAGGATTCATTAATTTGGCTTCTGCAGCACAGAGTGAGGAAGAAGCCCAGGATACTGTTAGCCTCAGTCTAGAGCACTCAGCCTAGGACAGGGATTAAAAGTCAGGTCCTGCTCAATCGGAGCAATATTTGATCAGATTTTAAAGCAGGGATCTGGTGAAGTCCTGCAGAAGTCTCCCATCCACAACACTTTAGTGTGGTCACATAGGTGATATTATGAGCTCCATTTGAAGGTAAATTATCACCTGGCTCTGAAACACAGAACAGTACACACCACAGGGTGTACAAAATGAACAAAGTACTGCCATGCTTTAACATTTAATTGAATAGTTGCTAATTAATGATATCACTGACTCAGGTAGTTTTAGAGTAATTATTTAGTTACCATTAATGGCATCGCAAATAAGTGCTTACTCCTTCCCAATACCTTCAGGGACAATAAAATGTGGATTTATGACAGACTATAACAGCAAAGAAGCACACAGAGTTATGACAAGGAGAGTCTCTGGATATGTTTCTTGTGGGGGCAGGTAATATTATAGGTGGTATTTATGTTTTGAGCCTGGGTCCTTTATCAAGATGACAAATAGAACTTTCTTACCTCTCTGGCACTGCAGCCCGTAGAAACCAGAAGGACACGAGCACATATTTGGGCGTACACAGATTCCTCCATTCAGGCACACAGGATTGCACACAGCTGGATGGGAATACAAGATAACTTTATGAATCTCTGATAACGTTGAACTTTTTAGAGTAGGCACTCTTTTACTGCTGCACATGTCATTAGAATTAATATTTCTAGTGATACTGTGAAAAGTTTCATTTAACTCTTGCTGTTCAGTTGTGCTGCAGTATTTACTCATGGTCGACACAGTGGGAGTATTTCAGTGGTGTTTTAGCATAGCTTGGGGGATGAAATAGACTATAATTTAACATAATAATTTAATTTATTTCAGATGTATTCCTTTGATTCACACAGTTCATTTATTTCCACTCCAGTATTCTCACCAAGCATGATCCCAAGGTAGTAAATGTAGTCAAATAAAATACACCCTGGGTAACCTGGAGATAAGATATTAATTGTTTGCTGCTTTGTCCACATTCAGCAGAGCATTGTGGCATTTCCATGGACCTGAATAGGTGTGCACCAAAAATCCTGTTTGTTCTGCCTCATTTAAATGCCAGTTCCCACAACACATTGGCTCATTCATCACCAACAAAGCCACTGGCTGAGCTCCCTTTGCCTCTTTATGTATCTGTTATTACTCTAGATGATACAGCAGGCATTAGGAATTAAAAGCTGTCTTGCATATTTCTATGTGGCAAGTACAAGACTCTTAAAAAAACCTATTAGAATTGCAAATTGATTTAGATGGGAAGTCAGTTTGTGAAGAATAAGGAATCTGATGAAGTTTTTATTGTAAAGCAGAGTGACACTTTAAACCAGCCTTTTTCCTTCCCTTTGTCTTTCAGTATCTTACAGAGTAGCCCATTAAATAAATTAAATGCATTTAAGCTTAAATAAATTAAGGGTCACTAAAATGTTTAAGATGAACTAAAGAAGAAATAAAATGTCCATTTGGAAAGAGAAAAAAATAGTGAAATTGTAGTCTAGATGAGAGGCTTTTCTGACTAAGGAGTAGTCACTTATGAAGTCAAAATGGATTTCATTCATTGCTCAAGGGGAATTTGGTTTAGTCACCTCATTGTCCGGGCTAGTTCATAGATGTCCATATTCTTGTCACTCTGTCAGTGTTTGCATTTCTGGTGGTAAAGTCCCTTTTTTTAAATGTTTATATCTGCATTTTTCCCGAGACTGCTATTATAACACTTGAGGTGGGAAACCCTGGCAGTGTCTACAAAATATTCTGGGCAGTGCACACAAAACAGTGCCAGAGAGGTGAGTCTGGCAGCCTTTCACCAAAGCTGTCAGCAGACAAAAAAATCCTGCTGCTGTTATTCTGGTCTGGAAGTTACTGCTCCTGTTGCTTGCTGCCTTCTCTTGGAACTATCCTGTTTAAAGCCATGCCAAAATAAAATTTCAGAACTCCTTGAGAAGAAAAAGCAGAGCTAGTGGGAACCAGAATAGCAGTGACAATCCCAGTAATTTCCTGTGGATCATAGCTGGGGTAATTTATGTGTCCTCAGTAGGTCTGTCAGTTTAACACTTACAGGAAGAGCAATCTCCAGGAGATGGAGGTTAAAATGACATCTCTCACCTTCCAGGAAAGGTAAGGTAGGCTGAAGGTGTCTCAGACATTTAATATTCACCGTGGCAGAGGCAGACTGCCTCTGGAGCCTTGAGGTCTGGCACTGATTAAGGTAGTCCTCGTCTTCTAATATTTCACTATTTTGCATGGTTTGTCCCAGGTGAGTGCTGTAGTGTCTGTGCCTTTGGAGGAAAATATCTCCCCCAGCTTTTAGGACTTTGATCCTGGGAGGTCTGAGCTGTGTCTGTGTAAAACTTTGAGCCCAGACTAGAAATAGATACCTAGTTCCAGTCCACACCTTGTCATTTTGTACTGATGGTGGAGGTGGCTTTTCCCCGAGCTCTCACACTCCTGTGGGTGCTTTTTGTAAGTGCTCTGAAAGTGAGAGATGCAGGCAGGAGGAGCAGTGTGAATTCTGGCAGCAGTGCATGCTAAGAATTAACTCCAGAATCACAGGAGTTTAAAAAGCTGCAAGAAGGTTTTGTTTGTGGGTTCCCTCTATATAACCCTGAGATTTAGGTAAACGTCTAACCTTAGGAATACTGACATAAACACCTAAACTTATGAATAGTTACATAAACTCAAGGCCTTCGCAGGTTTTGCCCTGTGCTTGGTCTCCTGTTCTTATGCTGTAATTCTTTAAGCAGAATTCCCAGTCTGAGAGCTGAACTGTGGGGGAACCACAGGGACTTTGGTCAGCACAGGGTAGGATCAGTCATTGCCAACCACTCACCTGTCTCACAAGAGGGGCTGCTCCACCCATGCCTGCACTGGCACTCATCTGGTGACACACAGACCCCCCCGTTGTGACAGTGCCTGTTGCACACCACTGGAAAACACACAAAAGATCAAAATCTCTTATCACTTACACCAGTGCAGATCCTAAAATTGCCCTATTACAGCAAAAAACTTATAGTATTAGTCCAGGATGTAAACTGAGGGTGGAATCTGTCCCTTTGGTTTGCTTTCTCTATTAGAAGCCATACACTTGAAATTCTTTGTTTTCTAAGTATTCCAGCTACTTGGCTTCATAGATAAAATTACATTCCTCTCAAGGGCAACCTGGTATTTAAATAAGCAGCAAGGACTGTGATGATGGAAGTGCACGTGTTTTGCTGATATAGAAGGGTTTGAAGGCTGATTTTCAGATATTCTCTGTATTGAACCTATTTTTTAACTTGTATTGCAGAGTAACATGACATAATAAGTATGGCTGGTATTTTGTGCTCTCAAAATTAGCATTATTACATTCACTCACAATCTTAAATTTCATAAACATTACTATAAATAACATGCACTCTTTTTTCTTCTTTTTTTGTTTGTTTTTCCAGAAGCAATTTTACGTAGGGAATGTTGATTTAGATGTGCATATTTCTACCTAATACAACTATGCTGCTGGTAGATATGTGCTCTGAAATAGCTACTGTATTACTTCAATGTGTTATCCTTTGTGTTCAATGAGCATTTTAAGGGGAAGTACAAGGAAAAAAAGAAAAAGGCTTTTTTTGTCTTTTTTTTTTTTTTTTTTTTTTTTTTAATCTTGTAATTTTCTGCTAATTGACTCATGTAATGAAGAAAGTGTGGGTGAGTTCATACATACTGGTTTCACATCGAGGCCCTACAAATCCATAAGCACAAGAGCAAGTGTTTTGAGGCAGACAGGTTCCTCCATGCTCACACGGCGGCTCACACTGCGCTGCAAGAGTGAAACATGAGGAAAAAAATACAGTTCAAATATTACATCCTCTGTGCTTATAAGCACAGCACAGGTTACTTCTTTCCCCCATCCCATTTTATTAATCCAGCAAGTAATTTGGCTGAGGAAAGCACTGCAGGATAGCAGTAGGTATCACATTAGCAATACAGCACTAATGAGCAGCTGTATAAAGTCTGCAAGGGAATGGTTTTAACATAATCATATTTAACTTCTGAGCATGCACATTTTTAAGTACACATTTTTGAAGGCGAGGGACGGATGAAGTACAAATACTCAAGACCTCACCCATCCCTCTCTACAAATTTGCCTTGTGGATGGTCAGTAAGCCTTAACAGGTGTCAGATAAGGCAGATTAAGTGTTTCTTCCTTATAGAAAAGAGTTGTGTGTGGATTTGTCAGCAAAATGACAAACATTTAAGCAAAAAAATTAATATTTAATGAGTAACATGAGCTCTGCAGACAAAACAGCAAATTAGATAAAGATTTCTTGACTCATTTCAGTATGCAATGTGCTTCTGTGGAAGAAAGAGGATGAATGTGGAAAGAACTACAGCTCCTGAAACAGGCTATTTGCTGAAGACTTGCTTTTTTTTTTTAAATGTTGATCATTATGAATCTAAAAATTTTATTGTACATGGATCCTGGAAAGTTTGGCCCCTTAAAGCTAAGATCTAAGGCAGGTACCTGGCACTTCTATTTGTAACCCTCTAATAAAGGGTAATTGTGTATGCAAACTCAAGAGAGGAGGAGGAAGGTCACTGAAGGGACAAAATGGTCACTGAAGGGACAGGATGACCACTGACACTCAAAGGAGAAGCTCTGTGACAGGAGCAGAGCAAGAAATGTGTGCCAGAGGCTCTTCATGACTCTGGGAAAAAGAAAGGCACCTCACATACCAAAATGAAAAATATCTTCCCTTGTGTGTGGGAAGTGAATACAGAGAAATATGTTGTACTTTGGCTCACTTCACTGGCAGAGTTTTGTCTCTTATGAAGGATATGAAGCTAAGCAAGGTTATTCCAAGGAAAATGAGAAATGAAGCTAACGAGACCTGAAACAAAGTGTCTTTCATTTTAAGTATTGTTACAAGGGAAGAGAACTTTAATGCACCACATTTTGTTCTTAAAGCTGGAAAATGGGCAATGGGAATGGAAAGATAAATGAAGGACAAATTCCTGGGGCACCATAAAATTTTAATGCAGTTATTGTGGTGCAGACTTCCTCACCTCTTGTGATTATCACCAAGCCATGGAATATGAACTTTGACATCCAAAAAATAATGAAAGCCCTCACACATTTTCCAATTGCAGACAAGCTCCAAGAACGTGCTTTAAAAGAAACCATTTTGACACAAATAGCATTGAAGAAATATATTTGGTATTTATCTGTGAAATTTTCAATGCTGCATTATATAACTTTACGATTTGACCTGCCTGAGAACAGAAAACTTACAAGGTGTATTTTAGACCCATACTGTATATGCAGAGAATGTCATTAAGCCAAATTTGGTTTTTGAGTGGATGGGCCATAAGGCTTAGACATTTGCAAATTAACATGTGCTTAGATGAAATTCCAAGTGTACATCTGTGAAAAAAAAAAAGGATAAAACCAAATCATCATTGTCTGGATAACTGAATAGATTCAGATAAGTTTAGATCAGATATTAGGAAGAAATTATTAGCTGTGAAGATGGTGAGGCATTGGCACAGGGTGCTCAGAGAAGCTGTGGCTGCTCCATCCTTGGAAGTGTCCAAGGCCAGGTTGGATGCGGCTTGAAGCAACCTGGGACAGTGACGTCTTTGCAATTAGATGTTAAAAACAGGTAGAATTGGTTAATAACATCTGCTTGGAGATAAGGGGAGCACCAAACCTGGGGAAAAATGTACCACTCTTTTTAAAGTGCATTAAATGTGATTGCCTTTCCTGTAGGATGATGGTTACATAAAGCCTCCAGGTGCCTAAGTGCTGTGCCAAGCACGGTGACATTCAAGCATATTACGCTTTATTTCAGCGTGGTTTGTGTGTAGCACTTAAAGCAAGTGTGTCCGTGTGAATAGAACACTTTCCATCTGGCCTTTGCAGATTCCAAGATGCATCTGAACTGTCAGAAAAGAACATGGTATTTTGGATATTAAAACATTTAGCTCTTACCGTGACATTTAATAGTAAAATGTTTAAAACTGTTCTATTACTGGTGAATAGCAAAACATAAAAACAGAACTCTGGCTGCTCTGTGAGAAGGAGAGTAATATTCACTTAAAAGACATTTCCCACTGTAATAGAAATATACTGCTTGTGTCAAATTCTTTTCCCAAACTTCTATCTTTCATCTTCTGGAATGAATATTTTTTTCTGTGAGCATTTGCTAAATTGTAGAAAGGTATTGTGGTGTTTTTATACTAAGCAGCTTTGGATAGGAAAAAATAACAGCAAAGAGGCAAACATTGCTGCAAATGGTCAATCTTGCTGTCAAGTGTACGTATGTTTATGTTTACAATTTAAAATCTGGAGGTGAAAATGGAGAAGTGCATTATTGTTTTCTTTGAAAAGGCTTTCTGGGAAATATCCCCAAACTTCTATTTTCCATTAAAATGAGATCATACAGTTCTTATAAGTTTCTCTGCAATAACTTCAGGGGCACTCAGGAATACCAGATGCTGTGTTGTTTCTCTCATTTTCCATAGCCTAATCAGCAAATGTCTTCCAGGACAGAGTTATTGCTTAGCATCTCCACAGTGAGTAACTCCCTGTGCCATCCACGTGTGAGGCCCTGGGTCTGTGCAAATAAAGCCAGGCTTGGAGCTGAGAGAGCATTGCCTGCTTAAAATTTTGAACAACAGTCAGATCAGGACAGGCTTCACTGGAGGGAGAGTAGTCTACCTTGTTTCTTTGTGCATTATTTATTTCCTTTCAAAGACACATTAACCTAACTTCCTAAATGTGTGGATGAAGTTTTAATATGTTCAGCACAAGGCGGGGGGAAAAAAGGGAAAAGAAAGTTCCTAGGTTGTTGTTTTTTCTTTTGAAAAGTTGTGGACTGAAGCACTTCTTTTACATGTAAGACACACAGATAAGTGATTAAAGCATGTGTTACTGCAATTCAATTAACTCATCGCATATTTAAATAGTCCAGCAGTCTGGAGCCCAGTTGTGAGGGAAAAGTCCATCACAGCAACTGGAATATTAACAAGAGAAACTTGACTAAATAAATTGGGAATACAAATGCAGACAACAGTGCTGGTTAGGTTGTACTGATGGATTTTGTTTTGTGAAATGTCAGCTGAGTGCTCACCTGTGGTCAAAAAAAAACTAAATAAGGTGTTAGGAATTGTTAAGAAAGGAGCAGACCACAAAATGCCAGACTTCATTATGGTCTATATCCGTGGTGAACTCCATCTTAAATACCATGGGCAGGTCAGATCCCTCAGCTCAGGAAAGCTACAATAAAAGTGGAAAAGATGCAGAAAAAGAAGCAAGGATAAATAAACAAAGTTATAGAAGAGCTTTTGTACAAAGAACAAGTGACTATATCAAGTGCTTCAGAAAGGCATGACTTTAGGATAGCAAACTGTGAAGTCAGACATGGCCTGGAAAGGGTGGACAGGGTAACATTCAAAGGCATCACCTTGGTGTTTTGGAACACATGATCCATAACCTCTGGGAAGCTATTCCCCACACCACCCCTATATCTTTCCCACATGTTGCCAGACAAATGGAGCTGGCAGCTCTTGGAGATAGAGGAAGGATTTTGGTCTGATGTGGTAGATCTTTTGGGGTGTAAAACATCAAAAGATATGAATGTGAGCTACTCGAATTTTCTCCTCATTTCATCCAGCTGTACATGTGAGGTCATATGCTTTCCCAACTCCATCTCTCCTGTTATTTTGAAAATTATTTGGTTTGAAAAGTGGTTTTGCGGTGTCAAGGCAATGCTGTGCTTTTAACGCTCGAGCAGAAGGCTTGACTCCAGCTGTTCTAGACTTCCCCTTCTCTCAGAAAATACCAAATAAACCAATAAAATATTCCAGAGTTTTACTCACTTCACCCTCTTAAGGATATTTTTCTAAAGTATTACAACTTTATCTTCAATAGGAATGCTGAGGTTCTTTTATGACTGCTAAAATCCCAGAAAGATACCAGTCCTTAACTGGCAACCTAATCCAAAATAGTTCTAAATAATTGTCTGTATTCTTTGAAATGGAGACTGTCTTTTTAATGGTACAGTTTGAGTGATCAGACACTCCCTATCAAAGGAGCTTGGAGTTAGGGAAACAAAAGAAAAGGGATGACCAGAAATTGGGCTTAAATTCTTATGTTTCATCAGTTTTCAGGTCTAGGTCTCTCAGAAAAAAAGCACAACGATACCCAAAGCAGAATTTTTAATTTATCTAATGGAAAGGAAGTGTTCCACCTTAGGGCACCCTAAGGAACTGCAGGAGTACAACAGCTGCTCTCAGGCAGTGCACAGACCCTGGTGAATGAACTGAGCCCAGGGAAATGACAGCATTTTTTCCCTTTTCCTTGTCCAGTGCCTACAGCATCTCGGCAAGTGATGGCCTGTGCCCCTTGGTAGAGTGGGGGACAGAGGCAGGATGACAAGGAACAAGTAGGGTGACTACCAACACTAACAAATATTTCAGAGGATTAGCCCCAAATGTTACAAATCGCTGCAGAACATGTGCCCCTTGTAACACACCAGAGAAAATGTCAGAAATGCTCTGACAACAATCCTGTTTGGGCTCGTTCTGCGTTATTACAGTGCTGGGTTTTCATTCAACTGGCATGTGGAGCTGAAATGTGTAAAGCTCTGTTCGTGCTCTGACACTCCTGCAGTGCTCTTTGGCAGGTGATTCGTGCTGTCCCGAAAACTGCTAGAAGGAGACTGTAACAATGCATTGGTTTTTACTGCATATATCCTTGGAAACGGCACTCAGAGTGAAAATAAGGTGTTTAGCAACCTCCCTCATCACCAGAGGAACACTTGGCTAAGTTTACTCCATAAATGCCAGAGAGCATCTTCTGCAAGAGAAAATGTGGGAGGATCCAGTGGACTACAGCAGGCCTTACCTCCCCTACTTATTTTTTATTTTTATCCCCTACCTATTTTAGGTGATGCTGACTGTCTCCAAAACACTGCTCTGAAATGAAGCTTTTAAAGCTGGCCTGTTTGGCTGTGAAATCTTAACATTAGGCTACTAATAAAAGGTCATATTGCCTTTGTGCAGGAAGGGGAAAGAGCAGTAGAGCCTTCAGGAACTGCTTCATGTCCCCTCAGCTGCAGAGTATGTAGCAGCTGACAGAGGGCAAAGAATTAATAATCTGTAATTCTTATTGTGCCGAAGCAGGAGGAGCAAAAGCAGGGTTCTGCTTCTGACAGACAACACAGATGTCAGTAGTGAAGGGAGTGATCCAAATGGAAATTGCTGAAAACATCTGAAAATATCTCAGTTTAGATGTCTGAATATAAGGCAAACACACTGACATTTAACTGTGCTCTTCCAAAAGAAAGTAGGAGGTTACACATGATATCCCCAGGGGTCTCTTCCATCCTGTGGTCCTGTGAGTCTGTGACCCCCAGTGCAGGACGACAAAGCAGAGGGAGAGGACTTCCAACTTAACCATGACAGGGAGAGTGAGGAGCTTGTCCAGAGGGATGATAATATTAAAGATACAAAATGTGTTAGGATATACTTTAGAGAAGAAATTCATTTTCAGGGTGCTGCTTATGTTTTTTTCCTACTAGTCCTCCGAGCCTGATTTTGAACCTGCACATTTGGGAAAAAAAAAATTGCATTTTATCATAAAATTTATACCACTGGGTAAAGTACTTCTTATTTTAAATTATTTTCAGACATTCTCATTAAACAAAGGTCACATCCCCTCAAGATCCAAAGGTATTAAAACTTGCTATCAGTGGGCTGGCTCTTTTATCTCATTGAATTTTGATATGAAATAAGATGGTGATGACTATCAATAGTGTCTGAGTCTCTTGACATTTTTGCTCACTTGCCAAGGATTGCCTGGAGATTTTGCAAATGTCGGTCCCATCCAAGTTTTGATTTTTTGCCAACATTTGTGCCTCCTGTTCTTAGAGGGCACTGCTGTCTTGAGGGGAGTCAGTGTAGTTGTGTGGGCATCGCAAGGTGCTGATAGCTGAGGTTTTGACAGTCCTTAATCCAAGAAATTACCCTCATTTTTCGACCTCATCTGTCATGATGAATCACCTGCATTTGACATGGGAAGAGACATCCCTGTCTGGAGGCACAATGGTGCTGTTCACAGCACTGGCTGTGCTCCAGGGTACAGGTGTGCAGGGGGGCTCGGGATGGAGCAGAGCAGGGAAGGGACAGGCTAATTATTGAGTCAGGTGTCATGGTCGGTGACAAGAGACGAAAAAAGGATGTTTGTGTATCATGTCATCGAGTCCCAAGACGCAGAATGATGTTGGTAATAAAGTATTTCATCCTAAGGACTCTCCAGGGAGATTTTCAGTAATACCAGAGATTGAAGAAAACATCTTGCAAGTAAAAGGCAGAGAGGCAGATTTACATTTTAAGGCAGATTTATATTTTAAGGACTATACTGATGGGCCTACTAAACACACAGGAGACTTATGTCCATTAGCTGTAAATATTCATATGTACATGGGCCTGGTCTTTGAGAGCAGGCCTTTCTGTGGCCTTGCTTTGAGTCCCAGTACCAGAACCTGTTTGGTACTTTTCCATCTCCAGGTATAAAACAGAAGTCAAAGACAGACTCCTTTGTGCCAAATAACCCTAAATCCTTTAGGAGGGGCTTTTCAGAAATGTGCAAATAGGCAAAAAAATTGAAGTGCCCAAGATTACAGTAATCTTTTCTTGTACATTTTGTACTATATCCCCAGCAGTGCTCTGAGCTCAGAGGGCTGCAGCAGTGCTGGGGGCTTCACATCCCTACAAAGCCTGGCTTAGAGCAAGGAATCCCTGTAAGGTCCTTCCCAGTACATCATGGCTGAGACCCCCCTGCTCTGTGCATGAAGGATGAGAGACCAGACAAGAAAGAGAGGGGAATTAATGATACAAATACTTTTGCTTTGTGTGGTGGAAGGCCAGTTAAGATATCAACTTATCAGGGGAATGTCAGCAAAAGGTGTGATTAATGATAGCAAAGTCAGGGAATTCATTGCTTCAACAAAATGCATAATCCTGTTGTTTTATGGAGGGATTCTCAGGTGCCTAATAAATAACTCAATATATTGTGAAAACCCTTCTGGTGTTACACATTTCAGATGACAAATTCAGTTTTGTATGTAAGATATTAGGTAGATATTTACAAGTAATTTTTAAGGTATTAGAAAAATTTGTTTTTCCTAGAATATGTTGTATGGAGAAGTAGAATCAATTTTACTCTTTCCCACAGAAATTTCATATGGTTTTGAATGTGATGACTTTAGTAGAATGAATCTGGCGCTAAGCAAGATCACAATCTGTCCCTGGTTTTAATAGATTAGATGGTATCAAATAAATATGTTATTTTTGTAAGCAGAAAGAGCTGCTTCAAAGTTATAGGTTTTATTTACTATTTTGAAATATAATTGGTTTTGAAAACAGAATGGTCCCAACCACAAACATCTCCAAGTTTATAATAAAACTTTATTTTACTTTGGAGAATTATTAGGCTTAGAGTTATACGAGTGTTTTAAAGAGGATTTTCTCCCTTACCTTCACATGTAATTCCATCACCTCTGTATCCAGGGGGACAAGGACCACATTTAAACCCTCCATCTTCATCTGGCTCGCACTGCACACCAGTGAAACACGGCAGATCAGCACACACCACTTTGTGGTGCACTCCACTGCTGGTTTTTGGCAGTTCCACACCATCCATTGCTCTGCTGGACAACTTCCTGGCTGCTGTGGTCTGTGCTGGAAGCCTTGCTCCGGGAGCAGACCCTGCTGGGGCACCAACATTCCGGGAAGCAGCATCAAAGGAAGAATCTGACCAGTGGTGAGAGGAGGGCAGGTGTGTTGCCAAAGGAGATGCTCTGGGCTGCTCTGTAGGGAAGCCCTGGGGTGGTTTATTCCTCAAGACTGCAACTGGACCGGGCCATTTCCTGGGAGAATGACCATACCTGGAACGAGTCTGCTGAGCAGCATGTGACCTTGCAGAGAATGAACCTGCATTTGTGTTGGGATGAAGAGGAGCAGGCCGTGCTGTAGCTGCTTTGTGCTGCTTAAGATGGAAAGGGGTGTGGGAGGTCACACTGACACCTGGGGCTCTGGGCTCTGGCTCCTCATGCAGAATGGGGGTGTGGGTGTCACCCCTTTTCTCAAGAATAGGTTGTTTCTCAGGTGCTGTGAACTCCATACCAGGTTGTTTTGCTGATGATGTCTGAGCTTGGGAAGTCTTCCTTTCCACTGTAAAGGATGGTGTGTGAATGACTGCGGGGTTTCCTTCCAAAAGGAATGTAATATCCTGTCTTGGAATTTGGGTTTGGGAAAGAAGGGAAAATACATTTCTTGATGTCTTAGATACATCTTCTGGGTGAGAACCTCTAACATCTTCAATATTTCTTCCAGGAAAATCCACGTAGCTTTGGGAAGATCTTGAAACTGGGGCAGAAGGAAGATACACATTAGTTAAATTTGCTGGTCTAGAGTTTAAAGGAACCACAGTGAACATTTGGGTTTGGAGCAAATGGCAGAACATCAATTCTAGAAGTAAAAGAGTTAATTATATATGCTAAGGGCAGGTTTATGCCAGCTGGCTTAGAAATGACATGGGGTTGCTGCTGTGGGTGACACCAGCGCTGATGCACAGGGAACTGCAGTGGTGACACTCCAAGGGTGGCATTCATGAACCAAATGAAATATATTTTTGGTAGAGAGTCTCAGGGAAGGTCAGGCAGTATTTGAGGTACAACACTGGGCTGACATGCAGGGATTGAACTGCGGCTGAGCAACAACACTTGCCGTGCTGGTTTACTAATTTTGGCTTACACTAGTCTGTGAGATACTGTGCACCTTTTTTTGTGGTGAGTCTTCCAGTTCTTAACCTCCTGAGCCAAAATTTGCTTCTCATTACCTGCCTATACTGCAGTGCTGTGCTGGGAAATGTTCTGCAGGACATAACACAGAGAGTTTGGATTCCAGCTCTTTGAGTCAAGGAGACAGTTTGGCACAGACGGATATTGGAGACGGAGAAACACTCAATGTTAACGTGACCCTTGGCAAGATCGTGCCCTGGAGAGGCTTCAGTGCCATCACACCAGTGGGTGACTCTGGAATGCTTCTGCAGCCCTTAAGGCAAAAGGGAAATTTTAGGAAAGCATTTAAAGGAGGCAAATGGAGAAGCTTTGTTGCTGTGTACAGCTCCCTCCGGACGCGAGGGGCAGCGTGTGAGGGAGGCGGCCGGTTTGTTACTGTCATCCTCTTGTCCCAAAGCCAGCCACCTTTTCAGCTGTGTAAGAAGGGATGATAGATGGGCAGAGGGGACTCTGTGAAGGGCCTTGAAAGTGGAGACGAGTAGTTTGAATCAATACTTTCAGGAAGATTAATGGCCATCTGCTGACGCTAATGAATGGAGGAGGCTATTTTTAACCGGTTCTGGCATACTCACTCTGTAGGATATGCAATATATTGGATCCTGAACAAACACCCTCGCTTGATTCTGGGGTTAACCCCATGCAGGATGCACCTCTTTCTTTTAAATATAAATATTAATCACTTTCTAAAAACTCCCCTTGATGGAGATCTTAACCATACTTAGCAAGGAAAGAGATTCGGATGCTTGGCAAGGGTCAGATGAAAGTTAGGGCATTGACTGGACCAAAGCAAATCCTGGCAGCCGAAGCAGTGTTTATTTGGCTGATAAATAGTGTCATTCTCCTGGCAGCTGATGAGTTTCTATTGCCCTGAAGCACAATGTTTTGGAGATTTACAGTGGTACTGGATCGAGCTATGGCCATCAGTAGGTAAATACAGGGTATTTAGTAGAGCAGAAGGTAAATACACGGATTTCAGTGTCCGAAGTAAGGCTGGTAAATGATGAGGGGACACAAAGAAAAGAGATGATGAAGCAGGAGGACATCAGCAAAAGGAGCATGTGAGGATAAGAGAAGTCAAGGGATTTTTAAAAATGAATGAATGAGAGAAAGATGAAAGAAATATCTCCATAGAAAATTATCAGTAATATATGATCATTACAGCCCTCAGAAAATTTGATTTAGGGTCCAGAAATCAACAGGAATGACAGTGAAGGGCTAATGACCTCTCTGACAAATTTCCAAAATGAGCCCTGATTATAGCTTTGAGCTCCTTCCACTGTGTCGTAATTAAATGGGTTTTCCTCCTGATTAAATTTGAGAGACTGGTAGGGGGATCAGACTGACTACCTGAGAAAGGGAAATATTTTATTTCTGTAGCAGATGATATAGATGAGGTACCCATCCTTCAAATAAGATTCATCTTTCCATGTAAGTGGGAACACATTGTTGAGTATTTCTGTTATAAGGTAATTTTTACATCTCAAATACTATTGATGAAAAGTAGTGACACATTTTTGTTGGTTATTCATTATGATATATACTGATCACAGTCCCTCAGCCACTCTCTAGAGGTGACTAAACTTCATGAGATGTTGCTGTTATTCAAATGTGGAGACCAGAGCATCCTCTCAGCTTTTGTTTTTTCAGATTTTTGCTTATATTGATAGTGTGCAATTTAGTTCAGATAAGAACGTGATAGATTTTTTCTGGAATACCTGAAAATTTCTTTCTGCAGCCTTCCAAATATCTAAATAAGCTAAAACAAAGAAAGCAAACCAAAAGAATGCGGGCTCAGTTGTCTGTAGTCAGCAGCTTTCTCAAATCCTGCATTATTTAAATTTATTTTCCTTGCTGTTGATCAATATCTTCAAATGTATGACCCATTATCAATGCAAACGGTGAGTGTGTGAATCTGTTTTTCCCTGCTATGCCAGCATATGATTACATATTGGATTGGATGAAACACCAAAAAAGCCCTACAAGGCTCAAGGTTATCTGATGGAACAAACTCAGGTTTTCCCTACCTGTCACTATCTCTGCCCATACTAATGGGGAAATGTGCAGCAGTGGAATAATTGAGTTTATTTTTCACTGAGGTAGATAAGAGACGGAGCTGCTGCTGCTCTGCTCCAGCTGTGCATGGCAGGACCTCTGTTCTTATTGATGGACTGCCCCACTCTAAGCAGAACATCATTCCCACATGGATCAGCTCCCAAAAAGACAGATTCCTCTGTCGTCCCCTATCTAGGGAAGATTAGAGCAAGGGTGACAGAGGGCAAATTTCTGAGACACAGGTTTAACATCCCTTATCCATCTTGACACCAGGACACTTTCCATCCATGTGGTGCAGGAGTCTCCCAGCCTGTGACTCTCCAGCCCCTGGTTCTCCCAGGCTTTCACACTAAGCTCACAAATCAGAGCTGTCACAACCAGACCCTGCCTCTCCAATGCCATCACGGTGTTGCTAAGGCAAATTCTGACTTCTTCTCTCACTTCCATCTTATAGTGAACGAATAAATATCTGTATTTGAAGAGGATCAAGTTCATTCAGAAGGAAATAAAATGATAGCTTAATCTGGTGAAAACAGCCGTTCACAGAGAAGGCACTTGACATCTCTTAACCCAGGATGGGATATCAACGTTCTGAAACAGAAAAGAAATCCAATATCTTTTTTCTCTTCTGAGGTTATGGTTTGGGGTTTTTTTTGTTTGTTTGTGGTTTTTTTTTTGTTTGCATTTTTTGTGGGTTTTTGTTTGTTTGTTTTTTGTTTTGGTTTTGTATTTTTTTTTAAACATTTACAGTCTTTCAGAAAAAGACCAGATCCAGACTTGAATTAAGAGAAGTCACATACCTTTCTGACCCCAACTATTTCTGTTCCCAGTGAAGCAGCACACATTTCACACCCTGCCTAGAACAGGGTGCACCAGGCTGGTTGCCATATTCCTTGGGGTTGTTTCCCCACATCTTTGCTGGGCTTAGACTCACACACCTTCCCACTGTTCTTTCCAAGCCACATGCCTCAGAGACAGCCCCATCCTGACCAAAACTGGCAGCTGACACCTCAAACACTTGCTTAAGCTGCCTGCAGATATGAGTGTTTATCACCTTTCCATTGCCATGCTTATCTTTGCAGCTGTTAGAGTTAGAAACTTGCCTTTTAGGTTTTAAAGGTGAGTGTAAATTTTTATTTCTGTAATGACTTGAGAGAGGCACTGTAAGCATCACCATGTAATCTCAAGTGCTTCTCTCTCTTTTAATCTAATAAAATGCCCCAAACCAGTCTAATTTTCAGGTGGAGACTGGCTCCTTCTCCTTAAGAGACTCCCCTGGCTGCGGCCACTTCTGCCTGTTGCTTCAGAGGACTATGGGCTCCTTTAATTCTGCCTGAGTTACAACTCTCTCAGAATTCTGTGAACAGTTTAAGAATTCATTATTAACACAATTCAATAAATTTACAATTTGTGTAGTTTTAGAGCTATTAACATTTAGTAGTACCTGCTGTCCAGCCCATTTCTCATTCAGAAGAATGTTGGCAGAGAAATGCTCTTTTGACATATTATACTGTGTGGGTCATCATTTAAAATTTGAAACATCTACCAGCACATAAATCTTATTTAAAATGTCAGGAGAGAACAGAAAAATTACCCTGGTCTAAGAAGTCTTGTTACCAGAGTGCTGAGGATATTCCAATTTCCCTCTGTATGTTTCCATATTAATATTTTTGTCTGTATTTACTTGGTGAGTAAAGGGAAACAAGAGCAGCTGTCAACAGGATGCTCTGGGGAAATTCAGTTTTTTTCATCAATCCTTAGCCTTCTCTTCTATATTATTATGTTCTGGAATTACTTTCTTCTCTAGTCAGAGGGTGTTTAATTCCTAAATCTTTTGTTTTGCCATTGAGGCACACCCTAATGTCTTCCCTCTCCTAAATATTCAGTAATATAGTTTTGATTCTCCCTTCCTTCCTCTTAAGCATCCAGAAGTTTCCCACATTAGATGCTGGTTGGAATTCCCAGTCTCCATATCCCTTCTCCTACAATCACAAGCAGTAACTCCCAGAATAAACTCCTCACCACCTTTAAGTGAAATACAGCTTCAACCTCACAAGTTTTACAAAGAGTTACTTCCAGAATTATTTTTGTAGCAACAAAAGCATTTCAAAGGCTCATTGTGATCAGGATATTAGTGTAAAATTAGATAGGAGCTTAATTTTAGACCTAATGATCCGTTACCTGTTTTTTATGTAAAAAATGGGAAAGTAAAATGTGTTGTAAACCTGGTGTGCCTCACATCCACACAGCTCAGCACAGGGCAAAGCAGCCACACGACTCTCTCTCCATCCATACAGGAGAATTCAGTCCTTGTGCTCTCAAACCACCACTTCTGTGATGGGTAAATTTACTCACTCGATGCTTTAATGATGACATTAAAAAGTGAACATCTAGTTCACTATCCCTGAGCTCTTTCAGCCTGATAGAAAATGAGATTGTGTCGCTGATGTTGCTGTCTGGTGAGCAATTTTCTTCCCCTTCACCTACCAAAATCATGAGCAACAGGGAATAGTCTGTGGACTCTGCACCACTCAGCCACTTGTGATTATAACAACTCCTCTGCTTCAGACTCTTGTTTGCCAGTGTGGCTGCAGCTGCACATAGACAATTCTCTAAACACCATTCATGATTTGCAAGGCAAAATTGTCTTGTGTCAATGAAATACAAAGTCATTCTGCTCTAACACAACAATTTTGTGGAGGAGAAAACCTGGGATCTTCAGTCAGCTCACCCACTAGACCTTGTTTATGAGTCTGTGTTCAGAGTAAATGATTCCCACAAATGGAATGGGGTCTAGGCTCTGTTATCAAGGAGGTCTTTTTCCAGTTCTGGGATGCTGAAAATCTATGTGAATATACAAGAAAATATTACCTGAGTATGAGGTAATGAGTTTGCTTATGTCACATTAAAGGTCATTTATAATTTTTGCATCACTGTGCAGTTCATTCACCTCAAGGTTTTCAGAACAATATAATTGACATCTCAATTCATTAACTGATGTCTTTACAGAAAATGGGGATTCTAGGATGGCTGGTCAGGAAAGAAACAGTTCATGAAAATACAAATGATGTTATTGACTACATGACAAAGTTTTCAGTCTTATCTGAGGTACGTCAAGGAATACAAAAAGATTTTCCCTTTCATACTGAACAAATACAAAACAATTATTAGAAAGATTTTGATTAGGTATAGCTCTTTTTTATAGGGAGTATTTTTCTATTCGTTAAACTTTTTCAATAGAAAGAAATATGATTTAGAGTTTAAGAAACAAAAAACCTTTTGGGAAGTTTAAAAGATTGTGAAGATTAATTTTAGAGTGATTGTGAAGATTACATGAAAGAAAAAACTAAGAGGAACAAAGAGTTGGGACACTAATACTGCCTCATTTTATATTAATTTAAGCCAAGTTTCTCACAGATTTAAATGATCAGCTCCTGTTTTTGTAGTACTATCAGTACTATCAGGCCATGAGCTGGAGTCCTAGAATGAGAGTCAATTCTGAAACTGATAAAACAGCTTTAAATATGAAATTTATTATTATTTCCCCCTATGATCTGCTTTCCAAGCAAGATTCTTGGGACAAGACATCGTATACAGGCAAAGTGCAGGAAGGTGATGAACAGAATGACTGAAAAATGGGTCTTTGAGCAAAAGAATGTATTTTGAGCACTTTGTTTCCAGACTCTGTTTGTTGGGGGATTTTCTTTATTTCTTTTGTGATTTTTTTTCTGTACGTTTTCAATACAAATTTTAACATCAGTGTCTCTGGAGACAGTGTTTTTAAAATGGTGTAAGAATTACAGATTGCAGAGATATGAGCATGCTCCCCACACATGGATATTTTTTCCTTCCCTATCAACAATTTTCTTTACCAGTTTCTTTTTTCGGACTGCATATGGAGGTTTATAAACCTGCTATGTTTTTTACAAACAATGTTTTCTCAAACACCTCTTCTACCTTCCAGTTTATTTCAAGATTTAATTGAAAACTTCCCTCCTGTGGGTTGGAAAAAACACAAAATGTTTGATGTGCTCTCATCCCTTGCACAGGAGCTGTGCTCCTCTCACTGCTTTGTTGCCAGATCTCCATCCGTGCTCCTGACATTCCTTGGGTCTAACCCCTTCTCTGCTGCTGTTTTCAGAAGTGCTCTTCCTGTGCTTTTCTCTGAATACCCAGCTAAGAAAACAGGAAGCAGAAGTGTGGCTGTGTTTCAAAACACTCTGGATCACCCACTTAATCCCCTGGTAGCTGTTTTATCACCCTTCCTTTCATTATCCCTTGTCCGTCTTTCAGGTCTGAACTTTTACCTCTCCTCTTTTGTGTTTTGCCTCCTCCAATTACTGGAGCCTGAAACTGTATTATTTCAGCAGCTACAAAGGTGGTGTTAAGATAGAGTTCATGGAACTAAATTATATTTTCTATTCAAGAACTGACAGTATATCTTACTTCTCAGAACTGAGATAGATGGAAAAATTAATAGAAACTGTGTTCTTATCTGATGATGCCTCATGGGCCTTCAGACTCTCTCATGGCACGAACAGGCTGATAGATAGATACAAAACAGGCTAAATTAAGGCAGATCATTTCTGAAGCACCCCTGTCTAATTCTCTGAAATATCTATGTAGAATCCTTTAGAACAGTAATAATAGATTATAAAGAAAGTTCATTTCTTCAAAAGAAAAGCCATAATATTTCTTCAAAGAAAAAAATAGTCTTAAATTTGAATATTTTACTGCAATTCTTCTTTTACTCAATTCAAGAAATAAATGGTCTAAAAAAATAATTGTGTTGTTTTGGGCCATAAACATAAAAAAATCAAGTTATTTTATATATGAAAGCCAAGACACAAAATTAACTATGCCTTACTGGGAACCAGTAATAAATCTATTTTAATATCATATAAGCACATATAAATACTCTCAATGAAATCCCACTTTTATGGAATTCTCCACAATTTCAACTGACTAAGTTGACAACTACCTATAGTTTCTTCCTAATTTTGAAAACAAAAGGCAAGGAATTTCAATAATAAGATTTCAGATGTCACAGAAGTCACAGAAGACCTTAGCTAGTTCACTTTGAGAAAACAAAGGTTGGATAAGATATCTTTTGAGGGCCCTTTCAACTTTGTTATTCCGATTCTCTGAAGTTCTAAATCTAATATATTATCAGCATGGGTGATGATTTTCTCCTCCATCCCAGAGGATCAGTTGCCTTGTGTTGGCTACAGGCTGTTGCTGTACCCCTTCAGGAGTAAACCAACCCTGTTCATGTGATGTGTGATACCTGGGGCAAAATCCACATGATTTGGCAGTGGACATTCCCTGGTTCTGCAAGCAGGTCCTGTGAAGTGGGTGCTACTATACCTTTATGTACCTGTTCAAAACCAGCAAGATGTTAAGGAACTGGTCCTAAACTTGTCCTGAGCAGTGATAAGTCTGCATATTTCACACCTATTTTTACCCTCTGTGCTGTGCTGTGCTTTGTGTTGCTTACGAGTCCTTTCTCTTCAAATCCCTCTTTGCTTTATCCCTTAGTGGCTAAACTCCCGTGTTGCTTTAATGGGGCCAGGATATCGGTCCAGTCTGAGTTACTTCCAGTCCTAAAGGGGCCTTTAAGTGCCTTTAACAAAACAGCAATCTTGTCAAATTTGTGCAAACAGGGTTGGCTCCCTTTAAAAGCTGTGTGCTATTATAGCTGGATGATTAAATGAGCCTGGAAATTCTAAGAGAAGATAATCTTACTCTGCTCTGTCAATGTAAAAAACTACTGAGCCTGTATCCTGTGTAGATTATTTGTTGGAGACTGAGTTGTTATTATCACTTAAAAGTCATGATGGCCCAGTGATTGCTTAAGCAAAAGGTGGCACATTCTTGGTAGGAGAGAAATGTAATCTGTACTTGATATTCTGATTGAATGTAAATATTATTCATGGCATACAGCTGAGTCCTCTTCCCTAGTGGTTTTATGGCTTGGGCTTCATTGGTCTTCTATTGCTGAACTACATCATTTCCTAAATATATCATCTGTATTGGAAGCACTTAACAAGTTCTGGATTGACAGAGTGTATGGATCAGTGAAGCTGGAGACCATTTATCTTTTAAATTATCTAAACATATTCTTCCCACTGTGCCTACTTTGGTTGTTATGTTTGGGTCATAGTATATACTGTACAGGTTCCTTGATATTTTTCTGAAAATACTTAATATTTTATGAGGTATCCTTAAGGAAGAGAAAGACATCAGAAAGACTCTCTCTGATTCCCTTTCAGTCTTGACAAGTACAGGAGTGGATTTCCAGTGGCAATTACAGACTCAGAGGGCAGGAAAGGGTCAGAGCTTATGTCCAAAATGCCAGGCTGATCCAGGCCTCATGAGAAGATTACTGGCATGCCATTTGCAAAACTGACTCTTTCACAAGACCAAATTTATATGGAATGTCTTTGTGTGGCATTTCTAACCCCACTTCAGTTGCCATTTCATCACATATCCTTTGAAGGAGACATCATCACATCATAACTGGTCCATCTGAAGAGAAAGTACATTTTGTCCTGAAGTACACCAGCTAGAAACACTGAACCAGTGTTTATGAAACAGACCAGCAACTCCCACCATGCATTCCAGAGATGAATTGTGGACAGAGTTTCCGTGGCCTGAGTCAGAGCTAGGAGCTGGAAGCCATTGAGATGCAATGCTTCCCAGTTTTGGAGCCCACTGGCAGAGCTGAGAGCTGTTACCACACAGAAGCAAATCAGAGTATCCTTTACTGTTTGTTTAGCATTTCTGTTTTGTCTTTGCAAGGATCTCAGGCAACTTCACAGCTAATGGCTGCAGCAGCTACATCCCTGCCTTCATGTAAGCCTTGTAACTCGCTGCATAAACCATGTCAGGATGGGTTAGTTACTCTTTGCAAAGCACTCTCTGAGTGCTGAACAGCGTTTGCCTTTTATCCACACCTATTGGTACGCACAGAGCTCGTATTTAAAAGTCCTGTGTGTGATGTACCTGCCTTAACAGGGGTTTTTTGTGTCTTCCAGGAACTGTGCTCAGCTCGGTCCATTAGGGTAATGCTACTCATTCAGTGGAGTCACTCATGATTTACACTGCTGTAAGTGAGACTAGAATCTGGGCCTTGATCTTTTTAATGCAAATTCATCAATTCTGTTAGATAAAAGATGAAAGGAATCTATTACATTCCTCAGTCATCTCTTGAAACAAAATCATTTGATTGGTTCCAGGCAGTAAGAGGTCCCTACTCCTGCAGTTACCTCCAGACATCAAACCTTAGGTTGATGACCAAAGCTCTTACTGGAGTAATTTATTTTTCATGGATAGTGGTCAGTGATGTGTGCTAATAATGACAGAAGTGATTTCCAAGTTAAAATTTAAGAATGCAAAACTTCAGGTTAATATGTTCCTCTGGTGTTTGAGCAGTATGTGTTTAAAGACACACACGTTCTTTTACTTCAAAACGTTTTATTCTCCTTTTAAATCCACACCTTGATGTCGATCTGACAGTGGTGCAAATGAGAAGGTGACAGAGGTCTCTCTGATGTAAAATCAAAGTGGATTCAGACACACGGTGCAGATACCAGAGGAGCGTGAAGCACAGAGCACGTAAACAAATAGCTGCACATGCAAAAGTATAGCAAGTGCCAAATGTCTACAACACTGCAAATTAATTGTTATGACAGGAGATCTCACAGTGGTGTTCAGAATGGAAAAGCAGAACTCGATTACAGAGATCATAAAATCACCCTCTCCCTTGATCTTCAGCTGCCTAAACCAGGAGAGGCAGAAAGAGCTGGCTCTGAACAAACAATCTTTTATCGGTGACGGATGTGGCACTGCTTTGTCCAGTAAAATTGCTGATTTACTAATAGTTAAAAAATAAATCCTTTGTGATGACACCAATCTCTCTAACCTGCTAAAGAAAGTGCAAACAGATGGGTATCTGTGTGACTGTGAGTGATGAAGCCAGTCTGGAGAAATACCCACAGTGTCTGACGAGAACTAATATTGCAGCGTGCAGGAACATCACCGGCATCCGCATTAGGATATATTCATTTTCTTTGTGCCAAGAATATGACCAATGATACTGGATGGTTTGATTTAATAGAGCTGCCTCTTCTAGCAGAAAAGCAACAGATATTTTATACAAAAGTGAAATGTGCCTGGGGAAGCCTGGACAGATTTAAATTCCTTAGGCTTTCCTCTTTATTGCAATGCCAGCAGACTTAAGGGACTTTTGACCCTACTAGTAAATTTTTAAATAAATGTAGGATACCTGCTTTATGGATCTGAAAGGAAGAGAAATAGCTTTTTGTTTCTGATAGGAGAATCTGTTTTTTAAAAAAATTATTATTTCCCTTTATATGTGAAATTCCATACTGGCTTCTCCTTAAGACTGTTCTGATGTACTTCAAGCAAGATTGCAACCAAGTCTGGTTGGTTTAAAGTGGTGCAAACTGCAGATATAAGCCAGGTAAAATATGTAAGTGAGAACAGAATGAGGACCTGCATTGTTAGAGCAGATAAATGTAGCTCAGAAACTTATTTTTAGAGTTACATAGTTTGCAGCAAGTCAGGCACTTCAAGAGATGAATACCCATCACATATCAATGCTGAGGAAATGGTACTTTGTTGATTATAAATCAAAATTGGAGGACTTTTTGGGTGCAGCTCGTCAAACACTGACTTAAGAAACAATTTTCTTCTGGAGTATGTTTCTCCTCGGCAGCTTACAAAGGCAGTTGGGTAATTTTTGTGGTTTCAGTATGAAGAAATACTTATCCTTTAATCCTTAAATCATTGCAATTGAGTATAATTTTGTGTCAAAAGCAGCCAATAAAAGTACAAAATAGGGATTAGCAGGAGTATTTTTAGATTAAAATTACTAGAGTTGGAAAGAAGTGGCACATAATCTCCGTACCTTCACGAGCACTGTAGCAAGCTGAAGAGGATTTGTTCTGTTTCATTTGAAGACTGATGGCATACATTACAAGGGAGAGAAGCTATTATTCCAATGGGGAGGATTTCACAATCATCATAATCCACAACTGTACATAAATTTAATTGAAAGTTAATTCTTTTTTGTCTGAGATCTTTTAACCATCAATGCTATACAATAATTCTGCTCCTACTGGCAAAGCACTCGGGAAGGAAAGTTAAGCCCATCATTTTGGTCATAAATTAGGACACTCATACAGCTGCAACAATTGCTTTCATTTCTAAGTATTAAAACAAATGACTACTCTTGTTTAACCTTGAGGCACAAGATTCTCATCGCTTATATTATGATATAACTCACAGGAGTGAATACAAGGTTCTGTTGGAACAAAAAATGTAATTCCTCTTCATTCCCTTCCCAAAGTGTTTGAGCTGGCATCATTTGCAGCATGAAGTCCTGACTCAGTTTGCATATTTGAGAGAAAAATGTAAAACAATCCCCCTGCCTCTGATATACAGCTCGCTTTTGAAGGAAGCAGGTACTTGTTTCAGATCCTGATACCTGGGATATTTCTTAAATCTTGCCTGGAGTGGTATATGACAGGTATGAATCACAGCAAATGGCAGCTACTCTCTGCATTCCCCTTTCTGGAGCACAGACAAATTTATTGGTTAATGTTTATATAAGCACAGTGTAAGTGTGCCTGGTTTACTGTACCAATACCTACAGCTGTAGAATGTCTGTTCTACTCGACAGCATTTAAAGGGCCTTTGGGGTGCACAACCTGTATCCCATTATCCCATTAATGACAAGGCACAGCTTTGGGCAGTAACAGAAAAGTTATTTATATGCACAGTGATTTATTTTCTTCCTCAACCACTTTTACAGCTTCCCCAAGTTATAGAAGAGTCAGTAGCTGGCTTAGTGACACTGGCAAACTAAGTAATACTTTGTACATACTCATTGCTAGGGAGAGAGAAGTGTTGGGTTTATTTTTGTGACCTTTAGATTCTGAGAACTGGCTAAAATCAATTTATAGTTCAAAGAGATTGTACGATAACTACACTACGCAGTAAAATTGCTTCCACTTTGATAGAGTGTGTTAAAATATAACAACAAGCTAACAATCATTGACTTGGATACAGAATGGGAAGTGAAGGGGGTTTGGTCAAGTGTAGGTCAGGGAACAATTTGACAGGTGTCAAGCCTCTGTCTTGAATGCTTAGGAAAAAGATCTAGAAGAAAACCAAGGAACCTAACCTAGCAACTACTGCTCTTAAGGAATAAACATGAGTACTCCTGGCAGTGCAGTCTGTGCAGTAGAAATCATCCAGACTGTCCCTAGAGAACCATACCCTGAATTATGGGAATATCATTGAGAGAGAGCAAGATCAGATGACAGTGGATGCTGTGCCACTGCCACTTTCTGCCTGAGGTCAGCACCCAGCTTTTCTTTTATGAGGTCTTCTCTTCAGTCCTCAGAGATTGATGGGAGCAGTTGAGTTTCAGAGCTCCCCAAGGAAGGCTATTGCCCAGGCTATGAACAATACTATAGAAATTCTTTAATTATCTGTTGCCTTCAGTTGTTGGTATAGTTGCTCTTGCATGACACTTTATTATTGTCTTCACAGGTCACCTTGTGGAACAGATGCCTTGCAGCAGAATTAGGAAAGAAGGAGGGCTGAGTGATACTGGCATGTGTCATGTTCTGATCTCACTGAGGAGGAAACATGTTCTGAAGTCCTGTGCCATTGCTGTGGCAGAAATACAGATGTGGTGATTCATACCACTGAACAATTCCTGTCTTGAAGAATTCCCCCTAGCAGCAAATGAGGTGGTTAATCTATTGGATTTCAACTCATGGAGCCAGGTACTCCTGAAATAATTCCTGCCAGCTGCTCCTCAGGTGAGAGTGACAGAACACAGCCATCAGGGTTTGATTACAGAGTACAGTGTGCTGTAATGCCAGGCTAGCTCACACCTTCTCACAGCCTTCCCATGCAAAACCTTTTAAATTTCTAAATAAATAGAAAGTACCTGGTCTGGGGACTTTGGTACACGTTCGACCGTTTCCAGAGAACCCTGCTGGACACCGGCCACAGACGTAGCCAACGTAGGGGGGTTTCCTGTCAAAACACAGCACTCCAGGGAAACACGGCCTGTTGGCACAGCTGGGCATGTGTGACACAGGTGCTGCACGGCCAAAAAAAGGGGAGTTCAAGCATGTTATTAATAATTTCTCAGATGAAACCCATATCTAAAATTTAGCAGTGACTGCCTGAGCCCAGCTAAAACTTTATAACTGCTTTTATTCTTTTTAAGTCTAATTAATGCAAAGTGTTCCCAAACCTTGAGCCAAGCATGAGAATGTCCTGTAGGCATAGTGTAACGGAACAGCTGTTTCTCATTACAGCAAGATTTATTAGTCCTCCTATTTCATGTTTTCAAGTTTATTACTCCAACTTGTTTGGCATTTATCATGTACAATATAGAAACAGTAATTTTCAGCATAAGTGAAAGATTAACTGAGTGAGAAAAGGTACTATTTGACATCTTTTTGGTCTTTTGTAATTGGAAGGTAATTATCAAACCTTACAGCACCTATACTCTACTTTTGAAATTACACTGTGAAGTACATATGTTTCTGATCTGGAAATCATCCTTAATGTGTCAAACCTTGTATTGCAGAAAACTGCTTTAATTATTTTAGGACTATGTGCAAATTTAACACTCTGGTAATATATAATGTTTTATCACTTATGATGTCACTGAATAGAAACTGTATATGAACTGTGTGTGAAGTATTTAACAGTGTCAAGACAGAGAACAGATGATGACTACAATCTTAATGATGGTTTTAGATATTTTTTAATTGCCTCTAGTGAGGTCTCCATCATAATTCTCAAGTATTTTCTGCATTGTTCTTGCACTTTACCTACAGCATCATGATATAGGATACCTGCAAGAAGCAAGTTCTGCTTAGGGGTTGACTGGCCTGGTACAGATTTAAAAAAAAAAAGAGGTTAAGGAAAAAAACCCTGTTGTTTTACATATGCCTCTACACAACAGATATGACCAATCTCAATTTTTTGCTGCCATCTTTTGCTAGAAAATCAATTAAACATGCAACACTCATTAGGGCAGGACCAACAAAAGCATCATGAAGGTGCACACCCATGTCAGGGAGTGCTGTAGTGCTGCACCTCTGGGAAAAGCTAAAACAGGCAAGTTCATTCCTCAAGTTGATCTTCACTTATGCTTAAAACTCATTATTAATTCAGTGGCTGCCCACTGAATACTGAAATAAAACACCAGCATCACTTGGTTATGGCAAGCTGGCATAAGCTACCACTCTTACCATCTTGCTTTCCATTGATCACTAAAATTTGGAGTGGTTTTGTCTTACCTCAGAAGTGATGTGATTTCTAATTAAGCCTGACCCCTGTCATTGTTGTAATGCCTCCCTTCCATCTCAAATTGTTTAGCAGCAACCCACAGTCTGATGTATTAAGAGAGTTTTTATTTCTAACTCAAATTTTCTTGTACTATAAACCACTAGTTTGTATTTACTGTTAAGGTGTTAAAATTAATGATTTCTGAATACATAAACTGCCCCAAATGGAACAGATTTCATGTCCTTGTATACCTACCATGCCTATCACTTATGTTAAAATTCTTAATTACAGGAGAATCCTTTGCCTCTAAGGACTGCAGTGGCTGCTTAACCTTAGTCCTGTTCAATTCACCTTTGCCATTGCTTAAAGCTTCTGTAACGTCAGCAGCAAGCACAGCTGTGGAAAATATCACAGAGACAAGAGACAAGGTGTTAGAGCTTAGCTGTGATTGATGATAAAAAGCCACAGCAACAGCAAATCAGGTAACCTGGCAGAAGTTTACTCTGGAAGCCAACAAGCAAATAAAGGCAGATCAGGCGGGTCCAGCTGCTGACATGCAGCAAAGCTTCAACCAAGTGTAAGAAAAATTATTGTGCCTAAAATCTCTGGAATTTGCTTATGTGGGAGTTGTAATATGCACTGTGATTTTTCACTGGGCTCAGGGCACTTGGAAAGCCTCAGGTCAACCAGTGTTTGACAGCTCTGCTCCTTGGCTGCGGATGCTACACCTCACCCTGGCAGCTGTGCTCTGAGTCTTGCCTCTCCTTGAAAGCTTCTCTCTGAAACTCTGGTGAGTGTGTTTGTGGGCTTCAGTGAGTTCAGCTGCCAGCTTCGTGTGTGTCAAAATACCTGTAAAAAGTGTATGTGGCTGCAATGAGGAGACTCTGAAAAATGTGATTTTCTGCATAATTTTAAGGTAATGAATTAGGGGATAAAGTCTATGTGGATAGTGCTGCAAGTTAAACAATTATTGCCCTGGGTCTCTTGAACATTCTCTACTCTTAATATTAAAAGACTGAAACTTTGACTCTTTATGTGCATTAAACAATGCAATGTGCTGTTGCTCACTTTAGGAGCTATAGAACTACTTCTGTCCTCCTTCCCTCCTTCCCTTTGTACTTGCTTAAATAAGGGAAGTATGAGCAGGAATATTAAGTCACTGAATCAGAACTAAAAATAATGATTTCAATCCTGTCTCAGGTGAACAAATAAGCCCTCAGGTTTATTCCTTCTAATAAATGTGCACTTCAGAAATGGATTTTTTTTTCTGTAATTAAAAAAATGCAAAGTAAGAAATGTTATATCTTTCAAAAGCACATTATTTGTATAAAAGGATATTATTTGCATATCCTTCGTTCGTGGGTCAAATTAACCAGTAAAATATGCATTTGTGAACCAGATGTAAAATCACTTTAAAATAACCAATGCGGCCAAATGATACAGCACAGAAGACTTTCTATAGAGATATTTGGCAACATGATTGAAGGGATGTTTGGTCAGCCTGGCAAAGACACTGTTGCTGGCACCAGGGTCCTGCAGTTCCCACTCAGTCTGTTCACAAGGGACACTTTTTTCCTTTCTATAGTGAATATGAGGAAATGTTAACGACTGCACAGTAAATATCTGTATCTTTCACTTCTTGGATTTCCTTGGAAATATCAATGAATGAACAAACAAAGAGTCTTCAAGTGTTGATTTATCTCCTTCTGGTTAAAAAAAAAGTTGTTTTGGAGAAGACCTGTGCCGATGTGACTGAAAGAAGCAGAGTGTGTGTCACTCATGTCAAGTGCATTGGAAGCTCTCAAAGTTGCTGTGGGCTCCCCAATAAAGAGTCTGTTGCTCCAAAAGCAAATATGGGGCAGATCTAAAACTGTTCATGGCCATTTTCTTCATGAGCTGGGATCTGAGGAATGACTTCATGCCAAGTATCCATGGGTTGTGTCCTCTGATGAAAACACACCTTGGAAACAGAGCTGAAAGGATGGGAAGGATTGGCATAGGGACCTTCTTCCTCTTATTCTCCCTCCAGCTGACACCCAAACAAAAATCAGCCCTGGAGGTGCGCCCCAAACTCACTCATGGATGTATACTTAGGAGTGAAATAGTGGAGAATGTGCACAATGCCCTTAGAAATTATCTATCTGGAAAGTACTTTTTTGCATGCTGTGGTGTTCATTCTCTACCAAAATGAAAACTAGCAGAGCAATTTGCAAATATCTACATTAATAAAACATGACAATAATCTGTTTTTTACATTTAAAGCTCTGTACTTGAAATGAGTGGCAAAGTATTCAATTAGGGATAACAGTAGTAGAATTGAGCCCATTTTCCCCCCCATCTATTAAAATAAATCATGTAAAACACTTACATTTGCAAGTTTTACCATTTCCCTCCATCCCACTGGGGCAAATTCCACATGCATAAGATCCAAAGGTATTCATACAAGACACTCCAGGAAAACAGAGACTCTCTTCGCATTCATTCTTGTCTTCCTGACAAGTAAGCCCTGTGGCAAAGCAAAGGGGAAGTTAATAATCAGGAAAGATTCCCTGTTTATACTTCAGCTCAAATGTTGAAGCAGACAAAGGCTCACTTCTCAGCTGCAAACTCATTACAGGGTATGTCACTCATGTTCCAGCCAAATTCCCCACTGTCTCACTTAAACCTGCTTTTATCACACTGTTTATTACTTCGTTATTGGCACCAGAAGTGCTGAACTTGAGACTACTGCTCCTGGAAAGCTGTGCATGTTAAATAAAAATGCACATAAATGAAATTAATATTTCCCCTGCATTTCACATCTTTGCTGCTGCTTTTGTTGTCTTGTTCATGTGAGATCTTTGTCATATACTGAAGAAGCCAAAGAACTCCACCATTTTGGCTTCAGGATATGAGGAGCCAGGTACTGACCTCTTGTGTTTTCCACATACCTGTGAACCAGCCTGATAGAGTCTGGCTGAAGGTGAACCTTACAAAATGATCAGATTTAAAAAAAAAAAAAAAACAACTCTAAGTTTTTCTACTTAAAATTAAAATTTGAAGAAACACTCTGAAAATGTCACTGAGCCACATTACTGATGTTCAGAAGATAGGCTGCCACAGGATCTGGATCCAAAACAGTACCTCTTGACAATTGCTGATTTTAGAAAGAAGGTTTTAAAAATCCCTTGAAGCAACTGATATTCAAATTCACAATTTTGAGTGATTTAGTGAATACCTCTAGGGGATGGTGACCTAAAAGTTAAAATTACTATCTGAACAGCAATGAGGCAGAGTTATCAAATATAATTTTGTTTAAAACTCCCTCAGGCTTCGGGTGCTGCTATCTCTGTGCACTTGGGCAAACTTGCCTGGCTCTTGCTGGTCACAGGATGTACAGCCCTGAGGGCAGGTCACAAACCAGCCCAGGTCACTTCTATTAAAGCATCCCCGTTGTCCCTGTAGGAATGTACAAGGAGATTGGGACAGCTTCTGGAGAACCGGGGTACCTGCCCCAAGACAGGTACAGAAAGGTTTGCTCCATATCAGATACCCAGATTTATTGTGACAAAAGGTCTAAGGATAAAGGAATCTTCTTTTTTTTCCCATCAAAAAAGAAATTTGTCACGGTAGAATGAACTGCAGGATGATAAAAACAGAGCATTATTATTCATCTCTTACAACATAATCTCTCATTGCCTCAGCATTGCAGACAGCTTCCACTAGTCCTTTCAAGTTAAAATGGCATCTCAATGTAGAAAACTCAAATTGAAGTCTCTTTATAGATTGAGCTGCCTAAAAAGCCAGTGACATCACCTTCCCATGCCTGCTCCTTCTTGAGGAAAAAAACCCAGCAGCATGAAAGCCACACCCCTTTTCCTGTGCCATCTCAACCTAATTTCTTCTGGTTTTCATGCTTCTTGCTTCATTTATTGAAACTGGACATCGCACAGTGTTGCAGGGCTAGGCTTGCCTTTTTCTTTCTCTTGTTATATTTTGGCTGACTGTTTATATTTTCATTATTTAATTATCACATTCCTGGCATCAGGCTACTTTTCTCTGATGCTGATTTCTGGCAATGCATTGGGAAATTATAAGACATCACATTATAGAATATATTGAATGAGTTACCCTCTGATTAGATTAGTAATTACTTTCTTTCTCCGAGTATCATACAAAAACTAAACATGATACCATAAACAATGAGAGCAGGAGCAAAGTTCCCAGTTTCAGTCACTTCTCCCTTGGTCCCTCTCATACTCTCCTTCTCACCTTTAAATACTGCAGTTTCACTGTAAAGGGCTGTCTTTCAAATCTCAAAGATGAGGGAATTACAAGAATCAAAGGAATACTTTTAAGTAACAAGATAAATTTTAAAACTCAGCCACTTGGCTGATTTTTGTGATGTAAAGGTGAAACTATGCAAGCACTGCTTTTCACACAGAGAGATTTGATTTTAAACAGTGTCTGACCAATCTGGGCATAATGATAATCCCGATGAATCCAAGGATAAATGTTTGCAAAGACTGAAACTTGGCTGGATGATGCTGAAGAAGCGGCAGAAATAGACAGAAAACTGTCTGCACCAAGAAGTGTCAATTATTCTGTTTGCATGACCTCCAGTGCACTGTAGCACAGGGGAGTCTCAACTGTCTTGGCACTGCTACAGTACAAATAAAACTAATAAGAATAGAAGTTCTTCAAGTTCCAAGGCTGAACCATCTGTTTGTGTGCCAGCTATATTTCTCCATCCCTGCATGGGAAGTTGTCTGAGAAAATAAAGTCCTTTCATGCCTCAATAGGAGCTGACCACCTACAGATGCAAAGAAAGATTTTTTGACTGTGTTCACATTAAGTTGACTCTAAAGGAACAGAAAAATCTCATTTAGGGGCTCTATGGTTATTAGAAACCATTAACAAATCCTGGGAGTTTCTTCAGTTTCCTGAAATATAAAATGAAATTATCCTTCCATCTTGCTCCCCATCCCACCCCCAACTTTGTACTAATCACTGGTATATGGGGAAAGAAATAATGATTTTGTGATGGGGATAGCTTTCAAGGACAAGTTCTGTTCTCAGGTGGGTGATGTTCTTGTTTTCTGTGGCCAAAACAATAAACAACAGGGATCCTTGTTATCTTGTCAACAATGTAGATGAAAAATGAATTAGCTTTGAACACTCAGAGACCCAGTAATAATTCTGGAGTCAGCCTCCTCTCAGATTTTCTGCCTGGCTTTTCTCCCTACCTTGTTCCCATTCTTATATTTTACCCTTACTCTGATGCACCTGAGTTGCTGCCTCCCTTGCAGGGGTGTTTGGGAAGCTCTCACAAGTTCACCTCTTTTTTCTACTGCCTGTTTGCTGTCATTTGTAGAGATTTGATGGTGAACTGGTGCTGTCACTTGAGCTGCATAGCATCGCCTTCTCATTAGATTATTGATGGTTTTCTGGGGAATTGAGGCATAAACACAGCATCAAGAATGAGTTTTATTGTTGTCACCGAACCTGCCCTGAAGTGAAATCATCTGCTTCCCAGTTGGCTTTCAGCTCCACTTGCTTATAATTTTTCACCTGCTATTAAAACTTTGAGATGTATTCCTTTTTCACTCAATCATATTTTATTTTCTTTTGCTGCTTGTGTTTTGGCATTTTGGGAAGAACAGCAAAACCATTGCACTGTTATTTGACTTGCAAGAACTAAAGGTGCAGGAAAACCTGGTGTTTCTCTGGCCATCAAGGTGTTGTGTGCCCCTGTCTCTCTGGTCAGCAGGTCCTTAACTGAGGTCATTAACTCATAGAATTATATTGATTTTTATTCATTTCATCCAACTCCTTACAGACAACCAGTACTTTTTCTCATTGTATATCTTCAGTGTTTAAGCAAATACACAGTAAAAAAATCCCAATTTTCCCTGTGCTTGTAGGAATGTTCTTTCCAGAGGATTCAGGACACTCAGCATATGTTTGCTTGGCTTAGGGATTTTTATATTTTGATCAAGCTTCCACTTTATAACTTAATTCTCCAAGCTTAGGCTTGTGTGTTCTTGCCTCAGTGCAGTCTCCATAAAGACTCTGGACAGCAGCAGGCTTTGGCCATTAGGTAGCATTACCTGGAGTCAACACAGATTAGGTGTCACAGAATTTTTAGGCCATTTTTCTGTACTTCTGAATGATTTTATTTTTCATTTCTGCTGGAATTTTATAAAAATGCACTCTGGGCTTGCAGTCCCACATGACCAAAATGAATGAAACAATGGAGGTTTCATGAGCTGCTGACAGGCAGGAAGAGCACTTTGCCCACTGAGTAAAATCTGTTCACTGCTTTTGTTTAAAAATGAGGTTTTTTCTATATATATGCACCAAAAGTGGTGATAATTATGTCCATTTGATGTTGCTTCTAGTTGATTTTTCAAACCTACAACACTGACAGCAGCCAGCCTTATGGGTCTCAAGAATGTGAACAGAGCAGGGGGTTAAGTGATCATCTTTCTTCCCTTCATTTCTTAAAATCACATTTTGTCCAGCTGTTCTGGTTTTGGCTTAGATAGAGTTCCAAAATCAGGGCACCAGTCTTGAAGAGTTTCAAGGGTTAGATTTTGTTTTATTGTCATGTCTGACAACTCAATGGCCTTGTGATTTTCTAATGCTTAAATTTAGTGAAGCTTCAAGCAGGACTAAAGGAAAATTTATTTTTCCATGTTTTCCATCTCTACTTCTCCTTCCTAGACCTAAAAAACCCATTTAATCCCAGTTCTTTCCTCAGTTTAATTAAGTGAAATCCTGTCGAGTGCAAAAGGGTCGTGGATTTTTGCCTTTTCTCTCTTTCACTCAGTCTTCTCCTAGCTCATCTCATGGATGGACAAATCCATGGGAAATGAGCAGCAAGCAACAGAGATCAGGGAGGTTCACATCCTCCTTGAGCGATCATTTCAGGACAACAGAGCTTTAGGTCATTTTTCCTTATCATTAAATAGCTGCTTTTGCACATTTCTGTCTATGTCTAAAGCTAAGCCATGGCAGCAGAAGAACAGGATTATGTTTGCAGTCCATTTGGCAGATGTTGTGGTCATGCCACACTAAAAAATCCTGTAGCTCAATATATCTGTAGTGAAACCAGAGATGCCAACAGAGATGTGTTACCTCCCAAACCAGGGGGGCATTTACAAAAGTAGCTCTCCATGCTGTCCACGCAGGTTCCGCTGCCACAGGGGTTTGATTTGCAGTCCCTGGTGTCTTCCTGGCAGAGTTCTCCATCAAATCCATTTGGACATAAGCACAGGTATTCACCAAGGCCTGGAGGGTATTTAATATTGGTGACACATGTGCCACCACTGAGGCAGCTGCAGGGCTTCACTACAACCTGGGGAAGGCAAAAGGGAATTGTGGTAAGATTCCTGTGAAGGATCACAGCTGGGAGGTGTATTGTTACGCTTTAGGAAGGGGAGATTTGCACTGCAAACATGTTATCCAGTATGATGGAAACTTATTTCTAACCAATTTCCTTTGTCTAGATAGATGGTCCTATACTCAGAGTACTTATTTATTTGACTGAGAGCTCGACTTCAAAGGGATTTCTTTTTTCATCATTTAGGGGCACATTCTGACTTCTTATAAGGAAAAAACCTCAACCTTATTTGCTGTAACAGCAGCTTTCACATGGTATCTGAAGGCAGAATTTGTTCCTTATTCTTCAAAGAAGAAAGGAAAAATCTCTTCTCTTTGCCTGCCTGCCCACCTTCCTCTTTCACATTACAAATGGCTCCCAGGCAGGAACATGACTGTGGCATTCCTTATCTGGTCTCTCTCTTCAGGGAAGGGAGATCCATGGTTGCATTTTACGGATGTACAAGAACTGCATTTCAACGGATTCAAAGCTCTGCATTATCTCCCCTAGATAACACAGGTCTAGTTTGAAATATTTCCATTAAAACTATATCTAGGCTCCAGTTTCCCCTCTGCTGTGTGGGTTCAGCAGATTGGTATTTTGTGGTTTGAATAAGTAAAAATAGGAATCTCTGGGAATAAAAATCTTTTCTTCACAAAACTGTTCTTATGTCAAGAGTGTGCATGCAGCTTTATTAGCTCATCCGATCAGAGGATTAATGTTAGCCTATACAATAAAGACAAAGCCATGCACAAGCTCTGCCAAGAAACTTAGAGTGTGGTGTAATGACATAAGAGCAAGACATCCTCTAAAAATATCATTGAGAATGAGTTATAATCTCCCTTTTATAGCTAAAGCCTGGTCTTTTATGTTATATGCTTTTTTTGTGCAATCCAGATGCAGAATGTGAATTTTAAAGCAGATTAATGAACCATTAAAAGGCTCTGCAAGAATGTTCTTTCAAACAGCAGTCAATAGCACTCTCTCTTGTTCCCTGTATATATAGTTTCTATGTTCTCAGAGATATTTATTCCATTAATTGATCATTATTGCTGTGCTGGATATTTTACACTTATGAGGAAATAGCTGAAGCCTTGCTTTCCAAGACAGTAACAAATTATTAGCTATGGTGACGATTGCACAGTAATGTTGACGTGACAAACAGGTTTGTTTTGTTTTTCCTTTAAAGTGTTCTTTCCCTTACCTCAATAGAGTATCTGCTCTGTGCATTGCACTCATCTGACACGGTGAATTCAAAGGTCTGCATTTCTTCTGAATCAACTTTCCAGAGAAGAAGGCCAGCAGGAGAGAGCCTGGCATCCCGTGGCCCAGCCTCCAAGATGAATAGCACAGCTGACCCTTCTGGATCCACTGCTATTAGCTGGTAAACAAAATTCTCACCAATAAATGTCAGCAGCTGGCTGGAGGGGGCCTGGAACACAGGAGGCAGGTTGTCTAAACAGCAAAAATGAAACCATGATTACATAAACTCCAGTTTCTCCCATGTAAAGATTCTCAGAGCAGGTCTTTGAAGCACTGCTTTCAAAGAAAATGTACGAAACATACCCAGAGGCTGATGGAGGAAGTGATTTGGGTCTTAGAGGGAGCAAATGGCTTTACCAAAAAGAACACCTTTTTCCTCACCTTTTTTTTTGTGCCCTATACTGAATTTTTGTCCCATCCTGCACTTTGATTAATTTTGATGTGCTATCTGATCTATGGGAGTAAATAATGCATGATTTTCTATAATCTCCCCCTAATACCAATTACTAAAACTGCAATTAGTTATATTTCTTATACTTACATACATGTTTAATCTATCTACCATCCATCCATTTAAATACAAGTAAAATAAATCTCAGAAGGATGAATGAAAAATTAATTGGGAGGACAACTCAGAGGGAAAAGTAAATTGTAACTCTTTCATTGAGTAGTCTCTACTGCCTTTACCCATGAGGAATAATTAAGCCCAAGCAGCTTGACTGAATTCATCTGGACATTCCATCAGGAACAAAGGTCTTTTCAGTGCCACTGCAGATACATCAGTGGTGCTGAGACTCTCTATCCCCAGTGACAGTGGTGTGTATCATGTCACCTTTGGCACTGTTATTTCTAGGGTTGCTGTTTACATTCAGTATTTCCTCAATGAAGATAAAACCCCCTAATTTTACAAGGCTATTTAACAGCAGAAGACAAATGCTACCTGAAGATACTTTCAATGTACATAGGCAAGGGGGACAAGGTAGAGAAAATGATAATATTTTATAATTAGAAGCCAAGGAAAAGTAAGATCAGATGAGTACCCTGAGGTGACAGCAACTCTTTTCAGGGCCAGGAATTTCATGTCCATGTCCTAAGCCTCCCCAGTCTCAAGGCATCTTTCCTCTTTAACCAGTAGTGCAAATTGACAGGTATTGATATTTAAAGGAGTCTTCTCACAATGTGATTTGACCATAGTTATGTTTAACTTAAAGCACATTTCTAATACTGAGGATTAATTTCAAGCCATGCTCTAACATTATATACTTGTTCTCATAAGGACTCCTTGCATTATGCTCATGGGAAATCACCATTAGGGGTTTTTTTGTGGTGCATATAATTTCTATCCAACTTTGCTTTCCATAGCACAGTTTAGATTATGCAATTATTTAAATATGTATCTCTTTTATTGCTGCTGTGCTATGAAAGCTTCCTAAAATGCTTGTCCAGCAGATTGTCCTGGCATCACTGTTGAAAGCTTCCATCTATTCATTTACCTTTTATTTCCCAAACACTAAAGCCATGGAGCCCATAAAAGTTGTGCCCAAAAGTAATCAATGAAATATTGATGCAGGGTATGCATTTATGGATAAACACAAAGGTGTTAACTGAATGGATGGTAAGTGGAAGTGGTAGGCACAAAATAACATAAAATCAGATGTTCTGAAAGGAGTCTGTGGAGGAGTGTTTCTAATTCTACAGAGATCTGCTTGCCATCCAGTAAATATATATACACTCTCCCTATTACTTCAGAACTTTCAAAGTAGTTTTTGCACTTTTGAAAACAGGTCTGACAAACCCTTTTTTCTAAATACTTTTAAATGTTAACATCATTTAAAAGTGAACCATGATGGGTTTCAGAGTTCCCAAATCACTTCTAGTCTTATAAATTTCAAAACAAATGCAGTTTTTACTTTTTAAACCATTTCCTGAACTTTAAAATTGAGCCCTCTTGGTATTAATAATGAATCTGTCTGTGTAACACTCAGGATCAGCTCATCCCTAGGAATGCTGCTGCTCTGGCCAACTCAATATAAGGTCAGGTTGGGTGTGGCTCTGAGCAACCTGGTCTAGTGGGAGGTGTCCCTGCCCATGGCAGGGGTTGGGACAAGATGATCTTTAAGGTCCATTTCAAACCCTTCAGATGTTTTGTATTATTCCATGATTCTATGACAGAAAGGAGGCAAGGTTTGTGAGTCACAGACAATATCCCTCATTGGACTTAAATATTTTTCTGGGGGAAAACACACAGCTTTCAAGTGTACAGGCTCTTCTTCAGGTCTGACTTGCCCTTAGGCATTTTAGCTACTCATCCAAGTGACATCCAAAGGGATTTTTAGTTGGCCAGCTTTTGGGATATTATAAAACTGCAACAAACCAAGCAGACAGGTTCTGTGACTCACATACCTTTCCGTAATGTGTTTGTGTTTACAAAGCCTAAAAGGGCAGAGAAACTGTCTAGAAGCACCACATGGATCTAAATAAAATCAGTAATATAATCTTTATACTGACCAGATGTAAGTATGCTCACATAAGGGAGGAGATGAGCTGTGGGGATAGCACTGCTGGAAACACGGATTTTCTGCAAAGTGTGGGGCAAGCAATGGTTGCTGTTTACACAGGGCATGTAGCCATGGAAAAGCTATGATTAAGTCTTCAGCCTTCAGGAGATGGTTTAAAAGGCAGACTTGTCCATGACCCCTGCCTCGAGGGGCTGCAGAATGAGCCTTTGGGTTCTGTGGCAGTGAAGGTAATGAGTGGCTGATCCCTATCACCTGGACTCCCTGCCAATCCAAGCTCTGTTATGTGGCATTTCATAGGATTTGGCTCAGAGAAAGGAAGCAATTCTTCCAGATATCAAAAATATACACTAGTGTTTTAAAAACAGTGTTTTCCCCAAATTGCCTCCTTAAAGATTTGTACCTGTGAGATGCTGACAGAGATATTTAGGGTTCATCACGTTTAGCTGACAGACTTGGGCACTGCATGGGGCAGTGTCATATCAAAATTTTATTTTCAGGTATTTTTTTCATTTATTAATCTGAGATTTATCAGATTTCAGACAGAAAAAAGATGCATAGTGTATGCAATGGAGTCTGTGTTTCTGGTGCACCCAATTATTCCCACTGCAAACAGTCCATGTGCACTGCACAGGACAGATTCAGGTTATCTGAATGAAGGAACACTATATTTAATAAAATGAGACATAAATTCACAGATAAGTGCTTCTAAATTCTAGAAAAGAAACCCCTGTCTTACTTTCATTAACAGACCAGGTGAACTTAGAAATGTCAGGTTCACAGAGAAGACAAGGGCTGGTAGGGCTTGACTCTCCTTCACCATAGCAAAGTCCATCTATATTGCATGTATTTTCCTGTCAAAAAAAAGGAAAATAAAAACAGGTAGGAGGTGAAGGGGATGAAAAAAAAGGAATAAGAAAGATAAGAAATTAGCAATTAATAGTTTCCTGATATAAGCAGAAATTCACTTGTCTCTTGAAAAAATGAAAGAGTAGCAATTTAAATGTTGGTGTTTTCTGCTTACAGTGAGGAAACAAGCCGTGGAATTTTTCCAGTTCCAGCTTGGGATCCTTGTAGCTTTGAATGCTTTAGCTTAGGCAGTGCAGTGTTTCTTTGTCATAGATGGATGATGGACGCAACAGAATGTGACACTTTTCCCATTTCCATGCTCATGTGGTGTATGTGGTCATTTTTCCCAGCTGTTTCTGTTAATGTGATAAGTATCAGGTATCCATACAAGGTGAGCCCCACAAGATTCACAAAACCCAAGACTAGATAAAAGCTCCATTTGAAATACTGGAATCCTGCTCTTATTTCTGGAGTTCTTCATAAATATATGCAAAAGCAGTGCTATGAAAGCAGACTAAAGGAGTGCATTAGAGTTTAGGCTCCCATGAGGGAGCTGTAGATAACAGCTGAGCACATCCACGGTGCCTCAGTGGAGCAGAACATCCCAAAAGGGCATCGTGTGGTGATGCTGTGTGGGCACAGCAGCCTTTGGGCAGACCTGCTCCTCTCCCAGTTGGGGAGCCCACCAGGGCCAGAGGAGCCATGTGGGTTCCACGTGAGCAGAAGACACTTGCATTATCTAAGAGGTGAGCACAGGGACATAATTAACAGGTGTAGTTAAAGATCTATCCCATGGGAAGGTCCCATGGCAGAGTTAGGCCTTGTAGCCTGTGCTGAGCTGCACGGGCAGGTGGGACTTTATCTGACCATGCCAGTTCCCAGGAAACCATGGAGTACTTTTGGGAACAAGGGGAATGTCCTGGCCACAGTGGGACAGCAGGAGGGAGAAGCTACCAAGACCAAACACATTTTTACTTTTCCTTCCTTTGCTTTCCCAAGACTGATATGTGTCCTGTTACTGGCCTTGTGGTTTCTATCTACTGCTTTACTGCTGTCTCAAACTTCTTTTGCAAACTGCATGAGTTAATATTTTAAATAATACTACTTTATGAGTAATAGGTAAGGTAGAGAAACAAAAAGCATTCTCATAATGGCCCCAACATGATAGAACATGACAGATCTCCAGCATTAAAACCTGGATGTTAATTAGATTTTATTACATTGTTGTTTTCCAGGGCTTGATGATCTGATGAAAAAAAAAAAAAAAAAGATAGTTTTTTTTCTGTGATAGGATGGGACAGAATGAGCTCCATAAAAGAACACAGAATGTGAAATGGCCTGATATAAAGTGTCCCCTAATTGAAACACCTTTTCTGGAAGCAATTTAGGTGTTGCAGAGTAATGTAGAAGGGGTAATTAGACTGTGGTCTGATGCAATTGGAAGCCTAGTTCAAATATTCCCTTGAAGCATTTTAGAATAGAAATTACTATAATCCCTAGAGAACAGTATATTGAGAGAAAATAGATATTTCTGAGTTTCATAAACCTAAGAATAAGGAAAGCCTTTTACAAAAACCCCTCACCTTATATTTAAGTGAAATTATTCTGACACAATTATTTTTATCTGAAACTAAAGTGGTTTTGCCCTCAGTTGGGCTGCGTTGGGTTTCCCTGCCCTTATCTCTCTGAGAGCAGTGACAGAGGGACTTTGGGACAGCCAGTCAGGGTCAAACTACCACATGGGCCTATCAAGTAACTTCTGTTCACTCACTAACTTGAAAAAAAAGTGAACTTTTTAAAAATTTTGGTAACTGGTATGTGCTTGCAATCAGTGCAGGTCTTAAAACTGTTTTCTCATTAGCGTTAGTGAGAACAGTGAGGCAAATCAGTTAAGGTGTACCTGATTAATCTTCATTTTATAAAAAACTGACTGGTGGCCTCCTATGAATTCATACTTACCTCAGGGCAGGAGAGCAGGATCAGCACATTCAAATAGCCCACCTAATACCCTCCAAAAAATTTTTGAAGCCCCACTGCAAACCAGATGATTTGCTTAATGCAGGGCTCAGGAAAAAAGAGCAGGGAAGATCTTTTCAAGGGATGTTACACCAGTAAGTCCACAGGAAAGCAGAGGGTTATAGTTCTCTGCAGGCAGTTTCTAACATGTTGGCAGTTTAAAATGTAGCTCTAGACTTCTGATTATGGTTTTGAAACTGTCAAAATACTATATGTTTGTACTTAGCAGTCTTTAATGCAAGCAAGAACGGTTTATGTTCTCTCAAGGGTGTTCTCACATGACAAAAACTGTATAACAGGCATCTTTGTGTGCCTCTTGCTAAGGCAGAAAATGGGAATAGAAATGATATACCCTCACCAAACAGGCTGGGAGAGGGAAAATAGCAGAGACACTTCCGAAGTGAAGTTGAGCCTTTCAGGGCAGGCTCCTCACTCTTATTTACTCCCACTAACAGCTGCAAAGGATAAGTATTGCTAACCACAGACTTTCCTGAGGTGTTTGTGTGAGGAAGGTCCATCATAAAGCATGCTCTATCAGGTGTTCATACCCCACGTAAATATGAAAAAGAAATAAAATATCTCAGACGTGAGGTTGTGAAAGAGAAAAGCGAAGTGTTGGGCTGTGCAGCTGATCTGTGAAATAGGTTCTCCCCTTCCAGAGCAGTTATTACACACAGTACATCAGAGGGAGGGAGAGGGCTAAGGAAGAGATGAACGATCCGTATTAAACCTTTATGATCTTTAAATTACCTTTAATTTACAAAGTCCGGTCGGATGGAATTGGCAGACCTGGCAGACCGCGTCGTACAGGGTCAGCACTCTGGAATTACTGTACTGGAAGCCATCGTTAGTGATCTAAATGATACAAAATCATCTTTATAAGTAATAATGTTCCATATGGAGACTGTCTGCTCATTGTGGAGCACATACCGCTGCCCCCTTGAACTGGATGTGTGCCAGCAAGATAAATTAAACCACTTGTGAGTGGCTCTGCAAGCTAACAAATTGCTTAATGCTCCAAACTGGAAACTCTTCATTAATAACCAAAAGATCTTTTGGCTCAGCTGGCATTCAGCTTTTCTGATTGCTGTTAGGTTTTATCCTGAGGGGCTAATTTTTCCAATACCCTTATGAAGCTGTACTCAAGTACTACAAGGGGGATTTCAAGGAGTTGTGGAACACAATTAACATTTTTGGCTGGAACTCAAAACCACTTTTTTACTAATAGCAAGTCAGTAAGCAAAATCCTTGGGCTGAAAGTGAAAAAAAAAAAAAAAAAAAAGAGAATGTGTATTATATAGGGTTATTTGAAATTAACCTTATAAAATATTCAAGGGTGGACAATATGAGAGAGCAACAGTTTCCTTTCTATAGGAAGGTACATTAGAGCAGTCACCTGTCCCAGCTCACAGTGGGTACATGTGGGTAATTCAGAAAGCCTAGAACATGGCCTTTTTTCTCTAAGAATGCTTACATGATACAAAAGAGTTGAGGAAATTCATATTTTAATTTTTCCACAATAAAAATGAAAATATACCAGAGAAGTGTGGAAAAGTGGTTAACTTCTGAGAATGCTTTGTGAGACATCTTGAGAGGTGTGAACCTTAAAGAGCACCCCAAAACCCTGGGGAAAGCCACGCTGTAGACACTGATGAGAAGCAGCAGGAAAGCCAAGCCCTTTTATCAGGTATTTTTCAGGTTTTGTCTTCTCACAATGAAAATAAAGCTGCTGTTTAGCAGACCTAAGAGAGCCTTTGCTCAAGTGCATTCATCAGGTGCCCCTGTGTCTTCTTGCTATGAAATCAACACCCAGCACTCGTCCATCTGTCCTGTGACCCCAAAGCTGAAACATCCTGTCCCTTTGCAAAGGGTTGTTTACAAGATCAAGGGCATAAAGTTTTTGATCAATCAATAAACTCTTTCAGTTCACAGAAAGAATGTTTTGTTAAACTGAACAAAGATAAACAGAAGCACAGAGAGCAAAAAATACTTAGTAAATTTCATAAAAAGCAGCAATTATCATGAATTGGTTGAAAGCTCATGGAACATAATAGAGCAGATTCTCCCACAATGCCACGTGGGATAGTTCTCAGCTCAAAATGCACTGTGAGCTCAGAGTGTTTGTGTCTGCAGAAAACTCCACAAGGAGAGGAACAGGCAGTATTCATGGATATTCACAATTTGAACTTGTGGAAGTGGAATAACTTCTGTGTACTAATATAAATTGGTCCAAAAATCCAGTAAAATTAATTGACCTAATAAAATTCATCGGTTTAAGGAAAATATTAGACTGTTGATATATTAGACTATACTGTGTTGTACTCCAGGTAAAAATGCTTTTAAAAGAAGTAACTAATTTCTCCTGCATTTTGAGAAAAAAGGAAATAGGCAACCCCCCTCTAGACCTGCCCTTCACTGAAAGACTCTGGCAGCAAGACTTCCATTAAGAATTTATTATTCCTAATGTAATTTAAATTTCGTTTAACTTCATTCTTTTACCAAAGTATCCAATGTTGTCTCAATACCATTGCACTAATAATGGGTGAAGAAATGGCTAGACAGGGAAAAATATAAAAAACTGTAAAATTGCACTAATTGTTCTGTCTGAAGCGAGCATTGTGAGTGAATTGTAACACTTGAAATTTGATTTTTTTAATCTATATTTTTTCTACATTCTATTATAACCATCCATTTTGATCTCCATTTAGAATTGTGCTGTTTTATAGCTATTTTAATTGTTTTTCCATTAGTCATCTTAGTGATGTGGAACAAACACTTTGATGAGAACTAAGCTGAGCAAACCTTAAACTTGTTTGGATCTTAAGAGGCAAAAACCCACTTAGAGCTGGGCCTTGTTTGCTTGAGCATAAGTATCATCTGGAAAGAAGGAGCTGCTTCTGGATTGATGGAAAGGATGATCAGGAATTCTGTTGCTTCTGCCTCAGGTTTTCATCTGTCATGAAATGATTTTGGCTATTGGCATCACTCTACACAGACTTTGTATGAAAGTTTCTAAATGAAAAATGAAAGCTATAAAACTGTCCTGAGTTCAAATTCAGTTTTTGCCTCGCTGAATTTTTAAATATTTTTTTTTTTATTCTAGACAAATACAGCAACAACAATTTAATAAAAAGGAAGAGAGCCGCTGCCCAAATTAGATTAGTGCCTGCCAAGCTCTTTCACCTCTTCACCCAGGCATCTGCCTGGACAGCTCAAGTCATCTGCTGCCCAAGCATGGGTTTGTAATTTGATATCTCAATTAATTATGCCAAACACTCTGGTGTAGCCACATGTACTTTCTTATCTGCATTCGGCAGCATGTCATGGAAACAATGGGCAAACATGAATACAAGAGGAGATAAAATGAAAGAGCACTGAGAGAGTTCTTGTTCCCTCAGTGCTGGTGGTAAAAAAAGATTTAGTGAAATTTTTCTGGCTCCTTTGAAATTTGATTTGGAAGGGGGGAAATATTCTGAAAATATTGAACAGTGACATTTCCAGAAAGAATTGTGTTGATTTTTGGTTCTGAAAAATCTTTTAGCTATATTTTGAAAAGTAGATATGGAGATACATAACCCAGATCGTCAATGTTGCAATAAGTCTTATGAGGAAATTTCTGGAGCACGGGTTTTTGAACACCTGTGGAATTAATTGAAAGTAATTTTTTATCTTGAAAAGCTCCATGATTTTGTTCTCTGTGCTGCCATGTAAGGCCAGCTGTCTTTGAAACTGAGCACTGGGCTCTGCCTTCCCAATTTGTTCATCAAAAGATCCACAGGAGTACCAGGATTCACGTGCAGAGTGAGATGATTTAATTGAGCATTCGCTGTGTAGCCGTCAGCCTGGTTCCTCTGCAGGGTTTGAAGGAGAGGGAAAGGGCAGGAGGCTTACAGGTGCAGAGGTTTTCTTGAGCTTTAGTGCATGGAAAGAGAGTTTTTGTACCTATTTTTGAGGGAAAAGAATGAGAAAAATTGTACAGACTTCCTCAGGGCTGAATGGAAGCACTTGAACACAATCAGAATTGTAATAGACCTGCGCTGTGAGGAAGCTGTCCTGGGAATACTGGAGAAACCTTCCTGTGCATATACAAGGATTTTAGCTGTCCTCTTGGGCCAGGAATGTCCAGGATGTTTCCCTCTCAGATCCTTCCACCATGAGGCAGCATTTTATCTCACAACTGGCAGAGTTCAATACCTTTTTTGAGAAATTTTAGAGGCCTGAGCAGAGGACCTTCCCTCCTGGTTCAGCCCTGGTGTGTGACACAAGGAAGGTCCAAGGTCCACCCCGGCAGCAAACACTCAGGCTCTTCTCCCACAGAGGTTTTATCCTAATGCCCTAAACTTCCAAATCCTTATCTTTTTTTAGATAAAGACTGACTAGAAATCATACCCTGCCAAACATCTTTCTGTTTCCCCCAGGCCATGTGTCAGCACATGTCCCCAGCTGGGGTGCAGGTGGCTGCAAGGTGCAGGACAGGCAGTAACACCATGGTGAAGGGAGTGTTTTACGTGTTTCATTTTGCATGCTGCAATTTTCACAGCACATCTGCAGTCTCCCTACAATGGCAATATATTCTTCTCAGCTACAGAGCCTTTAAAAGATCTCAGTCTTGTATAAAATCAAGTGATCTGCAGAAAATAACCATCCAGGCTGAGAGTGAAACCAAGGGCAGCAGGCACGCAGGGTCGGGAAGGCACTGGTTTCCTGGGAATATTTAGAAAGTGGGTACCATTTTGTGAAAATAAGCAGCTAAAACCACAGCACAGAACCCAGAACAAGCAGATACTGCACATGCTTCTTCCTGCAGCCATTCAGGCCAGGACTGTGACATCCCAGCTCAAGACTGCCCAAGAGCCAGCCCGTGCCCTTCTCCTGCACCGTGCACGCAGCGCTCGCACAGCCAGGGAGTCAGAGCTCTCTGACACTTGCTGCCTAATCAGGAGCTTGAGCTGGGCTTTTCAGAAATGGAATACTAATGATTAACAATTGATTAGCACAACTGCATCAATCTCAGGTGATTGCCTCTAGAAGTGGTTGTAATTTGCACTTTTGGATTGGCTACAGAGACGCCTGGGTTTAGCTCATTGTTTTGGTTGGTGGGGTGTTTTTTTTTCTCTACATGACATTAGTGTGAGTATTTCTACAGGCATTTTCATTTCTGAAAGGAAGAAAATTGTGCTTTGCATTTTAATTTACCATGACAACTGATTTTCTCTTTCTAAAGCGTTTCTTAGAAACGTAATAAAATTCCTACTTTCACTTGCCATCTCGCGAACGGCTCGTCACCGGCCACGAAGTGCACAGCCTCTGTGATGTTCAGCAGTGGGATCTGGCAGTCAACGGCCTCAGAGCTCAGAAAAGCTGCTTTTGTGCTTTCTTGTTCTCTTGATATCCATTTGCCATCGAGATGCTACAGTAGAACAGAGGGAGAGTGCAGAAACAGAAGGCTCATATAAAGAGAATCCGGTTGTCAATGTATGTTTGTATTTCTAATCGATAATATAAGGCATTCCTAGGTGTTTCATTTAAAAGGAATCATGCTGTTACTTTAGCTACCATAAAGGGGAAGCCATGCTTAGCCATGCATGCAGGTGGGCTATTGATTTAGGAAGTGCTGTGGTCTGCACTTGGGACGAGCAGCTGGGATGAGACAGGGTGATGTAATCGAGTAACTTTGTGTTTGCTCCTGGAGCTCAGCAGCCAGCTCGTGGCTCCTTTAAGGTGATGTCAGCTACTCCTCTAGATCAGCTGCACAAAACATTCCAAGCTGGTAAGAGCTTCTGGAGCCCTAAGCGGGCATGGCAAATCTCATCTGTGCCTCATGAGTGTGCCAGCACTGACTGGGAGTCAGGCTGAGTGTCTGTTCTGAGGTGGATTTATGAATTTAATCAAACATTTCATATCTGAGGATGCTGATCCACCAAATAACTTAGTTGCAGCATTGCCTGTGTATAGTTGTTTATGATAAAATTACAGTGCTAGCATAAGAGATGAATTTAATGCTCATTAAAAGTTCTGGTGTTGAACTATGACTAAGAAAATTCAATTAAGAGCCTCTGTAACTGTGCTGAGGAAACCCTACGTTCAACCACAAAACTTAGCACTTAAATGTGTGTTTTAAAACAACCGAGTGTGGTGATTCCAGATGTACCAAATGAGAAATAATATTGTGATGTCAGGCTCCAATGGGGTACAGAGCAGCTGAACCAAACAGGAGTCAAACAAAACTCCACAGAGATAATGAGCAAGAACTCATGGCTGTGCATTTCCAGGGAATCAGTCCTGGAAAGGCCTGAGCCTCTTCAGCTCCCCTCGCTCGTAGCACACACAATGGCAGTGGGCTTGGAAGGTGTTTATACTCTGATGAGGCAGTGAGAGAAGATAGCACAGATGAGAGTAAAAGATTTCTGTATAAACATGTTAAAGTTTGGCTGTATCATCAATATTTTAGGAGCCAACAGGGGGCTGCTTACCATTAACCTGGTGACCTGGCAGTGCAGGTTGGGAGACTCTTTGAATCCCAGGCCAAACACCCGGATCCTGGTGCAGTCCGAGGCACGGATGTCGCAGAGGCCCCCGTTCTCCAAGCCCGTGATTTCCAAGGCTTGTTCTGCAAGGGGGAGATAGAGACAAAGCTTTAGAGAGCAGCACTTACACGCTGTTCTGTTCTGCTTTTTCAGAGATTTTGTTGTAGTTGTTCCTGGTTGTTGTGGTTTGATACTTTTCCTTAGGGTCTTCCTTGCCTCCCTGTGGATTTCTCTTGAATAGGAAACAGCGGTTGTCAGAGGGGAAAGCAGCAAACCTCCATTAAAGATTGTCCTGTGCACCCAGTGCTGCAAGATGTGAGTGTCAGAGCTTCTGAGCCAATTCACTGAAGCTGTGGCTTGGTGTTAAAAGGTCTCCAGGGGTAAAACTTCTGTTGACCTAAATATCCAGTGGTAATACTGCTGCTGACCCAGGCAACAGGATGGGAGCACAGCTGAGAGGACAAGGCCTCATCCCATAGCATGGAGAAGCAAGGGAACAAGACAAGTCCATGCCACCAGGCTCCCTGTAGTGTTAAAAAGCAGGGTAAAAGCCAGTCCTATGTTTTTGTTCTGTTGGTTGTTTATTTTTCCCTAAAGTTTTGGAGGCAGTAAAAGGATTCTCAAAGGAAAGCCTTCTTGAGAGGGTTAAATCATTGACGGTAGTGCTCAGCTCTGCACTGTGCCAGCACAAAGGGTATGCACCAGCTAAGTTTCCCTTAAAGCCTACATTGAGGCCTTAAGTAAGGCTTAAGTGATGTACAGACTCTGCTGGCCCCCTTACAAGGCTGACTTGCACCTATTGCTGTTTTTAAAATATTTTATGATTCTCAGGTAATGTTTCCTTTGAATTCTGTTGTACTTTAGGTACTCACCATTTAAAATTGCTCATTGCTTTCATGTTGGAGTTATTTCTACAGAGGAAAAATGCAAATCCATTGGATGCCAGGATTCACATATTCAATTAAGAAAAATCATAATTTGGTAGATATTTGCATCAGCTCTTGGCTAGCACAACACTCAGAATGGCTTCAATATCATACATCAATAACAGCAGTTGGTCAGGATCATGGTTACATGTTTTTATTTATACTGTTTGTAGTTCTAGTGGTCAGGAGAAGCCACTATGGTGTCAAGTAACACAAAAGAGAACATTTTCTTTTTGCCTCCTGAGCAGCACTTAATAGCAGGGGTGTGACCAGGAGTCCTGCTCACCAGCAGAGTGGAGTCCCAGTTGTTATTCCTGCTTAGCTTCCTCTTCCCAGCCCCATCACCACTGCTCTGGCAAAGCAATATTGCCCATCAATTTTCTCTGAGCTGTACCTTAGCTCAAACAGAAGCTCTCCATCACCTAATATTTTAATGGTACATTAGTTCAACTCTGATTGGGGGGGCAAAATGCCCTGAGCTGAATTCATAACCTTCCCCAGCACCTCGCTGTTCCTTTAGGGCTCTGCCATTAAGGCTGTAATTAGGAAAAATGCTGTTTAAACACTGCCATCCCACCAGATTGCAGCCTGTAACAACAGAGCTGCATGACTCACATTTTTCCAGAGAAAAGAAGGAAGGAAAGCAACATAAATATGAAAAATAGTGAAAAGACTTTTTTTTGCCCTGCACTTCTGAAATGCTTTTAGCTTTTCTTTCATTTTTTTTTTAATTGATTTTATTGCAGCAGTATTGCCACCACTGCTGGACACTTTGCAATATTTACAAGAAGAGAAATCGTTTACAGCTTATCAGCTTTTCATCAGTTACTGGTGGATTCCTGTAATGCACAAAACTATTAGTCAGATGTGGTGACTGGTTTTGATAAATTGCCTTCTTCTATGGTTAGTGCATAAAAATTTAAAAAAAAAATGCTTCATTATGTTTTTCATGAGATTTTAATAGTTAGGCCCACTGGTACTGAGGTAGCTTGGATTGCATTAATGTTTTCATTATCACTGCAGATTTTCAGGCTTCTGTGGGTGCAGTAGAATCTCAGGGGCTGGTAAGGAGTGAGGCACAGGGGTGTGCTCCTGCAGCCCTTCCTGTTCCACGAAAGCACTCTCAGGTCAGCTGCTTGTTGATGAGACCCCTGCACTTCCCCAAGGGTTTCCTCAATCTTTAAGGCCACACTCCCATGTCAGGGTCAGGGCAGGATTACCCAGCCCCAGTGCTTTGCTCAGTGACTTACAGTATCAGCACAGCATTTTGGATTTATTCCTCTCAAGACATTCTGTACACACTTGTCAGAGTTTCACCCAGCCAGGAACTGAACATCACACAGGCACTCACTCACTGCTCCTCCTGGCAGGATCAGGAAGATAATCAAAAGGGAGAGAGTGAGAAAATGTGTGAGTTAAGGGCAGTTTAATGGGAGAGAAAAGGAAGAAAATTGCAGTAATGATAATAATTATTATAAAATATTTAGAATATACAAGTGATGCACAATGCAATTGCTCACCACTCACCACTGCCCAGCCAGTACCTGAGCAGTGGCCCCTGGCCAGCTCTTCCCCCAGTTTATGTACTGAGCAGGATGCCATATGGAATAGGATATCCCTTTGGTCAGTGGGGGTCAGCTGTCCTGTCAGTGTCCCCTCCCAGCTCGCTGTCCACCCCCAGACTACTTGCTGGCAGGGCATGGGAACATGGAAAGTCCTTTTCTTAATACAAAAACTACTTGGCAACAACTAAAAACATCAGTGTCTTACCAGCTTTAAGACTGATGGAAAATAAAAGTAATTGTAATGTCTCCTTTTTTAAAGTAGTGGATACTAGAGTTCAGCCTTTGGACTTCATATAGGCAATACATAAATATTGGCAAGGCCTGGTGTTTTTATCTGTTTTTTAAAATGAGGTGTTGCATGTAATGGGTGTAGGAATTTTAGGCATTTGGTGTTAATGAGAGTTTCTGTCTGTCTTCCCCTCTGCCTTCTAGTGTTGTTGCATATTAGCCAGATTCAACCAAACAGGGGAGAGGAAATCTCCATGACACCAGCTTTGGAAAAGTCTCCTGGCAGTTGGCAGCTGGGCACTCAAACATCCAGATCCTGTTCTTGCTGGGGGTACAGGGATCAAGGTGTGGTCGTTCATTGCTCCATGGTAGTGGAGGGGTAGTTGGTAGGTCCAGAGAGGTGATAACATCACAAGGAAATACAGGAGAGCCTGAAAAACCCCAGCAGAAGAGCTGCAAGTAGTTCAGCTAAAGACTGGAGGGAAGACAAGAGCAATGAAAAGAGCTGGGAAACATCACAAGGGTGAGAGCGAGGGCAAAAGTGCAGATGTCCAGAGAAAGCAGAGGTTTTGGAGACCTGGGATGGGTGTCTGATGTCTGTAGGGGGGCAAGTTAGAGGCAGGAGAGATATCTGTAGGTAATGAGGAAGTTCCTGGAAGAAGCTTGTAAAAAGTATGATATATTTGAACATTAATAATTTATGTTTAGGAAGTGAGAATATCAAAATTCAACAAAATCCAGGGCAGAACGTCCTCCTTCTCTTCTCTGTATGGTCTATAGACCAAGAATATGCTTTGACTTTTACTGGTAGATCAAAAACTGAAGCTCAGGTTAGTGCCTGGGGCTCAGATGTGTGACAGGGTGCAGCAGTTATGGAGGAGGATTTAAGAAGCTGTGTGTTCATATCCACTGGCTCAGGCACGGGCATCCTGCTGCATTTCCAGTGCCCAGTCTGTACACACAGCAAGTAAACACCAAAAAAATGCATCTAGCACCTGGCAGAACATTGCATTGGGACAGTGATGAACAGCAGGGAATGTTGGGGAGAAAAAAACTAAAAAAAATCTTGTGCTTTAATGAAACTGTTTTGAGATAAAAAGGAGAGAGCAGTCTGGAGTTGAAGGTGGAAATCTCAAAGGCCTCCAGACCTCAGGTGACAGAATAAGGGATCTGTGCTGTTTGGTTTGCAGTGCTTGTGTTGTGCCTCCCCCAAGGCACAATACCTCCCCCACCTTCCCTTCCTTCTCCTCCCATCTCCAGTAGGAATTTCCAGAAAAGAACAGTAAATTCAGAGTTGCTGACAGTGTGGTTTCATTCTGTAATCATTTACATGAATCAAACCTGACAAGGAGCACAGGCTGCATCACAGACTGAAACCCCCACATAAATGCACGGTTGGTTTTACAGGTATTTGTTGCAGTGTATTATGTAAATAATATGCACAGTAGTAGAAGTAAAGTGAAGACAGTTGACACAAAATCAAGAATATTGCAAAACTACACTTATTGAAGCCTTGCTGATGGATAGATATGGTTCATGTTGGATTTACTCATTTGATTAGAAAAGTATCCCAGCACAAATAAACTTTCTTCTGCAATGTTTGAAAACCACACATGAGGCTTTGGGCTGGAGCAGCAGACCTGAAATTGAAACCAGCAAGAATTTTGCTTGAATAAAGAGAAGGAAAGGAACTGCCCTGCTTTTCTTAAAGGAGATGATAAATAAGGTATCTAAGCTATTGCTATTTGAAAAGCAAATCAAGAACCAGATCATAAGCTCTGGGCTGGGTTAAATCTTTGCTGAAATGCACAAGTAAATGGCCCATGATGCCCAGTTGTCCCTTCCTTGGAATCAGGTAGATGATGAAACAATTTGCTATGCCAGAGCTTGCTGGTGTGGATGTGGACCTCCAACCACCATAGATATGAGGGCTCTGTATCAGAGCAAATTGATGCTTAATTATCTCACACCTTGGACAGAGCAAGCCTGAGTCTGCCTCCATTCAAATGCTTGCACAAAGATTGTATTTCTTTTATATATAGAGTTATTACAGTCATCATAGACACAATCACTGAATCCATTATCCTGGAACTTGTGCTATCCATGACCCAAAGCTCATTTGATAATCCTCCCCAAGAAAAAACTATCAGCATCTATATGCTGTTTGCCAGGAGTTTTGCACATCAGTGACCTCCCTGGCTTCTAAATGAAAACTGCTTTTTCCTGCTTCCAAACCAGATCTCAGAGAACCAGAGCAGTTGAAGGACTTGGGGATTTTTAGTCTGGAGAAAAGGAGGCCTTCTCACTCTCTACAACTCCCAGAAATAGCTTGTGGCAAGGTGTGGATTGGTCTCTTCTCCCAACTAACAAGTGACAGGACAAGAGGAAATGGACTCAAATTGCAGCAGGGGAAGTTTAGATGGGATATTATGAGAAATTTCTGCCCCAAAAGGGTGGTCAAGCACTGGAACAGGCTTCCCAGGGAAGTGGTGGAGTCGCTATCTCTGGGGGTATTTAAAAGCCATGTAGGTGTGGCACTTGGGGACATGGGTTAGTGCTGGGCTTGGCAGTGCTGGGCTAACAGTTGGACTCGATGACCTTAGGGATTTTTTCCAGCCTAAATGACTCTGTTTCCATAGTACCAAACTCCAGACCTATGACTTTTCACTGGCATGGAGTGAATCTGGCTTTCTGCTTGGAGGGTCTCTGGTATCCAGTACAGATTGCAGACACAAGCCCTGGGAGAGTGTGGGGGAAAAGCATTTTGCCAGAACTCGCTGCATGTGAGAAATGGCCTGGCTCAATTTCGCACTGAAAGCATCCATGTGCTGCAACAATATGGTAGATTATTTTTTGCTTTAGAAATCTCACTATGACATTTTAGGTTTATTTAATCCTTCTATTTTTAAAAGGCTTGCTAGCAATGTACTTCAGCGATAGAAAGGAAGAGAATTGTGGTGTTGACTACAGAATATTTCTTCTTTTCCAGATGGTCTGGAGAGGTGACATCAGGTAAGGTTCTGGTTGTGCTTTCCTGGTGCTCACTGGCACACCAAAGCAGGTCTCAGATTTTGTCCCTCAGTGGCATTTCAGGGCAGAATCCTTGGCAACATCTTGAGGCTTCCCATGAGTAAGTGCAATGATGCCACTCAAAGGGATTTGGGTCACTGTGATGTCATCTTAGTCCTTATGTCCACTCTAGTGTCCAATTAGTTGGTTTCAGTAATTTTCCCATGTTTAAAGTTACTGAATTAGATTAAATCTGGTTATTACACTTGGGGTTTTGTTCACAATTGGTTGAATGTTCTGTATCAGGTGGACTGTGGGCTCTTTACACAACATGATTTAAAGGCATTACAGGTTTGCTCTGATTTTTCAGCTTTGGTCAGTTTAAATCAGACTTTTGAATGGTTTGCAGGTTATAATTCTAGTTTACAAACAGTTGTGAACTTATTATTTATCTTGTGAGTGTGTGTGAGTACGTGGAGAAGGAAGCTCTTTGTTCAGGGCTTTTTGTTTTCTTGTGGATTTAAGAAAATTTAAGGCTGAAATTTCCTGTGGTATCTGTAAACAGCCTGATGTAAAGAAGTTATAGACTTGCTTCTGGGGTGTCTGGCTTTGGTCAGTTTGAATCAGACCTATAATTTTTTAAACTTTTCTAACAATTTAATTCTGTGTACTTCAGAAAATGGTTTTGTTTAGCTACATGTTTCACTGGACTGTTTTCACTGCTTTGCATTAAAGCAAATAAACTAATCTCCAGAAAAGACTAATCTCCATGATCTGGTTTGCAGGGAATAGTATGGATCACTGAGCATGCAACCTTCCATGTCCCTTATCATGAGGATTTTATATCCTTTTAAAATTCGGTTTCTATTGACTTTATAACTATAAAGCTAATAGCCCTCTTCCTGCTCAGCCAGGTCTGTGCCTCAAACAGAAAGAACTGGGACTTAAAACAGTAGATTAAAGCTGGTATTGATGTTTGCCTTTTCAGATGCTTGTTTATTGCATCTGCACCAGCAAAAGCTAAAGTAAAACTGCTGTGAAAAGAAGAAAGGCTTCAAAACTAGCAAGAAGTTTCCAGTCCTTGAGAATTGCCCACAAATATATTTGATGTGACTGAGAAAAATGTGTCTCCAAGCACAGTGTGTGGGTATCAGTGAGGATGCATCAGTGGTAGTCAGAGTTCATGCTTTTTTGCTCTTTTAATTCTAAACTATTTTTCTTTTGTAAATTTTGTAGTTACTAAAACTTTTGCGGTTGGAGGTGTTCATTCCTTTAAAAGAACAAGACTTTATTTTCAAAAGCTGGTAAGTCCTATGTTCAAAATTTGATTTTTTGACAGGTAATATCAAAGCTTGATATTTAATCATTATACTTTTTGTAAATATGACTGATAATATTGGCTCTGTTTTTAGCCTGAGAAGAATGTATTTGTTTAAATTTTTATGGCCCAGGCCTGAAGATACTAATGAATAATTTTCTTCATACAGGATACTCCAAGTCCCATCCAACCTGGCCCTGAACACCTCCAGGGATGGGACATTCACAGCTTTTCTGGGCAACCTGTGCCAGGGCCTTAGAGATGATGATGATGGGGACCACTCCTCTGTAGATGGCTGGGAGAAGGAAAGTGTGTTTTGTAAATAAACATTTAAAAGATATTTTCCCCCAGTTTTATTTCAGCATTAAATCATAAATTGTTTTAACTAAGAAAAAGCTGACTAACTGAACTAAATGTAATCTTGAATTGCATAATAGTATATTCATATTTACTCTTTATCTACTTTCCAATATTATTCTGTAAGCTGAGGGAAAAAAAATGATATTAAGTGGAGATAACAGGTCTCAAAAGAAAAGTTTCCACTTTCAAGTTGTACAGAACCTCTTTTATGGACTATTGATATCTTAGTGAGACTTCTTTAATGTCAGCTTTAAGGAAATAAAAATATATCCTTAATATCTTTAAGCCCAGTGTAAAAAACGCAATCCCAGAGGGATGGGAGCTGCATATTAAAGTATGGTTTATGCTGCAATGGTGCACAGAGATCTGCTTGAAGTGATCCCTGCCTTACAGAATTCATTACTGAAGAAAAATGTATTTGCTAGAAACAGATGCCCCAGCTTCTAAACTTTGGTACAAGAGCACTGCCTCCCCTCCCAGCAGTTGTGGAGTGAACTGTGCACACAAGAGGGAGTGGGGAGGCTACAGGCGGTGGGAAGTGTCAAACCTCCCTCAGCTGGATAGATAGGAACAGCCAACTTTGTGGAATGTAAAAGTCAGCAATTAGTATGAGAAAAAAGAAAAAAATTAGAGAATATTTGTGAAAAGGAGACCTGATTTTTGTCTTGATAGTGTAACTTCATCAAAGTGATAGTAACTGTGACTTTGTTGATATTACGTCCACCAAAGTCAATGGAATTGTTATAACAAGAGTGGAATTAAGCCCAGTGCCTTACTATTTGAAAAGAAGAAGGGCTTTATAAGGAATAATGCCATTTAACTTTTTTTTTTTATAGCAATAGCACTCTGTTTGGTGAGAAAAGTTTGAAAGCAGTAAGCATGGTGCCTGCTGTTCTCACAAGCATGTTTGACTCTTCCTATGAAATCCAATTTTGAAAAATCAATAGAATTGCTAAAGTGTACTGCATCCTCTCTGCCATAGAACATGTTTTGCCATATTAGCAAAAAGCTTGGTTGTTTTTTCTTTGTTTACTAACCCAAACAATTTGAAAAACTGATCAGAGGGTCACAGTTTCTGGTAACTCTATTTCTGGGGCCCTTGTGGTGCTATAAAATGGAATTCTCCCTTGAAAGTCTGGTCACACCAGCACCACAGGCTGGTCCCAGCCACAGAGGACACCAGCCTTACACACAGTGAGGAATACTTTTCATTGTAGATGTCCTGGGAATTCGATAAATTGATTGTATTTTCTTTGAAAAATCTAATATGCATGTTTTACTTTGTATGGTCTAATTTATGCAAGGAGAGCATCTATTGACCCAGTATATCCTGATGGCTCCCGCTGCATCACATCAGCAAAACACACATTGAAAATGCCAAAAAGTATTCACTTACTTGACATGCTAACAGTCCTTACATAATCATTATGATCTGGAATTTAAAGATCACTGAATTTATACAAGTGGGAGAAAAGTATTTATTTCAGTCTGTATGCTCCCATACAAAGTCTCCAAAGCAGATTGGATTTTGACGTAGACAACTGAAATACTCTGTCCCCTTTCACCTGGGGATCCTGAAAAAATGCATTTTCTTTAAATGTCTTTCTTGGGTTTTGTCTTTGAAAATGAGAATTAAGCTTAAAAATAAAGCACAATTACATAAACGGTGAGATTTCCATAATAGGTACCTGACCTCACATTCCTGATCTGATCAAAGCTCTGAGCTTACCCTTCCAAGGGGAAGAGAAATTTTCCATTGGAGGACCCAGCCTGAGGAACTGAAATAGCTGAAGTCATACTTTTGCTCATTATATTTATTTAAAAAAAAAAAATATTGCGTGCTTTAATTCATATTATTTAATTACAGCACATGAACAAGACCCCAAGCAGGCTGTTGAATTCAGAAAGGTCTATATATCCACTCCAAAAATAAAAGGGTGTAATCGATGTAGCTGCTGTGGCAGATGGGTCTGAGGGACCTGTGTGGTTGTGGTTCACAGCTCTGAAAATGCAGTTGGGTTCACAGCCCCTCTTAATAAAACCAATGAAATGTATTGATATGAAAATGGGATATCTGCAAGTGTGGTAGGTGAGCGTTCCCTTCTCCCCTTCTCACCTTCCCACCTTCATTTTCTGCTCGCTTTGATTTCTTTGCTGGTTAAATTTTTTTCTCCCCAGAACTTTCCACGTAGAAATTTAAACTTCAAGTGTCATTACTTCACTGAAACTAATTTGTCCTTATTATTCCTCATTACCTTTTATCTTGTAATTGCTCTTTAGAGCTTCATACAATCTGCATATTACATTGCTCTATGTGTGCTTTACCAGTCCCAATTTTTTTTTTATAAGCAACATGGTCAATATGTACAAATGGTAAGCACCAACTTGATTTGCTACCTGCTGTAATTGGATTCTGCCTTTAATTACAGGTGGTAATGACATTTTAAGCACCTTATACAGGTGTTGGGGGGGGTGGGGGTTATGAAATGTTAAGCAACATTAAGAAATTCTAAGCTTCTGGAGCGCTGCCAAATTTCAGAGGTGCCTTTCAACTCCAAATAGCGGTTTTCATGTGAGGATAATTATAGCTCTGGCCACCTGGACTGCTCCTGTTGGAGTCAGGCAGAGCAGAGGAGTAAGCCTTTCTGCAAGCCACACTTCACATATTCTCTCTTTATGCGTGTTTTCATTTAAAATTACTCCAAATATATTATGGCCCCGATTCTGATCCCTAAAAGTACTGCAGGGCCATTTTTTGTGTGTGTTTGCTGGCCAAAACCAGTGGCAGAATATATTGTTATGTATTGGCAGCATAGCTGAGGTTGGGTGACCTTGGAAAAGATATTTGAATTATGCTGATGGCCTCCTTGATCTTGGGGGAGTTTTAATTCCCATCTATAATTCCAGCCTTAGAAAATTAGACGTAGATTTGTTTTGGAACTGATTGGAAAATATATAGCCAGCAAAAGGAGTTGCTTTCTCCTTCATTAGTCAATGTAGCTTCTCCTGGAAAATAACTTTTCCCTAGCAATGGCACTTAAAACTCAGCTTTTCTGAAATCAATGAATATTCTTCTGTTTCTTCAGTCCTGATTTTTTGAAAAGAAAGTGAAAGAGGCAGCACTTTTATATGCCCAGCAGAAATCTAATTCAATTCTTAATTTCTCCTCCTTTCTTTCCCTTCCTACAGAACCTCTGCTTATTAGTCACAAAGCCCAGGGGCTTATCCCACCTGTGCTTGCACAGTGCTGATTTCCTGTGCTCTGCCAGCCAGGCCAGGATTCCTGAGCTCCTAGTGACAGGGCTCAAGCTGCTCTGGTCAGAGCACACAGCTTTATTTCTGAGATTGATCTTAATTCTTCATCTCTAATAACTTTTTCTGGTGTGAAATCGTGGCTGTAGGGATGTCAGCAGGACTTTGGTTCTGAGCATTTCAGAAGTTCGTTGTTGCTGTGTGGCACTGCTGTGCTTTTCCCTGGAAAGAGGTGTCCCATCACATGTGTACCTTGGGATATGGAGGGGAACAGCCTTGGGGGTGTTTAGCCTGGAGAAAAGGAGGCTCAGGGGGACCTTATTGCTCTCTGCACTACCTTAAAGGAGATTGTATCTAGGTGGGGTATGGTCTCTTCTCCCAAGTAAAAAGCAATAGGACAAGAAGAAGCAGAATCTAGTTATGCCAAGAGATGTTTAAATTGGATATTAGGGAAAATTTATTCACTGAAAGGGTGGTCAGGCATTGGAACAGGCAGCCCAGGGAAGTGGTGGAGTCACTATGCCTGTAAATGTTCAAAAACCCACCTAGATGTGACACCTGGGGATATGGTTTGATGGTAAAGGTGGCAGTGCTGGATTAAGGGTTGGATTCCATGATCTCCCAGGGCTTTTCCCATCTAAGTGATTTTATGCTATGTAGAATATTTCATCTTATGAAATGTGAAAACAAGCAAACCTCTTTAAATATATTGTGAAAGAAATGTAAAAACCAAGAACAACTAAAGGTGAAGCTCACATGAAGGCTTGTCTTAATCAACTGTACCAAATTATCTAGATGACCTTTTCTAAGTATTATAATGTCAGGGTGATTGGCATGCCAGAACTAAGATTTTATTTCTCCTTGTAAGGGATCAGACCTCTGGCTGTATGTATAGATCTGCTTTACATTTCATTCACAAGATCAGGTAATTTTATATATATATACTGCTTCTCTATTTTTGTATATATAGAAAAATATCCTAAATCACTAATAAATGAATTTATAAATAGTCTGTAATAACGGAGCTCATTGCAGTTCATCCCATTGATTCACTCTAGACTGTACTTTTCCCTCTCCATAGTTAACATTGAAACAAACTTACTGTGAAGTTTTCTCTTAACTTCTCTGCATTTATACCAAAGACAAGGGAGAATACCCTGAAAATTAAGCATGCCAGTTGTTACCTTGGTTTTGTTTTAATTTTTCTGGGTTTTGTTTACTCTCAATTTTGCTCTAAATAAGGTTGAACTTCAGATGCTTCTCCGTCCCATTATCTCTGTGCCAGTATTACAAAGGTGGACTATTCCAGTGGCCAGGTCCTGCTCTGCATTGGGCTCTGGTGAGGAGCTGTCTGAGCTGTCACCCTCCCAGCGTGTACTGGTGTTTCACCAGTCCAGTGTTTGTGTCAGGAAAACTTCTGAAGCTGTCACTGTTATTTTTTTTCATGACACTGACACACCCCCAGCAAACAGCACAGTATAAACATTAAGGGAAGTTTCTACTTCCCTAATTGCAGCAGTGCAACTCTTCTGCAGGTCCAACAAGACCAAGAGGATGGTCATGCTAAAAGCTCTGCCCCACTGAGCAGCTCTCACCCAGTGGAGACCCTGTGGAAGCCCAAAAGCAGTGGAGCAGGTTTCCAGGTCTGTAGCACTTGAAGGAGTAGGAGACTGCCAGGAGAAGTCAGGATGTTAGTGACCGGAAAACTGGAAGGATTAATTTGGTGTACTGTGAGCTCTAATAAACCAGACTGCCAAAAGAGAAGTGATTTGGAGCAAAGACCAGCAACCACATTTGCCTCAACTAGAGAAAAGTGAATTGTGGGTTCATGGAGTGCCAGGTTGGAAGGGATTCCAAAGCCCATCCTCTGTTGGAAAAAGCATTGTCTAGACAAGATGGGCCAGCACCCTGTCCTGTTGAACCTTAAAAGTGTACAAAGCAAAAGCAGCAAGAGACAGACAAAGCAGCCAGGGCAGAGGAAGGCAGTGACTTAGGGGGTGTTTGCCACAGCTGATGTGTGTTTGTTTTCCAGTTCTCACCTCCCTGTGCAATCTCAGGCTGTGCTCTGTACTCTGTCCTTGTTTATATTTGATGTCACAGCCAGAAGACAAGGTGCCATTAGCTTTTACTTGAAAGGTCATATTGAAGCTATTTTCCTCTAATCTGAGAGATTTCAGCCATAGCAAAGTAAAATTTTAAAATCTGGCCTAAGCAGGCCCCCTAACCCCTCTGTATCACAGAGAAATGAAGTTAAACATTGAATTGTGTGCTGGACAATTGCTTCAAAATTGCTCAACTCACTTTTCAGTCCCTAGTGTCAGTTTGTGTGAAGAGAATTAATTCGTCCGTATTTGGGAAGTTATTCTGCAAATTTTAGCCTGCCATTAACAAAATAACAAATGTCAGGATATATTTTAACTCTTTTAAACCCTTGCACTGAAGTCAGGTTTAATGTGAAGAACGTGGGTGATCCTACCCCTGATAATAAGTGCATTGGGGTATCAGATGTGCCACTGGGCTCCTGGAGCTGGCTGGAGATTTGGATGTCTCAGCTAAGCCGTGGTGACTGAGCCTCGAGGTGAGCTTTACCTGCCCTAAATACAGACCAACCTAAGCGTTGCAGAGAAAGGCTTTCCCCCACATTTGGGATGGGTTAGGAGAGCACACCTTGTCATTTCAGTTCAGTGGAAACACCGTGGCTCCTTAAGCTGCAGGAACTCAGCTGTATGGCTGAGCCTGAAGTACCTCTCTGTCACTTCATGCGTGAGCTTGTGTGGTTTGCTGAGGCACAGTTCACATACTGAAATCCCTGCTAACATTTCTCTGTGTGCTTAGTTTAAAGCACTCATACTGGACATGGAGTCATCCTTTGAGAGGCTGAGCTGCAAAGAAGAAACAAACCCAGTGGGGCAGTCTTCTGTCTAAATGTAATTCATGAATATTTGCAGAATCAGGTCTGCAGGTTCGAGTGTATCCTGTAACTATTTGATAGCTTTGGCAGGGTTACTTGTTCATTTTGTCACTTTTAATTTTGTTTTGTTACTAGTACAGTGTTTGAAATTAATGTTCAAACTTTATTCTCTGTTGATCAGGAAAAAAAGAAACCAAAGAAGTATCTCTACACTGTTTACATGAATATTGACCACAAGGTGAGCAGGACACTCTTCTTTTTTTGTGAGAAGCCTGCTTGTCAGCATGCCAGTGATAGATCAGATGTAAAGAAAATCACTTCTGCAAAACCAATTTGCTAAGGGGCTTGTAAAATCCATTTTTAAAAAGTTACTGAGGCAAAAAAGTGAAGGACCAGCCAACCAGATATTTTGATCGGCTCTTCAAGGTCAAAACCTGATTACTAATTCATCAAATACCTTACTGGTAGCACTGCTTGAAGAGCAAACAGCTCTGTGCAGATGTTCTACCTAATAATTCCAATATGGAAAGAATGCTTTACTTACTTGTGGCAAGGCTGCAGTCGTAGGAGCTGTGGCCTTCAAAGCACTGGCAGCCCAGTTCCGTGCAGCGTCCGTGGCTGTTGCAGAGCGCAGGACACCGGAGAGCGGTGAGGATTTCCTCCTGGTTGCCAACAGGGAACACTCCGTTTCTGTTTCCTAGCACTCTCCTTTCACATTCATTTTCCAGAAGGGCTATCAGTGCCCTCACCCAAGCCACGTCATCTTTGAGCTGCAGGTCCAAAAGGCAAATATCAATTGCCTCATCCAGATGTTTTCCAAGGAGGCCTTTACACACCAAGCCAATGGTGGAATTTGCAAGAATTTGGTGGCAAATCTCCAGAGCTTTGGTGGCAGTCAGGCCATTGGGAGTGGGCCATGACAGTGGAAATTTCATCCGAACCCCTTCAAAGTAGTCCTCAGGGAAAAAATATGCGAAGCTCTCTGGGTCTCTCTGGGCTGGGCCATGCAATGGGTGAAAGGATGAATATTCATAATACTTGTCTTGCCTTTTTGCCTTCCTTAGGTCTCTTGTTGGCTTGGTAGAGTCAATGGAACTGTTGCTATTCATGGAAACATTGTGTGTGAGGGGCTTTAGCCAGACCTCGGGGCTTCTTCGCTTTCGGGCTGATTTAGACAAATATCTTTGACCAAAAGGCTTGGTCAGAGGTTTCCCATCTTTTCTCAAAGTTGACTCTGTTTCTGTGTGAGTGACAAACTCAGATGTAACATCCAGATATGGGATTGCAGAGCTGTGATCCACATGGTCGTGATGGCAGCCAGAGGGATGAGGGGAAGGAGTCTGAAAGGAATTTTTTATGTTTACCATAGGCACAGGCTTGGTGCTCCCCTTTTGACACCTGCAGAAACTTTTCCTTTGCTTCCTCTTGGAAGGTGCTGGAGTCTTGTCAAATAAACTCTTCCCTGGAGGAATTCTGATTTAAAAATAGGAAGGGGTTAGAGGGAGAAAACTTTCAATGATTAGTCTATCATACAAGGAAACTTTCTTTCCCTGGGGCTGGGGTAAGGGTGAATTCCCAATCTACAAGATATTTAAGAAAATGCTTAAGTTTAATCTCTGTTTTCTTTAGTCAGTTTTGCACTGCCCTTCTTGAGTTGTCCTGTCGTCATGGAGGCATTTTAGAACCAGATGTTTAAGTGGTTTGCTGGAGCGTTGCCTAACTGCTTGACTTCTATTTGCAGAACTTTCTGAGGTGCAGGTTACCCTTTGTGTATTACACATTAAATATGGCCTTGGATTTGTCCCTGGGTGACCCAGAAAACTCTTGGAGAATGACAAAAAAGTCATATTTGTTTCAAATCCTTTATTATGAAAATCATCTTTACCTGTGTGCCTGTTCTCTCAGTATCAATAGTTCATCTAAGATGTGGATTGTTAACTTTTTTCTTTTAAATGTATTTTTTTTCCTCTTTTTTTTTGTATACTTCATTCTTGTCTTCTACTGGAGTTTTCTTTGATTTTTTCTTTCAACACAAAGCAGTTTTCTATTGACCATAGGGCTAGGCTATCATATAAGCTGAGATTATTCTCTTCCCCCTTTTAAATTTAGCTTTAATGATGGATGAACTGCTAGAGAGTTCAGTTTGAATAAACAGCCATGATTCAAGTTTCTTCAGAAATCTCATATCTCTTATTGACCTTATTTGTGCAGCACAAAAGGAATCCTAGAGCTTTATAGAAAAGGATATGGTTCTTGTCCCAGTATTTGGCAGCATGTCATTACCAGACAAATTTGAAATAGCACCAAAATTTTAAATTATTTTGGCATTAATTTTGTCTTGCAGCCAGAATGCTGAGGTTTCAGGAAAGTGAAAGCATTTGCCAACATGTTGGAGCCAAACACTAGATACTGTTGGAAACCATAATTGTCTTTATCCATGTTTTACAAATAGATTTAAAATGGCATATCTGATATTACTATTTTGATCATTGACACAATCATAACTTTTAAGTAGAACATTTCAGTGACACTGGCAAAATTAACCTATTTCTCCTCCTGAAACATGAGCACAAACATTTATGGAACCATTTTGCCCAAAGTGTGGGCTCAGCAGGATACAGTATGAGACAAAAGGATGGTTTTCATGCTGATGGAAATGCACAAGCTGTTCTGCACTTTCCTAGAGTCTAGGAAAATGAACCATTTTTGATGATTGAGAGAGCTGTCCTTTGCACAACACATTTTAGTGTCAGAATGAGTGTCCTTCACGCTCCATTCCTCTGGCTCTAATAGAGGGGTTATCTGCCCCTGAAGCTTCCCTGACTCATCATCAAATTTAAACCTAGGCTAAGGCAGCACCAGCACCTCCTTTGATATAATACTGCATAAACTAGAGTGTAGGGTAAATATAATTTATTTAATAAACAAATAAAATGAACCACATAAAATGGCCCAGAATCCGGACAGAAACCTAACACACAAATGAAAATTTCAGTAAAATGAAACTCTTTTGCCTTGATACTTTATTGAAACAAAATCCTCTGTTAATCCTACATGAAACTAGTTACCTTCTTTTGGTCAGCCCCTGTCAGCAGAGCAGGGGTGTGTGGTGTGGAAAGAATGGAAACCTCATCCTTCCTCACAGCCATACCCATACCAACAACTCCTCAGTGAGCTTGGATGTGCCCTCTGTCCCCTGCATGAGATGACCAGACTATCACTCCTCTGAGTCACCTACTATAATCCAGGAAGAACTAAAACCAAGTTTTTCAAACTGAGTTGGATGCTATTATAGAAAAAGTGTCTAAAATTCACAGCATTTCTGACAGTTTCTTGGTATATTTTTAAATGTTTGAAAATTTTATTTTGCCTGCTTAAATCACATGTTTTAAAATTCATCTCTTCTCTGGTTGCTATTTAATGGCTGGGAAGCTCTGATGTTGTTTTATTGTTGAAAAGTTGTGTTGGAAAGCTGGTGTGTAAAACTGATCTGTGCGTGCAGAGCCCTGCAGCTGCTTGAGAGAGGTGGGAGCCAGGGAAAGCTCCGAACTGCCAGATGGTGGGCACTCAGATTAGCTTCAGGTGCTGGAGAAAACCTAGCATGCTTTCAGGGTTATTTAAAATGAGATTAAAAACAGCAGCAGAAAAATCACCCTCTAGCTTTTGTTTTTACTGCGCCATTTCTCCATGAGTGGATCACAGAATGATCCAGTCTCCTCTGGAGGTGACCTTAGTTTCTCTGCTGGTTTGTTTTTTTAAGCAGGTTCTGAAGGGTCCTTGAGAATCCATCCTTGGGAGTACTGCAAGACGAAACTCACCACCCCTCCTTGTCCTTCTCACTTAGCAGGAGCTCCTCCTGTCTTTCCTGAAGTATCTCCATCATGTGGAGCTGAGCCCTACACAGCTCCTCAGTGCTTTATAAGGAAATTCCTTTGTATCGGGCTTTGGCTTCAGCTCTTTCAACAAACTTGCTTTGAACAGGTTCCCCTAAGGACATTTTTAGCCCTTTTTGTTGGGTAGTGAGCTATTGGTTGGTTCTTGCACCAAGCTATTTCTCCATCTGCCTTCCCAGAAGCAATCTCTGACTGGTTATCACATTATTAGGATGTTAATGATGGCGGTTCAATTCTGAGTAGTACAATTTGTAATGAAAGGTCAAAATAGACATTAGGTAGCCATTACTTAGACCACTGAATAGAACTAGAATATGGCAGAGGTGTTTGTTTTTTTTCTGAAGTGCAAGAGGTATAAAAAGTCATTTTTCCTATAGGATTGTGCTGAGTTCCCATGCACAGAAAAAGTGCTATGTTACAGTGTTTTGCCTTATTTTTCCTTACTTCACAAACCAGCTACACAAGCAAATCCATTTTGGTTTTAGGAACACCTGTTAGGCATGTTTGAAGCTCAGCAATTGAAATGTGGGGTGGGGATAGAGACAGGAGTAAGGATAGGGACAGGGACAGTCAGAGAGCCAGACTCCTGGCTCTGTTTCCAGACCATGTGTCCCAGAAAGTACAAGTTTTCAGAGCTCACTGTCATCATTAGAAGAGTTGATATTAAGTTTTAGCATGGTATATATATTACCACACTTTGTCAAAATGTAACATTTAATCTATACTCACATATTGTAATTAGTGTTCAGGAATAAAAGAACAAGGGAAATATGAAACCCTTAATTAATCCCTATTGTCAGCTATCTACATTTTCAAGTGTGGGTGAGAACTGCATTTTTTTTAACAGCTGAGAGGGATCTTAACACAGGTGTTAACATGACATCACTTGTGAATATAAAACTTCTCTCTTGGCAACTGCTGATGTGTTTTGTGCTGACTGAAAATTAAGCTCCTGTGCTGTTGGGATGGAAAGGGGTCTCCAGGCTTCTCCCTTAGGTTAAGCAGATCTCTCTGTCACGTCATTAGGGGAGTCTGTAATGAAATAAACCCATCAAGACCATTTGAAACACTGCTAAGAGCATCTCCTGGGTGGGATCTCTCTGGCTTTGTACCTCCACTCCTCTATGAAGTCTTCCTCGGGTGTGTTGCTGAGGTCGTTGTGAGTGATCCCATCAAAGAGGCCACACAAACCCCGGGTGCTGTTGAAGTCCCTGCCCGGTGTCCTCACTGTCACACCCATTCCCCACTCGCTCATGTCCGCTCGAACAAACGCTCCTGAAGGGAACAGGATCTGAAGAGGCAGGAAAAAAACCCCCAGTGAATTGAAGCTCTTACCAAGCTTTTTATGCAATGAAAAACATCTCTTTCCATAAACGAAGATATCAAAGCAGGACGTTAGTGATGGCAGAGGTAATTTAAGATCACTTAGGAACACTATAAATATTTATTTGTGCTATTATTTAGCTTGCTTTCAGATTCCATGGCATTAATATCTGATAGCGTTACATAAATATATAACTGCACGAGTACTTTCTTTTTAAATTCATAATTGCATCCATTGAAGTTTTCCCAGTGGTAAGTTACCAGATAATTTTTGAAGCGACTTCCATGACAATAAGGCCACCCTTGTGTCTTTGCCTGGGAAATAATTTTTTTTAGATAAACTGCCAAGATTGAAAACCAGCTTTCTTCCTTCTGAAGAATCGTTTCATTTTCCAATGCCTGATTACCCAGAAAATGATTGTGTTTTAAAGTGGATAAAGCAATTTTCTCATTAAAGGGGTAGTGGTAGGTTTACACTGACCTTTAAAAGAAAAAAAAGCTGGCAGGGTTCAAAACAAGAAGTAAATGTGTGGATAATGGATTTTTCAGATTGGTTTACTAACCAAATAATAAAAAGGAAAAAAAGCAAAAAGAAAATATCTGTTCAACTGAATATATATATATATATTTGCTTTATTTTTACAGGTAAAAGAAAATTATTTGAAAATTGTATGGGCCAGGAGAGGGAGCAGGAACATACTATCCTGATAAGTAACCTTAATACTTTCTTTTTATCCAAAATTAAACATTTTCAATTACTCTATAAAGTACATTAAAGAGTTGCAAACATCTCATCAAAATAATTTCAAAATAATTATTTTCCTTTTTTAAGTGGCCCCTGCTGAAATACAATTTATTCATCCAAATAATGTCCTTTACTTTCCTTTATTTTGGTGGGGATTTTCTGGTCCCTTTGAAGTTCCTCCCTATCAAATCTACTCATATCTGTGAAGGAGTATCAAGCTCATATTTTTATTCTTGTGGTTGAATCCAGAGTTTACATATTGGCCTCACTAAATTATAATCCTGACCATTTTAGTTCTCCATTACTTCAGGCATGGGAATACTTTTTGAGCAGCCCTCCATGAGCCCAACAGCAAAGTGCCACTGATTGCAAGGACAGCTGGGGACACTGGTTTGAACTCAGGCCCTCTGTGTTTTATTTAAAGCATTTTTTTTCCCAAAGATTTTTGGCCTTGGGGAGTAATAGAAATCATCATATACATCCGGTATTTTGAGCACCTCAGAAGTTCTTGGCTGTCTCTCCACTTTGGCTGTACCTGTTTCACTTATCAAGGTGGTTTTAGAAAGCCCCCAGGGATTCCCCAACATAAAGCTCAACTTGCCTGATGAGTTAGCTTTTCCTGGTGGTTTACAAGGTGGAGCAGGAGAACTGCAGTTGACAGAATCCTGGATAGAATTTGTTTTTCTTCCTCACATAAGCAATGTCTTCTAATCTCCACTGCAGAGAGGAGCATTTCCTGCAGGGCTGCGTGTAAAACCCTTGCAGTCAGAACTGCATGAGCTGTTCAGTCTTCTGTGCTGTCCAGATTAATATTTCCATGTGTGGATTTAATTTGGGAGTTTGGAGGGCTCTAACCTTATCCTTTCCTGCTGCCCTGGGAAATGCATCCCACCTGGATTTAATGCTGCTAATTGAGGCTTCAAAGAAGCATTTTTGAGACCTCAGTTTGCAGAGATATTTACTGGCTCCTGAAAGCAGCCACTTTTTATGACCTAACCCCATTCCAAACCCCCTTGAATGTCATGAGAGCCAGAGGACCCAGCTCCTGAGCTGCATGAGGATAATGATGGACAAGTACTGGGAGAATTGGGATGCACCATACTCGGTGGTGTGCTAAGGGATCCTGTTCACTGCTGCACAGCTCCTGTAGATTCCCACTCAGATCAGAGCAGGATTCATATTGTGTCCCCAGCCTGCTCTGATTTGTTTCCCCGAGTCTTACCTCAGGTGTAAATGAGAGTAGTGATTCCTTGCTAAGATTATCCTAGTAATAAAGCAGTAATTATATTGCATTCAGTTGCAAAAAGAAATGACAGCTTGATTCCTGCTTTTTCTCTATTCTATAATTAACAGACTTTCAATTACTACCTTCCTGAGGTCTATTCTGAGCGAGACCACAAGGAGAGCCAAGCACAGGCACTTCCTGCATCATTCTGGCTCTGCTGTGGATCGATCTTCATCCAAAACATTTCATGGCTATAAATCTTGATGATACAACTCTAGGATAAAATTATCTTCTTGGCCATAATTTGTGGCTCTGTTCCTTACCAAAACCCCTGGTGCAACCTGCTCTTATTTTTCAAGTGATTTCAGTGGATTAGTGTGGATAAGCGAAACTTATGCAAAGTAAGTTGTGGCCATATATTTTTTAGGAAAATGCTTTATGTTACACCAAATGTTGCACATTTACAGCCCATTTTCATAGCTTTTGGGGGCTCTCTGGATCTGACTAATAGTGTCTTACTGCTCCACTCTGAAACTCCATTATCCTGCTACCTGCGATCTTTCCTTGAATATTTATATCTTGAGCTCTGCAAAGAAATTTGCTTTATGTGGTGTGGTTGGGTAGTGCCTGGCATAAGCAAACAGGGAGTGGGCTGCCGTGCTGCAGAGAGTATAAGTAGTGCTATCAGAGCTCTGCTGTGTTGCCAAGAAATTTCCAGAGGTATTTGTTTTGTTTTGTTTTACATTTTGTTAAACCAACACTTTAACCAGCTACTTCCCTGCCTCTCGTTTTGCAGTACATTTGGCTGCAGGCGCTCTCATGGCTTCAGATATTTTTGTAGCTACTTCATTAATAATTCAGAAATATTAAACGTGTGTTTTTAAAGCACAACTGCCACAAGAGCGCTCAACCATCCACGCACGTACTGTTATTTTCCTGCCTCCATAAGACTTCAGGATTTTGACTCGTGGCAATGCCTCGGTGCTTTTGATGGTCAGATGGGGTTTGCTGTCCTGAAAGTGGCCATTGCAGGTGTCCAGCACCACGATGTCACCCCCTTCTTGTGCAGCTACGCCACAATTACAGGTGGTGGCAGAGCGGCGGCCGCCGCAATCCCACTGCCGGACGTGCACCTCGAACACCCGCGACTCGCTGCGGCACAGCAGGAACGTCCCGATTTTATAGCTGTCATAGCGCCTAAACAGCCACAAAGAAACAAAACCAGAGAGGGTTAGAGGCCCTGAGCATCCACCTGTGCCAGTTGTTTGTTGGTGCTTGTACAGAAACACTTCTTAATTACACCAGCGAGGTGGCTGGCCTTAAAGGAGGGAAAAATCCACACGGGGGAAGGGTTTCTCTGGCTCTGTATCCAAGGGAACACTGCCGCAGTTGTTAGCTGGAAGTGCCTAAGAATTCCTGTGAAAAGTGGGATTTGTGTCCCAGCTGCTGTCATGGCAATGGGCATGGATAAAAAGGATAAACATTTGATATAAAGCAAAGGCGAAGAAGTTCCTCCCTCTAGGTCTCAATAAGTATGTTTTGGTTCTAACTGGATGCTTTTAGAGTATGATGTTCTTCAAAGGGAAATCAGTGCTCAGATAACCTCTTCTGTCACTAATCACCAAATTTTACAAGGCTGGCTGTGGCTAGGTAAACGTTTCCTGGGAAAATCTGGGATTCTACTGAAAGCCTGCTAAAATGAAGTTTGTCCATGCCCTCAATGCTTCCCCATAAGCACAACTTTCACACTCAATGGATTGGCAATCAGCACAAGCCAGCGCGGGGAACAATTTAGGGATTTCATTCTTTTCTGTGATGAACGTCCCTGCTCCATCTGAGTGAGGACAAAAGCAGGATAACTTTAATAACTTTGCAAGGGTTTGGCCTCTACATGAGCCATCTGGAGCCTCTGGGGTTTCCAAAACAGATGCCTGTGAGAGGACCCTCTTCTACTTGATCTTTGTGCTCTCGCTCCATGAACTTGTCTTATTCTCACTCTATTTTATTCTAATATGTTATATAAAAGAAAACAGTAGCCATATACTTAATATATATTGTTGACGTTTTCTCCCTATAAACCAACAGCTTCCATCTTTAAAAACAATGGATTATTCTGCTTTCTTTTAAGGCACTGTGATTAGTTTTAAACATGATTTTTATGAAATTAAGCAATATAGAAACTAAACTTTAAGCTTATAATAATAAACTTTATTCTTTTCTACAATTATAAAAAGAAACATAAAAAGGAATGTATAAAATGCTTCTGCTAAATAACAGGATTATTTTTTTAAGCAGTGCCATACAAGCATCAATATTTTTTCAGGCCATTAATGTTTCTTGTGCAAAGGAGCAAATGGCTTGAGAACTGTGACATTGTCACATGTATGTTTCTACACTTGGTTTCTCCTCGGAATAAAAGCTATAGATAACTTTGTAGCTTAAAAGACAGTAAAAATTGAAACTCCAGCTGCTTTTCTCTGATAGAAAACACATCTGACTTTATCCTTCATCTTGAAAAACTTAGTCAAGTTGGCCATAAAGTGATAAGAGTTTGAATGGTTCTGTCTCATCCTATTTTGTAATTAGGTACATAAATCCTGTAGTAGACTGCTTGGGTGGTGCTGCTAAGATGGATCAAAACTAAGGACAACATAAAAAAATAGATAATCTCTTTCAACATCAAGTATTGCTCCATTTGGACATCTTTGCAGGGGAGAAAAAGGAGAGAGGATATTTTATGAGAGCACATACCAAAGTTTCCTTCCACAGGATCAGCTTGGAAGGAGAGGTGTTTAGGGAGGCTGATGGAAAACAAGGCATCAGACTGGCTGTACCCAGACTAATCATCTCTGTCTGGTGAAGAAGGCTTTGCATTTGCATATGCATATAAATGCCACTGCAGTCAGGAGAGCTATTTATTGCTTAATAATCACTGACAGTGGACCCAATCCAACCCTCCTGGAAGTCACTCCGAGTGCTTCAATTAAGTCATGGCATAGATTGCATAGCACATAACGAACCTGCACTGTGCCTAAATTAGAGCTGTCAGGCACCTTTGAATCAGTTGAATGGATAATTGGACGTAGTCAGGTAAACTTTTGTGATGTTTGTACAACTGTAATTGTGATAATGATTCTTTGGACAACATTGGAGAAGGTGCCTGTGGCACTAAATGCCTGAAGTAGACTTAGTGCAGCTCTTGCATGAGGGAGTTCTGTGTGTTCCTTGTGGACCAGGCACCATTGTTTGTGTCTAAATCTCCCTTCACAGTGCTCTTCCCTATCCTGCTTCCCTAATAGTCTGCAACTATGGATAGACGGGGTGAAAAGGGGTTCCCTCCTTCCCCCTCTGTGTGCTTGGGTTGTTTTCAAAGGGGTGAAGCAAGTTCTTGTCCCTGCATGAAGTCATGGCTTGAGTTATGCTCTTTATCCAAAACTTATAAAACATTCCTGAGTGTTTGGTAATGGCAGTGAGATTCTATAGGAATAATTTCTGTTGGTTAATCATAAGAGAGGGACAGAAGGGAAGACAGATGCATGTAAACAACTACTACTAGTAGTGTCAGGTTAACTCACACTGCACTTACTCTTCACCAAGCTACACTTCACCTTTGTATTAATTCAGTGTTTATTGTGGCTGTTCCTGAAGATTTTCCAGCACGGCTTTGCCACCAGATGATTTGATTTGTTGACATGACCCTCCAGGCTCCTTCTTTCCTTGCTATTAAGAACTATTTCATGACCCTACGAAGGCTGGGGTGATGCTGAAAGACGTTCTCTGCTTTCAGAGCGTTCATCCCATCACGTTGTTCTCAGAGCAGATATTGTGTTACATTCAGCAGTCACTGGATGCCTGGGGACAACTAAACTGCTGCAGACTGTCAAAAACCCAGCACCTGGCAGGGCTACTCATGGCCAGGACTTCTTGTGGGCTCCTATGATGAAAGTCATTAAAGCCAACCAGCAAATGGTGCCATTGCCTTGGTGATAATATTGATGGGATAATGTGGAATAATGTAAATGTTTGAGAAATCTGAAAAATCTTTTAAGCATTTTTTTTTTTTGGTAAGGCAAAATGCAAAATAACATAGATGATGTATATAGTTCCCCAAACAAAAAATATTCCCCTTTTTACTTTGCCCTAAAAAGATTTTCTGCATATTTAGTTTTAAGCTAGTACTTCATATTTAAGAATCTGCAATTTATGGCATGAAAAGCTTTTATATTTATAATGTGCCATAACCAGTAATGAGGGCTATACTTTTGCTTTACCAGGCTTTCACATTTGTTTAATTTAGAAGGTACTTTGCTATAAAAGGAAGTGCTCTCTCTGGGTTTTAGCTGGTATAATTAACGTTATTTCACATCTACGCTCCAATATACACAAATTGATTGTGCTCATGCTGTAAAATATGACACATTCTTCTTTGATTTTCAGTCACTGCCTTTGGTGAAAAGAATGAAAAGATTACAAGATAAATATTCCCTCAGACATATATTAGCAGGAGGCACAGCAAAGGGGAGTGTTATTAAGGAGTTGGGTATTTCAGTTATCTAATGAATAGCTAACTACCTCAGATGTAATGTGAGCTCACTATGTCAGATTAAAAACACTGGAAACATTACAAAAGAAGTTACAAAACACATTGGAAGTGGCCGTAACAGTAAGAAAATTTTACTGCCAATAAGAAAAACACTTCCAGTCTTTTGATTTTTATAGCACTTTTCAATTTTCCAAATTTATTCAAATAAATATCTTTAAGTTAATTTTCCAATTTTTAATGATTTTCATTTAAATTTTGAAACCAAAAAAAAGTTCTCATTTCAAACACATTTTCCCACCACATTCCTTTCCATGAAAAAAGGGGAATGCTTCACTTCCAGACCTCTACATTGGCCTTTGCCTTCAGATTATAGTTTTGCACAAGGACAGAAGCAGGAATTGCATTCCCCACTCCTTAAATACAGAGCTTTAAAATCATTTGCTAGGGTGGTAACATTTTTTTTGGATAGGCAGTCAGAGAAGTTGCTTAACTGATGTGTAATAAGGTAGCATAGTCATTATAATAATTGAAAGAGAAATTATTTACAATAATAAATGGGAATATAAGTAGGAGTAATGGGACTGTGAAATGATGGGTAAGGAACTTGGCTGAATACCAAGAAGTGATACATCTTAGGGAAATAACCTAGTTACTGAGATGGACGAAGCCCCATCAACGTGGCTCATTTAAAGCTGCACTGGACAGAGCAGTAATGAATGTCTGTCCACAAGGAAAAACGTGGAGTTTTTGAGGGGCCAAACTATTCCTGGAGTCTTTCTCTTTCGAAGCTGTGTGGCTCTGAGGCAGGATGACACAGAAGGATGGGCTTTTCCAAACTCCCTGTGTTAAAATAGAGCATAAATTGCTTAGAAGCATTTCTGTGTGCTATCAACAAAAGGTTTAAAAAAATGAATTATTCAAACAAAATCGCTTTATTTAATTTTAGACCTTTTTTTCCATGGAAGCAATGTAAAAATGTGCTACATGGCTGGAAGAGTGTTGCCATTCCAAGAGGCACTTCTCAGCTATTTATTACTCCCTAAACACAACAATCTGACAGATCACTCTCCATTCTCAGCCCTAAATCAAAAGGGAATATTTTAGAATATAAATATATAGAGAAGTTTGAAATAATGCTCTGATCTAGTTTAATATCCCAGAGTTGAAATAATTGCAGCTACACGAGGCATGGGAATATCTTCGGACTTCGTGCAGCTCTAATGAAGCTTCTAAAGCAAGAAAAGCACCCAAACTTGTATGAAACCAGTTCCTGGGCACATTTAAATGCTGTTCAGCAAAGCAGAAGGAGTGGGAAGCCATGGATGAGCAGACATAATCTCCTGTCTCAGACTGCCTAATTTAGGTGAAATCTTTGTTAGAAGCAGACATATAACCTTTAATGGAGTCACTGCCTTTCTTACTCACATTTCATCAACAGATTTCTCCAGCTTTGACATCATTTCAGATGCCACCTCCAGAGAATGTTGGACCGAAATTGGGATAGCAGGATATCAGAATATCAGGAAATCACACCTGCTGAGCCCCTGTGGACATTGTGCACCCAAAGTCATTGTCTGCCACCAGGAGGTTAACGGCAGAGGGACAAACTTGGAATGTCATCTGAAATATTGGCAACTCTGGATCAAACATGCCAGGTGAAAATTTTAAAAAGTTTCAGTGATGTCAATTAGCTGGGATAAATAGATTCCTGAATGATTAGGGGAGTTGAACAAGGAAAATTTCTGTATAATTCAGGCTGTGAAACACAAAGGCACCACTTTGGCTCAGTAAGTCTTAAGCAGCTTATTGCTGGGTAATACAGAAGGACATTTGAACACTACAGGAGGATGTACAACTTTATTTTTGCATTCTTCTCCTGATATCTGATACTTAGAATTTCTGGACTTTTTTATCTGAGACATTAGAGTCATCTTTATGGGTTTTTTTGATTGTGACTATGATTGTCAACTCCAACTGTGCATAAACCAGCTCTGGAAGTACAAGAAATAAAGAGCATCCTTCTGATGAATGACTTTTTACCAGGTGTTGCTAAACTCCTGGGAAGGACCAGGCTGTCCCTGTGTGCTGTGCTGCTCTGGTGACATAATGTGTCACTTGGGTGACACTGGGGTGTCACTAACATGTGCTGTAGACACCCTCTCAAAGCCACTAGTGATGGTTCTGTTTGAAGAACATTTTGGAATCTGATCTTGGTCTTGTAAAAATTATTCAGACTCAAACCCAGTGCTTCACAAAGATTAACCCATTTTTAGTCCTTTTGTTAAAAGGAGTACACACAGCTGGAAGTGTGTTGTTGAAGTACATTCCTCATTGTGAGCAAACTTGTTCAATGCTTTTTGGATATTCTAATGTAAACCCAAATGCATGCCACATCCAGAAACTGATAACTGCAGTAATTGAGCCAAATTATTTAAAAGTAAAATACTCACCATCCATCAAATGTGATAATGTGTGGATCAGTGAAAGAGTAGCAGTTCCCTGTTGGGAGGTCTCGAACTGTGACCTAGTTAAAATGAAATGTGTAATGAATACAGTCTACACAGCAGTTTTTCTTCATTACTGTTCCTCACAAAACATTAGGGGCAGGATTCATGGGTTAAGTACAAACTGCAATCTGACTTCTGAAACGTGATTGTGGACAGGGACAAAATACGCTTTGCTTTCAAACAACAGAGCTTAATCATAGGCAGTAAGGGAGTTCAAAGTGTTCCTGTTCATCTGCTGTAATGTCTTCCTTTATCTGGTAAAAGATGAAGTTTTTTATTAAAACTTTTTGCTAAGGAGTAGATCGTTCACTGAAATTATCAGGAGAATAGTGCTCATTAAATTGTACTAATTTTAATGCCTGAAGTATGGTAAAAAGGTATGCTGTAATTAAGTAGCATTATCATGTTATAGTAGTAGCTGCCTGTCCCCTAATTTGACCTCAGATTTCCTGTTACAGCATCTGAATGGCTGATTTATTGATTTGATATGCTTATTGATCAGATATTGATGATGAGGTTCCAAATCAGACTGCTTTAGGTATGTGTGTGAAACAGGAAACGATCTACTACAGAGACTTTATTTGCATCACCCCTTGATTCCTCGGGCACCAGCTGGGTTGCAGAGGAGCTGTGAGAGCCCTGGTACCCTGCAGGGAGCAGATGTGCCTGCAGAAGCCAGAGGCAGGGCTCTGAAGCTGTAACACCTGAATCTCAGGCAGTGCTGGACCCACATTGCCAGGTCTGCTCAAGAGGATGTTTTTTTAATGGCTGAGCGCTCTGCTGTCCAGTTCCCAAAAATGCAGGACTGGGTTGTGTAGCGGTTTGCGACACAAAGAGCTCCCAGTCATACTGGTGGGAGTGATGGAGTGTTATGGCTTTCCATTTTCTGTCCTGCCAGACTGATTTCTCGGCCAGGGCTGTTAATTCTTTGCTCCCTCTTTGCCCACGAGGAGTCCAGAGGTGCACTTCAGTTAGTTCTACCAGGATCCATGGAGCGGGGAAGAAGGATGGCTGCTATATCCCTGTGCAGTCTTTCAGTGACAAAGCAGAACCTGGCTTTTGGGAACAGGGGTGAAATTAAATAAATGAATTAGAGGGTGACTATAGAACCTCAGTTCCTGGCAGCATTCCTCACCTGCAGCAATACATCATCCATATTTCAAAATGCCCCTTAACCATGGAACAGAGACACTTCTTAGATGCCCGCCAGGGTCTAGCACACCAAACTTTTAGAGTGATAGTCTTGAGGACTGAAAAAATTAACAATTCTTTGAGCTGGTGTCAGTTGTATTATTTGGATTTACAGTGTGAGATGAAGTGTCTCAGAATTTTCCCATTTTCTCCACAGCCTCACACTTTCTAAGCAAAAATTTAGCACAAACAAATCCATGTGGCCCTTCCTCCTCTGCTCTTTCTTGCATGATGTCAGCAGAAGACCCAGTTCCTGGTTGAAGGCAGGAGTAGTTTGCTGAGGAAATCCTCTTTATCAGGTGTCTAGATGTGCCAGGATGTTCTGCCCACCATTTCTGTTCAATTTTCAGATAAATCAAAAATATTTTAACAAGTCAGAAGGACTAAAGGTTATGTGGATTTTAACACTTGGATGTTTTCTTGCTGTGTTGCAAGAACTATGTTATGTTAAGGCCTCTAATTAACTGCGAAACAGCAATGGGAAAATGAGGGGGAGGGAAAGTAATGTCTATTATGTTTCCATAGATCAAGTTTTAACTGAGATAAATGGAATTTATTATTAAAATTGATTAAGTCAATTTCACACTTGATACATATTCATATTTTAATGAAAGCATTTGTAATTTCAAGAAAAAATATGAGTGTGTGAGCTCACTATGCTGAATTAGCTGCAATTTCTGGTTTAAGAATCTTAAAAAGTTTGAAAGACACCAATTCTGAAGATGAAAGGTTATACATCTATGCTAGGCATTTTACTTTTGAAGACAAAAATTCTTTTGGTCCAGTTTAATCTCATTCTCTCGTGAGAAAATTCACAAAAATTAGGGCAGGGAAATTGTGGATTTCACTGGGGGGATGTTTTCAGTTACTTAAGATATGCCCCTGCTCTGAGAAATTTAGCTTAGTCAAATCTGTGCTCTGGTTCATTCTCTGGGGTGGTGGGGTTACAGCTCTCAAACCTCTCAGCTGAAGTCCTGAAACAACTTCACACACAAAGGGCTGGACGCTGCTCACCACATTTCTTTGGCCAGGCTTTCTGCAGGGAAAGTGGGCTTGCCTCCCTGATTGCTTCTTATTATTTTTATTTTGGACAATTTGTAGCAGTATAAATGAAGAGATGGGGCAGCCTCGTGTGTCGTCGAAGGTGTCCTGGTGATTCCTGGCACAGTCACAAACTGGACACGGCCCTACTGAGTCCCCTTCTCTTCCCTCGCTTCTGAGGCCCTGCCTTTCCTCTGCTTTTTCAGAAAATATTCTCCAAACTCTCTGTTTCTCCCCTCCCTCCTTCTCAAAAAGGTGCTCATTCCCTAACCCATGTTCTCCCTCTCCCCTTTTCCACACAGAAGCACTCCTGGTTACCTCTGTATTCCAGCTCTTGGCCTTACTGATGTGCTAACTAATAATCAAGCCTAAATCTGCCAAAGCACAAGGAATTCCATGTTAATTTTCTTGGTGTATAAAGTGACTGTTTTGCTTTACTCTGCTGACAGAGGGCAGGTTTAGATTAGATATTAGGAAAAAATTCTTAGTTGTGAAGGTGGTGAGGCCCTGGCACAGGATGCCCAGAGAAGCTGTGGCTGCCCCATACCTGGAAGTGTCCAAGGCCAAGTTAGACAGGGCTTGGAGCAACCTGGGCTAGTGGAAGGTGTCCCTGCTCATGGCAGGGGGGTGGAACTGGATGAGCTTTAAGGTCCCTTCCAACACAAACCATCATGACAACCATCCCTAAAAGTTTATTTTCTCTGGGAAAAAAAAAAAGAAAAAAAGGAAAGAAAAAAAAAAACGAAAAGAAAAAAAAAAAAGAAAAGAAAAAAAAAGAAAAAAACAAAAGAAAAGAAAAGCCTCTCATTTAGATTTGACACATTTTCCAACTGATTTTAGGACCTAACCTTCACATCCCTGGGTGTGTAAGCCCTCCAGAGCAAATCTCTTGGTGCGACTGGCTCGGCGCTGATGCGGCTGCCGCGGTTGCCGTCCTGCGTGAAGTCCGTCACGGCTGTCACTGTCACCGTGGCTGCTGCACAGCTGCTCCCCGAGCAGGGCTCTGGCAGCAGATCCACCTGGCAGGCCGAGAGGGCGATGTCTGGGGGCCCTGGCACCTGGCTGCCTGGAGTGAACACGAGCACAGAGTCTGACAGGAGTTACCCGAAGTGTCGCCCGTACCCTGTGTGCTGTTCAACACAAACGCCTCTCAGTGCAGGACGCACATGCCTTGGAACCAGCTGGGCTTTACATGAAAGCAGTTGTGACTGACTGAATCTGGCATCCCTCTGCACTCTTCACTGTGCTGGCTTTTTTTATCCCCTAAGTTTACTAAAAACTCAGTGTTGTCTATTTTTCCACAAGGTGCTAATATTTCTGGGATGACAGTGTTATCTTTATGGGTCCATGCCCAGTGAATGAAGACAAGTAGTTCTCACGACAAAGAAAAAGATGAATCTGTGTTTCTGGAAAACACTTCTCTTTCACTGTCTGGAATATAAGGAGGTATCTGCTGGGAGTTATTTAATTTAAAATGAACAGATGTTTTGATGTGGAAATGGAGGGTTCTTGAGTCAGTTTTCAGTGAACTATGGATCCACGACAGCAAAGCAAATGCAGCAGGTCTGTATTTGTATTTTTGGCTTAGGTTATGGTGTTTTGCTTCCCAGTCTGTAAAACAATGATAGTCTTATTTGTATCCTTCACAGAAGTACTGTGCAGATAAATTCACTAAAAAATGAGGAAAAATAATAAGCTATGGAGATACTGGCTGTGTCAGCATCTGTGGTGGGTAGGGAAATGATGTGTGGTGGCTAAATCAGTGTGACAGTAGCACTGCACATCATGTCTTTCCTAAAGAGACCCCTACACGCAGCCAGAATGGCAGGGTCCGCTTCCCTCAGGTCCTGACCTTTCCTGCTGAGGTCTCAGGTAAAGAGCAAACCTGAATTTTTATTTCCATAGGTGTGTTTTCCCTTACACATACTGAATTACAATAGCATTTAGTTCTGAGCCATCTGGTCTGCACTGTATACAGTGTGTATTTGCTTCTCAAGAAGCCACGCAACCTTTCGTGAATCCTTTGGCTGATGAAAAATGAAATTGTGGTCCTGCTGAAGCCAGTCAGAATCTCACTGCTGATATCAGGACGTACAGCCTTTTTTGAGGAACATTTAGTTTTCTGTCCCAGACCACTAATTATCATCTTATAAGAATCAGGTTCTAGAAATGGTGGCCATAAAATTAATCTGAGATGAAAATATTGATTTTCTGATATTAAAATAAGTCATTTTCATATAATTCTTCTCATTTGTAGACTTGCTTAATAATTTATAGAGATGGCATTAAAGTATTTTAAGATGGCATTTCTAACACAATGAAATAATCAGTGTCTTATCCCTTATGGAAAAATCTCATGAAATATAATTTAAATTAACCCTGTACAGTACTATGGGAACTGAACTAAAATGTACAGATATTAATGACATATTATCTCTCATATCAAATCCTTAAAGGCTGCCTCTCCTCACATCTTATAGAAAAGTCCTGACTCATTTTCAAGGTTCTTGATTCAATTAAATTGGAGGTTTCCATGAGGAATAGTTATTGCCATTACAGCCCCATGAGCTGTGCTCACAACCCAGAACAAAAGTTTAAAATCAAAGAAAATCATCTTGTCAAAATAGTAACGATAAACTTAACAGAAGCCGAACTCCAGTGGCTCTGCTGTGCCTTGGCATTCATTATGATATTGTCTGAACTTGGAGAGATATTTCTGTGCTTGTAATTAGCTTTCTTATCACTTATTCCCTACATAATTAGCACAACAGTGTAGTTATATGGATTCAGTCAGACAAGCAGCTTGTCAGTTAATTTATTCGGTATAAACGAATCTCAGCTAAAATGGTTTTTGTTTTTAATTTCCAGCACTGTGGCCAGCACACATTTTTCAGAAGCCCACAGTGTCCCTTCAAATAAACTAATGGACCCTAAAGACAGAAAAGGCTCAAAGCAAACATGGTTATGCAGACACCCAGCAGCAGATACTCAGCCTTAAGTATATATAGGTAGCTCAATAGATAACAGCCCAAGTGTCAACCGAGGAAATAGCCTCAGGATGGAGCAACCAAGGGCTAGAGCTGGGTTTAGCTTAAGCTGCAGAAATGAGTTGATCGAAACTAACAGAAATTTTCCACTTCAGTGACAACTTCCTTCAAATATGAGTTAATTGGATGAGTTGTGCCTTCCTCTCGGCACGTCTTGGCACCAACACATCAAGTCCATTGACAGCTTGAAAATAGAGCTGCTTCTGCAAGTCCTGTTTCTTCCAGTCAAGTGCACACTGTGGGACTGGAGGAGACCTCGATGAGGGGTCGGTCTCAGCCCGATGTGCTGAGCTCAGCCTCCCCCACGTGAGAGCTCCTGGCCCATGCTCTCAGGGTCAGGGAGATCCTGAAAGCCTTGGTCGATGCCTAAGGAAATGTGAGTTAAACAAACGGCCTTGACTGGGACTAGTTCCCATCTGGTCCTCAGAGCAGTCAGTGTCTGAGTTGCTTGGGCTCTGTGGGGATTTCCCACCACACACTAGCCCCACATCCTCAATCCCTGAGTGTGAGGCAGCCTCGCTGTCCAAGGAAATCCGTTCCCATGAGCTCAGCAGATGTTTTCCTGATGAAGCAGCACAGACCCTAAGCCAAGAGCAATATGTAGAGCAGAGCAGCACTGAGGCATGGAGAAATGCAAAGTACTCCACGTACGAGAGCCAACACAGCTGCTGGAACCATAAGGTGCTGCTCAGTTTAAGATCATTGTGTTATGATACCATTTATTTAATTTTTTTTCTTCTGTCTAAGTAAGCACTTGGCTGGTGGTGAGGAGAGCTAGGAAAGGGAATTAAAAAGAGAAAAACATCAGGAACTATCTGGGTTTTGCCAACATTTTTTAGAGATGGCTTTTTGTGGGTAGAGAAACTGCAGCTGTAATCCTATCTCTAAACATTTCTCTCATTGAGTCACTTATGGAAGAGAAAGAAGTGACTTGTTAGAAAAAGGCTTGGGTGGTTTTTTTAGTGCTAACTGAAAGTAAATACATATGTGCCACCCTTAGGCAGGAAGGATATTCCAACTGATTGACCTGAAGACAGCATTTACTGAATAAAAGGGCAAGAGTTTTCTCATTGGCATTGTCAATGTTTTCAAGTTAATAAAATAAAAAAAGCCTTAAACATTTAGAAAGAGAATAATATAGAAGGAGAAGAATGATTTTTTTCCCTCGGTATTAAGTTAGACAAAAACTATAAACCAGGAAAAGAAAGAAAAAAGGCTTCACTACACATTTACTGAATAATAAATCTGCAGGGGAGCTTTTTATTGATAATTAATGAAATTATTCTACCTAAGAACATTCCTGCTACAAAAAAACTTAAAATGGAATTCTACGCTCCTGGAATTTAAGATAAGTTCTTCTACTCTCAGTTATTTCATCTATAAATCTCAACAGACTTCTGTTCAGGTAATTGCTAGTCAGATTTATGGGTTTGGGCTTTTTTTCCCTCAAAAACCTGTCTGATATTATCAGCTGTTTTATTTTGCAGATAAAAATATGGCCTAGTTTGCTGATTTTATGTCTTCTGCCCTTTGGCATTATTTATATATTATATTTTCTATTAGAATTCATTGTAACTTAAATATTGGAAAAACTAATCCCATTGATTTGATGTCAATATGTAAAACTCTTACCCAATTCCTCAGTAATTAGTTGCAAAGTAATTTTACAGGAATCATCCTGCCCAGGACAGGCAATGGGTACCGTGCTCAGGACAGTCAAAACATGTTCCTTGCCATCCTCTGCAATTTCTAGTGATTCTGGTAAAAACTGGAAATAAGAAAACAATTTTTAGAAAATTTTGACAGGCAAGGGAGATGACAGATTAATCAGGCAACACTGACATATATGAAGTTTTTAAGTGGTTTTAATCAATTATGAAGATATATAATTACTCATAAAATAATAATAATCTTTATCATAATCTTCTTAATAATAATAAATTTTGCAATAATGATCTTCAGCTTTATAAGGAAAAATTGCTGTTAACATACTTTAACATTTTTGGCAATTAAGTAAATGTTTGCAGTTTCCACATACAGTGTGTAATTGCTTCTCATCTCCCAATCTCAAAGCAGGCTTTTATTAAGTCTGAGAATAATACTGTAGAATTTATTTATTTTTAATATCCCTGGTTTAAAGGAGCTCTTATCCCAATGCAGTAGGATAAATACCATGGCATAAAGTCTGGCATAACCTCATGGTCATGGTTTGTAGTCTGTGCCAGGTGCAAAATAAGTGCAATTTTTGACCAATTTCCCTTCCCTGCTGTGTCAGGGAGAAGAATTGCTCTGCACATAAAATATTACATCTTTGGGGACCCCTGCACCAGGGAGAGAGCTCGGGCTGTGCCTTTTCTGTCTGTCCATTGTCCTGGAAAAAGAGCAGAAACAGCACTCAGGCCTAGTCGGGAATGGGAATTTCCATTCTCTGGAAAATTCTGACACTTCAAAAAAATTCCTCAGAAACTGTTCTACACAGAATGGGCTACCAGGTTTTCCACACCCCATTCATGGAGACAGGACACTCAGATACTCAGAACATCCCAAAATCTCCTGGACTGCCAAACTGACAACCTAATCCTTGAGTGGGATTAGACCTGGTCCTCACATTTGGTGTGAATTTATCTTCAGCAACTGTTTCATAATGCCTGCCCATAGCAAGATGATGGATAAAAGTTTATTTTTTTTTATCTTCACTTTGTTCTGGCTCAGTTACAATGAAATGGTGCATCTTTGCAGGTTTGTAGGTGTGTCCTCCCACCACACAAAAGCCCCAGAGCTCTTCAGGGCACATTTACTAGGACACGTAGCTTTGCTCCTACTTTGTGGCACATCAGTGTCCACACGTGCACACGGTGCCAGTGGGTGCTTCAGGGTGTTTTACAGACAAACTAAAGCCATTTTCTCAAAGTGAAAATCGAAGCAGCACTGCTTAAAATGATCAGGACTTATGTGTCTTCATAATGATTTTCAAATATTCCCTAGTCAGTGACTCAGGGCCATGGGTGTTACCTTAATCCCGGCATAGAAAGCTTTGCTGTCCTCAGGCAGTGACTGCTGCTCAGGAGTGCCCCTCCTAAAAGCTGTGACAGTGCAAATGACCTGTAATAAAATAAATAAACAGCACGTGCTACAGCATTTCTTGAATAACATTCATATAATTACGCATCTTCCTGTTGCTAAGAGTTTTTAAGCTTTCATTCTACTGCTGAAATATATTTTGGGGATTTAGGCTTTGAGAATATTTACGTGCAAATGTTGAGATTTGGAAGAATTTTTGATGCATTTAATAAGCAAAGGACCATGGCTTTTGTCTCAACAATTAATAGCACTGAATGCTTATGATGTGTTTTCTTCTGCAGTTTTTAAACTTCCAGGTTTGTGATTTTAACTCATTTTGCTAAGGAAGAATTACATTGTTCAAAGATGTTAGAATTCAGACATTTGCTCTTGGGATCCCAGAATCCAGTTTGTCCACTGGATCAAGTATCTTCTCTCTGTACCACGATTACCACGATTGTAAGCATTTTATTTTAAAATTTAAATTAGTTTGACAGTCATCCAGCCTCAGAAACTGTGTCAGCAATATGAGAAGCTCCTTTTTTCCCCTTATTGTATTATAAAAGATGATGCAGATGTGCCTACAGGGTTTATATTGCATTAAAAAAGAAAAAAGAAAATTCACCCAAACAAAAAACTCCCCAAAATACAATGTACCAGGACACTTATGTTGTATTCCTAGCACAGCCACACAACCTTTATCTCTGCTGAGCCTGCACACCATCTGCCAACTTAATGTTTCATTGGTTTCAGAAAAACCAAATTGCTAAAATCATTTCTAGGATCATAAGATTAAAATACAGAAATTTTCCTTAAAGCAAATGACAATAGACTCTGAAACTGTAGTTCTGAATATTTTTTTAGTCGTCTTCTTGGAAATGGAGTAACAGATTGTGACATATTAAATCAAATTCCAAATACTCAGATGACATATTTATAGCTGCTGCCTTTTTTAAGCCTCAAGTAACCCACAAGGAAGAACTGGGCCAATCCAATTTATTTTCCATTGTGACAAACACCTTTGGATGGATTTTCCAGCATCACTCACTGGCCATGCTGATGCTGGTAGCTCTCACCTGCTGGTTAAGGCACGACCCTCATGACCACTACCTGCAAAACAGGTTCTACACCAGGATATCCCTAGATTCATGTGGTCATATGGGCATGAGTTGCATAAAAGACTGGAATAGCACCCTAAAAATGCCTCTTTGTTACCATGAGGTCATGAGTTTCCTCCAAACTGAAGAATCTTCTTTTGTACCTCATTTGTGCACAGCGGAAAATCTCCACTGGCAATACAGCGTCGTTTTTAGGGCTGTGGGGGAAAACAAGTGTTTTCTGTGCTCTTCAAGTGGATTATTTCCAGTTCAGCTCAGTCCCAGGCTTATGTGCCTTTTGGTATGTTTCTGCTTTCACAATTTTTCTCACTCTTTTGCAGACAGCTCCAGACAGTTTGGCCCAGTGAAAATGCTGTCATTTGTTACATTAACAAGATGGAAGCCTTGAGGTCATACTGGGTGTACTGGGGGAAAACCAGACACAGATTACACCTCACAGAGATACTTTACAGTTAAAATTCCTCAGATATTTCATAGTCATCCAGTTTGCCTCCAAAGGAGTGCAAGTTGTTGTCTCCTCAAGGTAATAAGCCCCTGTTATCATTAGATATTTATTATCTCCAATTCTTCCCTAAAGGCTTGTGTTCAGCTTACAGACTTTTCAAAACAGCTCCTATGCTGGGAAGGCAGAAAGTGAGTGTTGATCATGCTCCTGCAGCTTCTCCTGCAGCTGCCACAGGGAGAGTCTGCAAAATCAGGACCTGACAAGGCGGTGACAACAGAGAAAGGGTTCAGATAATGCAGATTTTCTCTACCAAAAATAAATAGCACTGATCCCCTTGCAGAGCTCATTGAGCAGATCGTATGCACCCGCATTGCAGATGATGTATTTGAACTCACTGGGCTGTTTGCACTTTTGGCTTCAGTGCTTTTAACAAAAAATATCCACACTGAGATTCCCTCTGAGCACAGCACGAGGGGCATTTGTGCCAGGGAGGGAGCTGCAGTGACAGGCAGCAGGGACATGCACAGGGATGCCCAGCACTGACAGAGGCATTGCCTGCTGATCTTCCCCAAAGTGATATTCTGGGAAATATCAGTACCCAGTCTCGTTGTATTTCCTCTCATATATATTTTAGAGGTATATTTTATTGATAAAGCACCAAACGCTCAAATAAAAATTTACTCCCTGATGATACACTGAGATATCCGTGGACTATCAGTCTACCCCAGCTCAATGTTCAGTACTTTTGGAGGTTAGCACAAACTTTAAAAATTCAAAATGTAGGGACAGACATCACAATTCACATTTTATTTCTGTCTTCTATATCATTCCTCTGCTTGTATTGCCTCTTCCTTGTTAGGTGCACACTTCACAATCAGCAGATATGTTCATCAGCTACTGAGCTACAGGCTGACAGTTTGTCACATAATTATGATAGTCACTCCAAGGAGGGGATTTTTTTTGCCTTCAGCTAAATACTAACTCTTTTTTCTCCACTTCAGTGATAAAATTTTTCTTTCTCTTTTTCTCTTCCCTCCCTACACCCATCTCAGGATGCAGCCTTTTTAAAGCAAAGAGATAAAAGCACCACTGACAGCAGTATGCTGATGGCCGTGACAAGTTAGGAAGTATGTTTCCACAAACTCATTGGATCTGTTAAAAAAAGTTGAATTCTATTTTTTTCATCATCTCCTTTAAAGGGACAGGTGCCCTTGGACAGGATGACTGGATTGCTTCCCGTCATGGGATGCTTCCTTTTTCCTGTGTGCTGGCTAAACTTCCCATAGGGTAGAAAACTACTTCTAGGCACAAAACTCTTATCAAAAGAGGCTCTTTTAGCTAAGAACTGTCTCCTTTCCTCTGTGTTGGAGCAGATTTCCCCTTCCATGGACTCAGAGTTGTACCCATTTTGACATGAACCTCATGAGCAGCTTCTTTGTCTAAAAGCAGAATTCAGTCATTACTCTGGTGAGAGTCAGGGGGCTCTGGGACACAATTTGGGAAAATATTTTAATCCTAGGACCTGCCATCATCTCCAGAAAATTTCTCTCTAATAACTTGCCCATTAAAATGTGGATATTTTTCGTCATAGCTTTCAGAATTCAAGTTTCCTCCCAATCAGATGTTTCTACTTATTTTGATGATAATAATGTATCGATTTCACCTTTTCCTCTAGCTAATTCTGAATGTAGCACGGGGAGTCCAGGCTAGGGCATGGAGGGAGAAATTTTCCAGCAGACCCAGCTTTGCCCTATCTCCTCTCTCATCAGCCTCTCCCCCTGTGCTCAAACAAGGGGTTAACAAAGACTAGTGGGAGGCTCCCTTCCCAACATAAGGAACCTGCTGCTGGCTATTCCCTGGGCAGGGAAATCTGGATGCTGCTGGAAGGTGCAGGTGCCTAATCTGGGGGTGATTATTAACTCTGGGGTTGGATCCACCCTCCTACAACTCCATCACTCATGTTAGACAGCAGGCTGGGGCTGCAGGGCTCAGAGTCACAGGTAACACTCCTGGCTTGTGGGTGGAGGGCTGGGCAGGGAATCACCATGCCAGGTGAAAGGTGTCTCCCAACAGCAGTCAGGGCACTGGAGCTGCCGTTGCCTGCTCCATTAAACACTAATGGGCTGGGGTCAGAAAAGCCTGGAGTCACCACTCTGCTGGGAGCTGGAAGTGTGTGTGGGAGGGAGCTGTGGTTTACAGCCTCGATGAAAAGAGCAAAGGATGAGTAGAAGTGAAGGATGACATTTCTAGGGAAGCTGTAAGAAAAGAAAAATAGTTCTTATTAGCTTGAGAAAATGATCTGGCTGTAGGTATTTGTAGAAAGGGGTAGGAACAAAGTCTCTGGGAAGGCTTTCCAGAAGGGTTAGCAGGAAGGGGAAAGTAGGGAGACTATGTCTTTGATTTAATTAATGAACTAGACCTTCCAGCTTTAGAACACAAATCACTCACTGTGAGGGGCTGTTGGCTGCAGAAGGGAGGGAGCAGGTGCAGCTGTGTGACCTGGCACTGTGGGAAGTCCAGCTCTGCTCACTTTGCTGCTCTCTGTACAGGAAGAAGGCAGCTCTTCCCAGTTGTCAAATGGCCAAGCAGTGTGTGGAATCTGACTCCAGGTCATTATTCTGCTAAGGAAGGAAATTTTCCCAGGGTAGTAGCAAGGTGTTTTATCATCTGCAGAGTTTTGCTCATCAACTCTCTGACCCTTTCTGCTTTAAAATCTCTGTTCAAGTTCAGCCAGAGTTCTGTTTCTGTGGGCATGCTTCTCATTTTCTACCTGAAGGTTGAGAGAGAAATTGTAAGCTCAGGTGTGACCTACAAACAGGCAGGTCCTCCTGTTCCTGTTGTTGATTTTGGCAAGTTCAGTGGCTGGGAGGGGATTAGTACTTGAGTAGGGGAAATGCCACTTTGTCACTTTGGAGTCCAGATGCTGATGCAGACCTCTGAACTGGGAAGTGACAGTCTGAGTCAGTGAGAGCTGAGCCAGGGGTGTGAAGTGACCCTAAAGGGGAGATGCTGAGGGTCAGTGCTGACTGGGGGGCTGTAAGATTACTATTTCTGGGAGAGGGGAAGGGGAAAATCCTCAATATGGCCTTCTAAGTACTTGAGTATTTACACAGATATAGACTTAATATGATTTAACCTTTATGAGCCCATATACCCAGGATTTTCCATCTAAGTGCAATAATTGTACTGGATCTATCATCTGGTACGAGCTGGTTCTCTCCCCTGAGCTGAGCTGGGACATCTCTTAGAAGTGCTGGCAGTAAGACAAAAATCCTATTTCCTTGAGAGATGAGCATAAGTGCTCTGCAAGATTGGGCTGTGTTCAGCACCAAGAACAACAGGACAGTTCAGAACTTTTGCCTTGTCACTGGAGGTGTTTAAGGCCAATTTGGATGGGGCTTGGAGCAACCTGCTCTAGCAGAAGGTGTCCCTGCCCATGGAGCGGGGGTTAGAACTGGATGGCCTTTGGGGTCTCTTCCAATCCAAACCACTCTATGCATTTTCACTTTCTCTTGTGAGAGAAAAATAGTTATTTTATATATTCACGTAATAATTTGCTGTCTTTTTGGCTGGGGCATAATCTCTTTCTGTTGCAGAGTGCTGTGCAAAGCAGCCACTTCTATCCCAGAGCTCAGAAAGGCTGGTTTTGCTTAAACATTCTTATTTTACAACGAGCACCATGGTTTATGCAGGGTGACAATTTCTCCTCGCCATGTGAACTTTTGGATTGCTGTGCCGAGCAAAATCTGAACAGTTTTCTTCCAAACACCTTTCTTTCTTAGCATAACTCATTACTCACAGTGTGCTGCTATAATTTATAGATGGCTGCCTCGAGGAATGAAATGACCTCTGTCACTATCACATAAATAAGGCTTAGGAATGCCAGGATTTTCATATCAGATGGAGTAGGCTTCCTTCAGAGCTTATAGAGAAATTGTGGCATGTTATAGATTTATTTAAGACTGCAATGGTTTCATGAACATTATGCTGCCAGCATTACTGTCTGAAACAACAAAATTGGAGCCCAAAGATGGGGGGAAGAAAGGACATATGATGGCTATTAAAAAATAACTGGCTGTTTAGTCAATACAAGTTCAGGAATGCTGGCTGGTAAACCTCAGCTCTTCTCTAGGGTTTGACTGAGTATTAAAATATATCAATAGCTATTCCATTATGTGACTGACCTATTACCTGGAGACTTTTTTACAGACAAAGAGTAGCATCGACATCAACCACCCAAAAAGTGATGTAAAAAAAAAAAAAAATTTCTTGCTGGGCTGTAGTTTTTTGTTGAGAAATGAACAGAGAAGGTGCTGATTTCAGGCCATGAATGTGTTGAGACCCAAATGCAGCTTATTGGGCAGGTAGAGATAATGAGTCAAAAAGGTTGAAAAAAGCAAGGAGTTTTCAAAATGCTGCACATCCTTTGTTCTGGGGGACAAATTATGCCTTGAATGCCCCTCGTGCCCCCTGGCAGTGCACAGCCTTGGGGAAGCTACCACTGGGCTCTGAATGGAAAAGGGGGAAAGTACTGGGAAGTGCTTCTAATTTATTACCTCCTCTCTCATGAAGCTTTTATCAGTGTGGATCTGGCCTCCCTTTAATGCTGTCTGAGAGAATATTCTTCCACCTACGTCTTTCTTGGGCAGGTGAGAGTTACCCATTGCCTCTGTGTGGAGGAGTTTGGTGTCCAGGGTTTGGTTCCTCTTTTAGTGGCATCACCTTTCCTCTCGGGCAGCCCTACAAATGCTAAATTTCTTCAGATTTACAGCACTGGAGGTGAGAGTCTTCTCCTTTTTGACTCCTGTTAGACACCCAGACTGGGATGGCAAACACAGTGAAATGCTTTTTTAAAATCTTTACTCTGTAAAACTGAATTCTCAGTTACAGCTGAAACTTCATCGCCTGGTTTTCACCCGAGATGATTTATGGATAATTATAATTAGTCAAATAGACCATGAAGACCTTTAAAGAAATCTAACAAGGAAGAGAACATTTTAGTCTCGCTAAACCCACTAAATTAAACACGTCGTTTCAGCAGAGGACAAAGAAGGGCTTACTGGAAACCTAATATAATAAAAATAGTCTTATAAAGATTTGGTGATGCTACTTGTTAATAGAACCTTATTTTCTCTGAATCCCTCAGGATTGTTAAAACTAGATTTGAAGTGATTGCAAGTGAAATTATTTTGATGAGAATATCTCTTCATAATGCAAACTTGTCTTAAACTGGCAGAATTATCTACCCTATGTTATAACATGTGAGGGCATCATCAGTCAGATTCTGAGCTTGGCTAAAGATCTCGTAATCTCACTCAGCATTTCTCAGGCCACATCTGGAATACTGTGTTCAGTTTGGATCACCAGTACACAAAAACATGTGGGCAGGCTGGAGAGGGTCCAGAGAAGGGTCACAAAGATGAGCCAAGGCCTGGGAAGCCACAGTGTGATGAAAGGCTGAGAGAATGAGTTCATTCAGCCTTGATGAAAGAAGGCTTGGGGGAAACCTCATCACCATGTTCCAGTTTTTAAAGAGTGGATACAAAGAAGATGGAGAGTCCCTTTTTACGAGTAGTAACATGGAAAAGATGAGGGAAAATTCTGATTAGACACAAAAAGAATTTTTTTCACAATGCGAACAGTTATCCATTGGACTAATCTCAGCAGTGGTGGATTCCCTGATATTAGACACTTCAGGTTCAGCAGTAAAAGGCTGCTGGGCTGCCTTGTCTAGATTGTGCTTTTGTCAAGAAAATTTAGACCTGATGAACATTGAACCCTCTGTTTGGGCCTGGTATTCTATGATTACATGATCTCAAAGAAGAGCTGCACAATGCCAAGGCTATTTCCAACCTACTTCTAACACCAGCCTGTTATCCCTGTTTATTCTTTCACTTTGCTGTAGCATCACTAATGTCCCTCTGCCTATAAAAGTTATGAACCTAATTTAACTTTTTATGGTATAGAAACAAGACTTTTAATTCTTGTTTCTAGACCATAAAAGGCCATGAATTCATACACAAGTGTGCCGGGGTGACGTTATGAAGCCGCTTTATTCCTTAACTGTCCGCTCAATGCCCAAGGACGCTGTGCCTTTAAGATGGACCCGGGGGCGGGGCCATGGTGATGCCTTATCCTGGTCTTAAAATCAAGAGTCACACACGGTTAGAAGGGGAAAAGGGATTTTACCTTGGTATTTATTTTAAGGATCCTTAGGTGTACATGTCCAGGTCATATGCATCGAGATGCATCCCGCCGAGTGTGTGTTCCCCCCCAACATTGGGTATAACATTATAGGTTTTACTAATTAGCAGATCTATCAAAGATTCCCCAATGAGATGCTCAAGTGAGCCCCCCTCCCCAAGGAACTCTCCCCTGGATGGTTCTATCTCGGTTTACAGAATGTGTTCTGGAGAGGACCTTGGGCTCTGGGGCACACTGATCCCTGGCTACGAAGCTTCTAAAATGTTGAGTCTCTCAGCTTAACAAACAAGTCCAAGAATGTAGGCAAAAAGCACTAGGAATACAGAAGTTGTAAAAAGGTATAACAGGGGTATAAAAGAAAAGGCAAAAATCTTCATGGCATCAACGGGACCAGTGTGGGGCAGTTGAACGGCTCAGCCCAATGGCTCAGGGGCTCTGGGGCTCGGGAGGGCGTGTGCCGGGAGCGCAGTGCTGCTCTTTGGGTTTCTTTTGTGTTCCAGATAGCTGGAAAAAAGGTTCTGTTGGGTTTTTTCTTGTTCTTTTTTGCCTTGCCTCAGTGCCTCCCTTCCCTCCTCGCTGGTCTGGGGAGCCTGTGGGGGTGGCCCCGGCTGGCCCACGGGGTGGCCCCAGCTGGTCTGAGACTGTGTGTCTGTTCCCTCTCCAGGAATTTGTTGTATTTTGAGTTTTTTTTTTTTTTTTTATCCTGTTCTACCCTGTTTTGTTCCTGTGTTAATAAACAGTTTGGTTTCTTTTTCCCCACTTTCACTTCTTGTGACCCACTTGTCTTATTGGTGGACGAAAAGGGGAGGCCCTTTCCTCCTGAAGTTTTGTCTCCAAAACTGAGACAAGTCAATTTTTTTCACATCTGTATTGGTTTCTGTTTTGTTGTTGTTGTTGAGAGTAGATCATTGCTGTGTAAGCCATCAAATATACTTCTTAAAGATTGTTTTGTAATGAACTCTATCTTTCAGTATGCTATTGAACCAGGAATTTGGAATCAGAGAAGCAGAACAATGTGAAAAAAACATAAAATAAATCTCTCTCTATTTTAAAATGTACTATCTTTTTTTTTTTTTTTTTTTTTTTTTCTGTGAAAAGATGTTATTGTGTCTCTGGTCCATGGATATAAAAATTACTGAGTGTATGCAGCTGAGCCTGCCTCTGCTGCAAAATCTCACTGCCTCAAGATACGGAAAGTACTAAGCAAAAATTGGCTCTGGCATGTGTACCCACCACTTATACAAACCTCACAGCATTCAAGGTGTAATGCAACTGTAAATATTCAATTTGCCTTTAGAATGTGGCAAAATACCTTCCAAGAACTCACTGCAATTCAAAGAAATGTTACAGGTCCTGATCCGGGTTAATGTTATTTAATAATCTTGTCATGGAACAGTTTCAGGTCTTTTTGGGCAGTAGCTCTAAACATAAGGAGTGAGGAGCAGCACTAATAAAAGCACAACCAAGATTTAGAAAAAGGGTTTGATCTCGTCTGAGTGTGTGACCTGTGCTGCTGAAGGCGGGGTGGCATTACCGTGTCTCCCAAGCGGAGATTTGAGCCATCCATCTCCACGTAGGAAAATGACTGCAGGGTGGTCTCGTGGTGGACCTGCTCCCTCTTCCCAGGGCTGGAGAGGCGAGACCAGAGCACCTGGTACTGCACTGGGGGCTCAGGGGGAGGGGGGCTGTAGCTGCACTTCAGGTGGACTCGGCCTTGCACGAGCTCGGGAGTGATCACTGGTTGTAAAGCCAGGCTTGTGAGCTTGTCTGGAAGAGGAAAACAAAAGAGGGATGTAGCACAAAATGTTGTTTTGACATTACAGTAGTTCACCTGACAAGGAGATGTCAATGTAATTAAACATGGGAGACGCACTACATTTTATGTTCCTGTGATTTAATTAGTAACCATGCAAGCAAGAATGTGTACTTCATATGAAATGCAAAAATTGCTAATTGTGTACTGACTACCTACTGCTGTTATACCATCTGACCTGCTGGTTTTGTATGTGGGGTTATTTTTGTTTTGCAGTGAGAGAATTATTGAAATGAAGCACTCAGATTAATACAAATTAATTACTCTGGCAAAGGCCATCAGCTTTGCATTTCCCTGAAGCACAGCCTTTTGATCCAAGTTTTGCAATAAGCACAGAAGAGATATGAGAAATCATTATGTTGCAGAGGTAAACTGGCTCTCAGAAACCACCCAGCCCCTGCTGTCACACTGTGAAGATCCTTTCCAGGTTGTTTTGGGATGTATCTAGGCTAGGTCTGCCCAATATAGTTTCCCTCTGCCCAGAATAATGCCATTGCTCTAAAAATACAGCTTGCTTTCTGTGGGCTTCAACAAGTAATGAAGTCTGAAACCTTTCCTTCTGTTAAACTCACCTAGGAAGTAGAAGCAAAAAGAGGTATAATAGTGTAAGGGGATGTTTTTCTTCTCTAGAGACCCATACTCAAACAACATGAAGATGGTTCAACACCAGCACTGGTTCAGATGCCTTGAAAGGACAAATTAAGTAACTTTTTTGGAGGAGTGTAGAAAACATAATACGTGGGAGCCCAAGAGAATAAAATATGAAGCTGTTACAGCAGAACAGAGAACCCATGTGTTAACATCTGTCCAGGGCAAACAGCAAGAGGTAAGAAAAAGAAGCAAGTTACTTAAAATATGAATAAAGACCAGTTGTTTATACCTTTTTCTATTTTGTTTCTAACAGAAGCTGCTTCAGACTGTGGCTCACATCATGACTGTGTGCAGGAAATTATCCCAGAAGGACAAAGTTAGGTGATCAGCTCACGGGAGGGTGTGAGCGGAATTGCAAACACCAACGCTGCTTTTCCCAGCTCTGTCCTTTCTGCCAAGCTAAAGAGTTTTAAATTCATTTTGTTTTGCAGCTCAGAAGTGCTGACTG